>NC_085843.1:265708100-266338815 GCF_035594765.1 Anolis carolinensis
AACAGTAATGTAAGATATGGATCAGAGTCAAACTAACAGTATGGTATGTTGTTTACGAGCATAGCTAGCAATTCAGTTACACCTTATTATTAGAATAGGAATGACTCACATAAGGGTAGCCAAAAAGATTAAATTCCATCATTCCTGGTATGGCCCATTTCATATTATTCCAGGTGGCATCATTATCACCCAGCCAGTGCCCTGAGAATTTTCCAGATCCAGCAAAAGTAGATCGAGAAAGAAGAAGGCTTCTCTTGCCAGGGAAAACAGTTTGGAGAGCTCTAAAATAAGAAATATTACATGATATTAGAACAAAAAATTCCATGCTGGGTTAAGCACTATGTTTAAGGAATGTACCCAGGTTTTCTTCCTATAGTAGCATTTCCCTCCCTTCTATACATGAATTATAACCCAGGTTAAATCCGGTTAAAAGGGGGAGGGGAAACAGCTAAATGATTAGCCAAAATACAGGAGCCATCAGCAGGAATTGGATTAGGGACTAGAAAATGTGTTTAAAAGGTGCCCTTTAAACTCAATTCCTCCTGAAAAAAGTGCAACTCTCCATGCCTGTGTATCCCTGCAGGCATGGAAAACATGTCCTTTCCTTCCCTCTCCTCTGTCTGGACTCCTCCCGAGCATGTGCGAGTCTTTCAAGCCCAAAACAGTTGATCAGATGATCAGTTGTTAAACACAGAAACATGTAGCTCACTTAGGCAGAAGGGAAAAGGAAATGTAAATTCTGTTGTTTACACTTTGTAATCTTAAAGCTTGACTTATGAATTGGGCAGAAACAGAGATGCAAGAGAATTTTTTTTAAAACAAAACAAAACAAAAACAAACCAATTGCTCCACTATGAGCTGGATCGCATATGCGCATCTCTGGAGTGATTTTTTTTTTAAAAAAACTTCTGCTGGATATCCCCCATCTGCCCTCCATCTTAATCCAGATAAAAAAAACAACTGTAAGGACAACAGGGGACGATGTACCGGGATTCTCAGGTACTGCGTTTGTTAAACTCGGTCCCCTGTCCTGTGTTTTAGGGATGTTTGGAAGCATCTGGACTCACAAGGCAATCTTGCTTCCATTGTCCTTTGGGCTTATGGAAAAGTGCTTTCAGCAATGTGCTGTAAATACTTGCATTTGTGTTTTAAAATGGATATGCATTTAAATTACTTTGATAGGTTATTAATATTTTTGCTTTTGTGTGTTTAAGTAACATGAAGTTTTAATCTTTATCTGAGGACTAGGGAAAAGGTTGGATGATGATGATGATGATGATGATGATGATGATGATGATGATGAACATTTTACAGGGAAACAAGATGAGTGTTTGGTGCATTAAGTGTTTTAATGGTAAATATGCTGAACATTCCAGTACTAGTGCAAGTGGACAACCTTCAAGAGGTCATATCTGTTTATGGCTGCATCTACACTGCAGAATTAATGCACTTTGATACCACATTAACTGCCATAGCTCAATGCTATGAAAGCCTGGGATTTGTAGTTCAGCACCAGCATTTTTTTGGCAGAGAAGGCTTGTTAAATCAATAATTCCCATGATTTCACATTGAACTACAGTAGTTAAAATGGTGTCACACTACACAATTTCATCACCATAAATGCACCCTATGACTCATTGAAAACATTCTAAAACATGAAGAGATACATATATATAAAAACAGCAAGAAAAAATTCAACAAAAGGAGTAGTAACTGAAATGAAAGCTTTATGACTGATAGGGGAAAATTGGCATGTGAAGAGATGGAGTATTTTTCTGCAGATTATTTTTCTTCCCAACAGCTGGAATTGGCAATGAACATTAAAACACTGTCTGCAGCTATTTGGAGGACATAAACAACTCCTCTTTACCTTAAAGCATGGCATATTTCTAAGCTATGAGGCATCTGAATATTCATGCAGGAAACAGTATTGCATCTTTAATCAAAACTTCCAAACAACTTGATTTCCTCCCCCCCCCCCCAAAAAAAAAAGGATCATATAATTTTAAACTGACATTTCACTGGTCAAATACTTTGTTCACCAAAGCTTGTTACATGCAAATTAGAAAGTATTAACTTTAAAAGAAAGGAAGAATTCCTTACTGATCAGTAGCAGTAGTCATGAAAAATCCATAGAGGCTGTGTACATCATAGTGTTTGCCTGCCTTCTGCACTGCATCCATACAAAGTGTTTTTGAGTACATGACACCATCAAGAATTTCTGTGGGAACAAAGAGCAAAGAAATTCCACTCAAGAAAAACAAATGCTTTGGTATACAAAGTCTCAGGATGATGTAAAGAACTGGGATTTACACTTAAGGAAAGAACAGTTTTTAAAAACACAGAATACTGTATATACTCATGAATAAGTCTAGAAATATCAGTCAAAAATCAAACCCCAAAAGCTGGATCAACTTATCTACAAGTCAATGTAAATACTGTACCTTTACTCTGAGTATAAAGGAACAGTTCCCATCTCTGAATAAAGTGGTAAGAGGCAAGGCAAGGTTTTAGTCCTTTTTATTATCTCAGAGCTCCTTTGAGGGGAAGAACCAAAGAACTGCCATCACCATCATCCAGGCATACAGACAAGTAGGGTTTCAGCCCCCTGTCTGGCTGAAAAAATGCTCAGGGAATGGGCAACTCCTCGAAATCCCAGCCAGTTTACCTGCTGTTAGGAACTGTGGGAGTTAAAGTCCAAAACACCTGGAGGGCCAAAGTTTGCCTATGACTGTTATATAGCCTAAACTATACCAGGCATGTATAAGAAGGATCCAGCAGGACCCCAAAAGATGCAAGCAGTGGATAGAAAAAGAGTCTGAATGAAAATGATAAGAGAAGGAAAGAAAAAGAATGTTACTTAAAAGAAATTCCACTAAAATGAGGTTAAATGAAATCTGAACATATTCAACAGAGACTAAATTCTGACCATGGGGGTGAACATTGATTGTGTGAATGAATATAGCAGATTGAAAGAAAAACCCTAAAAGGATGTATTTCACATTGTAACACTTTGTCATACTTAGATTTTGCCTACAACACTAAACAATTGTAAGATTAGAAACAGAAACAGTGTGATTACCAATGCTGGAGTTTGAGCTGCCAAATTTGAACAGTCTGTACAGTTTCATAGTTGTAAATTATTTCTGAGGAGTCGTTTCAACTATAGTTCAGTTCAACCTCCAAGTGAAATATATCAAACAGAGAGAGAGAATCAATGTGATGCAGAGTGGAGAGCGCAAATGGACAGCATTTCATTCTGTGTATATTCTGCACAGCAGATAGTTCTCAAACTCTCCAGACTTCATGGATGGCCCTTTCTGAGGCAAAAAAAAAACCCTTTTAAATAGGTTTCAGCTCCCCACTCTACTGTTAAACATTTCAAGAGAAGGAGAAAGAGAAGAGGAGGAGAAAAGAAGAAAAGAGAAAGCACCAACAATTTTTCAAAATTAGAAATTGACTTCTGGATGCTTCCAGGTAGTCAGGAGTTCCGTTTTTAAAAAAATGTTTTTGGCCATCTAAACAGTCCATGGAGTAGCCAGAAAACAGCCCTCAAATCTGCCCCAGCTGCCAATTGCAATACAACTGTACTTTAGCAAAGTTTCCTTGTGATTTTGGAAATAACAACCGGTCTGATTTCCATATAGTCCAACATTTAAGGTTATAAACTATTATATACAGTATGTTGCTTTCAGCAACAATCACACAAACTGAATGGCTATGGATTTTAACTCAAGAACGTACTTGGAGTAAATGGTGGATAATTCAAGTTGTTTTGTGCACAGCCAGATGTGGATCCTTTAACAAAATTTGATACTTCATTCATATCCTAGGGAGAAAGGAATTTGTAAAATGTGTTAAGAAATAGAGAAAATTAGAACATTTTGAATAAGAGATTGCACACTTTCTCCCACATTCAGATATAGTCTAGAGTTTGCAGGACCTAAGAGGCACTTTAACATGGGTGCCAAGGGAGATGTTGACAAGCTGGAATGTGTCCAGAGGAGGGCAACTAAAATGATCAAGGGTCTGGAAAACAAGCCCTATGAGGAGCAGCTTAAAGAGCTGGGCATGTTTAGCCTGCAGAAGAGAAGGCTGAGAGGAGACATGATAGCCATGTACAAATATGTGAGGGGAAGTCATAGGGAGGAGGGAGCAAGCTTGTTTTCTGCTGCCCTGGAGACTAGGACACGTAACAATGGCTTCAAACTACAGGAAAGGAGATCCCACCTGAACATCAGGAAGAACTTCCTCACAGTGAGGGCTGTTCGGCAGTGGAACTCTCTTCCCCGGATAGTGGTGGAGGCTCCTTCTTTGGAGGCTTTTAAGCAGAGGCTGGATGGCCATCTGTTGGGGGAGCTTTGAATATGATTTCCTGCTTCTTGGCAGGGGATTGGACTGGATGGCCCCTTGGGTCTCTTCCAACTCTATGATTCTATGATTCTATATGTTCATCACAACACTTATATTTTCTTTCCCGCTATCTTTCATGAGAAAGAAACGCTCATCCTTTTGGTCCCTTTCTCCTACCACACTGGCCAAAAGGATCCTCACTCCTTGTTGCAAATCACTCAGAAAATATATATCTGAAAGCAGGAAAATCATCAAACAATTGTGCCATGAAAAAATGGTCTTATCCGTTTCAGTTCCAGGGCCTGAGACCCACATCTCTGCTTTATTAAACCATGCCACTGAGCATTATTGCTGATTTGCAGTTTTATCCCACCATCATTTTTCTTTTCTTGCTGTTGTGGTTCAGTTTGAGCACTAGTAGGAATTTATGAGTAATTCATTGGATAGAGGCAGGTTTCTTTCTCTATTAAAGAAGTACCACACCCATATTTGCCAGACTACACAACAGGTCTGGAAACATTTTGTAGTATGAATTCAGTACATTTCCAGGCCCACATGCTATTTTGCAGAAAAAGAAAAAAGGCTCACTAAAATGTACATTGGAAAAAATACAAAGAAAAAAATGGTATACAAAGTTGCTATGAATAATATTTTCGTATATCAAGATAAAAATGTTTAAGGCTTATATGGTTCTTCACAATGAGCGTAACATCATCTGATGGCATGGAATCGGGTGCACAAGATCCTGTCTCTAATGAAGCAAATAGTCTTTAAGTTTCCAACAGACCTTTCTATTTGGTATGGAAATATATTTTCCCCAAACCATTTGGCCAGAAAGTACCCTTCTGAATTAAAATATGTAGCACTTACAATCCACAATCCATCAAACGGAATAGTTTTGTGAAAAGTGTCGCACTCATTAGACCACCATGTAACAGTATCAGAATTGGAAAAATCGGGATAGACACATATTCCTGGCCACACCTGCATGTTAAAAAAAGAGAAAACGTGTGAGAGAAATAATCAATAAAGCAGTCCATAAAATGCATTGGAGGAGAAGGCAAAAATGTAATGGAAATCCTTTTAGCTATGTATATTTTGAACTGGAACCAGCATAGATGTTTTCCAATAAATTAGTGTTTTATATTCCAAATGGAGAAAAAAATGAAATCTAAAACGACATTCATAAGTCAGCTACTGAACTTGATTATTTTTATTTAGTTAGATTGGCTTTTCTCCTTTCAGGGTTCCTTAAGGAAAAACTCAGTGGGCACTGGACACATGATCCCATGACTATATTAGCATATAAATGTTGTATAGGCCGGGCTGTGGCGCAGGCTGGTTAGCAGCCAGCTGCAACAAATCACTCTGATCAGCCCCTGCCTGCATTTGTCTCTGTCTCTGTTCTATGTTATGGCATTGAATGTTTGCCTTATATGTGTGCAATGTGATCCGCCCTGAGTCCCCTTCGAAGTGAGAAGGGCGGAATATAAATACTGTAAATAAATAAATAATAAATAAATATGCAAATACAGGTAATTTCAAAATAAAAAAACCCTTATGCTCCCAAGCATTTCAGATCAGGGAGACTCAACCTGTATGTTGTTTTTTGTTGTCAAGTCACCTTTCATTTATGGTGATTCTATGACCTTCACAAGACTCTGTTATGAGTAGCTTTGCTCAGTGCTTGCAAACGCAGAAACATGGCTTCCTGTGAGGTCTCAGGTTCCTTTGGCCCCTGAGGCCACAGCCATTGCTGATCAAACTGAAGAGGATTTGGGTTTTTTCCCACCTCAGCAAGATTCAATTCCTTTCCAGATGTCTCCTGTTGACATTGCCGTGCCAGAGCCAATTAGGAATGCCCTTGGGATGGTGCCGGCTCTCCCCGGATCTCCGGAGAGTTTGGAGTTTGATAGAAGGGCTACTTTCAAAACAGACCGCTCCCAAAGACAAAGTTTAAGGAGAAGTGCAAGATTAGCAGAGCGAGGCGATTGTGGCTAAGCCAGTTCCCTTGGGAAGAATTGGGGAGGCAGGCATCTGGCACATCATTGTTAGCAGCTCGTTTCTCTTGGGAAGATTTGGGGAGTCAAGCACCTGCTTTGGGGGAGCTCTTGAACTTCAATAAAAGTTCTGCGCCCAGAATCTCTGTCGCGATGTCAACTTAACTTTGACTGAAGAATACATCGTCTCTTGTTCCTGAGCTTCCAAGCGGCCTGTTGGCACACTTACTCTCGAGTAGACCGGGCGTTGTGTCTCGTCCCTTGCCAAGTTTGGACTGCGTTTCAGATCCATCATGAACAGCCTTGCCTTGCCTTGAAACCTTGCTTTGGACTATTGCTTCAAGTACTTTCCTGAGGAACTTTGCTCCTTTCCCCACTCAAACTTCCAGTAAGTTTGAGTGTGTTTCGGTTATTGGACTTTGGACTTTGGACTCTAATACTGGACATAAGACTTTCACTTTTTGGACTAATTTTGATCTTTTCTAAAAGGTCAACTGCTTGACTATCTATTCTGCTTACTTTTGTTTGAATCTTTAATTGCTTTAATAAAGATATTAGATTGTTTATTGGCCTCTGTGTTGCTTCCCGGTGTTCACGCTGCCCAGGAGTGTTACACTTCCTTTAATGAATCAATAAACAATAATGTGGTATTTCGTTTTTCTTACCATCATGGACTATGCACATGTGTGCTTTTAAAAAAGAAATACAGGTTTAAACCCCTTAATCATGAGACACTTTCTGACAACTTGTATGGAAAATGTTACCATATATCAAAATGTATAACATATTTTTAGAGCTTGGATGGTTCTCTCTTCTTCTCCACCCCAGTTGTGATGTCAGCAGGAAGTCTCAGCCATTGAAAAGGAGGAGACTTTTAATTTATGGAGACTTCTTTTAATTTTCTCGCTGGCTCATGTTTATCACTGATGTTTAAGCTTAGCAAAATATATTATTTAATTGATGAGTCTCTGCAATAATTATGACTGGTCTTAAATGTTTTCAATACTTAATATTTATTTATACATTATTTCTGTACATTATTATGCTTTGTGTGATTTTTGTTTTGTATTTTATGTTAAATGTGCTTTGATTTATATTGTATTATATTTATACACTGTATATTTGCAATGTGGCACTGAAGTGGCCAAACTGTAAGCCTCTTTGAGTTCCCTTTGGGATGGGAAGTGCGGGATAGAAACATAGCAAATAAACAAACAAACAAACAAACCAGGGGAGGGAGTGGGAGGTATGAATATCTGCCAAACTTTATAAAATGTGCAGCACTTTTCTGTATGAGTTACGTCAGTTCTTTTGGCAATTACACTGTTCTGTTATCCACCTGACCAAGTGAATAATCATTACCTTCAAACTGGTCACGTTTTTCCTGGCTTTCAAAGTAACAAGATGTGCCAGGCAATGACCCTACTCGGCCTGCAGTGGCAGAAAGCTGATTCTGGTAACACACTCACCCTCCCAAAAATTGTATCCACCTATTTTAATTACTTTTTCTTATTTCTTGTTAACACCTCTTTCAATATTTCCAGAACTATGGAAAGGAATATAGAGCTCTTTTACTGCAGCACATGAAATTAACTCCAATTCTTTTTATTACATATTAATCACATTTGAATATTAATGATGCAAATATTTATATCTATATATATATAAATATATAATATTTATATCTATATAAAAAAAAAGCCTAAAGCAAAAAACAAAACAAAAAACAGACTGAAGTTCAGTAAACTAGTGCAATAAACTATTGTCACTTCTCTCTTCTTTGCTGGACATAATGGCAAGCTGTTTTTTTGGGGTAGAGGAAATCTTATCTGACAATTTTCCCAAAGAGGCCAGTGTTGAAGCTACAATTTATTTTATTTTTATTGTATTAATTGTTTAATTTAATAATGTACATGCTGTCTTTCTCCAAGAGCAGGATTTAAGGCAGCTTTCCCTCTCCACCCCTCCTACATGCAGAAAAGGAATGTACAAATTATTTACTCATATTTGAAAACAAAGGAAGTCAATTAAGGCATACTGCTGAGAAAATGGTCTATTCCTGTAAAATATTTTTTGCATTTTAGGTATCTATAAAATATGTGCCAACCCTCTTCCCCACTTCTCTATAGTTTAAAAAAAACCCCATTATTTCATGCAAAAAAGTATCAGTGCCAAGGTATTTGGCACAATCATTTTTTTTATAAAAGCCTCCAAATGTGAAAGATTGTCAAAAATGCACCAAACCCATTTTTAAAAGGTCATTCTAGTAGCTAATGGCTGAAAATATTTGCCCTTGAGTACAATGGACTCTTTGAAGGATGTAAAATGTGTCTGTTTTTAAATCTGTTGGAAAGGTCCTTCTCTCTGTGTCATAGGCAGAGCTGCTGGAAAATGAAGAAAGCTTTCTCATAGCTGTACTCAGCCTCCTAGAAAGATTAGCTAATACTTACTTCTCCAATGAGAGGCTTTATTCCATCTGACTCATTGACCCACACTTTCATCTCATTGCCCCTTCTATAGGTCTCATAGGGTGTATTATTGCGGAGATCATGAATAGAAATGGCTGGGTCCTAAAAATAATAAGAGCAGAAAATGTTATTCTTTGCTAGTCTTTACTGAATTATGCAACTGAATAATCATCTTAATACCTTGTCAAATAATGACAAATTAAAACAATAAAACTCGCCACCTATGGAAATTTTCAGGATAAACAACAAATGCTTATGCCCAAGAGTTTGCATGTCCAGCAGTTTGAATATTGAATCAGGGTTCCAGGAGAGCAGGATTTGGCCATGGAACCCTCAGGGTGATGGTGGGCAAGTCACTCTCTCTCAGCCCCAAAGGAATGTAATGGCACCCCCCCCCCCCCCGAAAACATTTGCCAAGAAACCTCTATAATGGGGTCACCTGACAGAGTTGACATATAGAGTTGACGTAAGTCAGAAACAACTTAAAGACACATCACAACAACCTGTAGCATATTACTACAGATATCAGAGGCAAAATTAGTAGTCTGTGAATCTCAGTTGCCTAGGGCCCCTTCTACACTGCCCTATAATCCAGATTATCAAAGTGGATAATACACATTAGAAAGCTTCTGGAATACGGCCATACAGCCCAGAAAACTCACAGCAACTCAATCCACATTATCTGCTTTGAACTGAATTTTATGAGTCTACACTGCCATATAATCCAGTTCAAAGAAGATAGTCTGTATTTTATATGGCAGTGTAGAAGTAGCCTTGTTCTACATCATATTTGCTCTATAACACATGTTGCTATTGTTCAAGAATAAGTGGCCAAGATAAAGTTGCCATGGGAGATAAAGCTATAACTGCCTAATTGAAGTCCAGATATTACTTCCAGAATCAGAAACAATATGCATTTAAATACCAGTTGATGGAAAACATAAGTGAGATAAGTTTCTTGTATTCAAGCCCTGCTTAGAGCCTTTAAAAGCACCTGGCCACTGTGAATTGAGGTCTAAAGCTGCTATTAGTGCAAACAAGAGCACTAAATGGAAAATCAACACTTATGTACCTTCCATTAGTTCAATCGTTCTGTTGAAACTAACAGTAGGATTCAGGTCAACATGCTGAGCTAGATAAGCAGTTGGCCTAACGTATACAAAGTTTCCATTCCTACAGTTTGGCTGCTTTCCCCCCAGAGTTTAGGTGTTTCATCTGGTGCACTTTGGACCATCATCCAGACCAGTTTGCAAGCTTTAATATTTTAGAAATAAAAACTGTAGCCCCTGCTGAGCCGAGATATGAAACAAAATTTGGAGGAACTCTTATGTGAAATTGTCCTGCAAGGAATATGTCAAATCCTCCCTTTTAGGTACAAGAGGAAGGAAAGTAAACTATGCAGGCAGTAGAATGCAAAAAACAAAGGAGCGGCAGCTTGTATGGGCATGAGATGAGTTGAGGTGAAGAATGGAAAAAAAATGAAAAGAGATATAGGCAGAATCTACCCTGCCATATAATCCAGATCAAAGCAGATAACCTGGATTTTATATGGCACTATAGATCTAGTCTAAGTGGTGGAATTAGGTTAATTGGCATCATGAAAATATAATAAAAATTAGACCCACAGATTACAAGATATGGCAACCCTAATCTAGTATGGCTCCTCAAATTACCATAGAATCAGAGTTGGAAGAGACCACATGGGACATCTAGTCCAACCCCCTACTATGTAGGAAAAGCACGATCAAAGCACTTTCTACAGATAGCCATCCAGCCTCTGTTTAAAAGCCTCCAAGTTTAGGAAGCTATTTAGCTGACTCAAAATTTTGAAAGTTATATACAGTTGGCCTTTCATGTTTGTGGCTTTGGCTTTTGCAAATTTGATAGGCTTTCTCTAGGAATCTCTAGCTCCTCCAGTGTGATTCTGTGGCCAGCTTCCAGATGAAGTTAACATAGGCTCCTTCTACACTGCCCTATATCCCAGGATCTGATCCCAGATTATATGATTATTCCAGATTACATTATTATTATTATTATTATTATTATTATTATTATTATTATTATTATTATTATTATTATTTGTACCCCACCACGATCTCCCTGGGGGACTCAGGGTGGCCCTATAGATGCACTACAGTGCCACATCTGAGCCACAATACATAGAATACAAATACACAAATTTAAAATATGTAACATAGGTATATAACAGTAATGTACATAAAATCCCATTAAAATATAAGAATTATAAAATTCCTAAAATGCAATAAAACCTGGAAATAAGTTAACTATCAGCAATAAAGTGTGGAGTGGCACAATCGGGTCATTGGGCTGACCAGAATTACACAGGCTCAAAGGCCTGTCAGAAGAGACATGTTTTAAAACTTGTATGAAAGACCTGAAGGGTGAGGGCAAGTCTAATTTCTTCAGGTAGGAAATTCCAGAGCTGGGGAGCCGCCACCAAGAAGGCCCTTTCTCTCGTCCCCATCAACCATATTTGAGACAGTGATGGGACCAAGGGCCTCTCCAGCAGATCTCAATGTTCACACTGGTTCGTAGAAGGAGATGTGGTCTTGAAGATAGGTTGGACCCGAAGTGTGTAGGGCTTTATAGGTAATCATCTGCACTTTGAATTGGACCCGGCAGTGGAGACTCATATAATCCAGTTCAAAGCAGATAATCTGAGATCTGATCCTGAGATAAAGGGCAGTGTAGAGTCATGCTGGAAAACTTACAAATTCCTAGAGGGGTGTCCCCTCAAGTTAAAAAAAATAGCAAGTTCTTTATCTTTGATTTTTCACTTTCACTGAAGTCCTGTGCCCCTAATTCTAGTGAATGTGGAAGGCCTATGACTTCTATGAAAGGGAAAAACCAAATATCAAAGAAATGGCTTTCCTTTATTGGGGTATTTGACCCAGTAAAGATACATAATATGGATAAGAGTTGTTCAGAAAAATGTTGGAGGGGTTTGTCAAGAAAGGGGGACATATATTCATATGTGGTGGGAATGTAAGTATGTACAGAGTTTTTGGGGAAAGGTCATAGTAGAAATAGAGAGTATCATGAAGAAAAAAATCAATACAAACCCAGCGACTATACTATTATCTATTTACAATACAGATGAATGGAAAGAAAATGAAAACAATTTGGTAACAATGTTGCTAACGGCTGCAAGGTTATTAATAGCAAAAAATTGGAAAGGGGAGGTGGAAATAAAAATAGAAGATTGGTACAAGGACATTTGGAAATTAGCAATAAATGATAAATTAACATGCAATTTAAATGTCAAAAAAGGCCTAAGGAAGAAAAATGATTTTGAAAGTATATGGAAGAAATTTATTGAAGAAACATTAAGGAGAGAAGATGGGAATCAACCCCCACCAGAAGAAATGAGGTTCTGGTTGGACTATAAAGAAATGGACTCCGGTGATGGGGAGCACAACGGGTAGAACACTGGGGGAAGGAAAAGTGTTGTAGTTGGGCCAAGGGGCAGTAATGGCTCTATGGGAGAAATAGCTTGAAGGAGAAAAAGGGCTAATAAAGAACAGGTGCTTGATGAAGAACAACAAGTAAAGCAGGTCCAGGAAATACTTATGGCTCCTTCAGAGGATGAGACGTTTTATGGGTTTTCTAGTGATGAGGAGTCCATGCTGGAAGATTATTTTACAGAGAGTAGAGGAACTAAAAGGTCTACATGGGAGCAGGAGTCGGATGAGGAGAGAGAAAGGAAGAAGATCCGGGACATACTCATTGCTCCAATATCGAATGATTTATTTGTGGGTTTTCCTGGGAATGATGGGTCTGGGAGTGAGATGGGGAATGATGATTGGACTCAAGTAAATGTGGATAATGAGGCTGCATCAGGGGAGTGGCAAGCTACTCATACTCCAGGGACATGGGAAGATCTAAGTCTTGAACAAAGAGGGACTGGACTGGAGGGACTGGAGGGATGGCATGGTCCACAGATGAGGTCTAGATCAGCTGCGGAGGATGAGGACAGGGTGGAGGCCTCATCAGCATCAGACTCCGATTAGTAGTTAAAAGTGGAGTTGTGAGAACTATGGCCTTGCAGAAGGCAAGGTGTTGTATTGGGGACATTGCTTTGTCGCTGCTTGTTTTCCTTGGGTCCTGGCTGTACAGCTTCCTGATAATCTGGATTGATTCCTGCTTCGGTGTTCCTGGCTTCTGACTCCAGTTCGGCTCCTGACAACGGCGTTTTCTTCAGCATTCCTGCTCTAGCGGTTCCAGTTTGGCATTTGCTTCGGTGTGACTACTCCAGCGTTTCCAGCTTGGTGTTTGCCTCAGATTTCCTGTTCTGGCACTTCCAGTTCGGCATTTGCCTTGGCATTCATGCTTTGGTGCTTCTACTTTGACTTTTCTGGCTACTGAACCCGGTCCGGCTCCTGACTTTGTCTGTGCTTGCTCCTGGCTTGGCATCCTGGTTTTCTCTTGTTGGTCTCTGGAACTCGGCCTGGCTTTCGACTATGTTTCTGTTTGCTGCCTTTTGAGAGTGTCTTGCTTCTCTCCAGCCCTTTGCGCCACAGCATTGCATGGCGTCAGTTCTGGTAATCTTTCTGTTACTTTTAGTGAGGATTATCAAGCCAGATAATCCGGATTATCCTTTGGTTCTTGTTTTTGGTCTTCTTTTGAACTAAGACTCTTACTTTTGAAGAGAAACACTGCAGTTAAGTGTTTCTGAGTTTAAAATATCATTTAATAAACATTTTAGAACTTTTCTTATTGTGTGTGGCTCTTTAAGAGGTGGCTGTATCACGACAAAAAGACTTAATTATATGAATTGTAAAGATTTTTCTTTTCTTTTTACCAAAATTAATAGTAATGTAATAAAAATATTCAAAAAAGAAAAGAAAAGAAATTGCTTTCCTTTCAACAATGAAGGGATTGGGACAGTGATTCCCAAACTCTTGTCTTGTAGGGGTTTTTTTATTTCACTTCCCAGAATCCCTGACCATTGGTCAAGATGGTGGAAGCTTTTGAGAGCTGAAATCCAAAACATCTGGAGGACCAAAGTTTGGGTTTGACATTAAGGTTATAAAACACATCTTACATATCCATTCCTAGCCATGCTTGGCAACAGGATATTTTGCATTGTTTGCCAGATAAATGTCATTGAAGAGAAGGCTAATTGGGAATGAAAGAAGCATTTTTAATTTTCCCTCCCAAGATTCTCTCAGCTCCAAAAGTTTTGCATGTTTTCTATCTGGCCTTACTTCAGCATGGGATTCAAAGTGAAATGTTGGACTATAACTTTCATTAATCTACTTACTGTTGCTTATGGTAACTCAGAGTAATGGCAGTTGGCAGTCCAACAAAATCTGGGGTATTAAAACAATAGGCTTGTGCAATTTGGCTGGAGGGTGATCTGTTTCTTGGTATCTGAATTTCGTTGGGCACCCAGATCCATTTTCAGGAGCCTCCTGAAATTCGGCTAATGGAAATACAGTGTTCCCTCACTACTTCATGGTTCACTTTTCACGGTTTTTCAATAAACTCAAAGACTATTGTAAATCTTAAAAAATTACAATTTACAGCCTAAGGAAGAGAGGAAGGAGAAGACATAGGGAGAGAAAAGGAGCCCAAGCGGCAACGGGAGAAGGAGGTGATTTATCAACACACGATTGGTTAATAAAGACTTAAAATAGTGTATAACTACTAAAATAATGTATAAATATTAAAATAAATATAGTGTCCCTACATCACAGATTTTCACTTATTGCGGAGGGTCCTGGAACCTAGCCCCAGCGATAAGTGAGGGAATACTGTATCTGTTTTTGGCTAGGCAGCTGAAAGATCAGGCCAATTGGCAGAAATGGGGAATTTACGAGGACCCCTTTTCTGTTCCTGGGATCCTTTCTTTTCTTCCTTTCAAGGGAGTCTGGATTTCAGCTACAGGGTTAAAGAAGCGCCCTTCCTGGGACCTTTTCCTTTTTGCCTTTAAAGGAGTCTTGGGCCCTTCCATATTCTATATCCCAGAATTCCAAGGCAGAAAGCCCCACAATATCTGCTTTGAACTGGGTTATCTGAGTCCACACTGCCATATATTTCAGTTCAAAGCAGATAATGTGGGATTTTCTTCCTTGATATTCTAGGATATATGGCTGTGTGGAAGGGTCTTGCCTTTCAGCAAAGGAGTTAAGGAAACAAAGCAAAACATCTACTGATGCTTTGAAAGCATATGGCATCCTGGTCCCAGCATATGTGTCTCTCTTTGCATGTGTGTGTATGTGGAGAGATAGTAGGCAGTAGGGATATCATGATCGAAGGATATATCCTTTATGGCAGACAATCCCAAAAAACTATCTGCTCTCCAAATGTCTTGAATTTGGTTCATTACTCCATCCTGTTTTTTGGTCTTATCACCACATCTGGTAGATAAACAATCCTTTTTTAAAAAATGTAACAATAAAGTTCAAAACTACTTGGTACTTGAAAGCACAATGAGGTAAAACAAAGTTTCCATATTTTCCTCTTCAGTATACAAAATCATTAAAATGCATTGGAATTACCAATATTATGATGTATTTCTGTCCATGGTCATGAAGGTCTTGAGCAAACTCAGGAAGGCCTGCAAATTTTATTTTGTCATAGGTAAAATCTTTGGTATCTTCCATGTAGTCAATATCAGTGTATTGAACATCCTAAAGGAAAAATAACAACAATCTGCATATTAAAAGCATTCAACCTTCCACATTGTTCAACTATAATTTATATTGGATTCTTTTTAAAAATCATTGTCCTCCCAAAGAGTTGAGAATTTCAACACAGTAGTGCACCTTATAAGAAAACATTTGTCAAAACAAAACAACACACTTACCAAGTACTCGTATGTATATCAAGACATACTAGTGAAATATTATTTTCATTCACACTGATGCTAGCATAAATATTTTAGTTTTCTTAAGCATAGTTGCTGCACCTGCAGCTGGCAGGCAAAGCTTTTGGCACCAAGAAAAGGGGGGGGCTAATTTAGAGGCATCAGGCTATTTAAGGTTGAGCTTCCCCTCGTCAGTCCTCTTTCAAATTTTACAAGAGATCAGAGATTACTCCCTTTCTACACCCTTTCTACCTTATTTCATGTTGTTCTCCTTCTCCTTACCATCTTTAGTTTAGCAGAATCACTAGCATATTAGACTATGGCTCCTTCTATGCTGCCATATAATCCAGTTTATCAAACCAGATAATCTACATTATCTGCTTTGAACTGGATTATATGAGTCTACACTGCCATATAACCCAGTTCAAAGAAGATAATCTGGATTGTATATGGCAGTGCAGAAGGGCTTAAATTCATGTCCAAATTTCCACTTGAAGTGCATCTATATTCTAGAACAGTGGTTCTCAAACTGTGCTCTTCCAGGTGTTTTGAACTTCAACTCCCAGAAATTCCCGCTATGTTATCAGCTGTTAGGAATTGTGGGACCTGAAGTCCCAAACATCTGGAGGAGCACAGTTTGAGAAACTCTGCTCTAGAATTAAGTCAGTTTGATACCACTTTAACTTCTATGGATTCCTGGGCACTAGCAGTCCTTAGCAGAGAATGCTAAAAACCTTTAAAACTACAACTCCAATGGATCAACAGCATTGAACCATAGCAGTAATAGTGAAATCAAACTGCATTAATTCTACAGTACAGAAGCATCATTTTGTGGCCTTGGATCAGACACTATACATTGGCCTAGCTTACTGCGAAGGATAATTGTTTTGGAAACACAAAAATAGAGCAGAAATGTGAGTTTTTTTTTCAGTGTAACTACATTTAAAATCTAAAATAAACTATTAGGTCTGCACTAATATTAGTTAGGATTGTCTTTAACCAGGGTTACAATTAGCAGTACATCTGATTTCATAATCTAGTTCATATCACTGTGGAAATAACTCTTTAATGTGACACACATAATAGTCTAAAAGAAAGAGCATTTGAGCACAAAGTCTGCTTCCAATATTTCAACCACCATTAAACAGTTGCAGGTGTGACATCCAAAGGCCTGATCTCTCAATCTCATCATGGGAGCATATATGATAAGGCTTCTTTTCTACAAAGTGCCTTGATCACTCTCACCCTTTCTTTACAATGGTAAATTTATTCTGAAATACATTTTAACTGTGCAGTTTAATGCATGTAAAGCCACATAAGAACCATTTGCTTTGTAATGTATAATTTATACTCTCATCTTCCATTACCATAGTAACATGTTCTATGTCTATATTTTATGCAATTTCACATTAATATATAAAAAGTAAAAGGGTTTAATAAAAACTGGATTTCAAAAGGCAAAAAAATAAATAAAAATCACGAGCATCATTTTCCATTAAGTTTCCATAGAAAATTGGTTTCCCACAGATCCAACATCATTAAGAGTAGCAATAATATACCTTTTCACTATGTGATAAAATTGACTTTCAATATATAAAATTGACATTCAATACAGGCAGCTGTTTTTTGCAATAAGTGAACTAATGATTCCCAGGTGTAACAAAATTTGGTACTGGCTCTCATTTTAGTTCTCCAACCTCCAGGGAAGAGAATCTTCTTACTTGGCTCCCAGTAGGTATCACTCCTTATACAGTACAATCTTTAATTTTACTTTCTACATATTTTTGGTTTGATTCCTTAGAAAACTTTTATTATTATTATGGAAAGGCCAGACTAGTACACTCAAATTCCAGTTAAAGATAACACGATTTGTCACTTTAAATTATTCAAAAAATCAAGGTTCGGAATGACCTTAGTCATCCCAGGTTATTAAAATAATACATTCATATTATTAACCCATGTTCAGTCACTATATTTGCTACCTAACAGCTAATATTAATCCTATGATTATTTATATAGATTATTTACATGAATATTCAACCTACAAGTCTCTGGGAACATCAAATCCAAACATCAGAGGAAAGTGTTCACAGCACTTGGCAACCCAATGTCTGGAATGCCAAAGAGTAGGCAAAGAGTATGCACCCCATCTAGAATCCTGTGGCTGCCTCCTGCAGAATTCTGGGGCTTGTAGATTAGTGGGCCCAGGATCTCTTTTTGGCTGAGCATTTTAAAATCCCCTCCTCAAAGCCCCAGAATTCTACAGGACACAGACACATAATTTCAGATGGGATGCATACTCTTTCTCTACTATTTAAGTTCTAGTGTGAATAACCAGTGAATGACTCCTCATTTCTGATTTCCCTGGTTTTTCACCCCACTCTATGCATATCACTAATGGCAGGTAAGTTGCTTTTCCAAGGTAGGATCCAATTAAACAATCTTATGCATACAAATATAGGACAAATCAACTCAATGATAGTGTCCCCACAATTATAGTTCATGGATTCGTATTCAGAATGAGATAACCTGGTCAAGAAAACTCCAGCCGACCTCTATTCATATTGTAATAAGCCAATCTCAATACCATCTTTCCTTCATACACATCTATTTTATATCCAACCAGTCATCCCAAACAGGATTTCTAGGGCCAATTTTTGTGGCTTTATCCCTAGATTTCTACCTTCAGTCAATAACCTGCTCCACAAGATTAAATTTATAAGATGTTAAGGACTAAGAACCCATCTCATGGAGGTCCTTAAGCTGGGAGACAGAGCAACACGGCAAATCCATCTCCACGTTGTCCTGCCTTGCCCTCTTACCAACATACACTGAAATCCGTCTGTCCATGTGATGAGGTCATAAGGTAAAATTTCTACAAAATGATGTATAGATGGTCCATTTCTCAGCTTTTCTATCTCCTTTGTTTTCTACCTTACTGTCTTAGATTAGAAAATTAAGGTTATCTTTTTTCTACTTTCTTTTTTAACATCATAGAAACCTTTTTTGTATTAAATAACAATGGAAAAAGACAAAGATGTAAAATGTTTTAAATGCCCCTGTTCCATATCCACTCTTGTATCCTTCCCCATTCCTCAAACCTTTACAATAAAAATTATATGAAAAAATCATTCACTACAATTGCACTATACTTACAAAAGGTATTCCAGCTGCCCTATTCCTTTCCACAGCAGCTTTTACATCATCAAGATCAGCATAATCCCAGCGACAGATCTGAAATCCCAGATTCCAGTATGATGGCATCCATGGAAGTCCTATCAGCTGTAAGTTTGAAGCATAAAAAGAAACTAATGGGTTACTATTATTTTGCTTCACCTTATTTTCAGAGAAATAAAACATGTAGGAGGTCAAAGGTATAGACAAACCTCTAAATTTGGAATGGGGTATTTATTCTTTCCAAAGAAATGGTAGCCTCCAAAGAACCTCTCCACAGAGCATTACACCTAATTATTGTCTATGACTTATATGTTATCCTAAACATGTCATTCTCAGCATTTTTAAAACACCAAAACTACTATGGTTCACAATATGGTCGGGACATAAGAATTTGGATCTTGTGAACTGTAGATCTACATTCTGGCTTCATTATTGAGTCATAAATAGTGCCAAACAACCACATTCTTCCAATTTTAATTTTATTCCAGGCTTGATAATTGAGCTAGGACAGCATCTAACTAAGTTTCTAATTTTCATCATTCCATTTTTGGCTGCTGTGTGTTTGATGGTACTTTTGATAATGAAGAAATGTAAACCAGACCTAGATAAACTGGGGACATCATGATGTAATAGTGGAATCACAGCTTTATCTGTAAAAAGTGACATCTCTATGAAGCAGAATTTCTAGGCCCAATTTGTATGGCTTTATCTTTAGATTTTCAAGTGATCGTGGCTGTTGTGACTCAGCCACAGTATAGCCAGAGTGAGGATGAAGAAGGGGATTCTGGGTTTCAGATACAAGTTCTGGTCCAGGTGCAAGATAACGGAGACCTTGAATTATCTAGGGCTGACTGGTTGTTATGGAAAGGAGTTCAGCCCCATAGGAGTGTGAGGCTGGCGGGGAAGAGAGAGGCAAGAGAGGCCTCTTCAGGGAAAAGAAATGCCTTCCTGGGGTGCTTTTAAAAGGGTGTGTTTGCAGATAGATCTTCGTCAAAGCAAATCCTCGCTTCATCTGTGTGGATGTTCTTGCTTCATGCCTAAGAGAAGTTTCCTGGATCTTTGTACCTTTGGGCCTTTGTTTTTGGAATCTACTGTATACTGCCTTGATTTATGGATTATTGGATTGCTATGGTTTATGGACTAATGGATTTTTATGGCTTATGAACTAATTGGATTCCTATTGACTCTTTTACTGCAACTTTGAAAAACCTTTCAACTGCCTGCTTTGATTTATATATTTGCTTTTGCTCAATAAAATTACAAAATACTTTTCCTGTGTCTGACTGAGTGTCTATAGCAAGGTGAACTATTCTGAGGTGCGACAGTGGCAACCATTATGAATCCTTACCCAATTTCAGTTTGTCAGCTGGACTTCTCAAACCAGTTATGCACTACATAAAACTGTATTTGAACACAGTTTGGATATTTCTATTTTAAAAACAATGTTGCTGCCAGTGTGTTGTCTAGAACCACTAGATTGAATGGCTCGCTTCTTTTCCAGCTGCAGTGTTTACAAATTTTTCTCCAGGCAAAAATCCAAACCTGTAACATTTTGGCTCAGAGAATCTCAAAAATCCCTCCTCATCCAAGGAGTTCTCTGTGAAAACATTTATCCACCTCTGTGATGATGCCTCTTAAACTTAATTTGAACTATAGGCTCTTCTTCTTCTTCATTCACTCAGTCGTTTCCAACTCTTTGTGATCACATGGACCAGTCCACTCCAGAGTTCCCTGTCGTCCGTCGCCGCCCCCAACTCCTTCAAGGTCAAGCCAGTATCTTCAAGGATACCATCCATCCATCTTGCCCTTGGTCGGCCTCTCTTCCTTTTTCCTTCCATTTTCCCCAGCATCATGATCTTTTCCGAGCTTTCCTGTCTTCTCATGATGTGGCCAAAATCCTTTATATTTGCCTCTAATATCCTTCCCACCAGTGAGCAGCCAAGCATTATTTCCTGGAAGATGGACTGGTTGGATCTTCTTGTGGTTCAAGGCACTCTCAGGATTTTCCTCCAGCACCAAAGTTCAAAAGCGTCTATCTTCCTTCACTCAGCCTTCCTTATGGTCCAGCTCTCGCATCCATAGATTACTATTGCTTTAACTATGCGGACCTTCGTTGCCAGTGTGATGTCTCTGCTTTTCACTATTTTATCGAGGTTGGCCATTGCTCTCCTCCCAAGAAGTAAACGTCTTCTAATTTCCTGGCTGCAGTCTGCATCTGCAGTGATCTTCACACCTAGAAATGTAAAGTCTGTCACTGCCTCCACGCTTTCTCCCTCTATTTGCCAGTTATCAATCAGTCTGGTTGCCATAATCTTGGTTTTCTTGATGTTTAACTGCAGCCCAGCTTTTGCACTTTCTTCTTTCACTTTGGTGATAAGGCTCCTCAGCTCCTCCTCGCTTTCAACCATCATAGTGGTATCATCTGCATACCTAAGGTTGTTAATGTTTCTTCCAGCAATTTTAACTCCAGGCTTGGATTCATCAAGCCCTGCACGTCACATGATGTGTTCTGCATACAAGTTGAATAGGTAGGGTGAAAGTATACAGCCCTGCCATACTCCTTTCCCAATCTTGAACCAGTCTGTTGTTCCGTGGTCTGTTCTTAGTGTGGCTACTTAGTCTTTATACAGATTTCTCAGGAGACAGACAAGAACATGCCACAGTTTATTATGATCCATACAGTCGAAGGCTTTAGAATAGTCAATAAAGCAGGAATAGATGTTTTTCTGAAACTCTCTGGCTTCCTCCATTATCCAGCGGATATTGGCAATTTGGTCTCCCGTTCCTCTGCCTTTTCTAAACCCAGCTTGGACATCTGGCAACTCTCGCTCCATGTATTGCTGGAGTCTGCCTTGCAGGATCTTGAGCACTACCTTACTGGCTGTAGGCTAAGCATCCCTTATTCAAAATGTTAAAATAATAATTGGAATACTTGCATATACAGAATGAGAACTCTTGGGGACAGGATCTAGATCTAAACATGACATTCATGCATGTTTCATATGTACCTTATGAAAATAATTTTATACACAATATTTTTAATTTCATAATTTTGTGCATGAAACAAGGTTTTTGTACAATGAACCACCACAAAACCAAGATGTCATTATTTCAATCAACCTTATTCTGAAGTATGTTATATTTTGGAATTTTAGATAAGGAATACTTAACCGGTGTTTGGAATATTTCATTTTAATAAATTATTGTATTCTATGCTTATAAACCACCAGTGTAGAAACAAACATGTTTACACACAACAGGAATTATTATGACTTCTTTGCTTTTATGTAGAAGCATGGATGAAAAACAACTCTGTACAAATAGGCATTTTATGTACATTTAAAGTAACAAGATTGTTGGTATATATCGGCTTTGTTACATGATAAATCAATCTGCCTTGATTAACTCAAAGACCAAACAAAAACAAAGACTGGTTTTGGAATGAAAGAGTATGTCTCAATAAGGACTGTTCTTACCTAATTTGGACTGGTGAACCCTTAAATAATGAAATTTTATTTTCAATTATAAACTAAATCAAAGGTGAATGACTAAAGGGAAACACTAAGCAATGTTTAACACTTAAAAGCAAAGGAAAATTCAATGAGTAAATCATTTGTCATGATCTACATCTATGCTTCATTGCTTCCTTTCATCTTCAAAAAAAAAGAACTGAACGTGTTTACTACACCTGAAAACATTTCTTGCAAAGATTCTAGACTGAAATAAAAGATATGTGTATCAAAATAAAGGTTAACTTGGTGTTTGATCATAGTAACATTGGTACTACAAGATTTTAACACATAAGTACTAATTGTTAACTGGGCTATGGGTTCTTTATATCCACAAGATACTGGAAGCAAAAACATACCGTTAGATATTCTTGGACAACCTGTTCTGGAGTGTTTCCCAAGAATATGTAGAAATCTAGAATTCCACCAATTGTTCTGTATGTAACCGCTGGGGCAGGTTGGAGAGCAAAATCTGCCAGAAGACATATCTTAACATTAGTGAAACACAAAAACGTGTTCGACATAGTTCACCAGGGTCAACTCACATTGTGGAAAAAAGAAATCATTTGTTTTTTGTTGTATCATTATAATATCCAAACATGTTGCTACCAATGTGAGCCCTACAAATCTCGGAGTTCACAGCTGGTATAAAGGGTTTTATGAGTACAAACTTGCATGCATTCTATTTTTCATTATATAACGTCTCCGTTGATCCCTATGGAAAATTACTTTGCTCTAGAGAACAGTATCTTGGTAAATAAGATGAATTACTCAGTCCCCTGAAAAGGCCAAGATATCCATGGTCAGAAATCATTTCTGGTTTTATACTAATTAGAATTTCATATGTAACAAATTCACATGACACAAAGCACATGTTTTTTCATCCCTTTGTAGTATGAGCCATGTTGATATTGGCTGTGAAAAAGGGCTTAACAATCAACTCTGAGGCCCCTTCTATATTGCCATATAAAATCCAGATTATCTGCTTTGAACTGCATTATATTGCTGTGTAGATTTATATAATCCAGTTCAAAGCAGATAATATGGGATGAGATCCTGGGATAGAAGGGGCCTAAGTCATTGCCATGAAATAGTAACCTCAATTTTGTAGAAATTGCAATTTTTCCAAGACACTGTTTGAATAAACACAGGCAGAGGACCCTTTCAAAGGACTCTGTTAAAAAGCTTGACTAGAAACATCAATTTGCAAGAATAGCAGTAATTTGGAAAATAAAAAAGGAAATATTGCATATATTACAAATAGGAACTGTTGGATTGATTGGTCACCTATTGAAATCAGATTATTATAGCAATTATTTACTCCAGTTTTAGGAATGCCAGATCTGAAAATGAATTTGGCCTTTGTACCTTTAGTGCAGTGGTTCACAACCTGTGGGCCCCCAGGTGTTTTGGCCTACAATTCCCAGAAATCCCAGCCAGTTTACGAACTGTTAGGATTTCTGGAACTTGAAGGCCAAAAACATCTGGGGACCCCAGGCTGAGAACCACCGCTTTAGTGGTTTTGTAGAAGAGGAAATATCAGCAGGTGTTGCTTGCTACACAGTTTAGTGACAAGCAACACTTGTTGAAATTTCCTCTTCAACAAAACCATGAATAAGGAAATAACGGTTAATAATGTATTAAGTATTTTTATTTCTTATCTATTTAACAGATCTATTCAATTTTTTTTTCATTGCTATAGATTTCTCTGATTATATTTTAACACTAAGTTTTTATTCATGTATTCATATTTGAAGGGGCTCTCTTATTCATAGGGTTGCCATAAGTCAACTTGACAGTAGCTAACAACAACAAAATTCTATCTAAATCTGTTAACTTCTGAAATTAACTTTTTTTCTAGAATCCAAATCCCATGGAAAAGGCAGGATAGAAATAAATAGGAGGATGAAGAGAGCTACCTGAACATCACCATAATCAGAAATAGTATGGTTTTTTTTTTTTACCCATGGCATTGCTGTTCATCAAGAATACACCAAAAGAGTGTCCACTGGCATCTTCCAGACACAAGAAGAAAGGCTGAGCACCATAAAGGTTATCCATAGCCTTAAATAAATAAATAAATAGCCAATTAAAATAAGCAAAATGGAAATATGCAGCACCTCTGTTTATGATTTTATAAATCTTCACAATTAGTCAGTTATCAAAGAACTAAAGCACAATAAATTAAAATAAACATTTTGCACCACTACCTCTATCCCTAACACTAATCAGTACCAATAGTCTGATACTACAGCTTGAATTCTTGGCCTGTTATGAGAACTGAGGCTGTATACTTCAATTAGCATAGGTATCCTAGAATTTGGATCGTGACAATCAGCTTACTGTATTCAGTTTTATGAAATCTGTTTATTTCATCTGTAACTAATAACATAAATGAAAGTAATTAGAAAAATAAAAACAGGTCCTTAAAAACTACTGACTGTGGGGTGTCATACAATAGTCACTTTATTACAAAAAACAATCACACATTAGGCTAAGCTATATTGACTTTGTCTCCTTGTTTGCAGCTATGTATAAGAGACTGTATGCCTCAAAGGCATTTCTAATGGTCACAATGTGCATAGTAAAGGTAAAGGTTTCCCCTTGATATTAAGTCTAGTTGAGTTCAACCCTGGGGGTGGTGCTCATCTCCATTTCCAAGCTGAAGAACCCGTGTTGTCCGTAGACACCTCCTAGGTCATGTGGCCAGCATGACTGCATGGAGCACCATTACCTTCCTGCTGAAACGGTACCTATTGATCTAGTTACATTTGCATGTTTTTGAACTGCTCCGTTGTCAGAAGCTGGGGCTAACAATAGGAGCTCACCCCATCCCGCAGATTCAAACCGCCAACCTTCCAGCCACATTGTTGTGTGGCACTGCGGTCCGTAGTACAATGTGCATAACTAGCAATGAAATCCAATTATTTAAAGCCCCAAAATATTTTTAAAAAGCTAACCTTCTAATTTGTTATACTTAGAAGTGTATATCTAACACATCGGATTTAACCCATTTCTCAAAGACATAGCAATGTTAGTCTAGAATATCAGTGTTCAAATAAATATTGTAACATGTCAAAGACTAAAAAAAAATTGGCAGCATAAGCTTACTTAGAAATGTAGACATCCCTACTGCTGAATTATAGCAGTTTGACACCACTTGAACGGCCATGATTCCATCCTATGTTATCCTAGGATTTGTAGTGTGTTATGGCACCAGAGCTCTCTAACAGAAAAGGGTAAATATCTCACAAAACCACAAATCCCAGAATCTCATAGCATTGAGCCATGACAGTTGTTTTGGACTTCATCTCCCAGAAATCCCAACTAGTTTAACAGTGGTTAGGAATTGTAGTAGCTGGAGTTCAAAAAACCTGGAAACCACTGTTCTGTAGGAAGTGATTCATGTTAGAAGCCTGACAGAAAGAGTTTCTGGAGGTTCCTAAATGGTGATAAAAGTTGTGCCATTTGCCCCTCACAACATAGTAGAACCCCATCACGAGAACAGAGTGGAATGGGAGGTCCAGTCCCCTACACATTGGTCAACACTGGGTAGAAAGAACCATATTATTTGAAAAATAGTCAAACAATGTATTTCTCATGAGTTGTGATACCCTGATGTGGAAGAAAGCTGGACAAATGAGAATTTTTGCAACTCAAGAATGATTTTGTGAAAATTTTGAATGACATTCATTTCACACAGAAATTGCTGTTTACCATGCAAAAATAGCACATCCAAATTTCTCATAAAATAAAACTAAAAATAATGTGTTGTCTTTGAAAAATTGCAGTTTCTAAAGACTTTCTCCTAGCAGGAAGAACATTGCTAAAATTATGTATTGCTTCTTTCAGGAACAAAATTAGTGAAGAATTACACCCTAAACATATGCAGCACCATTTGGAAGACATGAAAAACCAGGTTTTTTTTTAACCTGAAAAATTTCGGGGGGGGGGGGGGTTGAACCCCTAACCCCCCCCCCTCGCTACAGGCCTGGATGTATAGGGTCATAACAGTGCCACACCTGTTGTAAAATCTGCCTGATGTTGCACTCATGGAATATTTCAGGCTTTTTAAAAAGTGTGAAAGAATTGCCCATAATTCCTTTTACTCCTACAAGGTGTCCAGTAGGGCTGCGCAAAACCCTCTTAAGAGGGTTGTAAATCGAAATTGCTTCATTAAATCTGTACTTACTAACAAATTTATGACCCCCAGAACCACTCCCCGTAGAACACAAATGAATCAAAGCACCCACCACCCAAAATACCACTTTTCACAAAGAAGTTTATTTGGTCTATATACCCCCCCCCCCCTCTCTCTCTCTCCATTTGCCTCCCTCTCCCTCCTTGTAGTTTCAGTGTGGCAGCAGGGCTGCTCTAACTCTCTCCATTGACCTCCCCCTCACGGTGAGTCATGTACATGACCAAGAAGAAGGCCTCGGCACAATCCGCCCTTATGTATCCTGGCCCTGCCCTTCGCCGGGACTGGGGCAAGCTGCATGCCCAATGGAAGAGAAGGCCCCATGGAGGGCTGCAAGCATGCCTTGTCTGCACACGGCCTGGGGCAAGTCATACGCTTGATGGGGGAGGAGGTGCCACTGAAGGCCTCCTGTGCTAGAGCTATCTCTCACGAGAGATCCTTATGCAACTCATCTGGAATTGTTAATAGGAATTCAAGGGTAGATCCCACCCCCTAATCCTAATTCAAACACTGTTCTGTCCCCCAAGTTAAATTTCGGGTGTCCAATTTTCAGCAAGAACAGAGTTAGAAACTCCCAATAAAAACTTTAAACTGGAGTTTCTTAAACCTTAAACATGCAATATGTTGCAAACTATAGACTCCTGGTACCCTAACTAACTAAAATGGCTGCAAAAGCACTGCTGAGAAGAACTAATGGACTGCAATTTCTGCCTGGAAGGAGGGGGGGGCTTAAAGGGACATGGTCTAACTAAGGTTCCCTCCCACAGAAAACTATACAGATAATTACTAAGCCCATTTTAACTAAGAGGATAACTGAGGGTTTATGAAGAAAATAATAAAAGCCTCTGTTGGGACATGGCAAACACCAATTTTTCTTTCCCTCCCTATCCCCCTAGGAAATACTTAAAATTCAGCTTTTTCATCAAATGGATAACCTATTTGAGGAAAAACTAGAGTCAGCATTGTTAATAGTTTCTTTTAGCAATAATCATTTCCTTCTTAAATAGGAAATAATGGAATCACATTTCACATTTATTTGTTGAAGATGCAATTCTACTGCAGTGAAATGGCTTCATGATAATAGCATGGTACAATTTTGTTACTTACTCCAAGAGGTAGAGCATCCCGAGTAAATATTGACCATGTTTTCCAGTTAAAGTCATGCCTATACTGTTTGTGAACATGTTCTCCAATTCCATAAACATTTTCACTGGGTAGTCTGATGGAGAGTTGCAAGAACTGGTCGGCATACACAAGTGGTCCAATGCTGGTGTCAAAGCTGTTGGAATAGTGAAAAAATATTATCATGCTTATGGACAGAAGACTTCTATATATGCAAATATATGAATAAGGAATTAATATTCTTAAAAATTCTTCACTTATAATGGAAGTGAAATATGAATGTTGGTGGGACATGTGGGCAGCAGACCGCTTCAAAACAGACACAGTTCTGATGCTCACACTATGCCAAAGCCATGAATTTGTTCAAGAGTTTGAACCAAAGTCTTTAGGATCTCACAACCTTCCTTAACATGTGACTAAATCATGTTAACCTGAAGTTAACCATTGGAAGTTACAAAACATCATAGATACAGCCAGGAGCAACTGCACAATGAGCCCATATATATAAGCCCTGTGTTTTCAAACACATTTCTATGTGGAAATATCAGCATTTGGTATCTTTAACATAGTTTTTCATGCTTGCTTAGGGGTATATTTTTGTTTGTAATGCTAAATAAAGCAATAAGAAGGATTTCAGGTCATTGAATTTGCATCTAAGTTGGAACAGGTACATTTTTTAAAGTGTAACTCAAGCGATATACACATACACATACACACACACACGTACGTTTTGGATAACATAGAGAAGAGTTAATACCCCTGATACATTTCTTTTGCTGTCTGTGCCCCTGTTCAAAAGATTTCACCTCACTTTCTGTCCCTGTGAGAATTGGATTTTGAAAAATGTGGCTTGTTGTAGAAATAAGGATTGATGATAACGCTTCAGTGGAGACATCTTTTCCCCACAACTCTTCTAGGAGGGAATTTCCTTTCCTAGGGGAAATTTCCTCTCACTGTTGTTTCATACCAATTCTTAAGCATGAGTTGGATGTAAATTGGATGTCAGTAAGTTAGGGATTGCCTGTACAGATACACTGAAACTTTTACCTTTTTCTGGTGTATCAGATTTTTAAAAAATTGGATAGAGATATGTGTCTCAATAAAAAATGTTTTCAAATGCTTCATAATTTAGAAAAATGCAGATTTTGTGAACTTTCCTCAGATTCTAGGCATTGTTTTCACACATCCAGCAATTGTCTATAGCCTATTTGCATACATTTTTGAAATACATACTTTTTTGTGCATTCACTTTTCAAATGTCTGCATTTTACTGAAAAAAAAATTCAATGTTTGTAAACTTTTCAATTAAAAGTCCACCCAATTAAAAAAATTGTGCATGATGAGGACTGAAACAACTTGAGAGTGTTGAGTTAATACATTCTGTTTATTCAGCAGGTCTATTCTATTTGGACCTAACAGTTAAATTAGCCCATAGCTTCCTGTGGGAGACTTCTTTAAATTATGTCAAAATTGATACAAATAATATTCTGTAGAAGAGCAAAAGTGACTTCGGTGATATTTCAAAATCCACACTGTGTTTACATACATTTTCCTCTTTTCTTTCACTGTTAGTTTTACCAAGAAAGGCTTGTAATTTTGAAATAATGCAACACCCGTCAAACCAAAGTTAATACAGAACAATAAATAATATAAAATCCACCCAACCGAATAATACAAAATGTACCCAATCAATCATATCTATCAAAGCAGAAACAAGATGAGTGTCTTTTCTACGAGTAGTGATCAGAATTTGAAACCATCTTCAATTCCCTTAAAATCAGACAAAACTACTGAAAACTGCCGTTTTAGAAAAAAATGCTTTCATTTCATTCTTCTTGAAAATGAAAATGTTTTTGAACAACTTAGAAATAATTAGCCTCAGTGTTACTTATAATTAAATGAAATGGTTAACTTACAGAACTTTATTATTGGTATTCCTAATCACTTGGATGCTGAAAGGACTTTCAGTAATTTCAACCCTGTAGTTTGGATTGCTTGCTTTGGGTCCCACAAAGGGTTTAACATTGGTATGTGGAACTTCATATCTATTATGAGCAGGATCTGTAATCTGTAAAAATGAAAAACAGTAAAGTTAAAAGGGATTCCAGGACTAACCTCCTGTTTTGTGCATATCAGCTTTCCCTTATCATGATGTATCCTGAATCAGTTATGACTGTGCATATATTTAATGAACATGATTATTTGGGTTAGATGATGTATACATATACATAAGCTCTCTATTTATTTTCCCGCTCCTGCTATAGTTCATGAATCCACACAAATTTTCTAATTTATAGAGCATTCTCCTGACTCATTCACTAATAATTTTGTTTTTATTTATTTCATCATATCATCATAAATTCAAAGGGTTTTTCCTGATCAACTTGTTTTTACTGGGAGATTTGAATACCCTGAAGGCACCAGATCACATCTGATTTTGGAATCATATATGGATGTCAAAATTATGGCGCTCATAGCCACGAGGAGCTGATCAGTACTAGATTTAGGTGCACCAGCTGCTCTCTCTAGATGACTATCCATAGCTATTCTTGACATGGTAATATATGGTTTATGTATTTTGGCATATTTGGCCCAGAATATTTCAGAATAACAACATTTGATTCTTAAGATATATTTTCTACTCTAGTTCTGCATACAATGATTATCATGTTGATCTATATGCCTAAAAAGATATGATTACTCTGAAAATCTCAGATGATATACACATCATGTGTGAATTTTCTACCATTCTTAAGAAACACACATGAAGACAAGCATGGGTTATGCAATTTTTATCACATGCATACATGGCATTAGTGCTGTTGGAGTGACCCCCCCCCCCCTTACAAAAAAATCAAGTTGTGTGTTCTGACCCAGCAGTTGAAGATTACTGCTTTAAGAAATAATCTAACCTTGAACCGAAAGCGGTTTGCTGTCTGATATTCTGCAGTTAAGAGAATTTCTCCAACATCAGCTCCAAACAGGGATGGCGCAGGCAATCTTTTTAGTTTAACTTCAAATCCTTAATAAGAAAAGTAATTAAAGTGTTTCTATCATTATTTACAATAGCTGCATAGATTTCAATACCTTGAACCAAAAGCATCCTAATGTTCCCAAACAAAAGTCAAAAGAGAAATATGGTAGAAATGAACAAGAATTTCATTGGATTCTGAAAGCTGGACTAAAACAATTGTTTTGTGTCCCTTAAGACTCACTATTTATCTCGTCTTACACATTTATATCTTCATACAGTTTTTTGTATGAAACAGTATGCACACTTGAAATGGCAATTGCTTTGACAAATTGAAAAGAAATGCACAAACAATCCAGTTAATGGGGGAATGCTGTGATATAATCCTAATTCTGAGGGTAAGTATGTCAACAAACAAAATCCAGAAATAGTGTGTTTAAATGCATGAAAGTTTCCATGCCAGTCCAAGTCACCACCTGAGAGCTCCAATCCAATATAAAGTAATGGCAAGAAATAAACACAAGAAAGATTGAGAGAAATGCAAATAAATTGCGAAAAGTAAGTTCCTAAAGGAAAACAGAGATCAAGCAATGGAATTTGATAGTAAACCATTTATGACATACTCATAATTGTATCTTTTGTCTAATCTAACTATCTATCATGGGTGAAGGCTTTGCATTTGTGATCATATCATGGATGTAACAGCTGATCCACCTAGTTATGCTGGCCTTCATAACATTAAGATGTACATTTATTATATCCAGAGCTAAAAAAAAAAATCCTACCTGTATTTGTCTGTTTTTGGCCTCCATCAGCTTTGTACCCATGACTATTAGAAAAGTAGCACCAAGGGATGAATGTTTCATTCTGAGGATTCCAGCAGCAGCCACGAAGTGTGCAGAGACTCTTTATATTATGAATAAAAAAAAGCAAAGTTACTTTAGGAAGGATAGCAACATAAAAATACAAAGAATCATAGAATAAATGGAGTTGAAAGAGACCACATGGTCCATCTAGTCCAACCCCCTGTCATGCAGGTAAAGTATAATCAAAGTACCCAATACTTGGACAATAGTATATTTCACAAGGTACTAGAAATTCAGTCATCTGCTTGCTAATGGCAACACAAAGAGTCCCTGCTAAGCACAGAAATTCCTCTACAGGCTCCTCTACCTCTGTGAGGAAATAATCCTTTGGTTAAGCTTGGAATCAGCCTCTCATCAGCTAGATTATGTCCATAGATCAGATATAGCATTATTTTCAGTTTATACATATTTGATATTTACTTCTTGATATATAATTTGCATGTATTGGAAAACAGCCTGGTAGGCTATCAGTGCCAGTAATCTTAAGAAATTGCTCAGCTTGGAAACAGCCTAGGACCTTCTATTCATTTCTCAGAACCATCATATCATTCTTTGTGCACACATTTATCATTTATCGTCAGTAGTAGGGCCAAGAATTCTTTACACCTCTCCCTTTAGTCATTGCAAGCCAGAAGATACTAAGAACCAGAAAAAGTAAACTCAAACCACCATTTAAACCACACCAAATGATATATTTCTAATGCAAGCAAGTTTTATACAATTCCTCAGTTGTGTCCTATCAACCTCTAATAGAAAACCAAGGACTTCTGCATTATTCTACACAAACTTCAAATGATAATGGATTCATTTGAAAAGATATGGTATACACACAGTACTTGATCATTTGAAGCTTTCATCAGAATTTATTGTTATTAAAGTTCTCTTCTTCAAGGTGTTACTAGCACTCACAAAGAAAGCTGCCATACAATAATATTATGAATAGGATACCATTTGTAAGGAATAAATAGCAGCAGCAATAATGACAGCAATGACAACTTAACTCTAGTTCAACAACAGCAACAAGAACAATTAAACTGTAGTTCATGGCTACACCAGGATAATTATGTTCAGACACATTCAGAAAGGCATGGACTAATAGAAAGAGAAGAAAAAAAGTGCTATTGTCAGTAAAAAAGTGCTTTTTTGCTATTGCTTAAGGCCCTCCCTCCACAACCAGTTTCCAGGTTCAGAAGGCAGGGGGGAAAGGGTCCTTCCAGACAGGCCCTGTATCCCAGGATCTGATCCCAGGTTTCCTTGCTTTAAAATGGATTATAAGAGTCCGCACTGCCAGATAATCTGGGATAAACAGAAAACCTGGGATCGGAGTCAGGGATATAGGGCATCCTAACTTTTGCCTGATATTTTCATTATCTATGAAGTCTGCACACTGCTTCATTTTCATTTACAGATAGACAAACTGAGTTCAAATCAAATACCTATCTAGTCTTCTAGTTGCATTTATTTACATATTAAGAACGCCTAGCCAGAAGTCTGTTTCTTGATGTTTCTAGGGATCAATATTCAGAGATAGGTTGCCTCTGATGCTGGAGGTAATGCAAGTTGAGTATCTCTTATTTGGAATGCTTAGGACCAGAAGTGCTTTAGTTTTCAGACCCCCCCTCCCAGATTTTGGAATAATTGCATATACACAATGAGATATCTTGAAGATGGGAGCCAAGTCTTTGTTGGAAATGAAAAAGCATCAACCTTTTAGAGAAATTAGGGCAAGGGGACCCTATGGTGCTTGCTTTCTGTTTTGTTTTCACCTCTGTTTCTCAGATCTATATAACTTAATGTGTTATTGCTTCATGCATGCACTTCACTCTTCTTCCCAAAAGTCTTTATAATCTTTTGTTCAAGTAAGCAGCATCATGAGACTTCTACCTGCCTCAAGATACCTTACAGAGACACGGAACGCAGGATTAGGAACATTTCAATCAAAGTTAGGTAACTTTCTTTTGAATATATAAGCTTTTGTCTGAGATGTATTATCTGCAACATTAAAAGTAGGCCTTTGCCTTTTTAACGTTATTTGAATAGTTTCTCTCTTGCTTCCTACCATTATTATTATTATTATTATTATTATTATTATTATTATTATTATTATTAAACTTTATTTGTACCTCGCTAGCATCTCCCGAAGGACTCGATGCGGCTTACAAAGGCCAAGGCCTCAACACACAATATAACAATACAAAACAAAAGGCAAATTAAAAACAATTAAAACAGTATAAACAACAAGCAATAAACAATACGCTAAAACACAATAAAACTGGGCCGGGCCAGAGTAATGGGTACAAGATTAAAAGTGCTGATGTGACAGGTGATATATAAGGCTTATAGGGCAAGTGCAGAGTGTGATATACGATCTTAGTTCTAATAAAGTGCTTATGGGACTTGGTGTTGGAGATTTCCTATTAATCTGGGAAGGCACATTGGAACAGCCAGGTCTTCAAGTTCTTTCTGAAGACTGCCAATGTAGGGGCCTGTCTGAGATCCTTGGGGAGGGTGTTCCAGAGTCGGGGGGCCACCACGGAGAAGGCCCTGTCTCGTGTCCCCACCAACCGCGCTTGCGACGCAGGTGGGATCACGAGCAGGGCCTCTCCAGATGACCGAAGTGAACGCGTGGGTTCGTAGACGGAGATGCGGTCACGGAGGTAGGATGGTCCCAAACTGTTCAGGGCTTTGTAGGTAAGCACCTGCACCTTAAATTGGGCTCGGAAAGTAAATGGCAGCCAGTGGAGCCCCTTGAACAGGAGGGTTGACCTCTCTCTGTAAGGGGCCCCAGTTAACATCCTGGCTGCCGCTCGTTGGACTAGTTGGAACTTCCGAGCCGTTTTCACGGGCAGCCCCACGTAAAGCGCATTACAGTAGTCCAGTCTGGAGGTGACCAAGGCATGGACCACCCCGGCCAGATCAGCCTTCGCGAGGTACGGTCGCAGTTGGCGCACGAGTCTCAATTGTGTGAAGGCCCTCCCAGACACCGCCGACGCCTGAGCCTTGAGCGTAAGCGATGAATCCAAGAGGACTCCCAGACTGTGGACCTGTGGCTTCAGGGGGAGTGTAACCCCGTCCAGCACAGGTTGCCACCCTATACCCCGGTCAGGATTACGATCGACCAGGAGGACCTCTGTCTTGTCCGGATTGATCTTCAGCTTGTTCCTCCTCATCCAGATAGTCACAGCGGCCAGGCACTCGTTCAGCACCTGAGAGGCCTCCTTGGAATTAGGTGGAAAGGAGTAGTAGAGTTGTGCGTCATCTGCATAGAGGTGACACCCAACTCCAAAACTCCAGATGACCTCTCCCAGCGGTTTCATGTAGATGTTAAAGAGCATGGGAGACAGAATAGAGCCTTGCGGGACCCCACAGCTCAAAGGCCAGGGGTCCGAGCAGGCGTCTCCCAGCTTCACCATCTGGGATCGACCCTCCAGGAAGGATCGGAGCCACGACAAAACCATGCCCCCAAGACCCATCCCAGAGAGTCGTCCCAGAAGGATACCATGATCGATGGTATCAAAAGCCGCTGAGATGTCTAAGAGAACCAACAGGGCCACACTCCCCCTTTCCAGCTCTCTACGGAGGTCATCCACCAAGGTGACCAAGGCTGTCTCGGTGCCGTGACCAGGCCTGAAACCAGACTGTGACTGATCTAGGTAGTTGATGCAACCACCCGCTCCAGCACCTTACCCAAGAGGTTGGAGATTGGTCTGAAATTGTTCAGCACCGTGGAGTCAAGGGAAACCTTTTTAAGGAGTGGACGAACCACAGCTTGTTTCAGGTCAGATGGAAAAACCCCCTGCTCCAACGATGCATTAATGATCAACACAAACCAATCAACCAGCCCCTCCCTGGCCGATTTAATTAGCCAAGACGGGCAAGGGTCCAGAACCGATGTGGTTGCCCTCACAGCCCCAAGGACCTCCACCACGGTCTCAGGAAGAACAAGCCTAAAAGAATCCCACAAAATCGGACAAGCAGATGCCTCAATCACCTCCCCTGGCACTGTGGTGGAATTGGAGTCGAGCTCAAGGCGTATCTGAGCGACTTTGTCTGCAAAATGGTGTGCGAAATCGCGACACCGAGTTGCTGGGTCGTCAAAAGTCTCCTCCACCACAGGTGGCTGAAGGAGTTCCCCAATGACCCGAAACAACTCCGATGATCTATTTGCTGCAGACGCTATACGGGTAGTCATATAGGACTCCTTGGCTGCCCGTATAGCCACGGTATACGCCCTAAGAAAGGCTGGAGCCCGTGCTCAGTCGGACACGTCCCGAGAACTCCTCCAAGTGCGCTCTAGCCCCCTCCTCGTATGCTTCATCACAGCCAGCCCCCCGGTGAACCAGGGAGACGGCTTGTCATGACGCAACGTGATGGGGCGTTCGGGAGCGATCGTATCTATCGCCCTGGTCACTTCCCTGTTATAGAGATCAACCAGGATGTCGACAGGATCACCAGGCTCCATGGCAGGAAGGACCCCAAGATTCCTCAGGAATCCCTCCGGATCCATCAGTCTCCTGGGGCGGACGATCTTAATTTGTCCTTCACTCCTGCGGAGGTTTAGGGTCGCCGAAAACCTAAAACTGACCAGATAATGATCAGACCATGACACAGGAAGGGTGTTTTGTTCTTCCACTCTGATCATTCCACTGTCCGCCACAAAAACTAGGTCGAGTGTGTGTCCAGCCTGATGGGTAGGACCAGCTATAATTTGTGATAGCCCCATGGTCGTCATGGCGGCCATGAAATCCTGAGCTGCACCAGTCAAGGGGGTCTCAGCATGAATGTTAAAGTTACCTATTTAACTTTAATTTGGAACTAGGGCCAAAAATCCTTAGCCATCTAAGAATTTGGTAAGGCATAAGCCAATATCAGTGGTCATACCCGACCATCCATTAAGACTGAATTTAGGGCGAAACACCAGGTCCCCAGTCTATCTAAACCTGGATGACCTAAAGGGGAATGTGTTGGAGAGTTTTGCCTCCGAAACAAATGAGGTCAAAATCTCCCATTCCAAGGCCATAATCGTTCACCCTCGTCGGGGCTGTACAAACCCTAAGCGAGGATTCACGCCTCTGGCCAACACCAAAACAGAGGTGCCTTGTGGTGCACACCAAAATAAGAGATTCCCCTAAGCATTCCGCTGACCACCTAATTAAATGACCACACCTCCCAATTTACCACTCCACACAGTATAGGGTAGGCGAAAAACCCTCCCAGAACATGGGAGGGAAAAAACTCCTACCCGGCCCATCTAAGCGACTACACTACTGCTATACTGTTAGTGGCGGGTGGGTGGGTCGAAGCTCCAAAAGTGAGTGATCTAAGAGGTGGGCAGCTTCCTAGAAGCCCCGTCCCCTTCTAGAAGTCTTTTCTTCGTTGGGAGGGGGCAAATCCACTTCCCTCCCCCAGCTGCGCGGGTGGGGGAAAGTTTATTCTATGACTAAAGGGAGAAAAAGAGTTTTGATATTGTTTTGTTTCTTTGAATGCAAGTGTTGCTATTGGAAAGGCACTATATATTTTGGAAATGTCCAAAGATGAGAACTTTTCCTGTGATCTAAAAACTGATGTGGTTCAGTCTTAACAGATTTTATTTGATGTAATTTCATCTTATTGAGAATGAGTTAGATAATGATGATGTCAAATGATCATAAATTTACTGGTGGCAGCCAAGATAAGCATTGATTTTCACTTGAAGGAATCTTTCTCTTCTCTCAGGCTGTTTTATAAATAGAATTAGTGATATAGTGGTAATGATAAAATTAACTTATAGTCATTCTAGAGAAAATCAGACATATGGGTCACCCTATAAAAGGAAGAATACTATTTATTGAATTATGCATTGAAGGAAAATGTATGACTGATTTTCCTCTATGTCTTATTTTATGAAAATCTACTCAATGTTTGCACACATATTACATGAACATATTAAAATAATACCTAATATATCTGAATGTACTGCCAATAAAATATATACACTCTCTTGGTGTTTATATTTTGATCCAAGATGCTAGAAACCACAAACAATTCTTTTTTAAAAGAATCCTAGATAAGAAGCAGAATTGAGATGTCAAACTCATTTTTATTGAGGGCCACATTGATCTTGTTTGTCTCAAAGAAGTGTTGAACCCATGGACATTTTTTAACATGGTGGTCAGTGCTCTGTAGCTTTTATCCAATTTGTTTCCCTAGACCAAAATGACAACTCCCATCACTTTTGATTATCTGCCATGCAGCCTGGGGATAATGAGAATTGCAATCCAACAGCACTTGTGGCTCTGAGGTTGGGGAAAAGGTTAAAGGACATTTTAAAGTTAGACATCATATTCACAAGCCTTGTATCTAAATCTAAACCCCACTATTCTGACTAAACAGAACAAACTGGAGCCTTCCAGATGGTATTGTTTTACAACTACCATCAGCTCTAATCATGATGTCTAATGATGAGTAATACAGGAGTTGTAGTCCAGCTTCTGAAGGGCCACATAAAATGACATGGTGGGACAGATTCGACCCATAGGTCTTGAGTTTGAAACATATGATTTAGACATCTATAGACCACTTAAAGAGCCACTGTCTCTGCAACTCTGCATGGTAAACATTTTTGAAGCCCAGTAGATTGGGAAATATTAATCATGATCTTGACAAAGAAGGTCAAAAGTTTCAGGCAGAGATACCTATTTTTGCTAAAGACCAGCTAGCTAGTCCTGGGTGAGATGAGATTTGGATTCTCAGATCATAGTCATCATAGTATCATCATGGAATGTTCTTGTATGAGCACAATATGAAGTAAAATTAAGATACTGGGCACTCTGTTGAATGCTAGCTCCACAATGAAATGGGATAAAAAATATCTCAAATGATTTATTCCATGTACATCAGAATATATTTGTAAAAAAATGTGGTTTTGGTTAGGAATGCAGTTTTTTTTCAGTGATACTGGCTGCATTTGGACATCATGATGAAGCACAGTTTCTTGTAACAGGAATCTGACCTATAATGTTATAAGTGCATTTCTCCAATGCCCAGTTGGAGAAATGCACTTATAACACAGATAATTAACACAAAAGAAAAGCTACATTAGCTGCAATACTAGAAAACTTGCTAAAATTAATTATATTCATCCCTGCACACACCCTTGTAAAACAAATTAACACATATCAGTTTTATCAAAAGTGAAGAGAAGGAACCAAAAGTGCCCAATAGCATATTAGTATTCATAATAATCAATGACACCCACACTATGATGATAATAGTTCTCATAAAAACGATAAGAGGGAGGAAAGGTCAAAGCTCAAGTACAGTTAATTTCACTAATAACTGCATTAATAGTTGATGAAGGCAAATATTACTAGATGGAGGGCATTTGCTGCTGAGAAAAAACTCTTATCCGGGGTTAAAAGTAACCGCTCCCGAATTTTCACCTATATAAATAAATGATAGAGAACACTAATTGCTTTCTGGTTTGTTTAGCTGAGCAGAGGTCAATAGCAATTCCAAGTGTGAGAGTAGGTGAAGGACAGTGAACTAAACAAACCCATGCATTTGACATAGTTCTTGGACCTTACCTGCCTACATGTTCACTAAATATCTTCAGCCATGGTCCACTGGGTGACCTGCACCACTACAAGCCCCATTCTATGCTAACTATATACATATGATATATCCTGTTATGATTTGTGTGTGTGTGAAGCCCCTTCTACACTGCTATATAATTCAGATTATTAAAGCAGATAATCCACATTATCTGCTTTGAACTGGATTATATGAGTCTATAGTGTCATATAATCCAGTGCAAAGCAGATCATCTAGATTTTATATGGCAGTGTACAAGGGGAGAGAAAAAGAGACAGAAACAGAGCAATAGAAACAGTTCACCCACACATGTAGATGCACTGAGGCCCAAATAAGAGAAGGAAAAGAAAAATATACCATGCAATATCCCTCTGGTTTAGTGTGTATTTGCTTCTCCACACAACAGTGCTAAGGTTGGCATTACTCCAAATAAAGGGGAGGACACTTAATCATGTCAGATGAAAGAAAACCAGTGAAATTCACTTATATCTCTCAACTCACAAAAAATGCAACTCTGCCCATACTGTGAAAGTTACAATTAAACAATGATAGCATTTATTATGTTTATCTTCCATTGTTTTCTTTTTCCTATCATGCAGTTCCACATGAGATTCCTAGGTAGCCTCCCATCCATGTACTCATCAGGTTCAAATGTCCTTAGCTTCACCAAAGTAACTACCTCTGGTGATACTTTGGGAACAAATGCATGCTTGCACGTTAAAATGATGGACATAGCATCACTGTGTGAATTATTATTATTGTTAATAATAATAATAATAATAATAATAATAATAATAATAATAATAATAATAATATTATCCCGTCTTCTCTCTCCATACAGAGACTCAAGCCAGCTTACAATTAAATGTATTAAAATACAACTTAAAATATACAATATAAAAATATTAAAACAGTATTAAACGTCATTAATATTAAAACAATTCAGATTTAATCCACAAAAACATTTTAAAAACCACAGTAGCCCCTGATTTTTTAAATCTTCTTCTTTAAAAGCCAGCCTGAATAAAAGGTTTTAGCCTGCTGCTGTAAGGACAGCAGGGAGCGGGCCATTCTAACTTCCCTGGGCAGGAAGTTCCAAAGTCGAGAGGCAGACACCAAGAAGGAAGGCCTGTTCTCTCGTTCTCACCAACTGAGCTTAAGATGGAGGTAGGATCAAGAAAAGATCTCAGGGCCGAGGCAGGTTCATACAAGGGGGTGTAGTCAGCCTAATAGCCTGGACCTGAACCATCTAGGGCTTTAAAAGTCATAACCAGCACTTCAAATTTTGTCCAGAAACAGACTGGAGCTTCAACCGGGGGGGGGGGGGGGGTTGTCCACTCCCTGTAAGAAGCCCCAGTGAGCAATCTGGCTGCAGCTCTTTGGGCCAGATTTCCGAGCACTGTTCAGAGGCAATCACACATATAGCGCATTAGAGTAATCCAGATGGGATGTAACTAAGGAATGGACTACCATTGTCAGGTCTTGCTTCTCAAGGAACGGGCGCAGTTGGCACCCAAGTTTTAATTGTGCAAAGGTCCTCCTGGCCACCATGGATTCCTGGACCTCCAGGTTCAGCGCTGAGTCCAGGAGGACCCCCAAACTGCAGACCTGTGTCTTCAAGGACAGTGTGACCCCATCCAGCACAGGCTGGATCCCTATTCTATTTCCTGATCTTACCTATAAGTGTTTAATTATTAGTGACTTTAATCATATGTGATTTTTTTTCATACCTTTGTTGCCACTTGATCTGGAATACAGTCTATTCGGTCAGAGAATTCTACAGCTGGACATGTTGGTGAAAAGTCTATGAGAAAACAAGTAATTACATCAACTGAAGGCCAAAGTATTATTACTATTAGTCCCACAACTACTATTAGGACTTAGAATATTAACAACTATATGAAGAATAAAAACAGCAGTACTATATATTTGAAACACAATAACATGGCCCTTTGTTGTTACACATGAAAAAAATTATATCAAATTCTTGTAACTGCCTCTGCAAAACAATGTTCACATCAAGAATTCATTTTAATAAATTTCAGGCAATGAGCTAGAACAAACTTTAATTATGTTGTGATGAACAGCCATATCTTTAAATGGTTGCAAGCTCTAGGCAGACTCAGAGCATGTAGCAGAAATGACAAATTGAGAACCCATGAACGTTAGCTGATATTCTACATATAAACGGTATGTAGAAACTATAGTTTATGCCTAGAAATTGGGGTTTGTGATTTTCCAATGCCTTCTCCTCTTTTTGACTATCTACAAAAAGCTAAGGATTCGGGCAATTGATAGATCCAACAAAAATGAATTTCTACACATCTGACTATCTGGGAATCTGCCTGGACAAATTCAGAGTTGACCAATAATAATTTGTTCCTAGTCAACCAGAAAATGTTGTGTCTCAGCAGTGGATCAGAACTCAAGGCAGTCTAATTATTTTGCAACTTATGCACAGAAAATCAAAAGTGCCTCTCTCGTCCCTGACAGTAAAAATAGAAATGTTATAAATCCAATGACCAAGAAGTGGTTGAATGACACCCAAATTCATCAGGTACCTGAAATGGACACCTCACTCTTCCTAAAGCTCGGGCCAATAACTGAAAATTGGTTTTAGTAATACATTTTTGGCATCATATCCCTTATTGTTCCACATGCTACTCTTATGAAGATTCTTGTACTTATAGTTGGAACATTGTGTCATATATGGAAACAGTTGTTTCTTTTAGCTGACTAATTGATTGAGGGAGTTTGGAAAAATTACTTTCCTTGAATTTCTTGTAGCCGTGAGATTCCATGACTTCAGTACAAGAAGATATATTTTCCAAGTTCAAATGACTGAATTATAAATTTGATATTAGCTTTAAGACTACAAATTAGTTATAAAAATGTAATAAGTAGAGAACATGATTTTAATTAATCTCAATTTTTATATCTGTTCTTTTGGTTTTGTTCAGCAAAGCACAGTAACCTAAATTTTAACATTTCTATGTTCTCACTACTAAGCCAATAGCTGAAAGCACAAATGTGTCACTTACTGTAAAAACAAACCCACTATTTTTAATAATTGCACAGTAACTAATTTTGCTTTTCTCTCCCTCAGAGCATTGAGGCTACACCAGCATGCTCTCATTTAAGAAACATTTTATAAAAACCCACTTATTTTACAATGATTCCCTAACAGCTCACTTTAGACAAATTGCTTGTATTTAAGACATTTTATTCACAGCAATGATATTTTTAAAAATAATAATTGAGTTCACTTGTTTTGCTTTCTTTTTCATTCCAACCGTTTTATGTGTGGACTGAATAGCATGTTTCAAAACTAAGCCATGTTTTGACTTAGTAAACTATGAAAGAAAATTATGGGACATTATATTTCCAAAGTGACGTGCTTGTTTGTTTTTTGTTCTTGTTTTTTAAAAAATCATATGGGCTGCAATAGAAGAGTGTTAAAAATATTAAGCAAAATGAGACAAATATTCCTATAAAAATCAGTGAAATGTAATATGGGGTTATAGAGTACAATAAATGCACCATTTTCAGAACTAAGTTAAAAATCAGGTTCAAGTTAATATACAATGCCAATAAGGTTTCATATAATATCTTTCACACTGCAAACACTAAAGGCAGGTAGAAGGTTCCATCACATGTGTTGTTATGAATGAACTAGCAGCCTACACTGGGAAAACAATCTTGTCATTATTCAGTTTAAACATATCACCTTATCACATTGAGAGTCGTGTTCAGAGCTCTTACCTCTTATCCCATTTTACTCACATGGTTCCAATTAAAAACAGGCAGGATAGGAACCATCAAAGTTTCCTGTCCTGTTTCATTGCCAAACAATCTTGTATTCTATGGGGTTTGATGCAGGACCATAGCATCCCATGGAAAGCAATGGTTTTACCCTGGATCACTGTCTCTTCTATCCTATGGGGTTTGGGGCAGAACAATTTTATCCCATGGAAAGAAGTGGCTTTAAAGAGGTGTCAGACTTCTTTAATATAAAAGGCTATGGGCAGGGCAAGGGATCTCTTGGTTTTTGGATATTGTTGTTTCTCCTGATTTTTTAAAAAAGTAATACTGACCATTTGAAGAATGTAAGATGAATGTATTGCCAGCGCTTAGGTTTCCACTTTCCACATGTGAGTGTGAGTGTGATGGAGAAGCAGACCTTGAAACTGATATAAGGTATCAGTCTCAAGTTCTGCCTCTCCATCACACTCTACTCTTAAAGGGACAGTCCGAGTGCATTGTAGACTGCAGAGTACATTGTAGACCTTTGCCAATATGCATAATAGACTCTAGAACAAGGGCTGCTGAAAAGTTCCCCAAGAGTATGGCTGGGTAGCAGGGGGCTAACTGACTTCCTGAGAGGGTCATTGATATCAGATATCACTTTCCCTTTTTAAAAAATCCTATAGCCTTTCAGTGTACTAATGAGCATCTCTGCAGGAAATGAAGGGAAAGCCCCCAGAATGTCAATGTAATCACCATCTTGGCTTCAGTTTCAAGTATGGCAATGTAATCACCTGCTCATTGAAATGGGTTCCTCTCAAACTGGTTCCAAGCTACATTATAGTGTCAGTGTAGACACACCCTACAAGATGAAAATTACTTGGGACACATCTACACTGACTATTTAATGCAAACCAGTATTGAAGAAAGTGGTTTCACTGTGTAGATGATTACATAGGAAACCTTGGAACCAGTTTGAGGCTGAGAAGAGCACTAATGTGCAGTAAGGGTTTTATTTTACATGCTTTAGTGGGTGTTTGTTGTCTAGATGCTGCACTTTGAAGGTGACTTCAAACTGCATTAAATTATTAGTGTAGATGGGGTTGATGTCAATTAACAAAGTGTAGTAGTCAAAATCTTATGAGAAACATCCTATAGAACAGAGATGCCTAAACTCTGTGAACATACTTCTTTTATTTAAGTGTTTTCCATATATAGCTCACTGAAACTTATGGTTTTACCTTTGAGACCAGAATGACCTGTTGCTAGAAGTCCAATCAAGGCACAAGCTACAATCACCACCAAAATGAAGAGAGTGATCAGAGTGACTTCTAATCCACTGAATTTCTTCTTACCCATCTAGACAGAGAGAGTAAAACAAGCAAATAAAAAATCATAAGAAGAAACATTCAGGTAAAATTTAATCTCATTGTCTTACAAACATGTGCTCTTTGAACCAAATAGTTAAAATATAACCATGTCATTTTAAGATTAAACAAAGTATTACGCTTTGTTCTTCATTTCTCCCCACAGGTGTAATAATAATAATAATAATAATAATAAGAAGAAGAAGAAGAAGAAGAAGAAGAAGAAGTTTGTAACAAGACTACAAACAGAGGCACAACTATGTGTCCCAAATGATTCATTGAAACTTATGCCTCAAGTACCACCTCCCAGCAGTAAAGAACTGGTGGGATCACAAACCTGCAAAAGTAATGGAAAATGAGCACGCAAAGATACTGTGGGACTTCCGAATCCAGACTGACAAAGTTCTGGAACACAACACACCAGACATCACAGTTGTGGAAAAGAAAAAGGGTTGGATCATTGATGTTGCCATGCCAGGTGACAACTGCATTGACGAAAAACAGTAGGAAAAACTCAGCCACTATCAGGACCTTAAGATTGAACTCTGGAAGAAACCAGTGCAGATGGTCCCAGTGGTGATCGGCACATTGGGTGCTGTGCCAAAAGATCTCAGCTGGCATTTGGAAACAATAGGCATTGACAAAATTACGATCTGCCAACTGCAAAAGGCCACCCTACTGGGATCTGCGTGTATCATCCGAAAATACATCACACAGTCCTAGACACTTGGGAAGTGTTCGACTTGTGATTTTGTGATACAAAATCCAGCATATCTATCTTGTTTGCTGTGTCCTGCAATAATAATAATAATAATAATAATAATAATAATAATAATAATAACAATAATAATAAACCTAACAACAACAATAATAAATCAGCACTGACAAAATTACCATCTGCCAGCTGCAGAAGGCCACCTTACTGGGATCTGCTCGCATTATTCACCAATACATCACACAGTCCTAGACACTTGGGAAGTATCCGACGTGTGATCCAATTCAACAGCCAGCAGAGTGTCTGCTGTGGACTCATCTTGTTGTGTTTCAAATAAATAATAATAATAATATTTTTTAACTTGCCCTTTCTCCCCATGAGGACTCAGGTCAGCTGGGTGTACTTCAGGTGTAGAAGTAATACTATTGATGGAAATAGCTGTAGCTATTTAAGCCATTTTGCAAATTCTACAAAATGACGTTCATAGGTATCTTTTTAAAAAGGAGGACACCTGTCTTGTGGATGGAGATCAATGCCTCCTGGATGAAAAACTTTGCACTTGTGAAAACAGAAATACTCCATAAAAGCATTTTGATTTATTAAGTTCCTGAAAAATATACAGTGCATTCATTTGTACAAGGAAACCAACAAGAATCTGGATTAAAATACACTGTAAATTTGATCTCTTAGCTTGTGATTTTTCAAGAAATAAATATAGCAGCTGCTCATCTTGGCAGAAATCCTTAGGGAGGCTGAATATTTAGTAAAGTTAGGAACGGTGCCCATCTTTGACAAATGCTGACTGTTGAAGTGTTAGGATTCCTCAGCCAACTGCTCAATCTTGTGTAAACAACGACATGGTACCATTAATGTTTAACTGCAACTCACAATAAAAATCATTTAAACCAATCTCTAGCATTTAGATCAATACACCAGTTGGGTTTCAATTTGTCACTGGGATAAAAACTTTTCACTAGATTGCCAAACTACAGTGGAAACAACCTTTTTGTTTGTTTGTATTGACAAAAAATCATTGTTGGGATAGTTAAATTTTAATTTTTTTAAAAATTGCTGAAGTGTTTTAATGTCTTTGCAATGATGTAAATGAACTCAAAAATACCTAGGTGAAAAATGAAGGTCAAGGTTTCTTACTCTATGTTCCTTCTCTAAATATAGATATCTGTGTTTTAGGAGACTGATGCAAATTAGTTGTTAAAAGGCTGATCAGGCGCACTCTCTAATAAGTCCCTTCCAATTAATCGGGACAGACTACTATGTGAGAGGCTAAAGAACTGCAACTTTGGAAAACATCAAGTTGTAAACAAATGAGTAGCACAAAGGCAATTAAAGTTTAAAGTTACATTTGAGAAGACACATCTTACCAAAATTCTCTCAGTGCCTTAGAATGAAATTGCATTGTAGAAATAATAGAATTTGACAGCACTTTCACTGCCATGTCTCCATGTTATGATATCATTGGAATTATAGATTTGCAAGGGCTTTCAACTTGTTTGCCAAAGAGTACTGGTACTTCACCTAACTACAAATCCCAGGATTTGAGCAATAGCATTGAGCTACATCAGTTAAAGTGGTGCAAACTCCAGTCACTGTACGCCTTTGTACTTGTGTAAATTTTCCTGTATAAACAATTGGACATTTTTTTCCACTGCAGGATGTTTAATGTGATTTTTCTTTTTGCATTTGATATCCAATATGGTCTTTCGGTTCAGTCATGAAATAGTGCATTTATGCTAAAGATTTACACACACACAATAAATGAGTAACAAAGAATGATATAAATATAGCATATAAAGCTAAATGTGTATCATGCTTTGTATTATAACTTCCTCCTTCATTCATAAAGGCTGATCATGTGTTCTACTGTCCAAAGAACTCTTCTTTACTAGAATATGTCTTCTAGGTGAAAGACTGTCCAGTGCATGTCAGTCTACAGGTGAAAAACACTAAATAGGAACAAGTGCCATGCATTAGCAGCAATACACAGCAGACAGAGCTTTACACTTAGCAGCATAGATAGTGCCCGACTTATCACAATTCATTCAGGTGAGATGTAATTTTACCTGTAAATTTGCATCTATAGCTTTTAAATTTACTTATGTAATTTCTACAAAATCTGTGTCCTCTTTTAAAGAGGGAATTATCTTTCTTGGCTCAATATATAATTACCTACCCTCCATTCATTCAAAGGAGGGGGGAGCTCCTTTAGAGTAGGAGATAATTATAAAGGAGTGATACATTTTGGTATTCCCTGTGTAAATGGAATTGCCAAATTTGTTGGCGAACAAGATTTATTGGCCAAGCTCTGCAGTTGTTGATGGTCCATTGCTAGCAACCTCTCTTTAATGAGGGTCTCAGTGAAAGTTAGCATATTCAAGGAGTCACTTTCATAGCCCATTTTTTTTTCTATCTTTGCTAGGACTGTTGTGCGCCATTTTGAGTGATGGAGTTCACTCAGCGTGAGTTGGGTCAGTGAGTTATTGGAGCTATGGAAGTGGATATGTAACCAAAATTTTATAATGGTTAACCAAATAGTGGCCTCTATAGAGTATTGTGCAGATTCTAAGCATAAAACTGCATATGGAACGCAGGTTGACAGTTTGGCAATTCCATTTACACAGGAAAACACAACCTATTATATTGCAGTGCTCACTAACCCCACATATGCTGGCTAGATTTAATTTTATGCCATCCCCACTCCATAGAGGAAGACTCAACGGCCTACCGAGCGACAAGAGGCTCTATTCCTGCAGCCCAGGACAGCTGGATTCCATCCCACATATTCTTCTGCACTGCCCGCTCTACCAGGAACTAAGATCAAGCTTGTTATTGCAAGTTCTAAATTTTATGAAACAACAAACAGATCCAGACAAAGTAATCATGCTATTAAACTCCCAAGATTTTAACTTTTGCCTCACACTGGCAAGCTTTCTGAATGAAGTCTGCAAATTGAATGTATGAGAAAAGTGAAGCTTTCTCTTGTATAATGTACACTGTATTTTACACAGCTTTGTTATATTTGCCAATTAAGGCTTATTGGACTGGACATTTTTGGTATTATCACCATTTTTATCCCAATTAATGGTACTCTTGTTGGAATATGAGTTCGCTTGATGTCAGACCCTCTTAATTCATCTGAAATTTGGCACCAGGTGGGTTCTTGTTAATCTCCAAGGCATGACAAAATCAGATGTGGTTTCAGTGCTACTGTTGTAATGGATCTCGCAACTACACCAGCAACTTCTCTCTTTGTTGTAACAATACATCTCACAATGCAGTCCCCCAAGGCCCAATAGGCTTCATATATATATATATGTGTGTGTGTGTGTGGGGGGGGGGGGGGGTTCTTAATAAAGCAGCCATATTTTAATGTTTCTGAATCAGCTTATAGAGCCTTGCATTCAACCATTTATAGAATTCCAGTGAGGATGTTACTGCATCACAAATAACTATGCTTAGGCTACACACCACTTATTAGATTATTTTCTGCTCTCATTACTAAAACGTATTACTTTTCATCAAAGAAATGTTGTCAAATTTTAGATTCATTCATGAGCCCTTCCTTTTATTCCATTTCTTCAGTATAGATGCAGAACCCAGTTCATAAACAAACATATTTTTGCAAGATATCTGCTTTTTAAAGATAGATAATATGTTACACTGCAAACTCAAAGTATAAGCTACAACTTTTTAAAGAGGATGAAACACAATAGATCAGTTAAGAGCCCAACTTTTTTCCCTGGAGGATCATTATTGAGAACTAAAAAGAAATTGCTCTCTCTCACACACACATGCACACACACGCACAAATTCAACAGCTATTTTAAAACATTAAATTAAGGCACTTCACAACTCTCTCTTGCATTCTGTGGTGGTTTGATTCACAGTAAAACATTTGCAGACTTGTTACTTAGACAACAGGTGAACTTAAGCAACGACTATGCATTAATAGATACCTCTATGCTTCCTTGATTTCATCCATATATCAGTACGAGGTAGATAGTCCCAGGAATAGTAGTGATGATTTACCTTGTTACCTCTGGCTATATGTACTGATTCATTCTCCTATCAGTTTATTACATTATACTTTAACTAGGCTATCAGTAGATGATGTACATATTCACAGTCATCTTGTTACAACCTGGGAATGGCTAGTTAATTAATAATATATTCCCCTCACATATCAGCTATGTGACATTTAGCACGTGGAAGAACAGAAAAAGTACAGGCATCATTTCTCTTTTTGCCACTCCTGAGCAGCAGATCAATGTAGTTTATTGCTTTCATTGGAAGTTCACGTGTTCTTATCTATTTTTCCATGCTCCTTAACCTCAATGTTATCAATTACATATGTTTCATAATGTTTGGGAAAAGATATTTAAAGTGAGTTCATGGTGTGGCTAATACAGTTTTAATATCACTAATATATAATTAATCTATTGTTGGATGGAATCATGTGTTCTTCTAGACTTTTTAAAATGTAGCTCCCAACATTCCTCACTATTGGTTATGTTAGGAATGGGCAGACCAACAGCATTTAGAGGGCTGTGTGATTCCCACTCCAATCCATTAGTTAGAGAAGTACTCTTATGGACTAATAGAGAAAGAATGAAGAAATGGGGAATAATGAACAATAATGCTATAAGACCCCCCCAATAAAATTAAGAAGTCTTTCTTTTCATTTAGCCAAAAATTAGTAAAAATGAAGGAAGAATTACACTTGTAGTTGAAAGATATCAAACATGATGGTATTTTATAGCTAATGTTACATAGACCTATAGTGTTGACAGAGACCACAAGGGTCACCACTATAGAATTCCATTCACAGGGCTGAAATGTCAAAATGCAATTAAATTATCATAAAATTAATAAAGCAGCAAATAAATGTCTAGCACACAGTTTTTCCTTTTAAAAAAATAGAGATTTGCTGGATAATAAAAAGGGTTTTGCCTACTTGAGGAAAGATAGTAAGGAAAGGAAACTCCAGTGTCTGGAACCAGATGATGAGAAGGACTTCTGCTGTCTTCTCATCAAATGTTGGTGGTAGGACAGAGAGAAGGAGTTTTACAGAAGATCTCAAACATAGGTCCTTTGAACAAGGAGAGGCACTGGGTCCCAGTCTACGATCAGGTACTTCACACACAATTGACATTTCTTTACAAATGTGCTACAACATTTTTATGGAGGCTATTTTGCTACATCTTCAGTGCTATTCTGAACTCAATTTTTAGGTCACCTCCTATTGGGAAAAAAGGTCATTTATAGTCCTAAAGTGGCCCAAGGCAGATCATTTCCTGTAGAAATCTCACATGCTGCAGCTTTATAGGTTTCAATTTTGCAAGATCTATGATGCCACAAGTAACATTTCTTATGTGGCATATTTTCTGCCATGCAAGAAATGATATGCAATTTGAATTCATTGCTTTGGGTACTAACTTCTAGAACAGCAGAAAACAAATTTATTTCATCTTCCACATGATAACTCTTTAAGTATTTAAACAGGACTGTGATATCACCTCTCAATCTTTTCCTCCCAAGCTAAACATACCCAACTCCCTCAAGCATTACTCATAAAACTCACTTCCCAGACCCTTATGATTGCTGTTGCCACAGTTCATCTGCAACCTTTTAAAAATCTGTTGTCATTATCACCCTGCATTATATCCCTCCCTCCACCCCCCACCTGAAAAACAGGAGTTAATATGACTTAAAATCAAAGTTAGTACAATTTAGTTTTAATAATACATTGTATTTTAATACAAAATCAATATTAAATTAAACTATTAGCAACACTTCAGACAATTTTAAATATTTTAATTTTAAATATTTAAAGCAGTTAAACATTGACCAAATGCAACAGTAATCACAATACGTAATTTCAGAAGTCTTTTTTCAAAAACATTATGTTCTTAAAAGACTGTCTAAATTGGAAAGTGCAATGTCCAGTCTATTACATTAATGTTGAAGCTATTGCAAACCCAAAAGATAGTTGGTTGTCTTCTGCTTAAACAATGCCAGGGATAGAAAGACCACTGCCTCTTAACATAATCTATATTACAGTGTTGAGCAGCTCCTGCTTTTAGGACATTTCTCCTAATGTTAATCTAAAACCTACTTCTCTCTAGTTTCCAAAAACCACGAAGGCCCTCATTATTCTGAACACAAAACTCAAAATGTTCAACAGCACATAACCAAAACAAAATAAATGAAGGCACTATTTGTTATGAAAATGTAAAAAAATCAGTACCAAACTCAGCAGGGGAGAAAATGAGTCAGTATGTATTAGAAGATCTATCTCAGTTCTATACTGAAAACTCCATACAAGTAAAGAACAAAAATATTGGGTTATATAAACAGTATAGAAAAATAGAAGTTTGTACAATGGGATAGAAAATATATAGGAAATAAAAAATAGTCTTCAGTAATTTACCCACTGCTTAATGTTCTTCAAATTCCATTCCTGTTGGAAGTTTATTGTTAGGATATATACCATCATTACTCAAGATGGGGTTGATGGTTTCACATGATTCCAAAGAAACCACCAACATTAACATTTGTTTCACATTGAATTATATGAAAAATTGACCGAATGCCCATCCAGACAGGCCCAAAACTAGAACCTGTCTTGATTTATACAGAAGGCATCCAAACGATGCCTCCAGTAAAAATACATTAATTCAGAACAAACCAAGGTTTTCTGTGGAGACTCACTTCTGGGTAGTCCTGGGACTGCTCTGGGGTGAGTCTCCATTGCCATCCTGAACTTTTTGGGCTCCTGAAAATAACTTACCTAGCTGCCATTACTCTGCTGCTGGAGCTCTCCTGGCGCGTAGAAATGACGCACCAGGAGAAGGGAAGCAGGAACAATTTTCCTCTTCCCCCCTTCTCCTGGTGCACCATTTCTATGTGCCAGGAGAGCTCTGGCAGCAGTTTAATAGTGGCCAGGTAAGTAATTTTATTTTTTAAAACACTTTTTGGGAAGTTTTGGGGAGGAGGTTAGAGCCTTCTTAGATATTCTGGGCTGAATCAGCCGGAAAACGTGAAAGGCCTGTGCTAACTGCCCCCTTGGAAGTCCCAGAACTTCCAAGAGGGCAGTTCAAACAGGTCCCATACTCCATTAGACCAGGGCCTTTCAGGAAGACCCGGATCTTATGGAGTATCTAATTAATTTATGACAAAGCAGAGTTTTCCTGCTTTGTCCTGAAGGATATCATTTTTACCTGAGGCATCATTTGGATGCCCCAGGTAAAAACTCTGGCACTCACTCATTTTAGGTGCTGTGTGGATGTGCCCCTAGTCCCTGGAACAGCATAAAGCAAGTCTGCTTCAATATGGCACCCTTATAAATATTTAAACATGGCTACCATATCACCTCCTAGCCCCTTCCTTCTCCAGGCTCAATATATCTAGGTGTCTAAGCTGATTTTCATAGGATAGCCAGACCTTTTGCCACTTTGTTTATTGTCCTCCAGGCACATCCCAGCTTGCATTCTTGAATTGTAACATCCAAAACTGGAGACAGTATACCAGGTGAGGCCTAGCTAAAGCAAAATACAGTAGCACTTTTACTCCCCTCAGTCTACACACTATAACTCATCCTGGAGAGAAGTGACTAGGGAGATGCCACAGTTTGTCCCAGGCTCAGTGCTATAGTGCAACATCTATAAATACCTTGGATGACAGAATAGAGGGCATGCTTATCTATTTTTCAAATGACATTTAGGAGGGGTTGCTAATATTCCTGTGGACAGAATCAACATCCACAATGACCTCAACAGATTAAAGCAGGTGCCAGCTCAAGTCCAAAATTTACCTCAATTTTTATCTCATTAGAAAACATCAGATTCTGGAATTTTTTTGTGTGTGTCAGGAGCGATTTGAGATTCTGGAATGTTAAATATAAATGTTAAATTGATTGTGTTAAATGTTAGAAGTTGGGGGTTAATTAACTACCTTAAACACTGTCTTTTAAGTATGTCATTACATTATGGTTAACAAATTTGTTCATTGATGTGGTGTCCAACATTTACACAGAAAGGCATGGATATAGTCACTATTGACCCCAGGGGAACACATTTTGTTATTGTTGCATTAAAAAAAAACCCTCTTCTACTATTTTTAAAATTGCCTGCTTCTAATCTGGACTCCACCCCTACATGAACTACAAAACCTATAATATGATTGTGAGTTGGGAATTTTAAAAGTCCAGCAACTGCCAAATCACAATTGGCTGTTCTATAGCATGTGATCTCATTGTAAAAAAAAACCCTTCAGTTCAGTTTCCAATTCATCACATTTCTCTTTTCTTTCCACACCACTGACATGAGCAGTTCACTCACTTTTCAAATGTCTTTTTTGTTAAAGATTAATGAAGAGTGATTTATTTCAATTAGAGTACAGTGATCCACATCAAGTTCAGCAATAAGTGGCAAGCTACAAAGAGCAATCACTGCAGGAGGGGTGGAGAACTTTTAATCTGCACGGTTTGAAATTTTCTGAACACATGCAGAACCTTCTTCTGTGTAGCTCAGTCCTTTCTGTCTCCTTGCAGTCCACTTCCTAATCAAGAAGCACAGTCTGCAAAAAGCAGTGGTAAATCATATGTTTTGCATGCAGGAACTATAAACTCCAAATTTAATTTAGTTTAAAAGATCACATATCTAATGGCCCCATTATTCTTTATGCCCTTCTTAATTTAATATCTATTTATTTAAATCCTTTAACCTTGCATTGTTAAGCTAATGAAAGAAAGTGGTATGTGCACTCATACGTTTTAAATGAATGAATACTGACTCTAGAAATCTGAGCTGGCTGAAATCTGCAAAAGAAGAAAAATATCTTCAGATTTCTCTGTTTGATCTTCTTTGGAAAATTGTCTTATTACCGTGGTAGACAAGTCCTATCCTGCTTACATAGGAGTAAGTGTCACTTAATTGAAATCAAGCCCTACTCAAAGGCCTGAATACAATTTTCCCCAATAAAATGTGTAATAGGACATGAATTTTGAAAGCTTTTCTGTTGTAAGTTCCAACCTTACCTACATAATGTGTGACCATGAAGAAATTGGAAAAAAATACAGAATGGGAAAGAGAAAGGGGGGGAGTTGTTAATATAGTATACAGGCAGTCCCCCAAGTTACAAACAAGATAGGTTCTGTAGGTTTGTTCTTAAGTTGAATTTCTTTGTAAGTAGGAACAGGTACATTTTTAAGTGTAACTCCAGCCATATATATGCATACATATATAAAAGCTTTGGATAGCATAGGGAAGGTTTAACACCCATGTGGTGTTTGTTTTGCTGTTTGTGTCCCTGTTCAGAAGATTTCACTTCACTTTCTGTCCCTGTGATTAGATTATGAAAAAATTGGCCTGTTGTGGAAACAAGGATTGGTGTGAAAGCTTTAGTTGAGACACCTGTTTTTCCATGATAACTCTTTCAAGAGTGAATTTCTCTTCCAAGGAGTAGATTTTTCTCACTTCCTGTTGTCTCACCCCTGTTCTTAACTTTGAGTCATTTGTAAGTCAGATGTTTGTAACTAAGGAACGACTTGTACTGTGCAGTGTGAAAACGACTGCTCAAATTTTAACTGGAGAAATTCTGTTGAAGCAGTGCTAACAATTCAGTGATTGAGTCAATGAGTCTATTGTAGATGAGATTAAGGACATTATTACACATGACTCCTAAAATATGGTAAAACCAGATGGGATGGTCCATGGCTAACCTGACATGTTGAAGTATGCATGCTTTTGAAGTCACTTTGAGCTGTGCTGTGCAATGAGGAAAAGCCACAGTTGAGCATTGAGTGGGACAAAATGAATAGAGGGGTTGGGGAAGATGTGACGTCTCTTTCAGCCACTCAGCAAAAATTAACCCATTCCCCTCTCAATAACTACAAATACAAAACTGGAATCAAAACTTTATTTGGATGTCAATGGGATTTGCAATTTGACATCCCTTTAACTGTCATGGCACAATGCTATGGAATCTTCAGAGTGTAGTTTCACAAGGCATTTAGCCTTCTTTGTTGAAGAGCTCTGGCGTCTCTTCAAAAACAGAGACTGCTAAAGACCTTGTGAAACTAAAGCTCCCAGGATCACACAGCATTGAGTTATGGCAGTTAAAGTGCTCTCAAATGAGATAAAAGCTTCAATTTTGTTTTTTGCAGCTGGAAAGAAAAGGGTCATGTTTTGGTTTTGTACCCAGAAGCTCAGCCCACACTGGGCTTCACCCCCATGCCCAGACCCTGGATCTGAATCATTTCCACCTAATCACATATGAAATCACTCAGTTCAAAGGTGTGGGTAAGAGATTCCCTATTTTTTTTAATAAAAGGGAATTTTGATTAAAGGGAATTCCCTATTTTTTTAATTAAAAAAAACCCTGCTTTCTGTCTATCTATGTTTTTCCTATGAACATCCTATGAGGAGAATCAACTTTCATCTGTTGGTGAAGAGGCTGGAACATGAATTAAAAGGTACTGTGATAATGTCCTAACTAGCTGTTTTCCAGTCCATAGTCATTTTTGCATGCACCATTCATCATTGGATCATAAAGTTTGAAGAGACCACAAGGGTCATCCAGTTCAACCCCATTCTGTCATGCAGGATCATATAATCAAAGCACTCCTGACAGATGACCATCCAGTGTCAGTTTTAAAACTTCCATAGAAGGAGACTCCACTACATTACGAAGCAGCATATTCCACTGCTGGACAGCTATCACCACCAGGAAGTTCTTCCTAATGTTTTGGTGGAATCTCTTTTCCTCCAATTTAAATCCATTATTCCATCATGCTACCAATGCATCTTCAATCAAATATAAAACAATAATCGTCTATGCATATAATCACATACATTAAGTTATTTTTTTAAAAGTTGAAGAGCAAATTTAAATTAAAAAATTGCATGCCATGATAACTACTAGCTTAGCTTCCAAATTAATCTTCTCGAATTGTGGTTGGGAAGCTATAAAGACCTTTTAATTCATTTGCTATTAGCAGCAAAATTATGTGTAGGCAAACAGTTGAAAATTCTCAGCCTCCTACAGCTACTCAGCGGGCAAGAAAATGTTGGGGTATTAGAGTCCATGAAACCTAGCAGATCTCATTATGCAGATGACTCAAATTCTTCAGAAGAATAATTGGGCTCTCTTGCTAAGCTTTGCACATATCAGTAATAAACAAAAATGGCCTTAATATGAGAAATACAAAGTCATGTGTATATCATATCAAAACTGAAGATGTTTATTTTGGTTAACTATATTAGAAATATATGGAAAAAGCAGACATGAATCTAGTAAAAACATAAACAGAACCATGCTGGGTCACACTAAAAATCTACCTTCTCCATTATTCTGTTCATATCGTGGTTAAACAGATGCCCATAGTGCATCTATATTATGCAACTAAAGCCCTTTGCTCCCATTATCCAACAGCTGGAACTCATACTGCCTTTGATAGAGTATAGACATATGATCAGTGTCCATGAATATTTATATTTAACATGAATTTATCTACTTATAAAACTTTCCTAACTGATGGTCATAACTACCATATATACTCATGTATAAATTAATTTCATGTATAAGTTGAGGGCAGGTTTTGGGCCCAAATTATGAAATTTGATATAATACATGGATAAGTTGAAATACTACTTTTTAAAATAATAACCGTACTTTCTCTCCACATGTATTGAATCTGTCATAACTAAGACTTTAATTGCCCTTGGGGTACTATATTTTTATAATAAAAGCAATAAAATCATAGTAAAAATTATTCAGTCATGTGAAACAATGTCAAAATGCCACAATATTGTAATGCTAAGATCCAGTGGTAGGCATTGGTTTAATATCTAAATGTTGCTGGTGATAATACCAGAGAAATATTTCAATGGATTTATATCTTCCCCTTTCTATCTCAACTGCTTTTCCATTTAATGCTCTAAAAGGAGAATAAATAAATAAATAAATAAACTTATCCCGCCACTATCTCCCTGAAGGGACGCCGGGAGGCTCACAAAAGAACTCCAAAGTGCTACATATAAAATATACAATACATAAGAATAAAAACAATAACAACATAAAATTATAGCATGAATCACAACAAATGCACACAACTTCACATAGTAAAAATTGTTAATTTATAAAACGCAGAAAACTTGCTGCCATCAACTAACAAACTAAAGTGACAATGTGAATAATCAATCCTCATATGCACCCATTTCAGACTACTCAGAGTCAAAGGCCCCGTTTAAAAGCCATGTTTTTAGGCTAGATTGAAAAGTATGGAGAGTGGGTACTAATCTCTCTAGGGATGGCATTTCAGAGCCAGAGAGTCATCATCAAGAAGGCACCCTCTCTCTCATCCCCGCCAACAGTATTTGAGAAGTGGCAGGACTGAAAGAAAGGCCTCCCCAGCAGATCTCAAAGCCCAAGCCGGTTCATAGAAAGTGATGTGGTCTTGAAAATAGGTTGGATCCGAAGCCTATGGGGCTTTATAGGTTATAACCTGCACTGTGAATTGGGCCTGAAAAATATAAGAGATCACATTTTTTAAAGAAACAGTCATTGGCTAAAACACACTTGTAAATCCCAGCAGGAACAGATATATTGAATTAATTCAACAAATAAATCAACTCTTGTGGAAATCTCTGATTAAAATTAATCAAAACCCATTAGTCCTAGTCTGTGCCCAGTTTTCTCTTTTCTCTGTGATTTTTTTTCTTCCAAGCTGTACAATCTCTCCCCCCGCCTCTCCACTCCTTCCTGCATCTCCCTCCTTATTTCCATCTCGATACTCATTAACACTGTAGTAGATCTGCCTCAGTTGCAAATCCTTTCACTTTCATCCTATTTTTCCTCCTCCCCTACTCTTTCTCTGGTCTTTCCTTCCATCCAGTGTTCATATAGCTTTTATCTTGCCTAATTCTTCTCACCATCCTTAGAAGACAGTAAGAATTTCCTTCTTTCTTTCTGTCTGGATTACAACAACCAAGGAGTCAGATATGTGCATTATGCAAATTATTTCTTCATTATCTAAGTCTTGTCTTGAATCATGAACATACATACCACCAATTTCTATGTTCCTTTCAATCATGTATAAACATTGAAATACCTATTTGATTGTCTGTCTACTATCTATTTATCTAGCTAGTTGGATAAATCTATCTGTCTACCCAGCTATCCTTCTTTGAATGTATATTGGATTGCACAACCAAGGAATTGATCCAGCTCATAATATCTTTTCACTGCCATCCTTTTCTACTCACATAGCACCTGTCTTTATGACAGCTGATAAGGACGCAGATTTTTGCGAAGTGTTGGTTTCCCAGAAATGTTAATTTCACTAATTTTGGAATTTGCTTGAGTCACCTAAAGTTATGCAACAAAGTTGAAATTCTCTGTTATGTATGCTTTCATGTGGCTTCTCTACATTGAAAGTACAGCCATTGGGCATGTGTGATCAATTTTTAAAAGTTTCAAAAGTCCTTGCAAAATGGGGGGGGGGATGCTGACACTTTGTTTTTAAAGTGTTTCTAAAGTATCAGTTAAAAATTGGTTACTATAATGAGAGTAACGAAATTTTGTTACTTTCTTTGTTATAGTAATTGCACATAATTGTTATAATTGGGGAAACTTCAGGGGCTCCTTTTCCCCTCATTTTTACAGCTATTAGGGTGAAACTTGTTACATTGGTAGAAAACATTTACTACTACTGGCCCACCAATTTTCAGAATGTTTCACGTATCCACATATTTTTGGCAAATTTTCATAGTTGTTATAAATGATTTTTAATAATAAAGAAAATTCCTAGTTTGAAAGTATTATTTCCTGTTTAATGATGTAGTCCAGGCATGGGCAAACCTCAGCCCTCCAGGTGTTTTGTAGGCCCTTTGGCAGGCTGTCAAGAATTGTGGGAGTTGAAGTCCAAAATACTTGAAGGGCTGAAGTTTTCCCATTCCTGATGTATTCCTTACTTTGAAAGTAGCTGTTCTACTCCAGAAACTTTGATTGCATGGCACAGACTGTGTTGAATTGGCTGAGACTTGATGAGATATTCATTGAAAAACATTTGTGCTATAGCACGATGTCCCTCCCGCAAAGACAAAGTTTTTACAGTTTAATAAACTTTCATCATGTTTTTCATGATGGAACCAATTAGAAAAGGACATTTATACCACAGGAACAAAACTCATAGTGTGGAATATTAACAAATTTATTGGAATTCTGGCTGGATATGGAAGAGCAAATCTCTCTCCCCCCCCCATCCTTATTGGGGTTTTCTGATGCCGATGCATTCTGGGAAATGTAGTTTAGGGCAGAGCCTTTTGAATTCTCTGGTATAGCGCTCCTTGCCTTCCAAAACGACATTTCCCAGAGTTCTGTGCCTCTTCCCAGGGAACTCTGCTTTCTCCCTCCTTTCCTTCTTCTAATGGCGAGAGGCCAGTAATTTAGAGGAATGGGAACCTTTTTGGCTTTGCTTTGCTTGCTTGCCATGAAAATGAAGCTGACCTTAAGAGGGAGGTTTCCGAGATTTACAAAATAAAGATTAAAAAGTGTTGGGTAACTTTCGATTCTAAAAATTTTGTGGGCCACACCCACGTGTCGGATATTATTTCAGATGTACAGATTAAACAAATTTTCTTACAACTTACATAACTTCCGAAAATTTTGCACATTCCTAACAGTTACGTGTGATTCGGGAGAATATTTGAAACAACCTTGGGCTGTGCAAAGAGGGAAGAAAGGCAAAGATAAAAGCTTTTTAAAAAGGTACGGGGAAACTCTATTGGAACACCCTCTAGGTGTTTTGGATTTCAATTCCCACAATTCCTAACAGCCTGTAATCTGGCTGGGATTTCAGGGTTGAGGTCTAAAATGCTTGGAGGGCTGAAATTTACCCATGTCTGTTTTAAAAGAACACATTGAACACATATGAGAACCAACCAAAAACCTAGTCTAAAAATATAGAGCCAAAATGGGATGAGAATAAGGAAAGCATCCTTCTCTCATACAAGTAGTACTACTAAAATTATAGTGAGATCAACATGGAGACTTCTGTCCATAAAAAGCCTATATAAAATAAGTAACGATGGGACTGTTTTGTGAAAGAATCAGGAAAAACTAGTGAGGGTAGGTACTATGGCAACACCCATGCCAAATATGTTCATTTTCTATCTATGTTTGTGAAAGCTGGACTGTGAGAAAAGCTGACAGGATGAAAATCCACTCATTTGAAATATGCTGTTGAAAGAGACATTGGGCTGCCCAATGGACAAATAACTTGCCCCAGAATACATCAGTCCAGAAGTATCCCTGAGAGCCAGAATGAGTACACTGAGACTATTAAACATTGGACATATCATGAGAAGTAGGACTGGTTCAAAAAGACAATAATTCTTAGTGAAGAGGATGAGTTAGAGAAAGTGATAGATGGGGTATGAGGAGTAGATAAATAAATCTAGGGAAATTGTGGGCATGAGTATGGCACAAATCTATTTTTCCTGCATTTCTGCTTAGACCCCTTTTTTTTACTCTTCTGATTCTTAATTTCACACCTCTCCTTCTGAGCTTCTCCTGTCCTCCTTCACTATCTTTCCTCTTTATTATTTTTCTTACCTCTCACAACTTTTGGATTCACGTCTTCCACCACTTTATTAATCAAATATATAATAAGAAGTAAGACAATGGGGTTTACTCGCAGGTAGGTCTGCAGAAAATTGCAACTCTTTAGTAAGTCTGGCACATGTCTACGTAGAGCTAAAGTCCATTGAGGTTTGTCATGCTTATTTCCAATAGTCCAAATGCCAAAAGGGCAACAGGATTGCAGTAAAAATACAGAGTAAACTTAAATCTAACAGCTATCTAAACACAAACCATTGCAGAAAGCTTTATAGATGAATTGTACTTGCCATGAAATAATCCAAAAAGACAGTTTAGTTTAACAATTCATGCTTAGCTAGAAACCTGTGGCTTAAGCCTTTTTCTTGGCTATATATCTTGCTGCCAATAATAATGATGATTGTGTGGTTTTCTGGCATTGTATATTTCTGCTGCTTCTGTGACTGTTCATTTGTATTTTGATTTTGTAGCTCGCTTGTCGATGGATGTCCAGAATCAGCAGCATCCACCGCGGTCCTTTTTATCCTGGGCGACGACCAAACCAGTATAGACTTTGTTGTGGTGATCCGCACAATGGGTGCCATGCCAAAAGATCTCAGCCGGCATTTGGAAACAGTAAACATTGACAAAATTACAATCTGTCAACTGCAAAAGGCTACCTTACTGGGATCGGCATGCATCATCCAAAAATACATCACACAGTCGTAAACACTTGGGAAGTGTTTGACTTGTGATTTTGTGATACAAAATCCAGCATATCTATCTCATTTGCTGTGTCATATTATGTCTTTGTGTCAATAATAATAATAATAATAATAATAATAATAATAATAATAATAACAATACTTTAATCAGTCTTGTTGAATAACTCTTGGAGGCAATGGAAAGGTCAACACTGAATGCTAAGTGATGCAAATAATTCTGATAAGTATGGTCTGATAGCAGATCTCTGGTGAGTATTAACCTGCTTTGACTGTGCTACATTACTTCTAGCTCTTTCTTCCTCTTTTCTGTTTGCTTTCTGCTGAGCATTGTTATTTTTTCAAAAGAGTCATGCCTTCTCATGCTATGTCCAAAGTAGGAGAGTCTCTCAGTGTAATCATTTTGGCTCCTAGGGATAGGGATTTGCTGTAGGGCACACTTATTTGCCTCTTTAACAGTCCACAGTCTCTTCTAGCAGCATATTTCAAATGAGTGAATTGTTATCCTGTCAGCTTTTTTCACAGTCCATCTCTCACAACCATAAATAGAAAATGAAAATACTTTGGCAAGGGTGTTGCCACAGTACATACCTTCACTGGTTCTTTCCTAATTTTTTCTCAATTCAGGTCCATTTTTATTTATTTTATAGTTCTGTTTTATGAACAGAAGTCTCCATGTTGATCTCATAATTTTGATGGTTCTTATATGAGGCAGCTGTGCTTCCATCATCTCCATCCCATTTTTATTCAATTTGTATAGACTTGTTTTTGGTTTGGTATATATCTGGATTCAATGTGATCTTTTAAAAGCTCTCTTCTTGTGCCAATTTTCTGTGCTTTGTGAGCTAATTATATATACACAGTAAGTCTTACTTAACAAGGTGGATATGCACATCACAGATGCTGCCATTTTACAGAAAAAGAGACATATTAGCAAATGTTAAACCTATTAAAACAAATATTAAAGATATTTCATATAAAACCAGTAAACCCTTGTGTCTGCAATTCAGCAGGAGTAATTCCCTTTGAAGGGGCCACCATGTTTGAAAATTCCTTGAATTTTTTTTTTGGGGGGGGGCACATTTTAAAATATGTTCAAGAGTAATTAGCCTGTATTTTGGAAGGGTTAATAATCTTGGACAAATCTACACTGTTCAAGCATAATGTAAAATAAAACGGTTGCATCTATTTATGGGTACCGATACAGTTCAATCAACAATGCAAAGCTTGACATTTCTGCTTTTTTGTTTTAGATTCCAGACTGAATTGAATAAAAATCTTGATCTAACATTGTAGTTGGATTCAGAACCAAATGGGATGGGATTGGGGGAGAGGGTCTAGCACAACCATAGATTTATTTATTTATTGGCTAAATGTTTTTTTTCCTAACGCTAAACCCATGGCATAGATGCTAGAAGAAAAGAAGGAAGATAACAATCATAACTGTCTCCATGAAAGAAAGCTAATTTTGCAAAGCAAAGAATCAAAATAAGCTGACCCTTTCTCTGTGTAGGAGGGGCCCAATTTGGACTATGGGACACATACCTACCAGGGAGTTTTAAGAAGAGCAAATGACCTTAACACAGTATTTAATGCAACATGTAGTTTAGTTCTTAAACCATACTGAAACAGGGCTATAAAGGAGATTTAGTTGACACCTGTTTCAAAAGGTCAATATGTCACTGATAGCAAGAATGGGTGAGGACTGACCTGACTCATTCCCTGATGAATTTCAAGGACATATATCTCATTTTATATTTGGGAACTGCATAGACACCTGCATTTTCCTTCTTAATGAGAATAACAATTCTACGGGGGCTCTCTTGTCTCGTAGCCTTAATCTTGCAGAGTGAATACAAAACATTTCTATGTTTAATACAGTTGCTGTGATAAGCCTTATGAATTTTCATGTTGGAAAGAAAATCAATGTAAAATGTAAATTAAAATATGCCCTGATCTCCCAGACCTGTCCTCATGGAAAGAACAGCATGAGATCCCCTGCTGCATTCAAATGAATGCTGCACTCCAGAAGAAAGCAAAATTGGAGCAGAGTGTTTATGGGAAAATATAACTATGGAAAAATACAGTCATCTAAAACTAAGTGATCCTAATTTTTTTTGCCTTACACATTAAAAAAAAATCACGAAGAAGAAGAAGAAAAGAAGGAGGAGGAGGAGGAGGAGGAGGAGGAGGAGGAGGAGGAGGAGGTTCTTTATTTCTTGCCCGCCTTTCCTTATGGCTCAAGGCAGGTTACAACATTGCTAAAACACACATTAAACTAAAAACATTATTTAAAATACACATATTAAAACATATTTCCACAAAATACATATTAAAATACACAAAACAAAGATTAAATATAAGATGCATTTCAATATCCTTCTTGAATTGTGGTTCCTAGAACTTTACACAACATTACAGATTAGGTGTGACCAATACTACTACTTCCCTTGATCTAGACACTATACCCCTATTGATGGAGTATAGTTTTAGTTGAGCCCCAACTGATAGACCATAGTGACAGACCCAATACCACCCATTTACCTTCTCAGCTAAACTCACATTTTAACCTGGAGTGACAGTCCTACTCCAGCACTAACCACTATAATAAACAGGACTGGTAAAATGACTTTTCATCTCATGAGATGAAAGGGTGGAATGGAGCAGGGAAGCACCCTAATGGTATAATCACATATGTGTGTATTTTTTCCTATCAAGGTTTGTTAAATTACTTCTTCTTTTTTTCTTTTTTTGCTAATAGTTTTAATCTGCACTGTTTTTAGCAAGTGCTAAACTTTCCTGAGAGATAAGTACCAGTGTGGTATAATGGTTTAAGCATCAGACTATAACTGGACAACAGGGTTCAATACTTTTTTCATGACATGAAAACCACTGAGTGACCTTCATTAAGTCACACTCCCTCAGCCTCAGAGGAAGGCAAATATTGGCAAATAGTTAAAAACTGAAATAAAACAGGAAAGGTTTGCCTTAAAGTTGTCACAAGACAGAAACAACTTGAAGACACACAACAACAAAAACAAATCTGCCTTGAGTCCCATTATTGGTGAGAAAATATAAGATATATATATACTCATATATATAAATCAAGTAAGAAGGAGGAGAGGACTACAGAATGAATATTCACATATATTCAAAGCACTCACGATATGGGTGTTTTGCAAATATCAGGAAGAAGGAGGAGATTTTTGAATGAAATAGGAATTATCATAATTTAATTCATATTCTACTACAATGGTATGTGGGCTGCACAGAATATGACATAGTTCTTCTCTGAGCAGAAAAACACATATTCTACACAAAATTGTGTAGTTTGTACAGAATAAGCTCTTTTCTGTGAACAACCTTCAAAACTAGTTTTTCAGGACTGTCTCATAGAGGAAAAAACTGCCTAGAAGAATAACATTAATCTGAAAATGGATCAATTCAGACTCATCTTTAAGATAGCCATGAGCCAGCTTGCTTGTATTATCGAAATTGTCTTTCATAAAGTGATTAGCTGTGAATGAGACCATGTGAAAGAAATATAACGACTTTATGTACAGAATGACCAGGATGACTTTTAAAGCTGATCTGAAACAGTAAAGTACAGATCAAACTGGAAATGATACATCCCATTATGATGTTGGGAGTGCTTATATCATGCAGGTTGTTATTATCACCTAATATTCTGGGAATCAAGGAAATAAATATATACATTGAGAACCAGTTAGTTGGGAACCAATTGGAAGAGCTGAGGATAGGGCAACTTGTAAGTCTCTCATTCATGAGATCTCCATAACAACATTGAATGTTTGGCATATGTGATAGAAACTGCCCTGAGTCTCTTTGGGAAAATAGGGCCGTCTACAAATAAATAAATAAATAAATAAATAAATATAATAATAATAATTAGGTTGAAGCAGATTTGTAGGCAATTAACAACTACAAAATGGGATCTTGAAAGCTGGGAATAGATCTTGAAAGCTGGATGTATAAAGAGTTTGGGAAGTTCATGTTTATCTGGTTATATTTTCTCAAATTAAATTTGTCTGTTTTCATTTAAGAAAGAGAGAACTGGTGGCTACACTTTATCACACTGAAGTCACTCATCAATCACATAGAAGCCACCTTGAGGGTCATGTATCAGATCCAGAGAGGGATCTTGGAGTAAAATAATGAGGAGTCCAAGGGTTTTGAGATCATGAGACCTGCCTACATAAGGCTTCCATCACATTCACCACTTATCTAAATAAGAGCTGATGTGGGATTGGAGTGTAACAACACGTGGAAGACCACATGATTTCCATCCTTGATCTCTGGTGGATGATGCTGATGACAATGATTTATAAACTTGCATATGGCATCCCTTTAAATGACACTGAGAGGACTACCCCAAAACAACCCTTCAATTAGGAAACTACCTGCTTTGAAGCCAACCTGCCATTATCAAGAGCATCATCATCGTCATCATTATCGTCCTGCTATAATATTAGTCATAATATTTGCAGACATCAAGATGTAATTAGGTGCCCCCTTGCTTTAGGGCAGTGTGTGTGCAAGGGAGAGAGAATCTCACTGGAGATTTTAAGAACATAAGATCAGAAACACTGACTGTTCCTTATCATTTCAATTCTTCTCTAGGCTCAAGATTTTTTTTCCTCTCTCAACCAAAATAGAAGCATGTGTGGGTGAAGCAGAAAGATAAAAGAGGAACAGCCAAGAAGCAAAGAATGGAGGGGAGAAAAGGCAGGTGAACTTTTAAGACAAATAAGGAGCTTCTTACACATAGCAAAATATAGCAAAAGAACCTGTTTTGAGAAAGCAAACTGACTTGATATTTCTCCTGATTGTTTGTTATGAAACCTGTTATCTAAAGAAAAAAGAAACTTTAATAAAACACTTCCAAACTGAACATTATTTTTAATATGAACAACTCATGTGTATAGAGGGATGTATGGCACTTTCTCTGTCTTCTCCACTCTCAGTTGAAGTAACTTCTAGAACAGTGTTTCTCAACCTGGGGGTCGGGACCCCTGGGGGAGTCATGAGGGGCATGTCAGAGGGGTCACCAAAGACCATAAGGAAACATTCATTCCAAGTTTGTCCAGGTCCATCATTATATGAGTCCACCTCTCTGGATACAGGTGAACTACAACTCCAAAACTCAAGGTCAATGCCCACCAAGCTCTCCCAGTATTTTTTGTTGGTCATGGGGGTTCTGTGTGGGAAGTTTGTATCAATTCCATTGTTGGTGGAGTTCAGAATGCTCCTTGATTGTAGATTAACTATAAATCCCAGCAACTACAATTTCCAAATGACAAAATCAATCCCCTCCAACCCCACCAGTATTGGGCATATCAGGTATTTGTGCCAAATTTAGTCCAGTGAATGAAAATAAATCCTACATATCAAATATTTACATTACAATTCATAACAGTAGCAAAATTATAGTTATGAAGGGCTGGGCTGTGGTGCAGGCTGGTGAGCAGCCAGCTGCCAGCTGCAACAAATCACTCTGACCAAGAGGTCATGAGTTCGGGGCCAGCTCGGAGCCTGCGTTTGTCTCTGTCTCTGTTCTACGTTAAGGCATTGAATGTTTGCCTAATATGTGTGCAATGTGATCAGCCCTGAGTCCACTTCGGGGTGAGAAGGGTGGAAAATAAATACTGTAAATAAATAAATAAATAGCAACAAAATAATGTTATGGTTGGGGGTCACCACAACATGAGAAACTGTATTAAGGGGTTGCTGCATTAGGAATGTTGAGAACCACTTTTGAGAATAATGTAAAAGTCTGCTTTCTGCAAGACATAAAATAAGGCATGGAAAGGGACGGGTATTACTCAGAATATGCTAAAATCTATGTGCCAGTACTAACCCTGGATAGGATAAGCCCTGAGGATCTGCCACTAGGTATACAAGTGTTCAGTAATGCATTCCTTCTTCTCTCCACAATCACCACTAATCCTTTTTAGATAACAGTTAACATCCACTGGTAGGTAATGTGTAATGAAAGTACAAAAAGTACATGAAAGGAGAGAAAGTGGAAAGAAAGGAAACTAGATTACATATGAACAAATAGTTTAAGATTATTAGAAAATTCATCCTGAATATCTTACATAGGTATGTGCCAGCAATTGAAGAAGTCTTCCCAATTGGAACATTCCAATTTATGGAGTAATTTCTCTCAATAGAAGGGTGACTGGCATCAAAAATGAAGTTGCAATGCTTTTTTTTAGAAACCTAGCCATTTTAACAAGCTGATTTTGGCCCCATCTATACTGCAGTTTGAAACTGCCTTGGTCAGTATAGGCTCATATAATGCAGTTCAATGCAGTTAAACTGCATTATATAGCAGTGTAAACAGGGCCTTTGCCTTCTTCTTTTTTTCTTTATTTGTGTGCCTTATTTTTATAAAGCAGATAACTTTTCTATGCATGATTATGAACTATTCTTCTAAATTGTAATAAAATGACTCATAAAATTAATAAAATAGCCCAGGAAAAAAGAGGATGGGAGAATGATACCAATGAAAAAAAGTAAAATATTCTCTGTGGCCATTGGCTTCCAACCATCACCCATCAAAAAAGAAGCACAATCAAAGCCCTGACAGACCGTGCACAAAGAATCTGTGAACCTCACCTCCTCCAAGGTGAACTAAACCATCTAAATTGGGCTCTACAGGCCAATGGCTACTCCACCATGGACATCAGAAGAGCTGTGAGGCCAAAAACAAACCATGAGAGTAAAGACAAAGATCCACCCAGAGGATAGGTGTTCTTACCATACATCAAGGGAACCACTGACTGCATAGGCAAACTGATGAAGAAACACAACCTACAAACTATCTACAGACCCACAAAGAAAATCCAACAAATGCTACGGTCAGCAAAGGACAAGAGGGATCCTCTCTTCTCTGCAGGAGTCTACCGTATACCATGCAGCTGTGGACAAGTATACATAGGGACCACCAAACACAGCGCACAAACATGAGTCAAAGAACATGAGAGGCACAAACATGAGTCAAAGAACATGAGAAATCAGCCATAGCAGAGTACTTGATGAACCAACCTGGACACAGTATATTATTTGAGAACACAGAAATGCTGGACCACTCCAACAACTATCATGTCAGACTACACAGAGAAGCCATTGAAATCCACAAGCATGTGGACAACTTTAACAGAAAGGAGGAAACCATGAAAATGAACAAAATCTGGCTACCAGTATTAAAAAACTAAAAAATCAGAACAGTAAATAAGAAGCAACATTCTGAAAACAGAGGAGTTCCAGACATAAATCAACCAGGGTCAGCTAACGATACCCCCAGGAAGGAAGAAGTCAGGAGATGAAGCTGTTCAATGCTAATTAAGGTGATTAACTACAACATTCACACTGGCCTCCAACTGACAAGAGTTATTCTCTCACCCTGGACTTTCCACAGGTATATATAAACCTTCCTTGCTTAGTTTCTCCATACCTCACACCTCTGAGGATGCCTAACATAGATGTGGGCGAAACGTCAAGAGATAATACTTCTGGAACATGGCCATACAGCCCAGAAAACAAAAAACATACAACAACCCTGTGATCCCGGCCATGAAAGCCTTTGACAACACATAGATCTTGGGATGTTAGCACAGTATGGAAGGGGCCTACATAATGAGATTAAAGCATTTTGTCAACACTTTAACTACCATAGCTCAATGCTATGGAATCCTGGGATTTGTAGTGTGGCAAGGCATCAGCCGAGAAGACTAAAAACCTTATAAAACTACAAGTCCCATGGTTCCACAGTGTTAAGCCATGGCAGTTAAAATAGTGTTAAACTGCTTTACTCCTACATCTTACGTATACCCTAAGTGATACTCCTGTACCTGTTTGTCCTTACATATTACAGAAAAAGTAAGCAGTGCCCTTAAAATGCTTTTGATCTTTAGAATCTATCCTTTGCTGCCTGGCATTTATTAAAACTAGCATGTTATTCTTCAATTTTTTACAAATAATTTGATTATTAGCTTATGTTGTTTCTTTCTTTGTTTTATTGTAATTAATCTATTCTTACCACTATCTTAAAGGTGGAAGGAAAGACAAGAGACCAATATTTGCAACCAAAGAAACTCTACTTGAGTTTCACAAATGCTGAACTAGATACTATGATATTTCCTTGATGTGTCTTTCCTCTACTTGACTATGTAGCTGTAGCACCTCTGATGCCAATGTATACCAATGTCACTTTTGCTCAGAATGTTCTAAACTATAATGTGAATGTAACTGAAATTATTAAATTATTAAATGTCTAGAGGAGGGGAAAGTATGGTACGTGGTCAGCATGTGGTCTTTGGGGCCCATTTTGTGGACTCTAAAACCACACGGAAATTCATAAAGACTAGGCTAGTTTTCTTTTTTAAAAAAGTGGTGACCTTTGATAATCAGAAACCCTAAAATTGCCCAAAGTTTATGCAAAATACATAATTTTTCAGCATAGAGTCCCATGATCTTCCAAGTGCCTTTCTTTCTTTCTTTTTTTAATCTGGGGTATTTATATCCCAACCTTAATCTAAAAAGATTCCCAGCACAGTTTCTAAATTCTTAATTTGACAGTTTCCTGCCCTCAGGTTTACAATCCAATTTCACACATACCAAGAAGGCACCAACAACTGGCCAGAAATTGAAATGTAGTGATGTGATGTCACTTCTAGTCATGTTAGAGGTAATGGCAAAGGTTGTGGAGATGAATGGGTGAAAAATGACCCCTGTTCCCTTTGCAGTTGTCCGTCTAATCTAATTGGAAGTTTTTAGGAGTCCTACATTTGAGAGAAATATTTAAACCGAAACTTCAGTTCAGGGCTCAAAATCTTAACCTTAACAAGGCTCTATAAAATTACCATGGATTCCGTAAGACAAGGGTTCTCAACCTTTGATCTCCCTGTCCTTTTTTTTACTTCAGTTCCCAGAAGCCTCTGACAATGTTGCTGGATGCTGGGAGCTGAAGTCCACACCAAATGGAGGGCCAAAGATTGAGAACTACTGCCATAAGAGATATTTAACAGCAGATGTGCTTGAAAACTAGCTTACAGACAATAGTCCAATGATTTTCAAGGGGTGAAATGCCATGTTGAACCAAATTTCCATCTTTGACATTGTCTTGTATAAGAATAATATGAGCAATCCTGTTGTAATGTGGTCAGTGTAAAAGACATCTTTTGAAAAATGTCCATAAACTCATATTTGACTAATCTATGGACCTCATTATACCGATGCCCGATGTATTGTCATTTTCCCTATCATATGGGGGAGAAAGGGTGAAAACCATGAGTAGCTTCATTGGATCTACCCCAAAGTTGATTCCCTTACTGTGGTTGGCAAGGAAGCCCTTGCAATACTTCCTCGCCACTTTGGCCACCAATGGGTCCATGGCCTGTGTCATATGATGGGGTTTGACTGGATCTGTTCCAAAAAACGAGCCTCCACCTCATAAGGCAGGATGAAAAATGCCTTGTTTGATAAGGTAGCAAGAATGGAATTTTACAGGTGCTGAGAGCTTTCCATTGATTGCAAGTTATTTTCTAGGCATAGAGCAAAATTAGGTTTTTCATCCTTACAGCCTTTTGCCTGTTTTATCCCAAAATACAATATATATATGAGGATAAATGTGTACTAATCAAACAATCAAACTACATGCTTATTATGGGGGGGAAAAGATTAGAGAACCTAAGGTGACAAAAAAATTTTAATTGGCGAAAAACCTAAAAAAAAAAAACTTTAATTGGCAAAAGACTTTTAAAAACCCCTTAAATAGCTAGTTTTCCCTAGCTATTAAGTTATCTTATGGCAAAATAGAGGCTGAGGACTTTTTCACACTCAGTTGAAAATGGTTTTCCAGCAGGCAACCCATGGCTTCTGAGTACTACATATATACATACATATACATACATACATACATCACACTTGTGGTTCTCTCCTTTGACTGATCTCACAGCAGACAGATGACTCGTCACAATCCATCTGATATTCTCCCAGCATCACAGCTTCTAGGTTGAGACTCCAAACGGGATAACACCATAACTGTTCTCTGTGACTCCTCTTCTGAGTGCATAGCTTTCTGCTTGTTGTCCTTAAAAACCTCATCTATGAAAAGAGGCCACGAGTCAAGTAACCTTAAGAAGTCCTGCTCAAAGTCATTTTCTTCTTGTTGTGCAATTATTCAAGTTTGTAACCTCCAACCCAATGGGGAAATAAAAAAAAATTGTGTTTCTAGGGAACTGCAAAATTCTGACATTTAAACAAAAATAAATCAATAAAAAGGAAAATAATCTGTATAACATGAATGGCTTTACTCAGAGGACCTACTGCAAAGAGGAAGCCTTTCTCCGACTGCCAAAGGAAGTATACTGCCATCTGATTCAACATTTCCAGCATAAGCTTTGACGGATTCCATTCCACATTTATCTGACAGAGTGGATTGGAGTCTACAAAAGCTTACATCACACATTTCTTTTTCTGATTTAGTTTCAAAAAGGTTACAGGATTTCCCCATATTTTTTTGTGCTGAAACAGTTGTCTTTTCTAGCTCTGTTGTCTAGTTGTCTTTTTTAAAAAAACCCACAAATATGGAGAAGTGGGTTCATTTAATGTTGATGAGAAAATATGCCGGGAAATGATAAAAAGATGGTGTAAATTCTGCATTGTCACAAAGCTTAGACTGCTATTGTATATTTGGGCTTAGCTCCAACTGTACTTTCTTTGACTTGTGTAAGAATGCCAGGATGGGTTTTTGTAATAGTATAGTAAATTGCATTTGCAAAGCAATAAAAAAGTAAAATTTTATGACTTTGGAATGGTTGCAAGAAAAGTCATATATAGAAAGCACTTCAAATATGTTTTGAAGGCACCTGCTCATTTGGAATATTTACCATCATCCTATGAATCCCTTATCAGCTAAATAAGTGTATGCATTTTCACTCAATCATAGAATGGGAACTTATTCCATGATTAAAGAGTCATTTGTTCCCAGGTAATATTAATATGTCTTGTGTGTGACCTATTATCAGCATGGTTTATTAAAAAGGGAACCAAGATTAGCAAGAAGGCAAGTGATCTCATTAAAATGCAATGTAAAAAAGATCTGTTTTCAAAAACCAGCATACTTGCATGTTCACAAAGTGAAAGGCTTCTATTACCTCTATAAAGATAAGGCAACCCATAGCCTTTGGATTCTTCTTTTCCTTACCTATATCTTCTTCTTAAAAAAAATACTGGTTTGCAGTTTTGTTGGCCTTTTTGAAAACAACGTTTAAAATCAAACGCCCTGCACTTCAGAAGTTTACTTCACATACTAGTTCAAGATCCCAGAGAAATACAATCTATTATTGCTTCTTTGTGTTTGAAGGTGAGAAGAATAATGAGTCTCCAAGGAGAGTAAAGAAAATAATAACATAAAAGAAGAGGAGTTTCGTTGTGCTTAAAGGCAATTCACAAACTATTTAAGTTGGGCATTTTCCCTTAACGTGCACACTGATTACTGTTTGTGTGGGACATTCTGACAGATCATTTTCAAAACATTTGAAAGATATGTCATCAAATTTTAAAGGTGTGTCATATCTAACAATGGGCAAATCTATCTATTTCTGGTATAATTCATTTATGGAGTTTTTACATTATTCTGCTTCATCTCCATATTTATCTGAAAACCAAAAAGATTGTGAGATATATATCTCAAAATAATATTGAAATGCATATTTCCTTGCAGCTAAACTGGTGAAAACTGTGTCAAAACATTTGGAATGAAATCAAAATCTACTGAAGTTTTAATTTGCACTTTCCTCACCACAATGATGATCTGGGCCTTAATTCAATTTTTGTCCCAGGTAAGTAAAACAGGATGTCCATAGATGTCCACAGTGTATATTTTGTTGTAAGTCACCCTGTGTCCCTTCGGGGAGATAAGGCAGACTATAAATAAAGTTTCATTTCATTTCATGTTGCTTTCAATTCACCAGTCAATCAAATCGGTATGATATAACTAAAATTGGAATAAAGCCAAGGGGACCACTCACTATATTTGATGGTAGCACTATTATTCCACTTTGATGACCATGGTTCTATACTATGGAATCCTGGGGCTTGTAGTTAATTAGGCAGTGAAGCTCTCTAGCTGAGGAATCTAAGGATGTTTTCCCACCAGCGTTATAGAATGGAGACTATAATCTGATCTGCTCCTACAAAATTCTGGGAAATGTAGTTTAGTGAAGCTGAGGACCTCTCTAGCTGAGAATTCCTCCTGAACTACATTTCCCAGAATTCTGCAGAAACAACTCTGATGATTGCCTCCATGCTATAACACTGGTGGGAAAACATCCTAAATATGGGTGGATCTACAATGTAGAATTAATGCATTTTAACTGATATGACTCAATGCTATAGAATCATAGGGATTGTGGTTTTACAAGGTCTTTAGCCTTTTCTTCCAAAGACTGCTGGTGCCTTGACAAATTATAGTTCTCAGGATTACATAGCATCGAGCCATGACAGTTAAAGTGGTGGCTATTAATTCTACTATCTAGATGCAACTTACATCTCCCTAAAGAATCAGTCCAAAGATTCCATTGGATGGAATCATGGCAATTAGAGTGGAATAACAGTGCTATAATTCTGCAGTGTGAATAGACCCCTGGGTATTTCTTATCATAATCTACAAAACTAAGCTATTCAGAAATCCCTACTGTCCATATATTTGTGTGATAATTGTATCTATGGCTCACTAACACAAGTCATTGAGAAAATTTCTTCCATTCTGCAAGAATCGCATTTCTTAGTAAAGATCAAAGCACTGACTTGAAGTTTCACAGATCTAGGCCTTTAAAGGAATGTTTTTTTTTTAATCATCTTGTGTAATTTAGTTTTCAGCTGCAGACCATCTCTGAATACATGGTTCAGCTGAGAATAGAGAGCAGGAAGCTTTTGGAAGCCTGAAGAAGTGAGATTGTCATGAATAAATGTGATGTATGATTTGAATGAAATTGTATGAGAGATGTATGAATGGAGCCTAATTCGGTTGAAGACACAATCCTAAAATATTGCCTGGAAAACAACTATACTCAGGAACTGTAATTAAAAGTTGCTGATGAGAACTGTGACAATGATTAACTGTTGACATTGTTGACTTGATGAACTTTTGGTGAAAAACAACTTGTTTACATTATCAGAGACAATGGCTTTTTAAGTTAAGGAAATGTTTACAAGGTTCCTTATGTTAAGAAGGAAGTCAGCACAAGGCTGTTTACGTTTACCAATACCAATTAAAAAGAGTCAATATCTGTCCAGGATTTCATATGGAATCAACATGTCCCAGGCTGGAAAAACATCTATCATTCATTTACCACTTTGGAACAACATCAGCAGGAAATATTGCTATGTAAGACACCTTCTAATATTCCAAAATTGTGACGGACAGCTGCGCTGTTCACACACCATGCTTTATGGAGAGAGATGGTATACTTTGGGAGTGTCTGATCTGCAATGGAAAGCAGGATTCTGGGCATTTGCTTCCTTTTCTCAAGGGAAGAGAAAGGAGTGCGATTTTGGACTAGTCATGATACGCTTGCAGGGAATCAGTTTCTGCTGCAGGAAAACAGGGATCTTATCTTTGACCTTATTCTTAGGGAAAGAGGATGCATGTTGGAAGTTTTGGAAGTGTGTGTTGGTAGGCTGCAGGGAAAGCAGGTCTGGCCTAACAGATGTTCTTCTCTAGGATACAGCAGGAGAAATGGCGATGCATGGATGACGATGAATGAATGCATATGTAATGTGAATGCTGAGTAAAATGTAATTCCTCTTTCTTTCTTTGTTAGCCAATGTAACTGTAGGTTGTTTGTGGATTCAATGTAGTTATATAGAATCTGTATGTCCAATGTCATTATTTTAGTAAGTGTAAGAGTTCTGATATACCCTCTCACATTGAAATTGCAATAAAAAGAACCTTTGTTTAAAAGGGTTCATGACAAGATGGCAATGGGGACTGACCTCCAGGTAGTCCCACAACTGCCCATAAGCCAGGATCCACAGGCCCCGTTATACCCATGCCTTTCAGGATGGCCTGGGTCTAATAGGGTATCAAATTAATTCAGGACAAAGCAGGGTTTACCTGCTTTGTCTCAAATAACTTTGCTTTTACCTAACTTTGTGTCATTTGGAATCCAACAGGTCCCAGGAAATGGGCCCTGTCTGGAAGGGGCCCTGAGGTTGTATACATACTGTAGAATTATAGCATTTAAATAACAGCAGAATGCTGGGATTTGTAATTTTGTGTAATAGTTACTTTTATTTGCCACCCCAAATTAAAAATTACAAGATTTCATAGGATAGAGCTACTATATTTTGCAGTGTGGATGGCCTCTGAGTCTTTTTCAAAGAACACATCCACCTAATGTGGTTCTACAATTGTATTCCAGCCTTTTCCAGTAAAATGTTTGATTAGGCATTTTTTAGGCTCCTACTTTTAAAACAAAATACAATCAGGCTCTGTTGATGTTGTGTTGTATTTTTGTGGCAAAATTGGCTATGGAGACTGATTTACCCTACATTTCTTTAGAAAGCCTTCCCATCATTTGTATTCCAAAAGGAATAAGAGATGGGGAAGTACAGAGTGGGAAAGTAATTTTCACTCCCACCACTACACTTTTTTTAAAGGCCACATTTCTTAATTTACAATTGACATTTGCTCAAAAATAATCCTTCAATAAAACTAGAAAGCATCCTGTCTACACTTCTTTTATTTAGTGAGTTCACTAAAGTTGAGGGGTTTTGAGGGTTTGAGGGCAGTTGAGGGGTTTTAGGTATCTTTTAAAATTATTACAACTTCTGAACTGGGCTTTTATAAAAGCATTTTGATGATGAGGCTCCATCAGCTCAAAAAGCAGGGGATTCCTATGACTCTGGAATTCTTGGGGATAAAAAAAATAGGGACAGCATGAGGTTCCTTATTTTCTAGTCCCCAGTTTAAAACATAAATTGACTGAAAGTATGACAATATACAGCTAACCATAGAATGTTTAAGGCCAATTTTGAGATGGAACTGATTGCAATTGTTTACACGGTCATCTCATATTTGACAGACTAGGATGAAATGGGATGGAACTCACCATCCTTCCCCCCCCCTTCTCTTTTTCACAGTGGTCTCTGAGTACAATGTAGGTCCTGCCAATTAGTCATTGGCCAGAACAAGGAGGTGATCAGAGAAGGGAAAAGAGGGAATGATTCCACCTCTCCGGGTATCTCCTCCTTCATCATTCTGCTGCTCCAGCTGATATTACTACAGATGATGACTGATCAGCAGGACGCTTGTGATAAGGAGATGGTTAAGGTGCTATCTGTCAACCCTATTACAGGTTCAAGGCCCCACTGGATCTGCCCAGAGATAAGGAGTCAGTTTAGATCTGCACTTGAGCATTTTACCCTGATTTAAAAAATTGTATGAGGACTGAAGTGATATCCCAAGACTGGCTAACACAGAATATAATATATAGTATCTTACCTTATCTTATAATATAATGTAGATTCATCTATCCATCAATGCAATATCAGATTCTTGTCAGATATGTGAAGAGACACTTTTTTAGTGTCAGGAGTGACTTGAGAAACTGCAAGTTGCTTCTGGTGTGAGAGAATTGGCCATCCGCAAGGATGTTGCCCAGGGGACACCCAAATGTTTTTGATGTTTTTACCATTCTTGTGGGAGGCTTCTCTCATGTCCCCACATGGAGCTGGAACTGATAGAGGCACTTTTCTTGGGTTGGATTTAAACCGGCAACCTTCAGGTCAGCAACCTAACCTTTAAGTCATCAGTCCTGCCTGCACAAGGGTTTAACCCACTGTGCCACTGGGGCTCCTGAAGAGGCACTAATAGACGGCAAAAACGAAAAATGTGCCAAGAGGAAAGTGCATCAAGCAAACCTTTGTCATGACTGCCTTCCATCTGGATATCTATGTCCACATTGCGAACAACCATGCAGATCCAGAATAACTTTCTACAGTCATTTACGAACTCACAGCCAAGACTCTACCCTTGGAAGACAATCAAACTCAGCCACAAGATAGATATGTGACTGGTATCATAAAAATATCAAGGATGTGTGTTTACCCTGAGATGCTGAAAGTCTAAGCCTCATTTCACATTAAATTCTAAACTAGACCCATAATTCATAGTGTATCTGCTAGGTCTTAATTCCAGTCTGGAATGCAATCCCTTCCACATGAACCTCATATTATGAACAGAGATGCATTGGACTCTTTACATATTTTCTCATAGGATTTACATCCTAATAATATGCACAGTACTTATTGCAAAAGTTTAATAATTTAGCACATACAGTGATTATTCTATAACAGAAAATGACAAATAATGGAGAATGAAGTTTTGGACTATGCTGTCAGACTGGAACTTTCTGGCAACTATAAAGTTACAAAATCAAACTGCTATCATTTTTAAAAGTTGTATTGATGAAGAGAAATCCTCACCTGGTTCAAAAGTTAAAAATCTGGTTTTGTAACCAGGAAATGTGTTTTTATCTTTGCTCCTTTCCTTCACAAAAGGAACATCAAATGCCTCACATAAGAAAACATGACACAATTAATAAAAATAAATGAGTATGAAATTACAGAGAAATTAAATGTTCAATGCAAAACATCATCAATCATGCAGGTAAAGGAAGTATGCAAAAACTAATTAAAAATCTAGATAACTGTGACAATGCCCCACTCCAAAAGAGCAATTTGGGCAAAGTTGTACATTTTAATATCGATGACTTAGGAGGAACAGAGCAAGATATTTTTATTTATAGGTTCTTAGTACTTCCAGTGTGCTCTGTAAATTTACCTTAAAACTAGTACTTTCAGGGGTACGCATGGAACATCTAACACTGTTGCTTCTTTTGACATTGCTGCTCCATCCCCATACTAATGGCAAATATGAATAGCTTCTTTCAACTAAGTGAACTCTTAATGGTTTTCTCTCTCCAAGACTTTCCAATTGCTTTTTAGAGGAATTACCTGAAAAAGTAAGACAAATCAGATTTGTCTTACTGTGTATCTGTTTGGGCATCTCCAGTACTTATTCTTTATTCGCCATAATTTACCCAGTTAATCAGAATTATGTAGGTTGTTTTTTTTTGCTTTGCAATATTAAAAATAGGAATAATCCATGCTTAAAATCACATTATTACCTGAAAAACTGGAGATTTTTACAGATCATTGAATGAAATTCTGCTGCAGCAATTCATCTGATTTTTCTCTAAGTGCATCTGTAGTCTTAAAAACATCACTCAAGGCAGACAATTCATTTGCTCTTTTTTTAACTGAGGTAATTTAACAATGTCAAGAAATCCTGGTGCAATTTATTTTCCTTTTCACCAAGAAGCAAATTTAAGATAGTTTGATTTTATTTAAAACTAAAAAAACCCTTCTCCACCAGAACTTATTATCTCTGAAAATGTATGTTAGAAATAAAGAAAATCTAATTTGAAAGTAGATGTTTTGCACTTATTTGTGAAGAGAAATGTTTTTGGTTTTCGGTACACCTGCCTTAGAATTATTCAAGTAGTGTACGGTATTACCTTGCCTAAAGGGAAAAGAAAATCATTTGTTGAGGTGGTTAACTACTGTTAGGTTGACTTTAACTTGACCCTATGAATGAGAGATCTCCAAGTCACCCAATGGTCAACAATCCTGTCCAGGTCTTGCAAACTTAGGGCCATAGCCTCCTTAAGGACCTTTTCACATGGGCAAAATAGCCCTGTTTTGCTTTTATTTGCATCTTGGATGAGGCCTGTCAAGTGCCATCAGACAATGCACAGCGTGCCCCTCCCACATTAATTCCAAAGTGGAAGGGAAGTGTCAGAAGATGTTTCCTCTTCCATCACGGGGAGGAAAGTGTTTTTTGGGTAGCTCCAATGGTACCCACACTTTCCTCCCCCTTTCCCCATATGATGGGGCTAGGGTGCTAATGTGCCCTGTCCCATCCCCACCATGTGATGGGAGAAGGAGCGAGGACACGTGAGGTGCCAGGAGGCATCCCCTGCACCTCCCCTTTTGCCGATGACTGCCAGAGCAATGACACAGCCCTCATAGGCTGTGTGAAGAGGTCCTAGATCTATTAATCTGTAATAGGAACTTCCTCTTTTCCTGCTTTCTTCTGCCATACCAAACATTATTGTTTCTTCTAGTGAGTCATGTCTACTCTTAATGTTCTGAAAATCCCTGCTCAGTCATCTTGTTTTCTAGGGAGCCAGGGTTTTCTAGGGAGAGTTCTGGATTGATTATGCTAAGACGTACAAGATATTTTTAGTGTTTTGTATATATGTACAAGAAAACCATACTATATATTTAATACAGATTGATTTTTTTAAAAGTTGGAAACTACGGGTTGTACAAACTGAAAGTCCTCTACTTGGGCTATATGAGTTTTCTATGAAAATGAACCTACAATCAAAAACAGACATCTCCAACTGGACCTCAAATATTGGGAAAGATCTCTTTCTGGAATTTGTGATGTTGCTACTAGTTAGAGAAGAAAATACTGGCAAGATGGACTTTGTATAATGTTATGTCATGCATTATTGTGTTAAACAAGAATAAAACAGATTCTGTATTCATTTTATGACCATTAGAGTTACTTGTTAAAATTTCACAGATGCAGCGAGACAAGCTATGTTGTTCAAAGCAATGTATTCTAAGTTCAAGAAATTTGAAAAACTTGAAGGCATTAGACAATTGTTTCCTGGACCTCAGGCTGATGGATTTTGGAATTCAACAAGACCTGAAGGACAATTGGTTTAATTTTATTTTGCAAATAGAACCCATGAAGTGTGATGTCAAATATATATATTTTTTCAAAACAAAAAAAAGTTCAGAGAAGTTTATTGCCTTTGTCTCTGAAAATTCTAGACACATTCCTCAGGTACTTTTTATTATATTAATTATTGCCCAACTGCTTTTTTTTCTTTTTGAGTTTGTGGTTGTGATTCCATATATTTTGTAGTTTGGACTTTTTCTTTTGTTATCTGCGAGTTAATGAAAAAGTGGGAGAAGAAATAAATAACTCAGCAGATAATTATCATGGATCTGCAAGTGAATCATGACCATAGATATTTCTAATTCATTTTGAAGTACAGGTTGAAGATTGTGAACACAGGCACTGCTTTCTTATAATTGTTATGCTAAGAGGAAAAAAATGTTTCATGCTCACCTCTGAAACAATCAACTGTGCATTAAGATCAAAAAGTAGCTTGTAACAGATGAGAACTGGGAAGAACTTGAATGGTTTATTTCTTTGTTTTTGTTCAGTAACAAGAAAAAAGTAAGGGGAGGGTTGACTTCTTCCTCACTCTTTCTGTGGCTGTATTGCTTTTCTTAAGTTATATTTATGTAAAGTTACCCTTGTGCTTGCTTTTGATAGATGATATAAGAACTTCAATCAATGTGTTCCCCTTTGTTCAGATGAGCTCATCTTTTTTGTGTCCCCTTGTAGAAAAGAAATACAAATTAAGTTTCAAAACAAAAATGCAAGACACAGGAGCAAAGTAAATGGAGCCAACGGGTGTTTGGAATTGTGAGGGGAAACCATTGTGCTGTAACACAATGGTTACATTTGTATTCTTGATGTGAACAAACCTGTGCTGTTATGCTGTGGGGGTAGTGAATGTGTTCCAGCTGTTCATGAACAACATATCCCATCACTTGTCACTTTTTGTTCTGCTATCTAGAGCTCAAGGGAATACCAGGCTAGCAACATCTGTACAGCCATATCTTTCTCAATTTTCCCATTAGAACTACTTATTGCTCATATAGGAGGAGTCCTTTTCATTTTTTGTCAATTTCTGCCAAATAAACGTTAAGAGAATGATTAGATTTTAGGACATGATCACATAGTTATTGCTATCCCACACCATTTCTATGACATGGGATAACCCCAACCTACTTTTATGGTGATGGGTGGCTTTGCTCAGACCTCTGTGAAGCTAAAGTTCTGCATGTTTAACAAAACTTTCCACCTCCTTGTTTGTTTGTTTGTTTGTTTAAATTATTGTTGTTATTATTATTTCAATAAAAATACTTTATGGGGAGTGCAGCAGGTGATGAGACAGAAGCACTCTGATGGCACAAAGTCCCAGAACTGTGACAGCATTGCAGAGAGGTAGTAGACCAGCAACAGTTATTGATGTTGTGTAATAGGGACCAAAGGTGACATTCCTGCTACTGTGCCAGTTCACCACCTCCATGTGATAAAGTCCTATATCCAGTATATTTTATTTACAGTATTTATATTCCGTCCTTCTCATCCCAAAGGGGACTCAGGGCGGATCACAATGTGCATATATTTGGCAAACATTCAATGCCATTACACAAACAACACAGAGACAGGTTGTATATAGGTTGTTACTAAGTTGCCATGCTACATCCTGTGAGATTCTAAGATTTTTAGGTTGCTGATATACTTAGAATTCTGTTATAAACTCTAGCCTGAGCTACACCAAAAAAACTTAAGTACCCCCTCAGACTACAAATCCTAGGCTTCCATAGGATTGAACCACAGCCGTAAAAGTGGTATTAAACTGATATGCCTGTGTAATGGAGATAGATTCATTGGCCCTACCCCTCCTTGCCATATGCCCTTTGTACCAGGCTGCAGTTATCGTTCCTAGGACTTTGCTCTTTTTTAAGAGAGTGGAAAGAATAATGACCTTTGTTTTTACAGAGGAGACTTGTTTTTGACAGCGTTGCTGCAGATAGTTTTGTATTCCAGTTCCTTTCAATTCAAAAACTTCCTTACAAATGAGAAAAAAAAGGATTTACTTCCCTGGGGCACTTTACTTTCCTACTGCTAAAAGCATAAAAAAAACTTTATCAATAATTGGTCATATCAAAGGATGTTTTCAATATATAGCCAAAAGATGAGCTACTTAACTGGTGGCCAATTTTGGATCCGGTATGCAACACACTCAGAAGGCCAAATGGCCACATTTTGGACACTTAAAAGGTCACTTTAGGTTTGGATTTAATTTAGATGACCTTTAAAAAAAAAAAAAAAAAAAGAGTTTGGAATTGAAGTCTCGCAGGGATATGAATAAAGTTCAACCTCTCATATGATGGAAGATTGTTGTTGAGATGTGGGATATCAACACCCTATGTTCTACTCACTTTCATTCATTTCATGCTTTTTTATTATGAGCATTCTGTAATACATATTTGCACCATGAAACACAGCACTATAAATAAATTCTGAATTCTTATTGCTTCTGGGAATGTAGTAACAAAGCAAAGGGATTCATGTCTCTCATTATTTTGAATCTTTCTGTACATTATATAATGCATGACTTTGCTATGAATGTACCTGCATCTAATTGCAAATTCCAGTTGTTTTATAATGCACCAACAATGCTCTTGCTTACTCTCAAATGAAATGACACCTGTCAGAGACTGTTCACCTTCCCGTTGGAGAGGTTAGGTATGTTGCTGTAATCCATTTATTGTCAGACATTTCGAAGATCACTTAGATTTCACAAAGAATTTCCTAGGCTGTCCATGTTGACAGGTTTTGCTCCAAGATGCTGCATAGATAGTACTACCCATTAGGGATGGAAAGAACATCTGAAAATATTTGGAACATGGGAAATAATAAGTTTCAGGATTGTTGGGAACTCTTGAGAAAGAAATTCCAGGCAAAGTTTTTGGGTTTTTTGGCGCAGAAAATTGGCACATTATGTCCATAAGAAGATCTGAGAATTGCAAAGATGGAGCAGATTTGTCCTTTCCTCTGAAAAGAGAACAGATGCTCTGGGTGGCACTGCTCAACATTGCAATGTTGTTGGGTTGAGGGAGAGGAGCTCAGAGGTTTTATAAGCCCACTTCCACAGCACCTTATGGCTCAGTGTGTCAATTTGGGACAATGTGGGAATTTTTGGTCCATTTCATTTGGCTGGCAAATGGGGATGGGGTGGAGATAGTGGTATTTTTTTTTTTACCTAACCTGTATCAAGGGCCTAGTTAGAATTGGAAGTGTTTAGAGTGTAGTATGAATTCTGAATTCAGTCACTGCTAACTCTGGGAAAGAATTAAGAAGAGTGGGCTCCTATTTGCATATCCTTTTGATGAAAAGAAGTTCCCAGGCTTGCACGTAGACTTGGCAAAGATCAGCCCAAGTCAGGCTTCGAACAAAGTTGTTGGTCTGGGAGGATCTTCCTGGTAACATTGACAAGATTATTGCTGTCACCATGTGTGAAAAGAGGATTGCATGAGGCATCTAGTGCTCACCTTTAGCAGTTGAAGAAATCATGAGGAGGAAAATATTACAATTTTTCTCCTCATTACTAGATAATATTTGAAAATCATTCCTCAACTATGTCAACATTCTTCATGTAGTGCAACTGAATCCCATGCTAAGATGACTTCACTGCAGATTAGGAATTAAAAGAAATGACTCCAGTTTAGTTCTTCACCGTGTCTCTTCTCCTTTTTCTATGTTGGAGGGCAATAGCATTTTCCCATAGAAAACAAGAAATGCTGGGTGAGATAGGACAAGGTGCAGGAAACTTGTTTTTGTCCAGAACTGTAGTTCTCAGAAAGCACTATTTTATGCTGGAAACTTACTTTTGTGCAAAATGCTATTTCATGTGCAAGAACCGCATATCCAAAAAAAAAAAAAACCCCACCATGATCCATTAAGTTGTTGGCTATATTCAGACTCCTCAGTTTTCTAGTCTATTGAATGCTAGAGTTGTGTATTTGTTGTTTAATCTGGACTCCAGTGAAAATTCCAATGTTCCCTGTATGGTTGAGCTACTGAGAACCAGAGCATGCTACTGCTATTTCCTCTTATTATTCCCTGAAAAACAACATGGGACAATTTTCATCCCAGTATGCTATATTGGTCCAGGGGATGGGGGAGATTTATCCCATGAACAAAAATTGAGAAAATTCTTGAATTTTTTTCTCTCCCTCAACTCCTGACTTTCCCCTCCTTTTTCCCTCATTTTTGTATGTAAATAAAATATATATTTCAACTTGTATACGTTTTTAAAACTCTCGAGGCAACAGTGTTGAAGAAGTCCTGCACTGTAAGTTTTGTTCTTTTTAGATTCTTCAAGAAAACCTTTGTCTGTGAACCTAAAATGCCCCTGCCTTGTGGATGAGGTTAAAATAAATCAAGGGTTATCTATCTTAAGTTCCGAGGGTCTAATGGAATGATTACACAGCGGATAGGCTATTTTCATCTTTGTGGCTCACACATTTCACAGTTTTTGTGGAATGCTTTGAAGTGGGTCACATGTTAGTTTATTTACCTGAGTACTAAAGAGACAAAGTGAGTTCAAAGTAAATTCCTTATGATCTAGTGCAGGATTCAATTTATCCTAAATGATATGTGGCAGATATTTACATCCTGTTTGTTTCTCGGCACCCTCTCATGCATTCTGTGGATTACAAGCAAGTTAGATATAATGTATTGTTGAAGACTTACATGGCCAGAATCATTGGGTTGCTGTGTGTGATGACCCATGGGCAATGTAGTCCCATTCCTGGCACTGTGGTGCCAGATGAAGAGGAAAACTTGGGTTTTTCACCGTTCCAGCCAGAATTGGAACTTTCCCAGCCAGATTTGGAAACCTTGCACCTGCAAGAGATTTGTCTTCCAGAAGTCTGTCAAACAAGCCCCGAGCCACAATCTCCTACGTTTTCTCGCCATGCTTTTTGTAAACAACAGAGGGGAGTTCAACAGGCGTCCCGCAGGAGTGCTAGGATAGCTGCTAAGCATTCAGCTGATTAAGCCTGCTTTCCATGGGAAACTTTAAGGAGTCATGCATCTGGACTCAGAGAATAGCTTTCGTTTCTGGTTCTCCAGGGAACTGCTCTTTGGTGGGAAAACTAGATCCTATTTAGGTGCTTTGCCCACAAAGGGATCTTGCGGAGTCAATTCGTCAGCAACTGGAGTAGGTTGTGTGTGGACAGCGCTACTCCGCTTCTAAGCCTTCGTCCCTGTTTCCAAGCCTACGTTCCCGTTCCAGCCTTGTTTACCTCCGCGGACCTTGCCTTGCTTCCTAGGACTCAGCCTTGTTTTCCAGGACTCTGCCTTGCCTTGTTTTCCGGATTTTGCCAAGTATTCCACGGATCTTGTTCTTGCTCCTCGTTCCTTGTTGCCTTGTATCAAGCCCTGTTTCAAGTTACTCCCTAGCCTCGCTCAAGTTCCATGGACTAAAGGACCTTGTCATCTCCCCTCACTTTGCCTGGCAAAGTGAGTGTTTCGGTTATTGGATTACAACTTTGGACCTTAATATTTCATATTGGACAGTGTTTCTTTGGACTAATTTTGACCTTTCCTGAAAGGTCTATTTCTGGACTATTTCATACACTTGCTTTTATTAACTTTATATATTCCTTCAATAAAGATATTAGATAGAATCTGGCCTCGGTGTATGGTTATTGGTGCTCTGCAGCCTGGGTCGTGACAGTTTGACTCCGCCACCCTAAGCACCAATTAACCTAGGCCAGAATGTCTACCGGAACCGTGCCGGGTGGCCAGCCACTCAGCTACACCATCGACAAGGACGAAGTGGACCGCATCCGTGACAAGCTCAATGCGCAGGATGGGGAAATTAGGGGTTTGAAGGAGCGCGGAATCCGTCTCCCGGCCATGGCGTTGCCAACCAAGTTCTCCGGAGAAGCTTCTAAGGTTCATGTTTTCCGTCGCCAATGCCAGGCTTATCTAGAGGCCCGTGCTGCCGAGTTTCCCCAAGAAGACATCAAGGTGGCGTGGATTTACAGTCTCCTAGACGGGCCAGCGGCCAACTGGGCGACGGCACTGTTCGACCAAGTCTCCCCACATCTAAGATCAGCGCAACACTTCTTGGACCACCTTAAGGCGACTTGGGGGATCGAGGACAATTTGGAGGCAGCCGGCCACAAACTCCGGCGCCTCTCCCAAGGAGACAGACCCTTGTCCCAGTACATAGCCGAGTTCCGAGTGCTGGCCCATAACACCGGCTGGAACGATGTAGCCCTCAGAGGACAATTTCGGGAGGGTCTCAACATCGAGATGCTGGAGGAAATCTCCAAGGTGGATCCTCCACACTCTCTTGAAGCACTCATTGATCAATGTTTACGAGCTGAAGTCATGCTTGCCAACAGAAAGCAATGGATTCGAGGCCAGAGCGGTAGGGCTGGAGCGAAACCTCCCGCTCCCACCGGCGTCCAGCCGCGTCCTGTGTGGAGACCCCCGCCACCAGCCCCATACCCCCGAGGAAGCGAGGAGGTGCCAATGCAGTTGGGCAACGTGCGTCCCAGACTAGATGCCGCCGAGAAGGCCCGCCGCCAACGCCTAAATCTCTGTTGGTACTGCGGAAACGGGGGCCACTTTGCCAGAGAGTGTCCAGCCAAAGGGAAGCCCGCCGCTCGTCTGGCGGCGGCGTCCTCCACGGAGACGAAGACATCTGAAGCGGCTGGCGCGCAGCCGGCGGGGGAAGCCGGCGACCGGGCGTAGAGAGGCTCGCCAGCCCGGTCAAAAACCCCACTCAAGAGCCGCCAACCGGGGTCCTATTTCTCCTAGTGGTCACCTTGTGGTCAGTGAAAAAAGGACCCGTCATGGTCCATGCCATGATAGACTCAGGAGCCACAAACAATTTCATTGATAGAGAGTATGCCGACTCTCTGGGATTACAATATCATGACTTCAAGAACGCCCGGGTGGTGCAAGCCATCGATGGCCGCCCCCTCAAGACAGGTCCAGTAAGCCAGTGGTCGGAACCCACCAGAATGTGGATAAGGGAACACATGGAAGAGATTTCCTTCTTTGTTACCGAGGTTCCCCACTTCCCTGTGATTTTGGGAATTCCATGGCTGACACTCCACGACCCAAGCATCTCCTGGTCCAACAGAGAACTGCAGTTTGCTTCAAAATATTGCCAAAACCATTGCCTAGTAGCCAAGGTCTGCCATGCCACAGACGCTGAACCCATTATCACCTTGCCCAAGAAGTACTCAGAATATTGGGATGTATTCAATGAAAAAGAAGCCGAGAGACTACCCCCACATAGACCTTATGACTGTGCCATTGACTTGGTGGAGGGGGCCCCGATCCCGCGAGGACACCTCTACTCCCTGACTGAACCAGAGCAAGAAGCTCTCAGGGAGTTCTTAGAGACAAACCTCCGCAAGGGGTTTATTAGACCCTCTCAATCCCCAGCCGCTTCCCCAGTGATGTTTGTGAAAAAGAAGTCAGGGGACCTACGCTTGGTGGTGGACTATAGAGCATTGAACAATATCACTAAGCGAAACCGGTATCCCCTGCCTTTGATCTCGGACCTCTTAGACCGGCTTCGAGGGGCTAAGGTTTACACCAAGCTGGATCTTCGAGGAGCTTATAATCTAGTTCGCATCAGGGAAGGGGACGAGTGGAAGACTGCCTTCCAGACTAAATTCGGTTTATTCGAAACCCTGGTCATGAATTTCGGTTTATGTGGAGCTCCCGCAACGTTTCAACATTTTGTCAACGATATCTTTCAGGATTATCTAGACCGGTTCTTGATCATCTACCTGGACGATTTTTTGGTGTTTTCTAGATCGCAATCAGAACATGAGAACCACGTCAGAATGGTGTTACAACGATTGCGGGATCATGGACTTTATGCCAAGCTGGAAAAATGCGCTTTTGATCTACAAGAGGTAGATTTCCTGGGTTATCGTGTCTCGCCACTAGGGCTCACCATGGACCCGGCCAAGGTAACAGCAGTATTGGAATGGCGGGCGCCAACCAACAAGAAAGAGGTGCAACGCTTCTTGGGGTTCGCGAACTACTACCGCAAGTTCATTCCAGACTTTGCCCGCTGGTCTGATCCAATCACCAGCTGCATCCGAGGGAAACAGCCTTTCCGCTGGACAGAGCAAGCTGAGAAAGGATTCCAACAACTAAAGAAATTATTCACGTCACAGCCAATCCTTCAGCACCCAGATCCTGAAACCCCTTTTGTCGTACAGGCGGACGCCTCCGATGTGGCAATTGGTGCGGTACTCTTGCAACCAGTGGGAGAACATCTTCACCCTTGTGCCTTTTACTCTCGTCAACTGACTGCCCCAGAGAGAAACTACACTATTTGGGAAAAGGAACTTTTGGCCATAAAGGCAGCCTTTGAAACTTGGAGACATTGGTTAGAAGGGGCCAAATTTCCCATTGAGGTCCACACTGATCATCGGAATCTAGAACATCTAAGAACTGCTCGCAAACTAAATCAGAGACAACAACGCTGGGCTTTATTCTTCGAGCGTTTTGACTTCCAAATCCATTATGTAACCCCAGCCCAGACCAAACAGGCAGATGCTTTGTCACGAAAACCGGAATATGCTGCAGGGCGCAAGGAGACTTTTGAGTCCCAATTGCTGCAGCCCGAGAACTTTGCCACGCTCACAATGGGAAACACTAAATCCACCCCAATTGAATCTACTCCCTCAACTCCAGGGCCCCTTTGTGCTCAGGAAATCAGGGCCAGTCAACAAACAGATGCCTGGGCTCAGGATCAACTTCGCCAAGGACTACATTTTCCCTTCTCGCTTAAGGATGGGTTACTTTGCTATAGAAATCATGTCTACATTCCCCCAGGACCGGGCAGAGAAAAGGCACTTCGTCTGTGTCATGACTGCAAGCCAGCAGGGCATTTCGGACTATTTAAAACCATGCATTTGATCCTAAGAGATTTCTGGTGGCCTAAGATCCGCAAGGATGTGGAAAAATATGTCAATACCTGCCCAATATGTCAGCGCTCCAAGACAAGACGGGAGAAGCCCTCAGGGCTTCTGCATCCCCTTCCTACTCCATCTCGCCCATGGGAAATAATCTCTGCGGATTTTATCACTGATCTACCACCTTCCTGCGGATTCACCACGATCCTAGTGGTGGTGGACCTTTTTACCAAGTTAGCCCATTTCATTCCCTGCGATGGCCTTCCCACGGCCAAAGAGACTGCAGATTTATTCCTTCAGCACGTTTTCAGATTGCATGGGTTGCCCAAGAGTTTGGTCACAGACCGTGGGTCCCAATTCACCTCTCGTTTCTGGAGAGCACTACAAAAACTATTGGGCATAGACTCTCGTTTATCTTCGGCTCACCATCCACAAACGGATGGGCAGACAGAGCGCACCAATGCCACTCTGGAACAATATCTTCGCTGCTATGTAAACTATCAACAGGACAATTGGGCTTCCCTGTTACCGCTGTCAGAGTTTGCCTATAACAATGGTGTCCAGGCTTCAACTAAAGAAACCCCGTTCTTTGCAAACTACGGCTTCCATCCACGTTTCTTCCCTCCTGTTATTGAAACCTCAGAGGTTCCCGCAGCAGAGGACTGGCTGCAAGAACTCACAGCGGTGCAACAACTTTTGCTCCAGCAATTAGACCAAGCCAAGGAAGACTATAAACGCCACGCGGACAAACATCGCCAGTCGGGCCCCGAAATCAAGGTAGGAGATCGGGTTCTTCTGTCCACTCGCTTTTTGCCCTCCCATCGCCCTTGCCGGAAGTTAGATGCCCGTTTCATTGGCCCCTATCCAGTGGTGGCGCAACTTAACCCCATGACTTTCAAACTCCAACTGCCGCGCTCTATGCGCATTCATCCAGTGTTTCATCGCTCCCTGCTCCTTCCGGCGGATGGTGTGCGCCCTGATGCAGACCGGCCGGCCCCCACTCCTGTTTTAGTGGATGGGGAGGAAGAATTCGAGGTTCAGGACATTTTGGATTCTCGCTTTCACCGCCGCCGCCTGCAATATCTCATTGACTGGGCGGGTTTTGGCCCCGAAGAACGCTCTTGGGTAGACGCTTCCGCAGTCCATGCCCCCGATTTAGCCCGCCGCTTCCATCAGAACTACCCTGCTAAGCCGCGGTCCCGCACCTCGGGGAGAGAGCCCATTTTTGAGAGGGGGCTTGAGGGGGGGGATAGTGTGATGACCCATGGGCAATGTAGTCCCATTCCTGGCACTGTGGTGCCAGATGAAGAGGAAAACTTGGGTTTTTCACCGTTCCAGCCAGAATTGGAACTTTCCCAGCCAGATTTGGAAACCTTGCACCTGCAAGAGATTTGTCTTCCAGAAGTCTGTCAAACAAGCCCCGAGCCACAATCTCCTACGTTTTCTCGCCATGCTTTTTGTAAACAACAGAGGGGAGTTCAACAGGCGTCCCGCAGGAGTGCTAGGATAGCTGCTAAGCATTCAGCTGATTAAGCCTGCTTTCCATGGGAAACTTTAAGGAGTCATGCATCTGGACTCAGAGAATAGCTTTCGTTTCTGGTTCTCCAGGGAACTGCTCTTTGGTGGGAAAACTAGATCCTATTTAGGTGCTTTGCCCACAAAGGGATCTTGCGGAGTCAATTCGTCAGCAACTGGAGTAGGTTGTGTGTGGACAGCGCTACTCCGCTTCTAAGCCTTCGTCCCTGTTTCCAAGCCTACGTTCCCGTTCCAGCCTTGTTTACCTCCGCGGACCTTGCCTTGCTTCCTAGGACTCAGCCTTGTTTTCCAGGACTCTGCCTTGCCTTGTTTTCCGGATTTTGCCAAGTATTCCACGGATCTTGTTCTTGCTCCTCGTTCCTTGTTGCCTTGTATCAAGCCCTGTTTCAAGTTACTCCCTAGCCTCGCTCAAGTTCCATGGACTAAAGGACCTTGTCATCTCCCCTCACTTTGCCTGGCAAAGTGAGTGTTTCGGTTATTGGATTACAACTTTGGACCTTAATATTTCATATTGGACAGTGTTTCTTTGGACTAATTTTGACCTTTCCTGAAAGGTCTATTTCTGGACTATTTCATACACTTGCTTTTATTAACTTTATATATTCCTTCAATAAAGATATTAGATAGAATCTGGCCTCGGTGTATGGTTATTGGTGCTCTGCAGCCTGGGTCGTGACACTGTGAGTCTTTCAGGCTGTATGGCCATGTTCCAGAAGTTTTCTCTCCTGATGTTTCATCCACTTCTGTGTCAGGCATCCTCATAGGTCATGAGGTATTAGATAAATTAGAGATATATATTCTGTTTAGGAATACTGCTTTAATCTAGCAGGTTAGACTGCAGTTGTTCTGGCACCAACATGTACCCTAGCCTCTTTGAGTCAGATTCCATCTTATTTAAATTTCACTAGGCAACTGAATACACAAACTCTTATGCCTGCTGTACACAGTCAGTACCAATAGATTCACAATATTTTGCACAGTAAATCTCAAAGACTACAAAGTGAAGTGGGTGAAAAATGAAATTGACAAAGAGTATAAAAACGACTCTGTGTCCAGTTCAGCTTTATAGTGGAAGGGACTATGGCTCATGCATCTGTGAGTTATCACTGCCTCCTCTAACTTAATAATAAGGACCTTGACAGTATAGTATAATGAAAACCAGAAGAACTGCATGGAAAAGGTTTCCCTCCATTACTTCTCTTCCACAAGAAACCAAGTGACTCTCTATCACACTGTAGAAAGCTGCTTTTCTCAGATGGAGACAAAGGAAAAAACTAATTGAATGAAGTCAGTTTGAAATTCCCCAAGATTTATGTGCCAAATGATTAAAGGTGCATGGCTGATTCAACTCCAGCACCACTACTACCACCGGAAAGATCCAGCTTGTTCAGATGATGACCTTGAACTATTTTACCAACATTTTTTTTCCAGGGGTCCATAGCTCAAACAAAGATGGAAGAATGTGTTGATTTCCATTTGGTCTGTATTTGACCCTAAAGTGAATCTATCACAGGGGATAGTTCAACAGTAACAACTGAAGTGGGATCAATCCAGCATCCCAGACACTAGATCAATCCTGTTCGGTGACACAAAAAGGAATCCCTGAGCCACCTCAGCAGTAGAAGAGAATCATGGTATCTCTTAAATCAAATGGCAAAATCAAGGTTTGGTTTATGGATTTTCTTTAAGGGGAAGGGGATATTTTGAAGCCATGCATGTATATGGGGTGAGGGGGGTAAGCCAAACAGCCTACATATCAAGTGTTATTAAGAGACCAATTATACACAGCTTTGTGTAAATTGATCAACTAAACAATGACTGTTCCAAAAATGTAACATTTCCAAACTCTGACAAGAAGTAAATTCCATTGAAAATGCTGGGCTTCCTTCTGGGTAAACATGCTTATGAAGATAGCTGAAAATGATCTTTCTATTTAGTAGCTACAAGTATAGGTTTTAAATAACTATATTAATTAAATAATATGTAATTTCTAAAATACAAGGATATTTCTGAAATGGAACAACTAAATTTATCAAACTGATCTGAAATTACTATGTCTCTGTAACCACCAACCATCCATGAATGAAACTCTTACTACTTGAAAGGGTGGGGCAGCCCCTAACCTCAATCATTCGTAAGATGGCAACTCCACAATATAAAGCACAGTTCAGTAAGACTGATTCTGTAATTGCCGTGCAGTGTGTGTTTCAAAAGTGTTTGGGGAGATGCATCAAGTGATAATCATTTAGAAACTTTTTGCCCCATTCTTTCAAGTGGTACGAGTTTTATTCATAGACATTTTGTGGTTGCGGAGATATAGTATTTTCAAATTGGGTCCATCTTTTTGAAACATCATGTATTATGGCACTTATGCTGGTTATTCTTCACTTGCTAAGAAGGTGACCAGAGTTTCATTGTGAGAGTTGTATAGTCTGTTTTTTTCATTTGACTGGAGAGCTGAAGAATAGCCCACTTCAAGTTAGAGTTATTAAGCTAAACCAAAGCCGTTTGAAATACAAAGGAACCTGAACAAGAAGAGTATACTTTCTTTTCTTTAAAAAACTTTTAAACTTTTTGTTTTCCTGTTATTTTCAATTTAAGGTGAAAAGTTTCTCTCACTTTCTATTCACAGATGGAGGTTAGCAATTAGTTATTCTTATCTAGGCTAAGTACAGAGTTTGAGTTAGTAAATGTGTATCAGGAAGGATTGGTTGCACCAAACACCATTATAAGAAAGGAAAAGAAATTAATCTCCAGTTCCCCAGATTAGCCTAATTTATAGACATTTTTACAAGAAAAAATATCTACATCTTAGTTAATGCCATTCAAGTTGATTATGCCCATAACTTTCTGTAATATTCTCCAAAATAGCCAACACACTGTGAAGGTTTGGGTTAAGAACACTGAGCAAGTCAATGATATGTGTCTTTTTGTCTTTTTAAATGAGACTGAGCAGTAAATTAAGTTAGTAAAGTCAACAAATAAGACAGACATGCTAATTTCATGTGGAATTATTATACTCCTTTGTAGGTTGCTCCTAGTATGAAAACATGCACGTATGGCAATAATTATGGAAACAATGGCCAGAATTCACTAAGGCAGTTACAAATGCAGAATCCTTCATGGCTGATTTGTTTTCATATTATCTGCTTTATGGAATAAGTAGAAACTGAATGTCCACCAGTCCCCATTTATCAGGTAGTGTCTACTGCCAATGATGGGGATCTGTTCTCTCATTGGTCAAGAATAAGCTAACTCACATTCCCACTTCTCTTCATACAAGTGTGAGGAGAAATTGTGGCAGAGGATGTTTCTACTTATCCCTGGGCTGTTCTACCATGGCAAATGCCAGATCGTCCCCAGGATTATTTAGATCGCCACCATCCCTGGCCATTACAGAGGCAGGAGAGAATCATGACCATTCAGTTATGGTCCCTTCCTATTCTCTTCATTGTGGTGGCCAGCAGGAGAAGGGAGGGGAGAAGAGAAAAAAAATGTGTTCTCCTTTCCCCCCTTTCCTTCTCCAATCACCCTTGCGCTCTGGCTGATATCACTTCAGGCAATGAGTGACAGACACTAGCTATATCAAACCCAATGGCTGTCACTATGGGAGGGGGACTGTGAGTGCCATCCTGTATCCCTGGGCCACCTGAGTCTGGAAAATATGGGATGGCTGTGTAAATACTTGTGGCCGGTACTGGTCAAATGGCTTATACAAATAGTGATTTGCTTTAGATTCTCAGATTTTTAATGCAGTAGAAGGCCACATTAAGCAGCTTTGGCCCATGGTGACATGAATCAGCTCTATCCATTAGGCATGTGCAAATTAATCGGAATCGTCATAAATCGGATTAAAATAATATTTAATCCAATTTGTGAATGGGGTTCCGACACGCGTTAGCCCTTCGGAAATAAACCGCGATTTTGAAGGCTGGTCTTTTGTTTTGCTGTCTTACTCACTAATTGTCTGCCTGGCCTGTTGTTGTGGGGCAGCCATTGAAAGAAGAACTTAATCAAGAAGAAAAGGGTGGGAAAGAGGGTAGTTGTTTTTTTTTTTCTTTTAACATTCTAAAATAAAGAAGCAAAAGAAGTAACGTTTATTTTTGACAAAAAAGGTGGGGGTAGGGATGGCGAAACTTACTTTAAATATCTGACACATTTCATTTTAAAATCAAGCACAAGCAGCTAGAATAAGCTTTTATTTTTTGGATAAAAAGTGGGGGTTGGTGGTGGTATAACTGGTCTGGTAGGGCAAAGTTACTTTAAGTATCTGACACACTTCATTTTAAAATGAAGCACAAGCAGCTAGAAGAAGCTTTTTTTGGATAATAAAGTGGGGGTTGGTGGTGGTATTGGTCTGGTAGGGCAAAGTTGTTTAAGTATCTGAAGCATTTCATTTTAAAATCCAGCACAAGCAGCTAGAAGAAGCCTTTATTTTTTGGATTAAAAAGTAGGGTGGTATTTTGGTACTAGGGGAAAGGGGTTATTTTATGTTTGTTTGTTTGGCCTCAAGGCACTGCATGTCCCATCACTCACAGAATCCCTCTCTGCTGGGTGCTCTAAGTCTGGGGAACCTGGACAAGTTACACTGATGAATCCTTTGGGTTCAACCAAGGTCCTGCCTCTCTTGTTCTGTCTGTTTGTTTGTTTGGCCTCCTCAAAGCACTGCGTGGGACTCATTTCCAAAAACCCTCTCTGCTGGAGTGTATTCCCTAATTCTAGGGACCCCAGCCACGTTACACATAGCTGAATCCTTCTTTGGGTTCAAGCCCTCGGGGTTCAAGCCACAAACACTCAGCCCATAAAAGACCTGTGAAATGGGATATAACACTTTCAAACCAGGAACAGATTTCTTTATTCTGAGGCCGATGGGCATCTGTCGGGAGTGGTTTGATGGTGTGCTGTGATTTCTGTTCCTGGTTGGTAACTGTCACTTCCTAATTGGTTCTGTCACAAAAACATGACAAAACTTTATTACACCGCCTGAACTTTGTCTTTGCGCAAGGGACATCGTGTTATGGTAGCATATTATGGTTTGCTGAATGTCCACTGTCCACCAATTTAACAGAGTTTCAGCCACAGAAACAAAGTTTCCATAATAGAACAATAATTTTCAAAGTAAAAACAATCCAATGAAACAGGAAAATACTATCAAACCAGGAACAGATTTCTGCAATTATTTAAAAATGGTTTTTATATAAACTATGAAAATTCACCAAAAACCTGATAAGGGAAACGTTCTGAAATTTGGTGAGCTAGCAATGATAAATGTGTTCTACCACTATAGCAAGTTTCATCAAGATAGCTCAAAATTAGGGTGGGAGAGTCCTCTAAAGTTCCCCCCTCAGTGCTGTTTTGTGCTATTGTGCATGTGTGTCCGCCAAGAATGAATTAATTAAAGATATTCTGAATTTTTTAAAAGTTTTGATTTTTTTTGCTTCAAAATTCAGAAATGATTTTAGTTACGAAGCACCAGCACCCCCTACTTTCGAACTGAGGTTAGAACAATTTTTTTTCCTGGATCACACATGCCTACTATCCATCATACAATCACCATGGAGCTGATTAACCCCCTCCCCACTTAGGATAACATGTCAGTGTAGATGTGCCCTTGTCAATACCCTATATGAACTGTGGTGCCCAAAATTGAAAACAGTGTTCCAGGTGAGGTCTGACTAAGGCAGAATATAGTGGTAAGATTACCTCCTTTAGTTAGGATATTATACTGCTGTTGAAGCAGCCTAGAATGGCATTGGGTTTTTCTGACATTGTATGATTTTTCTGACACTGTATGATGTTTAGCCTGTACTGGGTTGAGAATCCTTTTCACATGTACAGCTTTCAAGCCAGATATAATATTTTTCCAACCCTCATTATAGTACATTGCAGGTACCCTACTAAAATGTTTTCTGCTAGTTTGCCCCCCCCCCCCAGGATATTCACCACCTGCCTGCTCTGCATTTGGTCTCATCTACAAATTTGATAACCATGCCTTCAGTTCCATCAACTACGGGCACTTTTACGTTGACAGCTTAGATCCATGTGCAGATGGATCGGCACCACTTTGGCTAATCCAGACTAACCCCTCCTCCTTCAAGCCTTCTTAGCAACAATCGGTTTCTGGCAGAATCCTACTGGATCTCTGACTATAAGTAGTTGTGTCATAGCTGAGGCCAGCCATATAAACACATTGAACAACGGAAGGTGCTTGTCAGTTGGAAGATTACCCTTTCAGCTGAATTGCCCAACTAACCACATAGCTTCTTGTATGATGAGAAGGCTTCTTCAACTTCATGTATTGATATATGGTCTGATTGTTCTGTTTAACACTTACTAGTTACTAAATAGAGTTGCATGAAAGATAAAACGACAAAGCAAACATTGCATGTCTAATGGAAAACATTTTGAAAAGGATGCTTGTATTTGTATAGAGCCACATGGCTATAGAGCAGTAGGACATTCATTAAAAATAATAGATAGATAAAAACCATTACCAGTTAATGGATGAGTTCATGAGAGAAGGACCATGTCTAAAGCTATTGAAACAGACACATATTCTTTCACCTCAATTATCATGGCCACTTGGGTAAATATTCTCAGAGCTGCATTTTACAGTTGCTGATAACACTCAAAAGCTTCTTATAAGTCATTTGCTCAAATCTCCACTACCAGCTACAATTCTCTAATTTTTCACACTCTGTACATTCTTCTATTTAGAGAAGGATGTAACATCATGTAGATAATGAGCTCTGATTGTAGTTTATATTGAAAATAAACCAATATAATAAAGGGTAAAGCAAATGAAAGTGTTGATATTACCCCAAGATGGATTATTCTTTCAGAAACCATCTGTTGATTATGCTTAAACCTGTTGGCAACAAGGGAGTGAATCCAATTTCCCCAATCCTTGTTTGTTCAATATGCACTTTGCCAACAGCGCAAAAGAGGACAGAGGCAGATTTAAGAAGTTGTCAAATAGCCAACAACAATTAAAGAGTATCACATCATCCTCTGGAATGGCCTAATAGTATGTTTATACACAGAACTTGTCTAAAGATTTCATATCACTAATTCAGAGCAGACTTGTATTCAGAAAAGAGAAACAGGAACAAAAGGGAAACTATGTTGGATTAGATTAATGGCCTATCTAGTCCAGCATTCTGGTTTTTACAATGACCAATCAGATGCCTAATGGAAGCTCACAAAAGGCATGCATTCACCAATACCTTCCAACATATGTTCTCTAGCAACTGCAATAAACAGACCTATTAACTCTGATATTAGGGTGAATATATAGCCATTACGATTAGCAGACATTTCTAGTGCTATCCTATGACAATTTGACTCTATAAATCAGTTAGAAGCAAAATCTAAAGGAAATGCCAAAAAACTACAACTATTTCAAGCCCATTTGGTATGAGAAGGCTAGTGGTGCATTTCTAGTGACTTTATGGAAGGGTGCTCCTCCGTTATTTCTTCATCATAAATTACATACAAGTACATGTTCATAAACATTTAAATCTAAAAATGCATTGTGATTCAGTTCAGTTCCAAAAAAGTTTGATCAGTTCTAAACATAACAATTGTGACCTACTATTTGAGAAAAATGACTAAAATTGCTCATCAATGAAAAGTGTGTGTAAATCAATTGAAAAATATTACTAAGATCTTCAGAACTAGTAAGGAAAGCCCAAGTGAAAAAAGCAACTGGATGTACTCCATGTCTACATCTGCCAATTAAAACAAACTTACCTTGAACTCACTGTGAGCAGTTCATGTGAACTATGGTCAGTTCTATAGCATAAGTGCTGCTTCCAGCCTTTGGTCATCAGAAGAAGAGCCACAACTCTGGAGCAACACTCAGTGTTGTGTATAGATAGTAGGTTTTGGCTGGATCTGGGACAACGCAGTTTCCACACGTCAGAAACACCCACTGCTGTTTCATCAGTTGGAAGCAGTTCCTGGCAAGACCTTCCTGGCAATGTCACTTCTTGTTATACCATGGCTGGGAGCCCTGCTATGACCTCACCAGAAGTGATATATTCCAGCAAGGCTCTGCCAGGTCACTGTTTCTACCTGGTGAAACAGCAGAAGTGGTAGCAGCAGCCCCCAGGAGGACAGGGCACTGGCATTAATCTATTGTTGGTCCAGCCAGACATGTGAACTACAAAATGATTTCAAGGTACTTCCATGCTGGTTCAAGTGGACTCCATATGGAGCATCCAAGGCAATTCCAAAGCAGAGTAGTCCAGAACTGCTTGGTATATCCAAACAATAATACCTGGTTAGATCCATGGTAACTGTGGTGAAAATTTCCTCACTAAATAAATGACCATGATTGTTGCTCGGCTCAAAGGTTCCTATGCCTCTGGATAATCTCAATTGAAAATATGAGGAATATTTGAGAACAGTGGGTGTAGAAAACAGGGAAGAAAAATCAGTGCATCTCTTTTCTTCTTTCAATGGGAGCTTCTCCGTTTCATATTACTCATTTCAATTTGGAAAGCAAAGTAGGGTTTTAGCAAAATCACCATTAACACCACCACCAAGTTCAGAATTAGTTGAAGATTCTTACCTGCAATAACATTAATCCAGTACTCTGTTGTAGTTGTTTCCACTACAGCTGAATTTTCACTCACTGCACAACCACAGAATTGACATTCATTTATGATTTTTAAAATAAAAATGAATGTTGGAGTCTTACTAGCCCTGATCTTGAAACTATTCCATCACATTTTGCAGATATTCTTAACAAACTATAAAATGTTTTAATGTCATCTCTTAATACTACCACACCCCTTTTAAGTATACAATTAATATTTACTTTAGCAGCTAACCTTAACCTTACCTGGCCGAGTCATATGAAAACTTAATCCAGTATTGTTAGAGCACTACTTCCTTATTAGATTTTCATTTTTTTTCTCAGAGGGTGTGTTAACTAGGCTGTTTAAAGCTGGAAAATATCAGAATGCTAGTATCTTAACATGCCCAGCATGCTTTACAACAAAAATAGTAATCCTCACACCATATAATTAATAGATGAAATTGTGATATATTCAATAGTTTATATATGGTACTTTGAAAGACACAAACTAATGACAAATTTTAAACTTCAATCTTATGCCTCATTTGTTGTGTATTTTAATATGTATTGTATGTATTAGGATTGTGCATTTGGTGCGGATGTTCTTTGAATTCAGATCTAATTTGGAAGTTTAGCACTTTCTAAGAGAGTTCTGACATGCCTGCTCGCTGCCCCCCCCCAATATTAAGAATTTGAATCAAAAGGAGCCTTCAATTCTTAAACCTCGGATGTCTTCTGATGTACTGTGACCAAGCCCTGCTGAGAGGTGAAGCTAAACCTGTTGGCATGCCTTTCAGCCAATCAGGGTTGATGGAAGAGGGAGGGAGAAGCAGAGGTGGAGATTGCTCTTGTAGTTTTTAAAAAAATAAAATTCCCCAAAAAAAATCCGTGGATGAGTGGAATGTTATGAAACTTGATAGGCAAAGAGTGGTGTTCTACCATTGTATCAAGTTTCACCCTAATAGCTTTAAAAATGAGGAAGATAGGAGTCCCTGAAGTTTTCCCACTATAGTAATTAAATGGGAAGTGAGGAGAAGCCATATGCCCGCGCCAAACTACATTTCCCAGAATAGAATTGGCCTCAGAAGCCAGCTGTGGTGTTTAGAGTCAGTATTATTATTGTAATATATATAAAATTATGGAATCTGCAAAGAAGACTTAAGTAAGTAATAGTATAAATCTGTGCTAAGTTATACGGTTTGTGTGTCAATTGGAAAAGCATATTAATTGGATGTCAGGAGAGTTTGGATGGTGCCTTTCTGCACGGAAGAAGGGGGTAAGTCTAGATGTCCCTTGATAGTGTCTATACTATGATGTCTGTTCCTGGGTTATAAATGGCAGTTCCTAATTGGTTCTGTCATAAAAACATAGCAAAAATTTATTACACTGTAAAAGCTTAGTCTTTGCGCAAGGAACATCATCCTATATATATATGACATAGCACATTTTGCTTTGTTGAGTCTCTACCAATTTAACACAGTTTCTGCCACAAAAACAAAGTTTCTGGAGTGGCTTTCAAAGTAAAGACCACACAATGAAACAGGAAATAACACTTTCAAATCAGGAACAGATTTTCTTTCATATTAAAAAAATATATATAAATTTTGAAAATTTGCTAAAAATCTGTAGATAAGTAAAACATTCTGAAATTTGGTGAGTGAACTAGGTTTGCATTTCTTTTATGATGAGGCACCCAGTGGCCCTGTGGGGACAATGGATACACTGGCAGCTCCTGCTTTCCCATCTTTTTAAAAAATGAATTAATCTCATACTTTCTAACTGTCGTAATTTATCTTTGAAGTTATTTGGGGGAAATGGGGGAGAACACTGATTTCATAATAATTTCTGATCCAACTAGATTGAAGATCCCACTGGGTCTTGCCATTGAAATGCTGCCTTAAGATAAATTCAAAGCCAATTTGGGAGTCCTCCTCAGTTACATTTTCATGACAGTCAAACTTGTTTCAAAAATTTGAGTGGAAAATATTGGACTGCTGAACTATACTTTTTAAGGAGATAGTGCTGTGATAAAATTGTCATAATTGGCACCTTTACGTTAAAATTAAAATCTTTACTGAGTTATATGAGTAAGACAATCAAATAGAAAAGTTTGGTCTTCTTACTTCTTCTTTAGTATCATTTTATTTTTATGTCATTTTCCTGTGGTATGCAATTCAAAAATATTGAATGTTTTACAATATGATAACATATTTAAGTATTTTGTTAAAACTTACAAGATATAACAGTTAATATGACACCTATCACATCTAACCCTGACTAGAGTTAACCCATTAATCCATCCATTATTTATTTATTAACCCACCACACAACAATTGAATGGGTCTACTCTAGTTGCCAAGCTTAGTAAATTAAACCATACATACATATATATGAATTGTTAAAGAATTCATTCTAAAGGCCCACAGCTTTTCCTCTGTAAGTATAATGATTCAGCAAAAGGCAAATGTGACTAATCAACCATTAATGCTGCTGACCTAGTGCTGTCATGATAAAAAGCTTCTAAAGTTATTTATTGTCTCAATGTTGCTTTGCATAATCCTTAGAAAGTAGTTTTTGTGAGATAATCACTGGATAGCAGGATCACGTGTCTGTAGAGTGCTTGTGCACATGCTTAAAAGAATTCAAATCTAGTTGTTCACAATCATAGAGCTGGAAAAAGGCTATTCAGTCCAACCTCCTGTTCTGCAGGGACATAGAATAAACACACTACTGACAGATAGTATACATTGTTAATATTCAACCTAGGCTTCCTATGCATTGGAGCTTATTTTTGGCAGCTGCTTTCAAATACAGTATGAATGTCCTATCAAAGGGGAATGCATTCCATGACCTCATGGGTACCTGGAACTGCAGGTTTTGGCTATACTTGGACCAGAAGCATACCATAGAATCATACTGGAAGATATAGGGTGCATCTATATGATTAAATTAAAGGAGCTTGTAACATTAATGGCTCAATGGTATGGAATCCTGGGTGTTTTGACAAGGTAGAATAAGGGAAAAACCTTGTAAAACTAATACTCCCATGATTCCATAAGAGCCCTCAGAGTTAAAGTGGTGCCAACTACATTAATTCTATCATGTAGATGTGTCCCTAGAGAGGCCACAAACATTTCCATTTGTGGGCCTCTTTGGCCAGATCTACACTGTCATATGCTCCAGTTTCTGAATACAGATAACTGTGTTGAACAAAATTATATGGTGGTGTACATGGGTCTTCTAAGAGTCCTTCCAAACAGGTTGTATATCCCAGGATCTGATCCCAGGTTTTCTGTTCATATTAGTTTATCTGGCAGTGTGGATTCATATAATCCAGTTTAAAGCAGAATACCTGGGATCAGATCCTGGGATAGAGTGCCTATCTGGAAGAGCCCAAGGGACTCTTACAGACAACCACTTAATCCAGAGTAAAGAAGTGGGATTAATAATCCTGGTATCTCAAGAAGAGTCCACATATGGAGCTCTTAGTCCTGAGAAATGGTCCCACAGCATCCAGAAAGTTTTGGGTAATGCATACTAAAGGGAATTGCAAATGGCATGGTGGGACATCTGAAGTTTTATTTTAACCCCCCCCCCCCCGCCCAAAAAAAATTACTCTCTGAGATGTTCTATATCTCATAATTTGCCAAAGTTGTAGCACTGATGTGGATATAATACAGTGCACACAAGCAGTTCTTCTGTCATTTCTCCTCTCCCTCACCCGTGGTGCCTCCAGGTTTGCCTTCTTGAACCCCACTTTCCTTTGGGGTCACTTGCTTGCCACATGCTGCTGCTCACTTGTAATTTCAAGCTCTGTTTCCTTTCAGTAATACACAGGAAATGAAAACAAAGGAATGATTGGATGGAGTTTTCATAGGAATTGCTTTCTTCTTATGCTTCCATTTAACCACCTGTGTGTCCATGGCTCCATCAGTTTACATCCTTCCCTCAACTGTTTCTGGATTTTAAAATAGGGATAAGCAATGGAGCAGTCTACACCAGCATACCTTAAGGAACTCTCATTTTGTGGGGAGCCCTGGGACAAATGCCTTTAAGCATAGACAACACTAAGCTATACGGTCAGGCTCAATTTAAAATATATTCTTAACTATCTTTTTAAAAGGTTCTGCGCTGACTTTTTCTGCAATTTATTTTGATGATTTTCATAAGCAAAGAGGGAGGATGAATATTAAATATTAAAACTCAGGAACAACAATTATCTCTTTTTTGCCAAGAGATGAATTTTTTCTTGCCTTTCTCATAATCACTTCTGTGTGTCATGGTCACAGACCAAAACAAGAAAAGAAAAAGCTTTCAAAGTAACAAGTGAAAAGGAAGCAGTAAGAAAAAGTGATCTTATTTGGTAAATGAATGCATACATCTATTTAATCTTCATTCTCAGAAGGAAATTGCAGAAAAGGCGGAACACTTCAGAAACAAAGAAAAGGCAGCACAAAAGAGATTAGTGTCAGAGGGTATTTGGCATTTGTTGACTAGACTGCAGACAATGGGCAAACAAGTTGTTGAAAGATCAGATTTATATCATTTGCAGGAAGTTGTAAAGGGAAGCCAATTTCCTGGCATAGGTAAAAAAACAAGATCAGCCTGATGTTCATTGAACTAAAACCCCCTTAGATACTTAGCTCTAGTATACAATAAAAACAAGGAATGGAAGAATCACAAGTCTATTGAATCTATCAATGGAGCTGCTTTATGTACAGCTACTGTACACATAGAGGCCTGTTCTCATTCACGTCTCCTTCCATGGGAACTCAGTTATTGATTGCTTTACTAAAACATGGGCAACAGGACTGGTCCTATCATTAGACAGAGTAAAGTGATTATCTCAGAAAGTAGATGTGGAGAGCAAGTCGGTAAAGGCAGCCTCCCAGCATTTCTTCCTGAACATGCTGACTGTTCCCCTTCTGTTGGAAGATATTGGTGAATATGTCACCCAGCCAGTCTGAAATAATCAAAAGAAGAGATCCCAAGAGTGACCCCAAATTTGTACATTTATACATTGTACATTGTACAATGTTTGCACCACATTGCCCACCAGATCCTTACAGGATTAGGTTGTAGGCTGCTTCATGTCACTTTTAAAATGCATTGTTTTCCTTTATGGTTGCATACATAACTTGAGCTAAGTCTTTGAGAAATCATACCAGGCTATCATTCAATAATGTTTCTGCAAGTTTATTTGTGAAATTAGTAGGCAATTATGATTTGAATAAACATAGAAATGTCACACATTGACATTTCGTACCTCACTCTATTACCAATGCTTCTGCAAACGAGTGTCCCCACCACCCTTGCATTCACACTTATTAAAGGGATCGTGCTCACATGGATGACTGGAACAAGTTACTTGGACTAGGGATGACTTGGAGATAATTAGGTTCCCATTCATTTTTTTCAAAAGTCCAAAAGTAAAAACATGAAAGAAAACTAGTAACACATTTTCTGAAATATTTGAGCTTTGCTTCAGATGTCCACTTTAAACCCTTGCCCCAAATGTATGCACAGACTTTGCACTTACAAATCTGCTTTCATCTGTTTAATCGTAATGAAAATTTCCATGATCTATAGCAGCATAATTGTCTTAATCACCATAACTCCAGAGGCATAATTATACATATTTCTTGTCTCGATTAAAAATTAATACTAATAACTTATATCCCTGTATTGCTGCTGCCTCCTTACCCATGGCAACAAAGTGAGGATAATAGTTTGTCCTTCTATATTGCCTAGTCAGTCACATCTAAATATTGCTATTAATGCTAATAAATTATTCTGAGATGCTAAAAGATGACTGCATTTGTACTGAGTTACAATGAAATGACAATAATACATATGTTTGTTTTATGTGCATCTGTAAACTGCATTGTTTATCATTACACATTATTGGTAAGACTATACATGTGCCCAAATCTGATGAAATAAATCTCCATGCAGAACTATTCCACAATTTCAGCCCAATAGCTGAATTGACATGAACGATAGGATGCAGCCAAAATTACTCAGTAATTTGCAAAGTGGATGTCAAATGGGACCAGAAACTGAGGGCCCTTCCACACTGACATATAATCCAGAATATCAAGGCAGATAATCCACATTATCTGCTTTGAACTGGAGCATCTGAGTCTACATTGCCAGATAATCCACTTAAAAGTAGATGATCTGAATTTTATTCAGCTGTGTAGAAGGGGCCTGAGATTCACTAGATACAGACATGAGGAACGTGGACAAAGTATCTGGGCCAATCTACATGGATACCTAAATCCTGGGCTTGTCAGGAGCACTGCTGCTTTGAACCAGTCACAATTTTTTGGAGATGTTTACAGCTCCTCAGTCACTATAACAGTGAGAGTGGATTACTGATCTTCCAGACAGACTGAACCGGGTTTGGCCCTAGGATGATCATCTTTACCTTTGCAGTGGCCATAGAGCTCCAAATTCCCCTCCTTTCCCTGGGATGCATTGTGCTCAGCAATGACCAGTAGCTCTCAGGAACAATGTGCCTGCTACCACTGGGTCAAACAACAGCAAAGGTAAGTCCCCTTTCCCCTGAGCTGTGAAGTGTAGGGAAAATGATATGGTGGCACTGCTCCGGAATGTAGGTTGCACGTGCAGGGCAACACTTTCCCCAGATCCAAGACACATGACACATATGATGGGATAACAAATGCCACAACTTGTTTATTAGTTACAGCTGAAATAGGATTGGCAGACACATATAGGTCCTGGATTGCCAAATCGGACAGCCCTAATGCTGCACCAACAGCCTCAAGAAGGAGCATCCAGACATGCCCAGAGGGGGTGTCCATGCCCTACACAAGGTGCTGGAACCAAAAAGTGGGGTGTAGTCCAGGATCCAATTCATATCCCTTTGGGTTCATTGTGCTACGACATTCCCTTCAGCTGAGAGCAAACTATACATGGCTGGATCCAGCACCCATGCCAACCGCCCCCAAGTTGTGACAAGATAAAAACAAAACAACAACAACCAAGAACCGAGGGTGGAAGGGAGGGAAGCATGGAAGGCAACTGAGCTGTGAACCTCCAGGGCTGGCAATGAATAGCCAGTAGGCAGACCAGAGTGAAGAGATTTTCATCTAACCCACCAAAAGAATTAGTGCATTTGCAGAGGTTCTGAGGGGCACAGATGCCTCTGGGAAGAAGAGGGAAGCAATTATGGCAGGCAGGGAAGCACCTGCAACCACAACCTACCCTCTCCAGTAAATTGGGCAGGGCATTAGTCATAGTTTTACAAGTCTTCTCTGCGAAGGGGTCCTGGTACCTCATCAAACTTTAAATCTGAGGATTCCACAGCATTGAGCCATGGCAGTTACAGTGGTGTCAAACTGCATTAATTATACAATATAGATAGACCCATGATATTATTTTCCTCAGTGTTCCCTTTGATCCCTCCAACTGTTCCCTTTGAGCCACATATACAAGATGCATGCGTAGCTTAGGGCCCTTCTATACAAGGCAGAAACCCACTTACTCCCAGGTTTCTGTTTCCACCCCCTACCACAATTCCGTGCTTTCCTTTGAAGAGTGATTAGATGTCATCCTGGGTCAACTGAAAGTTGACCCGGGATGGCATCCTGCCACCCCCAGCCACCCATCCCCCCAAAGAAATGTACTTGAGGGGCCTGTCAGCAGTTCAGGCCCCTCTGCAGAGTACTCCTAACACTTGAAAATGCTGCATCAGGAGGTGGAAGGAGGATTATCTGCTTTGATAGTCTGAATTATATGGCAGTGTAGAATAATAATAATAATAATAATAATAATAATAATAATAATAATAATAATAACTTTATTCTTATACCCCGCCCCATCTCCCCAAAGGGACTTGGGGCGGCTTACATGGGGCCTTGCCCAGACACAACAATATAAAAGCAAAAGCAAAACAATAAAACAAATTACTCAACAATAAAAGGCACCTTAAAGTAGTCACTGCCACGTTGATGTGAAATAAGTTATCCAGTCTGCAGTATGGAAAGAAGATTATCCTGTCAGTGCTCGTTTCAATGGCAGACTACAGCACGTACTTGCAGTGTGCTTTAAACTCATGCCCTGTCATAGTCCATTTGGGGCAGGTGGGCATATCATGCCTCTGGCCTAGAATGATCCAGCATAGACACTAATGCTCACTGTCAGCATGAATGTTGGCTCTAATTATACTATGTTCACAGAATGATCACTCACCTGATAAGGTTGATGTACCCTGAAACCACCATCTTTATTATTTTATTTCCTTGTACAAGAGGAAATGAAGTAGGTGCTCAAAGTAAAATAGCTGCTGTTATCACATAGCAGTGTTATCAAACTGAACCCTGACCATTAGTAGCAAGATAATTTGGCTTCTATGCTTTTGAACAAACCACTTAATTAAAAAAGCTGAAGTCCTCATGTGTACCAGAAAAGGAGGAAGGGCAAAACACAACCTAAGCAAATAAACTACTAGAGGATATGCAATTCAATGTGTTTGCCACATTTATGGTTCTTCAACAAACCCTAAAAGTCATATAACACTGATAAGCGTGGCAGATGTTGCTTTTCTCTTTCTAGTTTTTAGGGTGTGCTGATTTATGAGTAAGACTAAAATATGTCTCTTCAACTAATCCTCTTTCTCTTTCTCCTACCACAGTATATCTATCATTTTTTCATTTGCAATATTAAGATGGCTCAATTATCTTCTTCCTAACTCTCCAGTCTTTTTATAGTCCCATTTTTGCCAATTAAGGATGAGGAAGGCTTTTATTTGGTCCATATTATTAAACCCCATGAATTTGTATCTTATATATGTATATAGATATTCACACACACACATTTTACCTGAGGATCAAATATGTGAAAATAAATATATTGCAAATGAGAAAACTGAAAAATTACCAAAAACTGACATCATATTATCTAATGTGGAGAATATATATATATATATATATATATATATATATATATATATACACATATATATACACACACACACACACACACACACACACACACATACACACACACACACACGCACATACATACATACACAGGGTGTTTGAAAAAGAACTCTCTATTCACCATTTAAATTAAATTCTGAGGGTTTTCTATCTAGGGGAAATCTTGGTTAGCCAGGTTGAACAGCACTGAATAGCCTTGCTGCTTGCAAGCCTGGCTGCTTTCTACCTTGTGGAATTCTTGGTTGGCCAGGTTGAATAGCAATGAATAGTCTCAGTGCAGCAAGTATGAATGCTGCAATTAGTCACCTTGCTTACATTTAATTGCTTGCAGCTTCAAAGTCTGGCTGCTATCTGCCTGGGGGAATCCTTTGTTGGGAGGTATTAGCTGGCCCTGTTTGTTTCTTTTCTGGAATTCCCCTGTTTTCAGAGTGTTGCTCTTTATTTAATGTCCTGATTTTAGAGATTTTATTGTTTTGTAAGTTTCATAATGTTTGGGTCATCCCCTGATTTTTAAGGAATTTATTTTCTTTCTAGAAATAATTTTTTTAAAAATTACTAAAAAGGAATCACCTGCTGGCCCCGCCCTGTAACTTCTTCAGGAGCAGGAGCAAGGCACCATTCCTTTCTGTCAAATATCAAAAATGCACTTCCACACCACACAGCCCACTATTACACTTTCTTTACTAATAAGAAAACTATAGAAACATCTTCCAAAATTGCTGCATTTCTTGACTTTGAAAGGTGATGTTTTTCTGGTACAATTCTTATGAATACAAATAATAACAATAATCTTTTATTTCCTGATGGAAGTTTGCAGTGAGAGAGAGAGAGAGAGAGAGAGAGAGAGAGAGAGAGAGAGAATGTGTTCTGTTGGCTTGGCAAGGTTTCCACAGAAAGCCAAATCTATTATTATTATTATTATTATTATTATTATTATTATTATTATTAAGTGACAACAGCCAAATTATTATTATTAAATGAAAATAAGAAGGCAGAGAACACAGAGAGAAATAAAATAAAACAACAGAGATAACTTTTGATGGAATTGCAAAGGAAAGAAATTATTAGGTATTGGTGGTAGGTTTTTCTGAAAATGAGGCTTTGCTGTTTGCTGGTATTCTTATAATTATTAATAACAATAATCTAGTAAAGTCTAAAGGTGACTCGAAGCTCAGAGCCACCCAAAAAGAAAAGCACATCTACCTACAAGTCCCCAAATGCCACCCACCCACCCACTTTCCAACTCCCAGTCCCACTAAATAAAGAATCAAGAAAATAAAGGAAAATCAAAAAGATTCAATGCTAGAGAGAGGCCAAGCCAAGCCAAAAGCTAAAGCTGACAGTGAGCGGCAAAGCAATCGGACTGAAGCATCTCTCTCTAGAGCCAGGACACAGCTGAGCAATGGAAGCACTCACCCCATTAAGTAGACACAGCTTGTGTAAGACACGTTCCTGGCTATCTTCTATTCTGATTGACTCAACAGGCAGGACTCACAAGAAAACCCCATGCAAGTACATGGCAGCCTCTCTGTGCATCGTGTGATCCCGAATACAGCAGAATGTAGCTGCAACTGGCAGGCACGTGGACTGGCTCTGTTGAAAGAAAACATGGCAGCAGAGCCCTTGCCATTATGGGCATCCAAACAAGCCGAACAAGCCAAAGGCAAATGGCCAAAACGATTCCCTCAATCTAGACACTATACTCCTTTTGATGCCATAGACTTTTTTAGCTGATGCATCACACTGTTGGCTCATGTTCAACTTGTTGTCTACAAAGACTCCAAGATCTCTCTCACATGAACTGCTGTCAATCCAGGAATCACCCATTTTGTATCTTTGCATTTTATTTTTTTCTGCCTAAGTATAGTATCTTACATTTGTCATGTTGAAATTCATTTTGTTAGTTTGGGTCCAGCTGTTGTACTCCAGGGCAGGAAGCACCTCTGTACTTAACCACCACACTCCAGTCCAATTTAAATCAGCAAAGCAGTTTATTGAAGATTATATAAAAAGCAGTTCAGCAAAAATGGTAAAAACATCAAAGTCCAAATGTATGAAATAATCCACAAGATTCAAGGTACAAGAGTAGTTTCAAAAGCACAGGACACACAAGGCAGCATACAATCCCATTAAAAATACAGGAACAATCCTTCAAACTTTGAAGCATGAAACATGAACAAACGAAGACATGAAACTAGAACTCCCTTAGCAGGCTTGCCTAGAACTTGGCAAGAGATGTAGCCTCAATTCCAATGTTGTCCAGACTGCTGGAAAAATCCCCCTGATCTCTCTAATATACACATGAAATCATGTCGTTTTCCCCGATTACCTGATAATGGCTTCTTCACTAACAAGTGCTTTGACTGTAGGAGATTCTGTTGAGCAGCCCGAAATTTACAAAACCTAAGCCTCCTATCTATCAGCTAATTAACTTCTCCACCTAGGATTTCATCCTCTGAATTTATTTTAGCCTCTGACCTTGCTTCTCTAGAGAAAGACTTCTCAGCAGCATCTGGGCCGCTTTCTGGAATGTTGCCTTCACTAGACACAGACTGCTCTGTTTCAGGACTCACAAGCTGAAAAATCCCATCATTCACGTCCTCACTGACATTAGAAGCAGGCACAACCATGTTCTGAACTACAACACCAGCTCTCCAATTTGTTAAGGTCACTTTGAATTCTGACCCTAACCTCTGGAGAATTAGCTATCTTTCCTAATTTGGTGTCATCTGCAAACTTGATAAGCACTCCCTCTAAACCTTCATCTAAGTCATTAATAAACATATTGAATAGTCCTGGGCCCAGGATCAAACCCTGCAGCACCCCACTAGTCACGTCTTTTACAGGATGAAGATAAACCATTGGTAAGCATCCTTTGAGTTCAATCACTTAACCAATTACAGATCTACCTAATAGTAGCATTGCCCATCCCACATTTAACTAGTTTGCTTACAAGAAGGTCATGGGGGACTTTGTCGAAGATCATACTGAAATGAAGATATGCTACATCCACAGCATTCCCTGCATCTACTAAGCTTGTAACTCTATCGAAAAAAGAGATAGATTAGCCTGACATGACTTGTTTTTGAGTAATTCATGTTGACTTTTAGTAATCACAGCATTCCTTTTGAAATGATTGCAGACTGCCTCCTTAATTATCTGCTCCAGAATGTTTCCTGGTATTGATGTCAGGCTCACTAATGGATGGTAATTGTTTGGGTCCTCTTTTTTCCCTTCTGAAGATAGGGACAATATCTGGCCTCCTCCAGTCTGCTGGGACTTCTCCTGTTTTCCAAGAATGTTCATAGATTATTGCCAGTGGTTCTAAAATGACTTTTGCTAGTTTTTTCAATACCCTTGGATGGAGTTCATTAGGCCCAATTGATAACTTTATATTCATATACTGATGTCGCTTACTTCCAAGGCAGTATGAATAGGAGTGTGGTCATTTTAATAAGTCAAATATCATAAATATGATAGATTTTACCATCTAAAATTAAAATTAGAATAGTAATGAGATCAATTACTTATTAATATTGATTTAAAGTAGAATAAGCTAGTGGGAACAGTCAGAAATGAAGAGGGCGAGGTGACAGTGGGATAGAACATACTCAGAAGAAACAGTAAAGGGAGGAAAAATAATGCAATCCTATATTGGAATGCTTATGAGCAAATTCTGTTCAACATTGGCAAAACATAATCATAGGTGTAATTTATTATATATAATAATAAAAAATAACTATATTAAAAGACTTAGATGATACTATTGTTTTTAACAATTTTCATGATTTTTGAAATGCCTTGTTTTGATGGTACTGATTGCTGTTTTGTGTTTTAAGCCATATGCCATTGATTTTAGATGGTTTGCACACCATGTAACAGGTGGGGAACAGACTCAAAAAACAAGCAATGTAATAAATAAATTGAAAACAGCTGCATAAGATTTTCTTTGAGAAGGCACAGAAAACAAAAGTAAAGTTTCAGAAATGATAGAAGGAAGCCATAAAATCTTTCCATTACACATTTGAATGTGGTCCAAGAATTTTAGTTCTACCAAAGCAAGATATCGAAACTTTTAACTAGGATATTTCCTCCCACAACTTTCTATCCCAGATTCAGTATTATTATTTGAAGGCTTCTTTGGGTGTCCCTACTTAATGAGGTGAGGTGACTTGTCAGAAAATCTTCTCTGAGGTGGTCTTCTGTCTATGGAATGTGAAATAAAGATGATAAGTGGATGCCTTTCTTTATGGATTTTTCAGTTTCACCTATAGACCTTTCTTTTCCCCAAGTCAACCTAAGAGCACATCTACACTGACCACTTAGGGGCCTTTCACACAGCCATATAACCCAGAATATCAAGGCAGATAATCCACAATATTTGCTTTGAACTGGATTATCTGAGTTTACACTGTTATATATATAATCCAGTACAATGTGGATTTTGTGTGAAAGAGGTCTTAGTCAGTGTGGTGCTAGATCAGCTCCATGTTGTCCAAACTCTGTTTGGATCTGATCTGTGGTAATGCAGGGTAAGGCCACCTTAACATGGTCAGAGAAGTTCAGTGAATGGGTAATAAATTAATAAATCATTCCTGCATCTGCGTCTCTTTAAATGATTAGAAAATGAGAAAAAAGCAGGGAAAGAGGTATACAATAATCTGAAAAACATAACTGATGCTTTAAAATAAGGGAATATAAAAGAAATAAGTGTAGGAGGTCTACAGGTCACATATACTTCTTTCCTTCATGGTTTATAACTGATTTTTGTATTAGTTTAACATTAGCAAGGTTTTAAAGAAAGCTCTTAGGGGGAAAAAGATGGATTACATATTTTTGATTAGCAGAATAGCTTAAGATACTGAAAGCACACGAAAGGCCTCATCTTTTGTTGCCAAATGGTTTAATTTGAGCAGATGCACTGTGCAGGATGAAGGTTTATGTATTGTAACAGCTAAAGCTAACCTTGTATCGGCACTGAAATTGATTTGCCCTGTAGCAGGTAAAGTCAATTCACTGGAGTAGACAAGTATTTTCCAGAGACTGACAGTAAGGGATAATAGCAATGGAAGTCTGACCTTAATTCATTGGGCCCTCATATGTTTACCTTGAAAATGTACATTATCGAGGCACAGTGTGAGCTTGGGAAAACATTATAGACAGGAAGATTTTAGACTGTACACAGAAAGAGCAGATTTGTTGGGAGTTATCTGGCTCCCCATACAAATTACCTTGAAAGGTGGAATTGTACCTGTAGGAGAACTGGTACAACCTAACATTGGAGATTCCAATTATACATTAGAAAGAGCCCTCTTCTGTTTCATCAGCTGATTCAATAATGTAATCCAAGAGAATGATGTAAGATGAGACTTACCTTGCCACCATCAAATATCCCAAAATCCTGGTACAATACTGATGACAATTATGAAGTAATAAACACGAATCACCTTTAAAGCTTTTAGCACGCATCTGCCTTTAACAGAGCTAGAAGTAATATCCAAAGTTTGGCAGAAATACATGTTTCTTGAGCATCAAGAAACCTTGATGAAGGAACTTATGTACTAATAGAATTTTCATGGATCACAATTTATTCTGTACTAGCTTAGGTACTCAGATCTTCAGTAATGATAAATATTAGAAGTAGTCATTGTTTGTTTTGGGGTTTTATGAATGGCCCCATTAGAAAATGTATTAAAATGCAGGTGATCTATGACTCCCAAAGGTCAAGGTCAATTCTCTCTAAACTCTGCCAGTATTCAAAGTTGACCAGGTTGAGTATGCATGCCAAGTTTGGTCCAGATACATAGTTGGTTGGGTTCAAAGTGCTCTCTGTGTGGGAGTGAATTCTAACTAGGCTTGCTCAAATAATTCGATTTCCCCGTTACCCGTTATTAATTCGTTATTTTCGTTTGTTTTGAAGCAATATACGACCTTGATTGTCCACACGTCTGGATATCGCGGTTTCGAATCGTGAGAGGCCGTTTTTTCTTATTTCTTCGTTTTTTTCGTTAGGAAAAAAAAGCTTTTGCAAATCACCCAAACTCCTTTCCTTTTGCCCCTCAGCAAAAGGGGCGTCATGGGCTCAGCCAATGGGAGGGGGCGAGGGGGAAGGAGGCCGAGGAGGAGGAGGAGAAAGACGGAGGGGGGAAATGGCCGCAGCCGCCGCCGCCTCGCCTCAGCTCAGGCCTGGTGTCTCTCTGTGAGGCAGAAAGGCGATGCGAGGGGGTGTGGGCCAGGCCCGTCCTCGGCTGCTCCCAGGGAGGGAGGGAGGGAGGACTACGACTCCCAGGGGCCCAGATTCGCACCCTCCTTCCCCCAATACAGGTCTCCATACCACACTACATGAACTTGAATGGATACTGTGGTTGTGTTGTCGAAAGCTTTCATGGCCGGGATCACACTGTTGTGGTATGTATTCCGGGCTCTATGGCCATGTGCCAGAAGCATTCTCTCCTGACGTTTCACCCACATCTGTGGCAGACATAGAGGTTTTGACGTCTGTGCGAAGCTAGGCAAGTGGGGTTTATATATCTGTGGAAGGTCCAGGGTGGGAGAAAGAACTCTTGTCTGTGGGAGGCAAGTGTGAATGTTGCAATTGGTCACCTTGATTAGCATTGAATAGCCTTGCAGCTTCAAAGCCTGGCTGCTTCCTACCTGGGGGAATCCTTTGTTGGGAGGTATTAGCTGGCCCTGATTGTTTCCTGTCTGGAATTCCCATTTTCTGGGTGTTTCTGGGAAGGTAATGGCACTCCATGTAGTCATGCCGGCCACATGACCTTGGAGGTGTCTATGGACAACACTGGCTCTTGGGCTTAGAAATGGAGATGAGCACCAACCCCCAGAGTCAGACATGACTGAACTTAACGTCAAGGGATACCTTTACCTTTACCTATACACACACACACACACACACACACACACAAGCAGGGACTATACACAGTATATATCACACACACACCAATTTAACAAAGTTTCAGCCACAAAAACAAAGTTTCTGAAGTAGAACAATGACTTTCACAGTAAAAACAACCCAATTTAACAGGAAATAAGACTTTCAAACCAGGAACAGATTTCTGCAATTATTAAAAAATGGTTTATTATAAAAGCTATGAAAATTCTCCAAAAATCAGAGGATAAGGGAAACGTTCCAAATTTTGGTGAGCTATCAGTGTTATATGTGTTCTACCACTGTACCAAGTTTGAAGAAGATCACTCAAAAAATGAGGGTGGGAGAGTCCTGAAAATTCCTCTCCCTCTGTGCTGTTTTTGGGAATTGCGCATGCGCATCCGCCATTAATGAATTAATTTTGAAAATAATGAATTTTCGTTAATTTCGAAAAATTTTGGGGGCCAAATTCGGAAATACCATCAGAAACGAAAAGCTGCCCCCCTCTAGTTTTGAAACGAGTTTAAAATCAAATTTTTCATGGATCGATCAAGCCTAATTCTAACCCCTGAAATTCAAGGTCAGTCCCCTTCAAACCTTGCCAGTACATAGAAACATTCACCCAGAAACATACACTGCCATATTCTCATTTTTATTATAGATAGATTATAATTGCATGTAGTATTTTGCTTCAGAAAATGGTATTTTCTGTGCAGAAAAAAAGATGCTTTTGTGCAGAAAATGCAACCCCAGCACAGTTTTTTGCAGAAAGTCTCAAAGTCGAAAAACAGTGTTTCTCAAACTCTGCTGCTCCAGGTGTTTTGACTTCAGCTCCTAGAAATCCCAGTCAGCTTACCACTTGTTAGGAATTGTAGTAGCTGAAGTCCAAAACATCTGGGGGAGCACAGTCTGAGAAACTGCTTTAACAGTTTCAGATTTTTTTGCAAAATGGTTAATAATTGCACACATAGGAACAAAAAAAGTAGATAGTAGGGCCCTCTAACATCAGACACCCTTTCTCAGGTCTAGTAGATGTGAAACCCCCAATTCCTCCTATACGCCTTCATTTTTAATATTATAAAAGGATTCCAGTAGGCTCTAGATCAGTGATGGGGAACCTTTTAGAGATGGAGTACCCAATCTGCGGGGGGGGGGAGGGCACTTGGGGAATGGGGGATCAGGGGTGAGCAGGCAAGTGGACAAGTGGAGAGTGAGCAGCAGGCAAGCGAGTGTCAGGCAAGTGATGGGCAGGGAGAGGGTTGGGTGAGGGGACAAGGGGCTCAGGCATGTGAGTGGGCAAGTGGGAGGTGAGCTTACTTTTACTTAGGCGATCCCTCGTAGTTCGAGGATGATTGTCTTCCATCTCTGGTGTCTTGGGGTGGGTTCTTAGGTGGCTGAAGAGACCTATTCTTGACCTGCATATTCTCCCGCAGTGAGGACATCGGTTTCCAGGTGGAAGGCGGTCTCAGTCAGGGTTAGCTTGACGCTCCTTCCTCTTGGCACGTTTCTCCCTTAAGCCCTCCATTTGTGCCTCTTCGAACTCCGCAGCACTGCTGGTCACAGCTGACCTCCAATTAGAGCTCTCAAGGGCCAGGGCTTCCCAGTTCTCAGTGTCTATGCCACAGTTTTTAAGGTTGGGAGGTGAGCAGGGTGGGTGAGCAGGGGGAGTGGGAAGGCAGGAAAGCAGTGAGCAAGCAGGCAAGTGAACAAACAAAGCGACAGGCAAGTGAACTATTGGGGGGAGGTGATGGCATGCATGCCAGGAGAGAGGGAATTTCCGGCACACATGTCATAGCTTTGCTACCACTACTTTACATGGTGAGAGAGGCAATTTAGCTATGTTTTGCTGCACGCCTGGTCAGTTTCTAAACCGGGAGTGCTTCCAGTTTTGATGTGGGGGAATGAAGTTCTCATAGCCAAAAGCAAGTCAAAATTACCATTCATATCACCTAAAGAAAACACTAAATTTTAAAAATGAATAAATAAATATAAAGGAAAAACTGGAGGAAGGGGAGATCTTGTGAATTGCAAAAATGGCCTTTAGATCAGGAGTAAGCCACCGGCTATATTTTATTCTTTCCATGTATTGACCTATGGATTTTTCATTTCCTAGGTCCATAATTGAAAATGAAAAGAAGACATATATAATGTGCATATGAGAGAGAGGAGGAAAGAAAACCAGGGAGATGAAACTATTCCACTTCTTCTAGAGAAATGTCTTGGCTGATCTCACTGGAAGTCATAATTCCAGGCATCATAATTCTAACATCACAGTTGGTTCCTAGGAGGTGGTTATGATGTTTCCAACCAGGAAAAGCAATTACAAGTGAAAATTAAGCAACAGGAATATATGAACTACTGTACAACAAAGGCCTGCTCGAATATATTTCATGACAAAAAATGCACAGGTAAGAAGTAAATGAGTATTGATAGATAGAGTTTTGGGTTTTTTTACATTTTAACAGGAGATAACAAGCATCTGTTCTTTTGTATACCATAGTCATTTTTGCAATAAATGTTAAAAATAGCCAAACACATGGTATTTTATGAAGAACAAATTACACCATGTAACAACATTTGAAAAATGTTCTGTTCCTGGTTTGAAAGTGTTATTTCCTGTTTAATTATGTGATACTTTGAAAGTAGTTATTATATTACAGGAATTTCATTTTTATAACTGCCACAAACTATGTCAAATTGATTGAGACTCTATGCAATATTCATTGAAAACTGTAATAGAAATGTATATAATTTCAATGATGGGGATATTATATATTTGAAGACATACACACACACACACACACACACACACACACACACAGAATCTGCATGGACGATAGACTAATATAACAATATAATATAATGGCGAAGTGTGTTAAAGCACTGAGCTGCTGAACTTGCGGACCAAAAGGTGCCAGGTTCAAATTTCAGGAGTGGAGAATGAGCGCCCGCTGTTAGCCCCAGCTCCTGCCAACCTAGCAGTTTGAAAACAGGCCATTGTGAGTAAATCAATAGGTACCGCTCTGGCAGGAAGGTAAAGGCGCTCCATGAAGTCATGCCGGCCACATGACTCTGGAGGTGTCTACGGACAACGCCGGCTCTTTGGCTTAGAAATGGAGATGAGCACCAACCCCCAGAGTCAGATATGACTGGACTTAACGTCAGGGGAAAACCTTTACCTTTACCTATTACTAACCTATTAATAAAAGAAATTATTTTATATCTGAATATGAAAATGGGTGTATATTATTAAAACTAGGGGATAATAGAGTATGTATAAGTAAACTGATAGAATGATTAGAAGGAACACTTACTATATGCAGGCTTAGAGGAGAAGATGTGAAAGACAAAAGAAGACAGAAGATTAACATGAATACCAGATAATAAGAATCTATGTGTTCTTGGAATAGAAGATATTGTAGATGGAATTTCTTTATATGTTAGAGAATATGTATAACAATACCCTCCCCTTCTACATCCCCAGAGATACAATAGACTCCTGTGTAGATTTAATTTACTAACAAAATGACATTTATAACCCAGGAACAAAGATCGTGTTACATAGTGTTATTGATGTGAAAATGCTGGTTCTTGCATCATATTTTCTTTTGCAAAATAATAATAATAATAATAATAATAATAATAATAATAATAATAATAATAATAATAGATGTGTTCATTTCCTGAAAAAGTTACAGAAAATGAACACGTCAAACTAATCTGGGACTTCTGAATTCAGACTGACAGAGTTTTGGAGCACAATACTCCTAACCTCACGATTGTGTTAAAAAACAAAGTATGAATTGTCAATTTTGCAATCCCAAGTGACAACAGAATTGATGAGAAGCAACTGGAAAAGCTGATGTGATATGAGGATCTAAAGATCAAACTGCAAAGACTCTGGCACAAGCCAGTAAAGGTGGTCCCAGTGGTGATCAGCACACAGGGTGCAGTGCTTAAATACCTTGGCCAGCACTTGAAAACAATTGGCACTGACAAAAATTACCATCTGTCAGTTGCAAAAGGCCACCCTACTCAGATCTGCATGCATTATTCACCGATACATCACATAGTCCTAGACACTTGGGAAGTGTCCGATGTGTGATGCAGTACAAAAGCCATCATAGTGATCTTGTTTACTGTGTACTCATCTTGTTGTGTATCGAATGATGATGATGATGATGATAATAATAATAATAATAATAATAATAATAATAATAATACAAAGACACTGGCAGAAACCAGTACAGGTGGTCCCAGTGGTGATCGGCACATTGGGTGCCATGCCAAAAGATCTCAGCCGGCATTTGTAAACAATAGACATTGACAAAATTACAATCTGCCAACTGCAAAAGGCCACCCTACTGGGATCTGCGCGCATCATCCGAAAATACATCACACAGTCCTAGAACCTTGGGAAATGTTCGACTTGTGATTTTGTGATACGAAATCCAGCATATCTTTCTTGTTTGCTATGTCATACAATGTCGTTGTGTCAATAATAATAAATGAAAGGATTTGATATGATTTTCATGCTGATATATCTGCTTCTGAACCATTTAATGATGAAAGAAGAGAGAAGAGGAAGAGATATACTGATCTTAATTCATTTATATCTGCAAAATATGATAGACATATTGACTTATCTATGTGATGCCTTCATTTTCAGAAATGGATTCAAAGATCCCACTCTAGTTGGGAAAAATAATTAAATTTAATACCTGAAACCTCTAATTTTTAGGTATAATTCTTAAAACAAATGCTAGAGATTAAATTAGTATCAAAAGACTCCACCCCTGCCTTCCACTAGGGCATTTCTACGCTTCACTAAAACTCAAGAGGAAGCAAGTTAAAGCAACCTGCTTCCTCTCAGATTTCAATCCCCACCCCTCACCCAACACCCAGGTTTTCGAGCTAAGATTGACCTGAGATGCCATTCAACCCTTCTCCAATTGCCGATTTGGGCCCCAAAACTTACGAAAGAGGCTTGCTGGCAGTGCAGACCTCTCTCTATAGTCCTCCTGGTATAAGAAAAAGAAGTGCCAGGAGGGGAGGGGAGGGGAGGGAAATCTGTTAACCTATTTTTCTCAAATATGTACTCTTCCCCATTACTTCTAAACAAAGCATATTATTTCATTGTGTTTTGGATTACACAATCATTTCCAAATGCTTCTGTTAAAATGGCAAATGTCTACTTAACTGCAGATTCATTGTTCTGAATACTTGAGATCAGATCTGATGCATTTTATGGCCGGTTGGTTACAGTTAAACATTAATAGTACCATGGTGTTGTTCACACCAGATTGAGCAGTTGGCTGTGGAGCCCTAGCACTTCAGTTTTGTCAAATACGGGCACCATTCCTAACTTCACTAAGAATGGTGCCTCTCTGGGGATTTCAGCCAAAATAAGCAGTTGGACTAATTATTTCTTGCAAAACAAGCTAAGAGGTCAACCTGCATTGTAGTTTAATCTAGATTCTTGATTATTTCCTTTTAGAAACAAACATTATGAACCAGGCTTGTAAATTTTTCAAGAATTAAGTAAAGATATTGATTGAGGCTAACAGAATAGGATGACCATTATTTGATTTGGCTATCATCGGGACAATGTTTTCCATTCTGGAAGTATATTGGCCTATCTGAGTTGCTGTGTTACTTTCCTAAATAATATTCTACAGTATTCACCTAAGCAGGTTCTGTCAACTGCATTCTTACTAGCATGAAGACAAGAGCATAAGTTTTATATGGCTATCTACACTGTAGAATTAATGTAATTTAATGCTATTTCAGTTGCCATGGCTCAATGATATGTAATTATGAGAGTTAATTATTACAAAGTATTTAGTCTTCTCCACCAAAGAGTGCTACTGGCTCATCAAAGTACAACTCCCAGGATTCTATTCTAATCACAGTGTACATGCACTTCTAAAAACAATAAAATTATAATGTGTGTGCATTTAAACTACTTTCGGAGAAATTGGTTTTTTTTTTTTCATTGAAGAAATATTTGCTACTTATATGGATTTCCCCGCTTAAGTGTCACAGAACTGGAAACCTTTTTGATAGTTTTCTTCATTTTGTCTCAGTGGGTGTTTTGTTGGATTTATATAGTGATGGATCATTCAAATATCAGAAGTAACAGTATATAATCCATGCTTTTCATTTTGCCAAGTCTGAAACAATGTTTCATGTAGAAGAAAAAATAAAGACTTCCCTGATAACATAAGAAATTCCCATGAGACACTGTATTATATCTGCTAAAACAAATGTTGTGATAGCCCGTATTTACTCTTTCTTTCATTGACTGCAATACCATGTTCTTTGTTTATTTGTTTTTCCAAAAGAAACTTTTGTTTGAAGGAAACGCATGTGTTCTGGTCTGCACCAATTCCAAATATTATATCATTATTTCATTCTATATTGCAATGTAGTCTTCCCAGCCAAGTTACGATGAAAGTGTGCTAATCCTTTATGGGACTTGAGTAGGCAGACTAGCAGCTGGCAGATTTATAACTCACTTTTCTTAATCCCACTGCTCTTTAAATGAGTAGATGGTGACAGCAAGTGACTCATTTGGTTATTTCAGGGATACCAATAAAATTAAACTGAACCTACAGATCCTTTTGTGCTGCCAAGATAAGTGAAACAGTTAAATAACAATTTTTCTAAGCGTCTCAGGAATTTTATTACAAGCTTTTCCTGAATGGACAACACGGAAGATGATGCATTTTTTTTATTTTGCCAGAAATCATTTATGTCAAAGTAGTTTAGGGAGGTTGAATGGAAACATTAGAAGAAACGTCTGAATAAAGAGCTTTTTTCCCCTGGGTGAAAATTGTATCTTTTTCTCTTGAAATATTGATGTAGAGACCAAATATCCATCTATAAAGGATGTTTTAATCATATTTTTCCTGCATTTAAGAGGACACTTGATTTTATTTCCTTTAAGTTCCTCCCCAAGTCCATAATTTCACAAAAATCCTATCCTCCTTCTGATTCTTCTGAAGAAGACATATGCAGTTGGACATTCCCCATATATCAGTGTCATCACATGGATCTGCTCTATGGACCAGTTCTCTCATTGCAAAAATGATATTTACAACAGAGGAAGACATCGACACTCTGAGCAGATGACAATTGTGATGTTACATAACAATTGCAGATTGTGATGTTCATCCAGAATTATGTTGAAAGTGGTACACATGTTTTCAGCTTTCCTCGTTCTTATCTTTAGGTTGGAACAATATGAATGTGGGATTGAATCGTTTTTGTTTGCATGGCTTTTGATATGCTCTTATTTCTCCAAAACAATTTAGCAATCTCACAAACTATTTTATAAGGAGACAGCCCACTGGATAACGCAAACAGAGAAAATTGCAACAAATAGTTCTAGTTTTTGTAGTGGGTTTGGTTTTCAGTCACTCATTCACTCCCAACCTCCTTCCCCCCACCACATAATTATACCATCTCTAACTGTTAACAGGTTAAAACCATCAATAGCTCTAAATCCTGCAACACCTATTTTTCACTGGTAGTATTAGGAGCCCTTTAAGAGTATAAAGTGCTTTAGGCAAACAAATAACTTCAGATTTACTTGGGTGAACAGACCAGTATACAAACTTCTGCACATTGTATACATATAACCTGGGAGTCACCAGACCAAATCAAGTCACTCACTGATAGTAAAACAGGAAGAATGTTGTCATGCTTTCCTTATGAGTTACATGAGGCATAATAGTTCATAAGTGGTGAGTTGGTCGGTACAACTGTCTCAATAACTATATCATATTTAATATATAGCAACCTGCTTCTATCACTGCTTTTGTTTTACCTGCTAACATAATAATGAAATGATGATGATCTTAATTAAAACCCTTGAGGGCTGGAGAAGGAGGCTTTAGTTCAGACCTCAGGTTTTCCCCCATATCTGTGGTTCATGTATTGAAAAAATGCTCCAATTGATTTCATGAAATTAATGTATGTGAAGCATTCTGAACACTTACAGTGTGGTAGGTGAATGCTCAATAATTCTTTATGTGGAGTTGACAGATGCTTGTATAGGTTTTTGGGAAGGAAGAGCTCAGATGCTTAAAATGGACTATCAGGCAAAATAACATATTAAGCATCAAAGTGGTTATTAAAATAAACTTCAAAGGCATCTTGTACATAAACAGTTTAGATTCAAAACATTACTCTTATCACTAAACACTTTTTGCATGATAATAAATCAGCTTTCCAATGCAGACAAATGTATGTTGATGATTGCAAGCACCTACAGAAATGCATTCATTCTCAATGTGCTGTAAAATAAATCATACAGGTTATAGAAGAACATCAAAGATTGATGTGTACTTGATTCTTGATTGATATGGCAACTGTTTGAACTGGAATGCCTCATATAAGCAGTTGTTGGAAGATCAGTGAATGACTGCAAAGGAAATATTTTAATCTCTTATTATCAGAGCCAAAGGTCAACATGCTGTGCACAAAAATGCTACCATTGTAATTTTTGCTCAATCATAATTGCAGCAGAACACAAAACTCAATATCTATTTTCTCTGATTATATAAAAGGTGAATGCTAGAAGGTGTTACATTATTTTATATGACTGGAAAATCAGAACAGGCATTTACATTACAAGGAAATCTGCATCATATGGCGTAAACCTTCACTTTCATGAAGAGTTTCATTGTATCACTAGCCATTAGTGGTGAATGGAGCCTCCCAAGACCAATTCAGAATTAACCCAGGAAAGTCTTTCTAGTATATCAATTAGGCTTGAGCGATCTATGAAAAAATTGATTCTAAACTCGCTTCAAAAGTAGGGGGCGCTAGCGTTTCGTTTCTGATGTCATTTCTGAATTTTGCCCCTCAAAAATTTTGAAATTTAATGAAAATTCGTTAATTTCAAAAGTAATTCGTTAATGGCGGATGCGCATGCGCAGTGGCAAAAAAACAGCATGGGGGGGAGACTTTACAGGTCTCTCCCGTCCTCATTTTTTGAGCTATCTTCTTCAAACTTGGTACAGTGGTAGAACACATTTAACACTGATAGCTCACCAAAATTCAGAACATTTCCCTTATCCTCTGATTTTTGGCGAATTTTTATAGCTTTTATAATAAACCATTTTATAATAATTGCAGAAATCTGTTCCTGGTTTGGAAGTCTTATTTCCTGTTTCATTGGGTTGTCTTTACTTTGAAAGTCATTGTTCTACTTCAGAAACTTTGTTTTTGTGGCTGAAACTTTGTTAAATTGGTGGACTCAGGAAACCATAATGCACTACACCAGGAGTCCCCAAACTAAGGGCCGTTGGCCAGATGCGGCCCTCCAATGCCATTGACTTGGCCCCTGTCCTAAACTTTACACTTAGGGTTGACTTAAGTCTGAAATGACTTGAAGGCACACAACAACAACGATCCTAATTTTGGACTATTTCACCACAGTCTGGCCCTTCAACAGTCTGAGGGACTATGAACCCCTGCATTACATTACACCATAATCTCTCTCTTTCTCTTTTTTTTAATGAAGGCTCCCATGAGAAAATGTATGGGTGAACTACAATTCCCAAAAGTCTTGGGTCAACCATCCAAAAACCCCCCTAGGATTCACAGCTGGTGTGTGCCAAGCTTGGTCCAGATCCATCACTTTTCTTCTTATCCCAGATTATCTGCAGAGAGAACTCATATTATCCAGTTTAAATCAGATAATCTGAAACTAGATCCTGGGATATAGGTTTAAAGCGCCCCAATAGCAAACAGCCAAGCACTCCAGGACGCCCAGACCTCTCTCCGCTCGTTCTGCAAAGCGGATTAAAGAGCCCCATTGCAAACAGCCAAGCACTCCAGGACACCCAGACCTCCCTCCGCTCGTTCTGCAAAGCAGATTAAAGTGCCCCATTGCAAACAGCCAAGCACTCCAGGACACCCAGACCTCCCTCCGCTCGTTCTGCAAAGCGGATTAAAGAGCCCCATTGCAAACAGCCAAGCACTCCAGGACGCCCAGACCTCTCTCCGCCCGTTCTGCAAAGCGGATTAAAGAGCCCCATTGCAAACAGCCAAGCACTCCAGGACGCCCAGACCTCTCTCCGCTCATTCTGCAAAGAGGATTAAAGAGCCCCATTGCAAACAGCCAAGCACTCCAGGATGCCCAGACCTCTCTCCGCTCGTTCTGCAAAGCGGATTAAAGAGCCCCATTGCAAACAGCCAAGCACTCCAGGACGCCCAGACCTCTCTCCGCTCGTTCTGCAAAGCGGATTAAAGAGCCCCATTGCAAACAGCCAAGCACTCCAGGACGCCCAGACCTCTCTCCGCTCGTTCTGCAAAGAGGATTAAAGAGCCCCATTGCAAACAGCCAAGCACTCCAGGACGCCCAGACCTCTCTCCGCTCGTTCTGCAAAGCGGATTAAAGCGCCCCATTGCAAACAGCCAAGCACTCCAGGACGCCCAGACCTCTCTCCGCTCGTTCTGCAAAGCGGATTAAAGAGCCCCATTGCAAACAGCCAAGCACCCCAGGACACCCAGACCTCCCTCCGCTCGTTCTGCAAAGCGGATTAAAGCACCCCATTGCAAACAGCCAAGCACTCCAGGACGCCCAGACCTCTCTCCGCTCGTTCTGCAAAGCGGATTAAAGCGCCCCATTGCAAACAGCCAAGCACTCCAGGACGCCCAGACCTCTCTCCGCTCGTTCTGAAAACCGGATTAAAGTGCCCCATAAGCAGTCAAGTAGTCCAGGAGCCCTTTGCAAATGCTTGCCCCCTCCGAAACATTCGACACCATTCGAAAAATTCGCAATCAAGGGTTCGATATCGTGGGATACATACGACAGGATAACCTTTTTCAAAACACGGTTCAAAAGTGACAAAACAAACGAAATGGATACGACATCAGAAGGATTCGAATTTTTTGCCCAACCCTAATATCAATGCATACTAGAAAGTACAAAAGATGAAATTACCTTTGTTCCATGGGTGGTGTGATATAGCCTCATAAGACAGGCAAAGTTGCCCATTATATGACACTTCCACATCATTTGTAGCACGGAACCAGCTCGCTCCCATCCCACAACATCAATTTACTTCCGGCAGGGTTCCATGCCGCAAGTGAAGTGGAAGCCACGTCAGTAGTAACATGTAAGACTTCTTGTGTTGCATGGCAAATAATAGTGGGGAGCTGGCCAGTGGACACTTTCCCCATAGAATGGGGTGAGGGGAAAGGTGGGCAATACGGGGCACAGGGCAATGGGTTCCCCCCGCTGGATTAGCTATGATGCATGGCAAATCCCAGCCTTAATGTGATGAGGTCCATAGATAGCACAGAGTCAAGGATTGAAAAGCATAGGCGAAAGTGTGACTGGGAAATGACTGGGAAGAGTGCAAATAAGTAGTGTGCTTTAATTATACTTTTCTTGCTACTTCTGTAAAATACCAAAATTGCCCCTTGATGTGGTTAAAACAGTGAAACTTTCAAATGAATTGACAATTTTTCATGACTGAATTATTAGACTTAGCACACAGTGAGTCTGTTAAGTTCTCACATTAAAATAAAAATGATTTCGTGTAGAGAAACAGTAGTCAAGAAAATAGGTGGTAGGGCACACATTAAATAATATATAAGAAATAATACCTGTATATATATAAAAACAGGCTTCATAATAATAACAATAAAAATAGAAAAAAGCATGTTGATTTAATCCAGGGATAGGAGATTTATAAGCTTCCAGATGTTACTTAGCTCCAGTCACTATCATCCCTAGACAATATGACAAAGGGTCAGGAATAATAGAAGTTGTAGCCTAACAATATTTCCATTCCTGACTTTGGCTGATGTCTTTCTTCAATGCTTTACGAAAGAACTGTGTCTAATATTTTACCTATCATGCTACAATATAAAATAGACTTGTTGCTGACATGCCTCTAGATTGATACAAGCTGCAGTTTTCTTCAGGTGAAAGCCATCTTCTTGATATAGATGTAGTGATTTGTTTGTTGCTTCTGAATCGGCAAGAAATTTTTCAATGTTGCCCCAGGTAAATTGATGTTTTTTACATACTTTCCCTATGAATCAAAAATGCCTGTGACACTTTTTTGGCTTTGAATTCAATGGTGCACATTGAGGAAGTTCTGGAGCTATCTGCATGATATTGTAGAGCATATCTGCCTGGAAGAAATTGTTAAGCATCTCTTGATTTTCATCTTTATACAGATTTCACCCAGACTTACTATAATACCTTTACTCTCTCTCCCTCCCCATGTCAATGGGGATGTAAATCTACACGAGATTTCAGTCTAAACATTACAAGAGCTACCCAAAATGCTGAATCCTCTCACCAAAATAATTTGGACTCAATGGAAAGTTCTTCTGAAATATGGATTATAGTCTGAAATGTATTCACTTCATCAGTTTGGATAGCAGGGGTGGCGGCGGCAAAATGTAGCCATTGCTTTCTCAACTAAAGATTATTTCTTCCTGCCAAAAATTAAGCATTCTTTTGCTTGTCAGTTTTCTAGAATTGCAGCAAGTTCAAGCTTCAGTTGAGCATTTAGAAGTACAGTTTAGGTATCAAACAAAAAGGGACAAGTAAAAGTATCAAAGGAATGGGAACCCAGCAAATATGTGGATGATTCTCAATCAATACATAATATTTGAAAAATATAAGAGGAAATATTCTTCTTTGGGTAACCCATAGATACAGCCATGCCTAATTCTAGGCACAGCCTTTTTTTCCCCCTTTTTCGTGTCAGGAGCAACTTGAGAAACTGCAAGTCACTTCTGGTGTGAGAAAATTGGCCATCTGCAAGAACGTTGCCCAGGGGACATCCAGATGTTTTTACCTTCCTTATAGGAGGCTTTTCTCATGTCCCTGCATGGAGCTGGAGCTGATAGAGGGACCTCATCCGCAATCTCCCCGGATTGGATTCAAACCGGCAACCTTCAGGTCAGCAACCCAACCTTCAAGTCATCAGTCCTGCTAGCACAAAGGTTTAACCCACTGCGCCACCGGGGGCTCCTAGCCACAGCTAATAATGTGAAAATGTGGCTGAATGTTGGCATTTTCACACCCTATAGACTTAGAACCACACCTTCATTTTATGCTTTCTAGAAAGAATTGTGAAACTAGGGATGCATCTACATTGCAGAAATAATGCAGTTTGACACCACTTTAACTGTGATGGCTCAATGCTATGGGATCATGGGATTTGTAGTTTGGTGAGATCCCAGAACTCTTTCGGAGAGAAGTTTAAAGACCTTGTAAATGTTGTTAAACACTGTCTTCCTTTGGGCTACTTGCTAGCATAGTTTTCTGAGGGACACCCATATGTAATGATTAGGCTTGATCGATCCACGAAAAATTTGATTCTAAACTCGTTTCAAAACTAGAGGGGGGCAGCGTTTCGTTTCTGAAGGTATTTCCAAATTTTGCCCCCCAAAAAATTCGAAATTAACGAAAATTCGTTATCTTCAAAATTAATTCGTTAATGGCGGACGCGCATGCGCAATTCCCAAAAACAGCACAGAGGGAGAGGACTTTACAGGACTCTCCCACCCTCATTTTTTGAGTGATCTTCTTCAAACTTGGTACAGTGGTAGAACACATTTAACACTGATAGCTCACCAAAATTTGGAATGTTTCCCTTATCCTCTGATTTTTGGCAAATTTTCATAGCTTTTATAATAAACCATTTTTTAATAATTGCAGAAATCTGTTCCTGGTTTGAAAGTCTTATTTCCTGTTAAATTGGGTTGTCTTTACTGTGAAAGTCATTGTTCTACTTCAGAAACTTTGTTTTTGTGGCTGAAACTTTGTTAAATTGGTGTGTGTGTGATATATACTGTGTATATATATATATAGTCCCTGCATATGTGTGTGTGTGTTTGTGTGTGTGTGTAAAGGTAAAGGTATCCCTTGACGTTAAGTTCAGTCATGTCTGACTCTGGGGGTTGGTGCTCATCTCCATTTCTAAGCCCAAGAGCCAGTGTTGTCCATAGACACCTCCAAGGTCATGTGGCCGGCATGACTACATGGAGTGCCATTACCTTCCCGCCAGAGCGGTACCTATTGATCTACTCACATTGGCGTGTTTTCAAGCTGCTATGTTGGCAGAAGCTGGAGCTAACAGCGGGCACTCACTCTGCTCCCGGGATTTGAACCTGGGACCTTTCGGTCTGCAAGTTCAGCAGCTCAGTGCTTTAACACACTTCGCCATCGGGGCTCATGTATATATAATATACATACACATACACACAATGTGGAGAATATGTGGAAAGGTAGATAGATAGATAAGTTGGGAGCCACAGCGAAGGCACCTTCCTGGGAGCAAGGTCTGATAATAATAATAATAATAATAATAATAATAATAATAATAATAATAATAATAATAAATCCCTTACAATATCCAAGATGGCTCACTGCTACAGAATCTTGGGAGGTTTAGTTTGGTATGGTACCATTATTGGCAGAGAAAGCCAAGCTGTAGGAGTTGAAATCCAATCATTTATCCTCCCTATAGAATCAATTTTATATGCATTTTTAGCTACAGAAAAGCTAAAATCAGGACAGTAAAAGAACAACACCCAGAAAATGGGAATTCCAGACAGGAAACAATCAGGGCCAGCTAATACCTCCCAACAAAGGATTCCCCCAGGTAGGAAGCAGCCAGGCTTTGAAGCTGCAAGGCTATTCAATGCTAATCAAGGTGACCAATTGCAACATTCACACTTGCCTCCCACAGACAAGAGTTCTTTCTCCCACCCTGGACCTTCCACAGATATATAAACCCCACTTGCCTAGCTTCGCACAGACGTCAAAACCTCTGAGTATGTCTGCCACAGATGTGGGTGAAACGTCAGGAGAGAATGCTTCTGGCACATGGCCATAGAGCCCGGAATACATACCACAACAGTGTGATCCCGGCCATGAAAGCTTTCAACAACACAACCACAGTATCCATTCAAGTTCATGTAGCGTCGTATGGAGACCTGTATTGGGGGGAGGGAGGGTGCGAATCTGGGCCCCTGGGAGTCGTAGTCCTCCCTCCCTCCCCGGGAGCAGCCGAGGACGGGCCTGGCCCACACCCCCTCGCATCCCGGGCCTCTTCCTCCTCACCGCCGGGCCCCTCTCTGTCTCTCTCGGTCTCTCCATTCCCGGCTCCATCCGCTGCCTTCTCGCCTCACAGAGAGACACCAGGCCTGAGCTGAGGCGAGGCGGTGGCGGCGGCGGCCATTTCCCCCCTCCGTCTTCCTCCTCCTCCTCGGCCTCCTTCCCCCTCGCCCCCTCCCATTGGCTGAGCCCGTGACGCCCCTTTTGCTGAGGGGCAAAAGGAAACGGACTGAATGGTGGGAGGTTGGGTGATTTGCAAAAGCTTTTTTTTTCCTAACGAAAAAAACGACGAAATAAGAAAAAACGGCCTCTCGCGATTCGAAACCGCGATATCCAGACGTGTGGACAATCAAGGCCGTATATTGCTTCAAAACTAACGAAAATAACGAATTAATAACGGGTAACGGGGAAATCGAATTATTTGAGCAAGCCTAGTAATGATGGATGCCAATCTGTAAATCATCTTTGGTGAAGGACATTTTGCCCTGAAGCAAAGTTGAACTAGGGTGCAACTACAATGTAGAATTAATGCAGTTTGACAGCATTGTAACTGCTGTGATTCAATGTGAAGGAATCATACAAGTTGTAGTTGTATAAAATCTTTAGCCTTTTCTTCCAAACTACACATCTTAGGGTCTACAGTGAAGATCCACCCTATTTAAGTAGCAGGAAAGAGGAAACCATTCATTGTAGGATATAAGAAGGGAATCAACACAGGGTGATTTCCCCCTAGATTTGGAGCTTCAGAAAGTGAGCCTGGTAGCAAGAGAATCATATCCCATCATTAGGCAAAATGAGGCAACTAACCTGGGGGCAGATATAGGAAGGTAGCAGGAGAAGCTTCTTGGTATTTTTATGAGCCTTCTGGTCATCAGGACTTTGTGTGTCCTGCACCCCATAAATTAGTCTGCAGATCTTAGATGTCCCAAAACAACTCCACCCTGTTGCCAATGAAGGATTGTCCAACTGCCACATCAGTCAGCTTTTGTGCATGAAGCAAAGGAGGTGTCATCTTGACCGTTGCTTCTTTGGCTAGCTTTGTCAGGGACTACAACAGGATCTTCATAGGCTCATCAGTCACCTCAGGACCATAACATTAGGAAGGGAAATGGACCATAGAGAAAGCCACAACAGAAGCTGAACAAACAGCACTGGGATGCCCAGGGCTTTACACTTTATACACATATGATTTGCACCCCCATCCATCAGAACAATATCATTACTGAATTTATTTATTTATTTATTTACAGCATTTATATTCCGCCCTTCTCACCCCGAAGAGGACTCAGGGCGGATCACATTACACATATAGGCAGACATTCAAGGCCTTTTAACATAGAACAAAGACAAACAAACATAGGCTCCGAACAGGCCTCGAACTCATGACTCCTAGTCAGAGTGATTCATTGCAGTGATTCATTGCAGCTGCTCTCCAGTCTGTGCCACAGCCCGAGCCCTGAATTCCCTGATGATACCACAGTAGTGGGGCTTATCTCTGAAGGGGATGAGTCTGCCTATTGGGATGAGGTGGATCAGCTGCTCTCATGGTGCAGGGACAATAATCTGGTTCTTAACATTAATAAGACCAAGGAGTTCCTAGTGGACTATAAAAAGAACAGATGAGAAATCCAGCCCTTGGTCATAAATGGAGGCAAAGTGGAGTGGATGGCCAGTTTTAAGTTCCTGAGTGTCACTGTTAAGGAGGATCTGACCTGGAGCGTTTATATGGCAGCATTGGTTAAGAGAACTCAGCAGAATCTGTACTATCTGAGACTTCTAAGGAACTAGCAACTGAATGAAAAACTGCTGGTGGCTTTCTACTGCTGTGCTATAGTGAGTGTACTAACCCTACTGCATCTGCACATGATTTGGTAACTGCATAGCAGCAGATAGGAAGGTGCTCCAAAGGGTCACCACTATTGCAAAGAGAATAATTGGGCAAGCCCCCACCCTAGTAGCATTCAGAAAGAGCTTGAAAACCTGGCTCTTCACTCAGGCCTTTGGATAAAGATTGCTCATCCCCATAACAATCCTGTATCTGTGACCATTCTTGTACCGGTTTGCACTTTTTACCTTTGTCAACTTGATATAGACACAGGGTCTATTCCCATCCCAATTTGCACTTCCAAGATTTTGCAACACTTTATCAGTCACCTTGTGTTTACAATATTTATATGGTGCACCTTACCCAGTCTACTTTTACAACTTTTCTGTTTTAATCCATGTTTTTATTAGTTCTTGTCATTTGTTTTTATTGGCTAATGTTTAAATTTTTATAATTGTTCATGTCTTTTGTCTATTGTTGTGTTCTATATTGCTATTGTTTTTATTTGGGCTTGGCCCCATGTAAGCCGCCCTGAGTCCCCTTTGGGGAGATAGAGGCGGGGTATAAAAATAAAGTTATTATTATTATTGCCCTCTCCCCCCTTTAGAAAAACTTTATAAATCCTGCAACCTTAAGAAATCTCAGAGCATTCTTAAGGATCCATCTCACCAGTATATCCTTTTTCAGAATTGTTACCTTCTCGCAGACCATACAGAGTGACAAAGACAAGGACAAACATTTGGAAAGATAGTTATTATCCTAGAGCTATAACTATATTGAAGTTCATGGTTTCTCATTGATGTGGCATTGGGTGCTGTGCAGTGGTGGTTTCAGGAGAATGGAGGGATGAGCATGTTGTATTTGTGATATGTGCTGGAGAAAGCATTTAATTTTGTTGTACAATGTACAATGACAATAAAGTTATTCTATCAAAGAGAAGAGGGAAATATAACTAGAAGCTGAAGACATATGGAAAACTGAAGTATTTATTTAGATTCTTGTGCATAAAGGCTAAGAAGAATAAAAATATTGTGCTGTATTCCATTTTATTAAAACAAATGATAAACACCTTACCTTTTAAAAAAGCAAATACCTTTTGAGTAACAATGTGTTGGTTGGAAAACACACATGCAATTATTTCCTTTCAATTTATAATAATAGGATTAAATTGATAGAAATATGCTTTTAATGAACAAGTCTGAAGAACGCTCAGCAAATCAGAACATTTGCATGGATTCATTAACTACAGCTGCAGAGAGTTGGCTAATGAATAGTGTTTAACTCTACAGCAGACTAATACAATTAATTATATTCATTAAACATGTATCATGTATACCATTGATTCAAAATTACATCATGATGAGCGAAAGCATGCTATTAGCAAAGCGGAAGTTCATTTTGAAATCCCTGCTAACTTTATTTTAATTGTCTCATTATTTATTTATTTATTTATTCATTCATTCATTCATTTTTGCAGATAATTTTTTGTAAGACTAAAAGTTAGGAAGTTAGACAGGAGAATGCTAAACTTTTTGATAGACTGGAGGGCTTCAATTTAAAGGACAAGGATAGAGTCACTTGAAATCTGTAGCATATGGGCTTTATACCAAAGGTATCAAAATGACTCAGCTAGATCTAATTGGAGAGCAAAGGATAAATTTATAGAAGAAACAGGTACTATAAAAAGAATCTGCTATGTGCCTCCATGTGCTTCTTAAACAGGAAATGGATCCTTACAAGATGCGGAATCAGGCTGAACTAAGATATTTTGTTGCCTTAGGGAGAAACACAGATATTGCTTTTCACCCATAACTTAATTCTTCACTCAATTTTTAGAAGGTAGCAATGAGCTATTTCAGTCATCTTTTTCCTGCTGCAAAAAGGTCTTTGAAAACTATGCAGCTTATGAAGGTTATTTGCAATTTGGGACTCATTCTGTGCAATATTTGCACGTGGTATTTTTCCACAAACAATAACATTTTCTGTAAAAAAAAAAGCAGCATTTTCTTCACTGAAAATATTTCAACACAGAAATATTAATTCTTGAACAGAAAATGCTGTTTTCTGTATATAACCAGTTTGTGCATACAGTAGAGTCTCACTAATCCAAGCCTCACTTATCCAAGCCTCTGGATTATCCCAGCCATTTTTGTAGTCAATGTTTTCAATATATCATGATATTTTGGTGCTAAATTCATAAATACAGTAATTGCAACATAACATTACTGTGTATAGAACTACTTTTTCTGTCAAATTTGTTGTATAACATGATGTTTTGGTGCTTAATTTGTAAAATCATAACCTAATTTGATGTTTAGTGGGCTTTTCCTTAATCCCTCCTTATTAGCCAAGATATTTGCTTATCCAAGCTTCTGCCGGCCCGTTTAGCTTGGATAAATGAGACTCTACTGTATTTACAACAGACAAAATAGAAAATTGCCTCCAGAATCACTTACTGAGCATGTGTGAAAAGCAAAACAGAGGGGGAAAGTTAGCCTGCTTCAACAGTTACCCTGGCATGTTGAAAAAAACATCGTATATGTTTCACCGCCAAAATTAAAATCATAAGAAAAAATTGGGGGGGGGGGGGGGCATTGAAAGAAAATAGTCCTCCTAGGATGCATTTTGGAAGAAACTTTCAGATGGCCTCTAGAAGATTCAAAATGTTTTTGTTTGCTCATTGAAAGCTTACTTGACCTAGTTGCTTCATTTCTCACATTACAGAAACATGTTGAACTGTGCCTTGTTGTGGTGTTTGACACTATCCTATTATTTCCATGTTGTGCCAGAGTTTTTGTTAAAGATGTAAAGCTCTGAAGCCCTACTTTATTAACTAAGATACACCTCCACAAAAAATACCAGGATTTCTCTGCTTAAAATAGACATTTAGTGTGTTTTTCCTCCATTGTAACTTTTTCTGTCACATCCTTTTGACTATACTCTGATGTAGCTCAGACATACATTTTCTAGTTTTCATTTGAGACCATGCTTAAGGTACTTGCTATCTGTGTTTTAAGGTACTTGCTATCTGAGTCCATGCTAGCCTAAGACATGCTGGCCTGGTTTGGTATTATCTGCCATAAGACAAAGGCAGAGCCATTGACCTATATATGTTGACTAGAGCACTTCTTCTGGGCACCGCAATTGAAGGGAGATGTTAACAAGCTGGAAAGCGTCCAGAGGAGGGCAACTAAAATGATCAAAGATCTGGAGAACAAGCCCTATGAGGAGAACTAGGTATGTTTAGCCTGCAGAAGAACTAGGTATGTTTAGCCTGCAGAAGAGAAGGCTGAGAGGAGACATGATAACCATGTACAAATACGTGAAGGGAAGTCATAGGGAGGAGGGAGAAAGCTTGTTTTCTGCTGCCCTGCAGACTAGGATGCGGAACAATGGCTTCAAACTACAGGAAAGGAGATTCCACCTGAACATCAGGAAGAATTTCCTCACTGTGAGGGCTGTTCGGCCGTGGAACTCTCTCCCCCGGACTGTGGTGGAGGCTCCTTCTTTGGAGGCTTTTAAGCAGAAGCTGGATGGCCATCTGTCGGGGGTGCTTTGAATGGGATTTCCTGCTTCTTGGCAGATGGATGGACTGGATGGCCCATGAGGTCTCTTCCAACTCTACTATTCTATGAGTCTATGATTCTTAAACTGTGGGTGTCAACCTCAATGGGGTCCCCTTAGCTTAATGTTGGGGTCCCTAACATTTTTGGCAACAGTAAACGTTTATGAACATCACCTACTGGAAGTTTTACACATTTGCATGACTATGTTGTGCAGTGTTTACAGTGGACTCTACAGAAGATACTTCAACTGTACTTCATAAAAAGGAAAATTAGCCTTGTAGCAAACCTTGAAAATTCTAATTTGTTATCAGTACATTTTTTTATATATCTATTTTCAATGCCAATATACCCAGGGTCATGCAAAAATTTCTCAGGCTGAAAGGTGTCATGAGTAGAAAAGTTTACCCACACTAATATGTGTAGCTATATTTGTTGAACAGTGGAATATAGCTACACATTGTCTCACTATTCAGCACTTGATTCAGTTGGTCAAAGGGACTGGGATTAAGCAAAGAGATTCCAGTCAACATTTTTCAGTCTTTGTTACTGTCTATCAGCAAGCTTGCTTTTTATGACATAGTTTTCTAATATTCCCTACTGCCGCTTCCTTCTCTATATATTTGAAATACTTTTGGTTCTGCTTCATACTTACTCAGACTTGCACAGAAAAGAAAAACCATATTGTGCTTCTCATTTTCTGACCACAATGACCTGTCTATTGAGAATTGATGGTGTACAGTTGGGCATGCCAAACAGAAGCTTCTGATTAAAAAGAATCCAAATTCATTTTCTACTTGTCACTGATGCTGACCTTCCATTTTCATGAACTACCCTTTCTGTTCTGTTGGGGATCTTGATAATTATACCTCTTTATTATATTCATGCATAGCTTCCCCTTTTAACAACAGAAACAGACTGCAAAGGCATGTAAACACTGTCATAAACTAGAGCTTCAAACAAGAAGTTAAACATAGGACAGATGCCTCTCTGGCTCAAGCCATGTATATTTTTGATGTGGAAAGGGGATTATGTGTCAAATTATCTTCCAGGAAGTAATTTATTTATGATTTCACTATGCATGCCCCATGCAGTTAAATCTGAAATGTAACTCTACCTGGAAAATTAAAGAGTCCTCCATAATACCATGGTATCCATAGGGGATGGGATATTTAAATAACGATTGAAGCCTACACATGAGGATTGACATCTCACCTGTCCATCCAGATTTATCTGGAAGAAGTGACTAAATAAGAGAAGTTCCTTATCATGTAGAACTTTACATAACACAGTGGAGTTTTCAACATTGTTCTGGAGTAGCTTCTATATGAAAAGATCCCACAGCATAGGTTAGGGCCAATCAGATGGCTTCTTCTAAATTATTATTATTATTATAAACAAGAAAGGATGAGGAGAAGCTGTGTCAGGAATGGGAACGTGTGACTTTCTAGATATAGCTGGACTTCAATTCCCATCAGTGATGTGTAATAAAGTTGCTGACAGTTGCTTCTTCCCCATCTGTGACAAAGCTTACCTGCATTGTATTCATATGTACTTTATAGCAACGTTGGACCATAAATTAGGGAAGACACTACTATGGAGTTTTGTAGATTGGATGAAATCACCATACAAGTAATCAAAGAGGCATTATACCTGAGTTTATGAAATTCACAGTGATGTGCGAATGATGGAAGAAGTAACAATAACATTTCTTTATCATTGGCAGACAGGGGCAATGCTGGGCAATAGTCATATTTACCAAATATTGGTTCATTTATAAAGAGGATAGACTTTAACTTGAAATTCATTTTGAGAAGATGGGCCTCCTGGTCATGTAAAGAGATTTTCAGTAGGCTTTCAGAATAGTTTTATAGGTGAGGACAGCAATTTAGAGATATGTAGAGTTTTCAAAATCAAGGATGTCACTTCAAAAGGAGTCATTCCCACTGGAGACTAGTGGGAAAACACTCTTCCCCGGAGGCTGAAAATGAGAGCAGGAGCTACATTTCTTCACACCCTGAAGAATTTATTTGCTGCAAAGAACAGCTGCCTATGCTAAAAAGTCAGTTTCATTCGAAAGTGGAAAGGTATTTTCCTGCTACATTTAAATGTGTTGGATTTGAGGGAAACCAATTTTCTCTATAACATTAATGTCCAGGAATGCCTGTGATCATTTTTTTTGGTTCTGAAAGTTCACTTTTCATCAATCCCCTTTACTTTTATATATTAGGGTAGAAATTATATAAAATATAGCCACACAGCAGGTTACCATGGTAATGGAAGTGGGAAAATGAATTATACAACATGTAGTAAATGCTTCTTATTCAGGCTCTACATTAGTGAAACTGCACAGTTGGAAAGCATTTTAGCTTCTGCATTTATCGGTATAAACAGGGGAATGGATGGTTGAAGACTATATGTTAGGGATGTTTTGCCAAATTTCTCATTTCCCTGACTGCAAATGTATTTTGGCCCTTGTCTGCATCAATTTGTAAATGTGGCAAAACTAATCCAAATATGTCTGCATGAAGGTTTTTATGTTTTTGTGTGTTTGTATTTCTCATAGAATATATTTGATGCACTTTCCCCCTAATATAAGGCATGTATTCTGCACGTATTTTTTGTTGTGGATAAATAATTTTGTATACATTATAAATCCACACCAGGTGGATGCCCTTTTAGTTATATGTTGCAAGTCACATAAAGTTAATTCAGGTAACATTTTAATAAAGTTGCCTATAGTTCAATCCATGCTGTTTTATGGTCTCTTATGTCGGTGGTGGGATGGCAGTGATAAACCACTCCAGTTCATTGGCCATTTCCATCTAAATATTAACTACTAGGGTTGACCCTGCTTAGTTTCCAAGTTCAGCAAGATCTGAGGCCTTTAGGGTCATTATTATACTATAATAAATTAATGTACCACATGCCTCCAGCGTTATTCATGCTAAATGTGATAGATCTATCAAATCAATGGAAGCTTGATAAATTGGCACTTTATGATTCAATTAGCTTTCAGATTTGAAGATTTCGAACCAGCAACTGAAAACATTGATGAAATGCTGGCATATTTTAAAACATTATCAAAGTGTATATTCTAAAATATCATAAATGCAATAAAATTGGTATTTTCTTCTCCTTTCATCTATAGCAAACATTCCAGGAAGAAAAAAGTACCAAGCAACCTAACACAAGGAAATTTTGTTCACCAAACTCTTGGAAGCTAATTAAGTATATTAAAATTGTGCATGGATATGGACCCTTGGTGGTTTTTAGTTCTAATCTGATGCTTTTCGTTCTGAAAATTATTATTTTTCTTTCCTCTTGGCACTTTGCTCTCTTGTTACTTCTGCAATTGATGAGGGGAACACAGCATGGAGCTCCTGGCAACGTTTAGGTTGTTCTGGATAATCCACTGCTAATGTTGCTGACAAAGGAAAATAAAAGAAAAGAGTTTCTTTCTTATCTGAATGTTTCAGTTCTATAAACAGCTGCATTGTTTTGCAAAAAGATATTCCTTCACTCTATAATGACATGAAGGGCACCTAGGCATCTTTTCAGCACATTACCTCTTTAATGGAAAAAAACTTGGATGGATTCTTTTATTATTATTTCTGATACATGTTCTTCATGTGACTTTGTAATATATCCTTGATTTTCACATTTATAAACAGAAGCAGGCTTTCCCCAGAAGCCAAGATCCATCCAAAACAGAATTGATCATAGCTTGGACATATAATGAGGAGACGTGACTCAATAGAAAAGATAAGCATAGTTAGTAAGGTAAAAGGCTGTAGGTCAATGGAACCCTAGGAAGCTTGTCAAATGGGCAGGAATTGTGGCACCTGAAATTCATTAGATATATTATACACTAGGCATGTGTATTCAGCAGCAGAGTAGCAAAGCGCAAGGGCAGATGTCTTCAGTGTATCTGGTTGTGATCCCCAGGTTGTGCCAGTCAGCTTTCATATGATATTATTTGTAGCACCCATATTTTGCTTGATAGCCAGGCAGTGCTTCTTAGAGCATGGTCCAGGATAACTCCAAAGTATTTTGGAGTGCTGCAATGCTCTAGACCAATTCCTTCTCAGGTAATCCACACAGCTCGAGATGCTTGTCTATTCTTAAGGTGAAACTTGGGGTGGAACCAGAGTATTCTAGGCCTAACCTAGCAAATAATTTACAATTCGACTATTTATGGATGGGCATCAGACCCATGTTCTTTTTGATACTTATATTTGGATATAATGTGAAATCCTTTTTCAAAAATCATATGTGGGATTTCTGGAAAGGCATGCTTGTATTTTTTAAGATAAACTGTACTGTGACAGTTTCTTTCTTTTCCCCTTTCCTTTTTCTTCTTTTTTGCCATCTTCTTTTTATACCAGTAAAGTGTTGAAAACGTAACCTTTCATGGTATCTACAGTCATTGACACATCATAAAAGCTTGGTCTTCATTATTTAAGGGAGAATAGAAAAGGAAAAATGCTACAAGTTGGCTGCAAATTGCTACAATAAATATTGAATGCCTTGAGTGGCTGCTGTTCAAGCAACAATGAATATTTGTTTTCTATTTTTCATCTCTTAAAATAAATAGTGTTTTATTGTGGTAATTTTAAGAAATAAAACAAAATAAAAAGTTTCTTACTTTTGAAAACAGTATGCCTAACAAGGTATGCCAGCTCTGGGCATCTTCCATAGTATGAAGGGGGAATCTAACATTGGACCGTGTCTTATCTTGCCAACCATCTGGACACTTCAAAAAAAAACATTGATCTAAAAGGGCCCCTGGGGTCATGGAAGCCCACTGGGTAACTCTAGCAAAGTCACATTCTCTCAGCCTCAGCAATGGCAAACTCCCTCTGAAATAATAATAATAATAATAATAATAATAATAATAATAATAATAATAATAATAATAACAACAACAACTTTATTCTTATATCCCACCACCATCTCCCCGAAGGGACTCAAGGCGGCTCACATGGGGACAAGCCCAACAAAACATAGGTTAAAAACACAGTACATGAATTAAAACAATATAAATGGAATAAATATACAACAGCATAAAACACAGCAATTACTTTAAACCCTCACCGCAAGTTCAGCATATGCAGAGGGTGGCTAGTGCAGGACTCTAAGTAGTGTTCATGGGAAGTACAGGGATAATCAAGGATACGGGCAAGAGGAGCAATCTCATCAAGACACTGGAAATCCAAAAAGGTGAGGACTGGAGATAAAGTGCAATGAGAAAAAAAAACTTACCAAGAAAACTCTGAGGTGGGTTCACCTTAGGGGCACAATAAGGAAGAAATTATTAAGGCAAGAAGAATAATAACAACAACATTCTCCAACATTCATCTGGTCAGTTTGGAGAAGAATTAACTTGGAATTTAAAATTTTTGAAGACATCCCTTCAATTATTCTCATTATTCTTAGTGATATATTTGGTGGGGACCAAAGAGAGGATTTTCTCAGAGGCTGTTTCTGGGTTCTTGCAAACTTTGCCAGCTGTAATTGTTGGGTGGTCAATTGTGGTTCCTAGAGACACCAGTAGGGTAGAACAGTTCTATAACAAACGCTTCTATGTTCCTCTAATAGCATAGCTATGAAGAATTTTCATATTGGAGGTTTTCAAGAAACAAATAAATAAATGAATACATTTGCAGAGCTCCTGCACTTAGAAATTCTGCTGTATCCTGATGAACACCCAAAGATCTATTGTTGTGAATGCGCCTTCGGAGACTGAATGATAGTGGTGGGATCAGGAGAGGAAGGAAAAACCCTCGCGAGGAGGGCTCGTTGGAGAAAAAGGGTCAGGAAGACTGATGGGGAGTCTTCTGAGGAGGATTCATGTGGGGATCCTGAGGGGGAAATGGATGCTGGGGAACAGGTGTTAATGGAGGAATTGGTCACGGACTGGGCACGGGCACCAGAGATGCTTGGGGACGAATTGGGGCCCATGGATACTGCTGATGCTGGGGAAGCTTGGGTGTCTTCAGAAGCAGATCCCACTTGGCCTGCTTGGAGGAGTGAGAGGGGGTCCACAGGTGTGGATAGAATTGGGCATGGGCAGGATGATTGGGACTCTGATGAGGAATTCGGAACACCTGACCCACAGCATTGGCTGTGTGGAGTTCTGATTCAGATTAAGAAGTTGAGACACCTGCTCTTTGGGCGTGGATAGTTTGGAAGCCCAGGGAGACCTGGATATATTGGGGTTGTTTGGTCATTATACCTTGCGTGTGGCAAGGTGTTTCTGGGCGCCATTGGGTTTCCTGTGTGTGTTACTGAAGACTGGACTGGGACTTTGCAACGGATGTAAGTTTAATCTGGGTTATTCTGCAACGGAGGGCTGAAATTGTGTGGGTTTTACTGGACTGTACTGTTATTACTATTTTGTATTAGCTGCTGTTCGACCTCGTTGCTTTGGCTCTCTGTGCCATTTCTTGTTGTGACCTTCTTGGATGACTTCAACCTCTCGGACCTTGGACCTTGGATTGGAACTTGACTTGGCTTTGTTCTTCGCTCTCAATCCGTGGCTTGGCGTCGTTCTCTATTCCGTGGCTGTCTGGTATTACTGGCTACTACCTTCACTCCTGATACCGATGCTGTCTGCTTATCCCAACTTCGGACTGGCTTGACGACGTTCTCCCGCTCTGCTCCTTTAACTCCTGGCTTGGCGTTTGCTTCTGCAGCAGCTTGGCGCTGCTGGTTTCTCCCGACTTCAGACCGGCTTGACGACGCTTTCCTGCTCTGCTCCTTTAACTCTTGGTTTGGTGTATGTTCCAGCAGTGGTTGCTGAGAACTCGCCAGCATCTCGCTGTTTCGCTGGCTTTGCTGCTCTCAACTGGGAGTTCCCTAGCTCAGTTAGGGCATTTGTTTGTTTTAAACTCCTATTTGTACTTTTGAGTTTTGGGAAAGGTTTGTGGGCTTCAATACTATATGCTTTAGTTCATTCCTCTGTTTTTCAGCCCATTGTGAACTTTTGGGTCAAGTTCTAGAACTTTAAGTTTAACCCGGATTATATCTCTGGCTAATCCGGATTATTTGCCAGTTCTTGTTTTTTGGGGTTTTACCCGCTTGTTCTACTTAATAACACTGAAAGTTAAGTGTTTTAAGTCTTTTTAGTTTGTTGAGCTATTTTTTGGGCTGTTGCTTTAATAAACTCTATTTTGCTCTCTAATTGGCGTCTGACTTTCGACATCTATGGTGTAGCTAAGAACATGGAGGTAGCTTGGAGTGGATATAGAGAAGCTCACATATATCCCATCCCTATTTTAATCCTATCTATATTTCAGACAAATACTTGCACACAATTACAATCGTCTTTTTTCAAACTGATTCTGTGAAACCTTTTCTCCTCAGCACTCATTATATCCCTTTGATAGACATGCAATTTATTCAGCACTCTTTTTCAATATTGTTTTGAAATGTTGAACTCTAAGAGTAGGAAGGTAATGTCACAAGTGCAGTGAATCCCTTGTGTAAATTCGGAGTATGAGTATGTCAAAGTAAATGGTAAATTTTTCCATGCACTTTCTCTTTTTGGTATGCATTTTCGCTGGTGGTGTGTCACTTACATGTTCCTGAAGCTTTAACCAGTCTATTCCTTTCTAGCTGTTTATTCTCATTTTGTCTTCAGATCTGATGCAAAATGTGCTATTGGAAATATTGCTAATGAAGTTGCAGAAGAAACATTCCCATAATATCCCATATGCATGTGGGATTTTGCTTCTAACATTTATGATGAGTAGCACCAATGGTGACCAATGCCTTCTCTGACAGTGGGCTAATGAATTTGCTCTAGTTTGTAATCAAAAGATCCAAAGGGGTCTTCTGGTGTGCTGCACCCTACTCTCAAACAGGTTTAACACTTACTAGATTCTTTCAAAATATACAGCCTTTTCACACTACTCAGTTCATCAGCACAGCCCGCTCCCCATTGTTTCATCAGAGGGACTAGAAGATCTCATCACCTAAGGGTCATTCCTCCCGATAGTGATCATTGTCACCATTGTTCCCAATTAGGACCCATTTCCTCACCTGGAAAGTACCCTCCAGCATAAAGAGGATGAACTCAAACACAGCAGACATAGGCCCCTTCTACACTGCCCTACTGTACATCCCAGGATCCGATCCCAGATTATCTGCTTTATTTTGGATTATATGAGTCTCCACTGCCAAATAATCTGGAATAAGGAGATCATCTGGGACCAGATCCTTGGATATAGGGGCAGTGTGGAAGAGGTCATACTCAGATTTTCCTCCAATGAATGTACTTCAAACCAATAAAACAGCAGATTGTAATTTGTACCAATCAGAACAATGTCTATTATTCTCAAATGTCTATAAAATACTGAAGTCTGTAAATGGATGGCATGTCAGATCTGGGATTTCCCCCTAGAATAATAGAATCCTAGAATAATAGAATTGGAAAAGACCACATGGGCCATCTAGTCCAACCCCCTGCCATGCAGGAAAAGCACAATCAAAGCATCCCTGGCAGACCAGGCTCACCAGGAATGGACCCCTAGAATTCCGGACAACATTGTCATGGCCATTAAAGTGGAATCACAATGTTATAACTGTGTAGGCACTAAAGGGGGCTCAGTATTTCAAACTGGACTCATAAACTGAAAGCAAATTACTTGATACTAAATTACAATTAACACCTACCAATATTTATTAGCTGATGAAAAATAGCAACATTACTCAGAATGGAGAATTATAATCAAAATTATAATTAAATATATATTTGATGAAGTTGTCAGTTTGAACAAATCTGCAGTTTTCAAAAAGGTTCCTCCTATCTTTATTTGATATGTTGTTTTCTTATCTCCCCTTTGTGTTTTATCACTTGCATTGTATTTCTTTTGGTGCTACAATAAAAAAAACACCATTTCCTTATCATTTTCTTTCTGACAAAGTTTATCAAGCTCAGTATTTGAAGGCCACATCATATACTTTTTTCATACCTGCTTTATGAGAGAATAAAATTTACTGTTTTCAACTGACATATGAGGTAAGATTTAGCAGCACTTACATGGGACAGTCTTATTGTTTTCAAAGGAATTAGACCAATAACATTGGACATGGACTCACCTCTAAAAGTGCATTAAATTGTAGCTTAATGGTTTCTATTCATTTGATGGCTTCATTGACAATCTTGGCCATAGTGGATCTGGTTGGTGTGTTAGTAATGGAGTTAAATGCTTGGGTTTAATATGCATGATATTGACTTATGGTAAGAATAATGTAGAAGATGAAATTGGCTGTGCACTTTCTTTTCTTTTTTTAAAAAAGAGATGTTAAGAAAAACAGGTACATTGTGTGACATTGTCTGCATCATCATTTTGCTAACTTGAAATTAATGAGCTGGATCCAGATAAAGCAAGGTGCCCTCTTTTGTAGATTTTTCCCTTCTTCCAAAGACCAGCCTTCTCCAGTCTTCATCAGTCATATGCCCTTGAAATATATTAGACGAATCACATTATCCTTAGCCCACATCATGACTTACCTTATATGCATTATTCTTGTTTCATTGATTTCAGTGCCTCCACTTTATCAATTACTATATCTTAAACCAAAGAAGCTGGGCGGCATCCAACAAGCTGGAAGCCATACAGAGGAGGGTAACTAAAATGATCCAAGGTCTGAAGAGTATGCCCTATGAGGAATGTCTTAAAGAATTAGGTATGGTTAGCCTGCATAAGAGAAGGTTAAGAGGAGATATGATAGCCATGGATAAATATGTGACAGGATGTCATAAGGCAGAGGGAGCAGGCTTTTTTTCTGCTGCCCTGGAAACTAGAACTCAGAGCAGTGGGTTCAAATTACAGCAAAGGAGATTCCTACTGAACATTAGGAAGAACTTCCTGACTGTACGAGCTGTTCAACAGTGGAACTCTCTGCCTCAGAGTGTGGTGGAAGCTCCTTCCTTGGAGGCTTTTAAACAGAGGGTGGATGGCCATCTATCAGAGGTACTTTATGTTTTTCCTGCATGGCAGGGGGTTGGAATAGACGGGCCATGTGATCTCTTCAAACTCTATGATTTTATGAAACAGTAGGGGGGGTTTGTTCTTTTTGCCCATCTTGGCATTTTCCAGCTTCTATTTGGGAAGGATTAACAAGAACACTTAGGATAAATAAAGATCTGCAGAGAATAATAAATATGCTCATGCAATTTTGATATGAATTGTTTCATTTCAGTTCCATGTGCTTGTAAATTGAGCATGTTGGATGATCTGAAAAGTCCATTGTTATCAAGCAATGGGACAATGATTGGAAATTTGGTTGCATTGCTTAGACACTTGATATATTGTTTTGGAGGACTGGTGGATTTGGAACCAGGGCATCTATTTCAATGCAGCATTGGTTGAACCAGGTTACCAGGAAACTGATCTTTGGCATATGCAATATGGTATGAGCTATAGTCTTGCTCAAGCTGCAGAAAGATTGGTAGGAGATGGGAGGTGGAACTCACTTCTTGTAGTGGTTTTAGCATGGGGGCCAGATCCAGTTGGGGCAGACAAAGGATGGGTGCCTGTCAGATCCAATTGGGAGTTCCATATTGAGATGCTGAGGTCTAGCCTACCAGGGGGCAGCTAGATCCATCTTAAGCTGGCAGGGGAGCCATTGAAGGTTCAATGTGGAATCTCTTAGCTGTCATTCCAAAGGTATACTCATCAGGTTAACTAGCAGAGTAGGTTTCTATACTCAGACAGGTTGTTAGTTCCCACTGGTCAGCAGAAGGGTCACCCAATGCCTGGATCTGGAGTCATGTTGAAGCTAATCCTATATAACTGAAACTAATAAATGGTTGTGGCCATTTTCATCTCAATACATAACATTTGTGTGATTATTGCTAAATCTCCAGTCCTTAATCAACTCCGAACCCACAATTTAACCCTTTCCTGTCCCACCATGATTCTGACAGCAACAGCAACAGCAATAATCTTCTTTTTCTTTGAGGTTTCCTGCAAAGAGAATATCATGAGGGAAGTGATTCTCCAACCCCTGAATTATGCTGTAGGGTGAGGAGAGACCCATGTGAAGTGGGAAGAATAACAAACAAATCGTTGTTTGTTAAGACAATGCTAATGACCCATTCAGGATTACATGTTATTTGGCTTGTTTTGAGAAATCATTTGTTGATTTGCTAATAATTCTTAAGCAGCAGAACTCCCTCTATCAGCTCCAGCTCCATGCGGGGACATGAGAGAAGCCTCCCACAAGGATGGTAAAAACATCAAAACATCCGGGTGTCCCCTGGGCAACGTCCCTGCAGACAGCCAATTCTCTCACTCCAGAAGCAACTCAAGTTGCTCCTGACACACATACAAAAAAAAAAGTAGCAGAACAGCTTGAATCTTTTAACACTATTTCAAAGTTTCATTGGCTTCATTATAAAAGAAGATCAGGAAAGAACAGAAAGTTGTTGATCTCTACTATACATTCTGTAATTTTATTTATTTATTTATTGTTTTAGTAGACACAGTGATCCAAGGTGTTCAGTTTCCAGTTAAGAACAGTTACTATGAATCCCAGAATGAGGCCAACTTCTACCTCTTGTCTTGTTAGCCTCTGGACATTATCACACACGATCCACTATCCTGCAGATTTTCCACAACGTAGGATAGCAGCTACTTACCCTCCTGAAAATGGGTGTCATCTCATAGCTGCTGGTGTCACAATCTTACAATGCCTCAGCAGTGGGAGGCATGGCTCCACCCTCTTACTGTGCCACTTCCCTTCCCTTTGTTTCTTTTCTTTTCTTGTTAAATAAAAAATTCTTCAGAGTAGAGGAACAGATGCCACCACAAAAGAAACGGGCCTTCATCACATGAGGTAAGTCCTGGGATTGTAGCACAGTCAGGGGACATTGACAGGCTTCATTACATGGAAGTGGAAAACCAGCAACATGCATCAGGTCTTTATGAAACCAAGATGGCATTAAATTCTGATACAGGCCCCATAGCTGAGTCTTTGAGTTGACCAGGTACTAAATGAATAGACCTCAGTTTGCATGGCTACAAGTTGTAACTGCTGTGAACTCCATTTATCTGAGATGCACAGTTTCCCAGCTTCAGCAATGGAGTTGGTAAACTAAAACTGTGAAACTCCTAATAAAGGTAAAAACAAGGATAAATCAGTGAAAAGACAGTGTTGAAATGAAAAAAATGGTAGTTACCCATGCCGATTCAACATTTTATTTGGGAAAAACAGTTACTAATGAAAAGACTGAAACAGTAAGTTTTATTTTCCTTCCAGTTGTGTGTTGATGAAATAAGATTTAATATCCCTTGCTCTCTGGATTTTTAAGAAAGCTGGGTTTTTCTTTATTATCATCAGTCTAGAGAAGATTGAATGCCTTGACCAGTGCAGAGTATTCCGTCCTTGTACTACAGGTACCAGACCTGATTGTTCAGGAACAAGCAACTAAATATAGAATAACACAAATGAACCTTCTTTTGATTTAGCTTTTGTTTCCATCTACAGGGAACAAAGGCTTGTGTACTGCTAAACTAGCAATAAGATGTGATCCTATTTTGCCTTCCATAGTTGTTTTAACCAAAAGCTGATATAAGTGAAGAAAGAGATTGGTACAATAATATACAGTACTTTCTCCACAAAACAAGTCCTGATCAAAATAAGTTCCTACACCAATGCCTGCTATTTGATTTGACAGAAAAGCTCCCAACAACACAAGTGATGGTAGGAGTCAGAGGTTCTTGCTTAAAGTGTGACAGAACAAAGGTTAAAGCTTCACCTTGCATGCTGTGTTTCTGAATTGTTTGGACTCCCATTATTAACTACTGGATAGAGAAAAATCGGTCTTGTAAAGGCATGCTGTATGATAAACATGGCATCTAGTTTGACCTTCATAAGAGACCATGACCCCATCTACACTGACACTATAATGCAGCTTTGAAATTGCTCAAAGCCTAAGTGACCACAAAATGCAGACCATCAGTGCACACTACAAGACACATTTAGGGGTAAAGATGAGTGCATTAAAAAGTCCTAGGAAAGTCCAAGTTCAGCTAAATAAATGTGCTGTAGCAGATGTCAGTGTATCCTGGATCTAGGATGAAATTGGCTCTGCAAAATGCATAGCACATTGTAGACACTACTCATGCTGAAGCATATGAGACCTTTTGAGTCTAGACTTCTGGACTCCAGAATGGGGCTGCTGAAGAGCATACTGGACAACGAGGAAGTACGCCATAGTCTTCTTCATTGTGGTTCTTCTTTTTATCTGTTCTTTGCTGTCCTATTTTCCACTTTCAGTCACTTCCCACACAGTGGAAATTCTAAAAAGGACAGGTGAACTGATAAAGAGGTGAAACCAGGTAGTTAAAAATGACCTCCTTCCCCATTTTCTGGAATATATCCTCTAATAGACATTAATTTGCTTTGAAAAAAAATCTTTATATTCTGCTTTAAGTTTTAATGATAGAATAAATGCCCTCAACATCATTATCCATTGGTCCCAATTTCTATGCAGGAACAAAGTTAATTGTTAAACCCAACTAGAATATATAAACTGAAAAAAAACTCAGAAAAGTGTTGATTTAGCAAGTTTCCATTTATTCAACATGTCTACTTTAGAAGGGATTAACAAATGGATTTAGACCTGTGTGAGCACAATCCATCTTTACCTACCACACTTGCAATACTTAAAGTTAATTCAAGATGACCTGCTTCAGTTTCCATGGCATCCTATATGAATACAGAATAGCAATTGAAGCAGTGACACATATCTGTGCATATCATCATAGAGTAATGTCAAAGTGTGTTATGTTCAAAACTATTCATAAACTGAACAATTATAGTTTTAAAACAGGTTTTATGCAGGCTATGATTCAGGGGCCATTTTTGTCTTGATAATTTTTCTGATCCTGGAAACTTTTGGAATTACTGTTTTTATGTTAGGAAAGTGCACCCCCAAGACTCTAAATTAACAGAAACAAAAAAAGGGGGAATTGGAGGAGTCAAGCCTGGAGATGAAAAAATTCCTCCACAAACCATCTGAAATTGATGTAAAATAAACATAGATTCAGATGCATTAAATAAAAGTTTTTTAAAAACCCTTGAGTTTGTAAACCACTTTCAGTCTATGGATTTGTAGAAAGTAGAAAGCAGTTTGGATCAGTGATTTTGAGCTAACAGCTAGAAGAGAAGGATTAACTATCCATCTAGACCCTCTTTCGGATCTGACTACATCCCTGTGGACTGCCTTTTTAGCTGGAAAACAACAACATATAGCCAATTTATAATATGAAGTTTGGAATCAAATTTTGAACTTACCTGTTTTCTAATAAACTAATCCATTTAATTTTCTATTGTGGATGCTGAATAACTTTCTTAAACTAAATGGGTAGTTTGATGGGTGATTTTAATCTATTTTAATATGGAGATTTAATTACATTCCAAATGCAGTTTTGTCTCAATACACTCAGGCGCAATGTATTGTGATAATTCGAGGGACTCCTATGATCTAGAGACTCCTTGAGAGAATACTTTGTATTGCAACACATTCGGGAAATCCTAACAGAGAAAACTCTGCCATACTTTGGTAACACACAGCATTGTTTTATTTTAATTTTTGTATTTTCATAAACTATTAGATTATAATGATCCCAATGAAATTAAGAAGCTCATAACCCGTTGCTCCAAGCATGGTGTGTGATGGACTATTTTAATTTAAAAACTTGCATTGTTTGACAGAACAGTGGTTTCCAAAAAAGCTCTCTGTATGTTCCTTGTGGAAGAAATAGCCTTAATTTCAGTGGTAAAATGTAAACAAGAAGAAAGAGGATGTATATTCTATATAGAAATGGGCAAGATTTCCCATTTAAAATGAATTTCCTTTGCTCTTATCCAAATATATTACAAGCCAACTCCTTATTGACTTGAATACCATATTTACTGGGCTCAGCTACTGGTATCAGTTGTTCTCGGGTTTATGTTTTTTATGATGTTTTGCATGTTTTTTGGTTATGCCTTGTAATGTAAATGTATTTTATGGTGATGTATTTTAATTTTTGTTCCACTGGGCTTGGTTCCCCATGTAAACCGCCCGAGTCCCTTCGGGGAGATGGGGCAGGATATAAGAATAAAGTTATTATTAAAGTTATAAGACCATGTTTGATAATGTATAATCGAATGATATTATGAACTTTGTTGCATAAGTCCGCTATTCCACTGCAGTCTGGCTATCATACCACGATGAGTACCTTCGATGTTGCACCTTTCTTCAATCACACACTTGCCAACATTTCACAATTCTTGGTCCCATTATTGTACTTTTGCATATCCTTATAACTCTGCATATCTGCAATACTGCTATACTGTAATTGTTTAATTTTTATTTTAGAGGAATTTTGATATTCCAGTTTTAAAAAGCAGCTACAAAAAGATAGGTATAACTATAAAATCTAAAATAAACAGAAAACTGGCATCTTGGGAGTAGTGAGCAAGAGTTAAGGAGAATTCCATCCCCAACATCACTTTACTGCCAGTGTGTCAGCACAGAAGTGGAATGGACCCACTGCATACAGCATCAAGTAATAAGGTCCATCACCTATGGTGACTGTCCAGTTGTAATGCCTCATGTGATGAATTCCTTGATCTAGATTGTTTTATTACCAGTTCAAAGAACTATCAAAGCCTTGACCTCTAAATACCAGCAGAGAATACATTAATAGTCCAAGGTCAAGCTGTTATTTCAACAGAAATGCAATAATTAACAGAATAACACAAGAAAACAATGGAAATGTCAGTTCCAAGGTCATGAGCTCATTACCAGAGTGTCCAAAGTACAACATAAGTCGATATCCAAGGTATGTCCAGTGTTCAGGAAGCACAAGATATCAAGAGTCCAGGGTGATAGCTTCTAGAACTGACAATGCAGCCAGCAACCAGGTACCAGTCTTCAGTTCCTTAAATCCTAGATTTACGGGTGCTACATGTTGTTGGCTCTCTTCTCAGGTAATCCCAATGACCTGTACAGGAGAGGCCTCTCTTTTTACATGTCCATAAAAGTTGGAACAGTTAGCTCTTCCTCAGCCTTCTCAGAGGAACTAACTTGTACTTGTTCAACAGGCTGAGTAGTAGCTCCGTTCATGGATGTTGCTTCAAAGCTTGGCTGAGGGACCTACTGAGCTCCAGCTCTACTGCTGAGCCATCCAGCAGTATCTCCTCATCCATATTTTCCAAGCTGTCCATGACATGAACAAGGGAACAAGCAAGGATGGAAGCAAAACAATGCTAATTAAGAAGAAAGGGGAGGAGGAAGGGGAGGAAGGAAGGATGAAAAATATTTTCCCTCTATGAATTTTAATGGTCTGAAGATCCTTGCCAATCTGGTTTTTCCATGTTGAGGGAAAGACCTTTTTTAAAAAACAAAATAAAAGCAGAGTAGAGTCCATCTCTGGCAACATTCCATCATTCAACTGTCAATCAATACACAAAACTGCTGACAGAATAAAATAAAAACCAGATTCTTCTCCTGTCAGCCAAATCAATGTATTATTTGAATATTGCCACCAGACAATAATTTAGCCCTGTGGATAATGTTATATTTGATGCTGAGAGTCTGAGAGTGAAGGATAAAACAACAGCAGCAGCAATGCTTGTTTGTTTTCAAAAAGAGGCTTCTGTTGAAAGGAAATGACTAAAATCAATAATTTTGTTTCAAATATACATTTTGTATCTGAAAAGGTGCAGAAAATCTATCATAAACATAACAATTTAAAGAAAAATTATCCCGTCTATTCTTCCGTTCTTTAATTTTGTATTGTTATATGGGGAAACTGGTGCCAGACTGCACTTAGGTCCTTACTATTGATCTCACCATAATTCAGATCCAAATAATCTATGCCATGCAACACTTGCCACAAGATGCAGTGCTTAAATATTCAGTTAAATGAAATAAAAATATTCAAGCTCAAAAATGCTAAAGAACTGTACCAGCTAAGTGAGGACCTAGAAAATTCCTAAAGAGTCCATATTTTCTCAGATGTTGAAAGATGAAACTGTGGGTATGGTCCCATGGGTATGTGGGGGTTTACTTAACTACAAAGCTGATATTGGCCATGTCATTTAGGCAATAGTAGTCTGGGTAGAAGAATGCACCCAGAGCCGGCCCTAGGTATTTTTCAAGCGTAGCCGAACAGAATTTTGGCGCCCCCCCCCCCAACCAATCACTGAAAAATAAAAGTGTTGGATAAGCAAAAATGTTGGATAATAAGGAAGGATAAAGGAAAAGCCTATAAAACATCAAATTACATTATGATTTTACAAATCAGTGACAGCTAACTCCTCCCAAAAAAGATTCTCCCAGGCAAGAAGAAGCCAGGCCTTGAAGCCACAGGGCCATTAAATGCTAATCAAGGTGATTAATTACAACATTCACACCTGCTTCAAAGAAAAGTTCTTTCTCCCACCCTGGGCCTTCTACAGATATATAAACCCCACATACCTAGCTTCCAAGTTCCTACAGACCTCACAATCTCTGAAGGCCCCAAATGTGGGCTCGCGTGGTGCGAAGGTGGGTCCGCGCCGGCCGGAGGGCCCAGCACGGGCACCGGGAGGCCCAGTGCGGCCTCCGGAAGGCCCGAAAGAGAAGGAGGTGGAGAGTGGTGCCCTCCTCCCAGGACGATGGCGCCCCCAGGACGATGGCGCCACAGGCAAGTGCCTATTTCGCCTTATGGTTGGACCGCCTCTGAATGCACCTAATTGTTAGTCCTCTGTTCAATGGAAATACACACATGATGTTTTTGCATACCACTGATGCTATTGCTACATGATGTTAATGTATATCGCAAGTAATTCCATTCAGATTTTTATACTAGCAATGAATCTGACAGTTTGTATAATCCATCCCTCTGATATGGTCACAGGTATTTTTCCTCACTTCTAAATATACATCTTTCAAACAGGATTATTATTTCTTTTGTAAACTTGAAACAAACACCCTGTATTATATGTGAACCTTTCCTTGTAGCGCTGAATGAGCAAAAGAGCTGAGAGAATTTATGGTGCAGGAAGAATTCAAGCTTTGGCTGTCATAGATTAATGACCTGCATTCAAAGGTAAACCAAGCACTTTGATGACAAAATTGTCCACTTTCACGCAGACTTTAAACACTGTTATTGATATAATGTCTATTGCGGTTTTCAGTGCTTTGTCTCCTTGTAGACAAGATACTTCCATCTGTCTGATCCACCAGATAGTCTCTTGATTCCTGCCCAACGTGACATCTTCAAGCTAGCCATAGAAGATCAGGACAGTGATAAATCAATCATTGTGTGAAGGTGAAGTCCTAACGGCTTTGAGGTCAAAAGTGATGCAGTAATTCCTGGTAAAATTCTTTAAACCTTGATTTTTATACAGAGAGTGGTTGTATCTCTACTGCAGAAAAGGGGATTCCACCTGAATATCAGGTAGAATTTGCTGATAGTAAGAACCATTTAACAGGGGAATGGGGAGGAGTTTTCTTCTCTAAAAGTTTTTAAACAGATACCGATTGGTCATTTGTTTGGGTCCCTTGATTGTGTATTTCTGCATGACAAGAAGTTTGACTAGATGGCCCCTGTGGTTCTTCCATCTCTATGATTTTACTAATATTCTTGAATGCTGCATTCCAGTCTATGTTCAGGCTTGGTTTGGGAAGACAATCAGTTTTTGTCACACAATTGACTGACTTGTGTAGGGAACAGGGATTGTGATGCTACCCTTCTTCCTCTCAAAATCCTTTTTATACAATTAACCTTAGTAAATTTTAGGATAATCTTTCTGAGCTTATGCCAGGGGCATGATTTTAGAGAAGTTGAGCTCTACCCCACAGGGTCACTTTCTGGTATTGAATCACAGACACTCTGTGGTGATGAACTTCTATATTAGAAGCATCTATATTAGGAGCAGGCTAAGTGCAGCCTAGGGGTGGTCTCCCCAACTTAAAAAAAACATGTGGGGGGCAATTTTACCACATCCTCTTGAATAAAGACGTAATCTCTAAATTTACATCTAGTAATCTCCAAATTAATATCCTATGTTGAAAATATCCCAAAGAGGACTGAAAAACTGTGAAATTGTATTTCATGGTCCCAACTGATGTTGGGACACTTCTAGAGCAACATGTATTTTTCAGGGGCTGTGGCCTCGACATGCAGCTTTCCAGGGCATCCTGGGGAGGCCATGTAGCCCCAGCCCTCAACAGTTGCTGCCAACATATGTGTCATTTCTGGGTTAGGACACTGTTTTATTCAGGCAGGGCAATGAACTGGCATAACAGTGGAATTCCACATCTCTCTTTCAAATGAAAGTCAGATTTCAAAAGTTGAATAATATCTCAGAATAGGTCTTCAGAGTCATTTTCTGACCCACTGCCAAGACTCTACCTTTGAAAGACAATCTTACCTGACCACAAATGATTGCCCATGACTCCGCTACTATCTACTGGTGGTCTGCGAGTGTTTTTGCATGCAGGAGTCAAGCAAACATTACTTCTGACATGTATTGCCATGGCAAGAGTACCAGCAGCACCAACTATACATATAAGAGCCAACATGATTCAAATCCAACTGATGTTTGCTGTTCCCTAGGGAAATGTTAGCTATACATACTGTATCTATCATGCACAGCATTTGGAACACTTTCTACTTTTTGTTGGACAATTAGCCAAACTCCAGGTGAGCAGAACTATGGATAAAGAACCAGTTCGATCTTTCTTCTCTTTGACTGAAAACTTGAATGGGTTTAGTGATCCAGATAACTACTGTTCTCTTTAGTTTCGCCCTAGTATGATGCTTGGCACATAGTAGTTGTATTATGAAGCCAGATAACCAGATTGCATGTAATAGGTATTGGCAATCCCAATGTGTCACTTTTTAATGTTCACTCTAGCAAGTGACTCCTGCATTGTTATTTTGAATTGTTACTACTGATTGAAAAGAATCACTGTAAGAATGAGAAAGAATAAACTTTTTTTGTTTCTGGACTGCTCATATAGTGAAGCTTGTAATGTGTTTACTGGCACAATTGCTTTGCCAGTATGGTGTAGTGATTTGAGCACTGAACTATGACTCTGGAATCCAGACTTCAAGTCCCTGCTTGGCCATGAAAACCTGTTGGGTGACCTTGGGAAAGTTATATCCTCTCGTAACTTCAGAGGAAATTGAAGGCAACCTCATTTGAATAAATTCTTCCAAGGTTTATCATAAATCACGCATGACTTGAAGGAAAGGAACAACAATCCTAATTGTTTTTCTTTTAAGTTTAAAAACTGATTAAGCATGCAGGAGAATAAGTGTTATACATATAACAAGTTTCAAAGCAAGCATGTAAATTTTTGTAAATTTAATTCTAGCTGGCATGAATACTTTTTCTTCCCAATATAAAAAGGGCATTAAAAACTGCACAGTTTTGAAGACTATGTGCAATTAGGGACATTCTGTGCCAAAAGACAATGCTTCTGTACAAAGAGCAGCTTTTGTTGAAGCCATGTTCCTTTTTTTGTATAAAAAAAAGCCTGTATGCTTTTTTTAATGCAGAATAAGTCTCAAACAGTGAAGATTTCCATCTCTCAAGGAGTCTTTCCCTCAAGGTTTCCCAATAATCAAGTAATCAATTATTTAGTTAACATCCTCAGCATGATATATGTAGGTGGATGAGCATATCAGAGTTGTGACCAACTGACTATGTGTGTATAGCATGGCTACATGTACAAAACCCTCTTAAATTTCAATAAATTCTAGTTGTGATAGCAGAGAAGTCTCCTATCTCATTTGCTTCAAACTTCTGTAGTAATTCTGTTAATTTCCATCATACTGAAACTTATAATTCTTCAACTTCAATTTAGGAAAGAAAATATCTGTAAAGATGTACTATCCACAAGGTACAGTTTTGATTTTAATACCATGTCCATGTTCCAAATGATTAGTACTATACATACCTGTGAGACATGATTCTGAATATCTACAAGCAGGGTTAGATTTGGAATGCAAACTTAGCTGTGTTGTATAACTCTACATACCATTAGAACCAATTCATGAAATTATTTAATGTTGTGCTAATGATATTTTGAAGATGTGCAAACAACATTTTATAAAATACTGGATCATTCAGTCCTGATGAAGCTTGTTCACTGCTATGAATGATGCTACCAAACCATCCAAAAATGAATTTTATTGGGAAGGATCTTCTAATTTCCAATTGGTCAAGTTTCTCCCTTTTCTATTTTCCTGCAATAATGTCACCTTCTCCCAAATTTAATTCAGAGGAAGATGCAGTTTTCTGTTAATCCACAATCTTTCCATATGTGATGTTCTGATTGGGCCCTGAACAGATGAAAGAAAATTGCAATACCTGCAGACATTAAGACAAAAATAGTATGTTACTGTTCTAACTCATAGGTCAGTATTTTCAACTGAAAGGAAATTGTGTGCAGGTAGGGCTCCTCCATTTTCCCAAGAATGCTTGTCAACATTGAACCATTTCGTCATTAAGACAAATACTTAAGAGCTATCACTGATTTTCTTCTTTTAACCACTGATACTTTTAAATGTGTATAGGAATCCAAAGGGATCGAAACATTGGTCATATACAAATAAGTATTTTAAAAAGGACATTACAATAATTATGGTCATCCATTGAGTAGAAAAAAGACAATTGAAGAGACTGCATGGCATTTCAGATTGTCGTTCTTTTCTAGAATTAGCTCAAGTCATGTATGAAGATCATGTGAAATGCCCAAAATGGCACTAAAAGTAATGTTAACTCATTTTCCGCTTTTGTTTGTGTGGGGGATCATGGCAGATCATTTGGACCTCAGGGAGGGGGAGCTGTTTCCCATTTCAGCTTAGTTGTTCACCCACGTCTTAGTCTCTGGCAGTTAAAAAGTGTCTGTTTTTTCACCCTTGAAAATGTCAGGCTCCCCTGCATCACAGCTGGGATATAAGAAACAAGACCATGCTTCTAAGAATCAGTGGGAAAAAACTTGGGAAGGAGCCTTTGATTCTTGAAAAGTCACAATTGTCTTAGAGGATGCTTGCCAAGGGATTATCTAAGCTTCTTTCTCATTACCATTGAAAAATCAGCATTTTGGGATCTCTCTTTTCTGAGTGTTTTGAGTGTTACCATTTGTGGTGATTCGAGATAACATACATTTCTCGTTTTTCCTATTGATTGTAAAATCTATTTTAGGGGTCTTATCAACAATTAGCCAAAGAGATTGATATTGTTGAGGGACATCAGCTCCAAGCAGATTTGGTATTTTTTTTAACTTTAATTACAAGTTGCTTTGAGGACAATTTGTAACAAATGGCACAACAAAAAGAAATAGAAATGAGTACATATTAATTTTTGAACTGAGAGGCAACATGGTTCAGTGCATAGGAAGTTTGAATCAGATTCAAATCCCTTTTCATCCAAAAGTTCACACGGCATATCCTTGGTCAGCTTGTTCCCCTTTCAACCTCATGTCCATCATCTGTGAAAACAGGAATAAGGATTGCTTACTGCAGCAAGAAATACTGTGTGCATCCAGCCTGCCAAAGTTTATTGCAATTGTGCCAGTAATACAAGCTACAGGGACTAAACGTAAGAACTTGCAGTTCTACATGTAGCTCACTCCTATGCAGAACCTGAAATGCTACTCAAAGTAACTTTCCAATCTGAATGTCATATACAGTTCACAACTACTATATGTTGCTCATAAGCTATTCTTAATTGGCGTGACTATCAAGCTTCTTGTTTAGTCTGCACATAACAAAAATAGATGGCTGTCTATGCATTACCAAAAATGAGGACAGAGAGGATTAGGATTTGCACAAAATCTGAATATCCTACTTTATATGCATATCTGCAAACTCAAAATAATACAGGTTATGCATCTCTTCTCCAAAATGCAAAATGCTCCAAAATCCTAAATTGTCCACCTGGCTGATATAGTGACATCTTTGCTTTCTGATAGATAGTTCAGTGTAGAGAAACTTACTTTTATACACAAAAGTATTAAAACATCGTATAAAATTGCCTTCAGGCTATGTGTATAAGGTGTATACAAATCATAAGTGAATTTTATGTTTAGACTTGGATACTATCTCCAAAATAACTTATTTTGTACATATACCTTAGTAATGCTCTGTGAGTTTGCTGAAAACTGAACCAGGTCAACCTCCAGTATGGTACAACAGTAAAAAAATCTTGGAGTTTTCATAGACAACAAATTGAGCATGAGCCAACAGTGTGATGCAGCAGCTAAAAAAGCCATTGGGGTTTTGGGCTGTATCAAAAGGAATATAGTTTCTACATCTAGGTAAGCCTTTGTATTCTGATTTGGTTAGACCTCACCTGGAATACTGGGCACCACATATTGACAAGCTGTCCAGAGGAGAGTCACTAAAATGATCAAAGGTCTGGAGACTATGACCTATGAGGAGCATCTTAAGGAGCTGGGTATGTTTAGCCTGCAGAGGAGAAGGTTGAGAGGAGACATGACAGCCATGTATAAATATGTGAAAGTATGTTATAAGGAAGAAGAAGCAGGCTTGTTTTCTGCTGCCCTTGAAACTAGGACTTGGAGCAATGAGTTCAAAGGAAAGGAGATTCCACCTGAACATTAGTGAGAACTTCCTGACCATGCGAGCTGTTCAACAGTGGAACTCTCTGCCTCGGAGTGCAGTGGAAGCTCCTTCCTTGGAACCTTTTAAACAGAGGCTGGATGGCCATCTGTCAGGGATACTTGATTGTGCCCTTCCTGCATGGCAGGGGGTTGGACTTAATGGCCCATGTGATCTCTTCCAACTCTATGATTTTATGATCCTATGGTGTCTTCAGAAAAGCTCTACTAATGTAGAACTTCTTACCAGGAAGTTGTAAATGGAGTAGCCATGCAAATGGGCCAAATGACTTCTTCCTCTTACGGTATCTTACAGGTGTATGCAAATTTGTCATTAGTTATCATAAGTTGTATCAAATTCGTTAAATTCTCTCATTATTGTAACAAAATGTTCCCAACTACTATTTAGAAACCCTTTCGAAACGAAACGTTGGTGCCCCCAAATTTTGAAACTTTTTAAAATTCTTCATACAGCCCTAGTGTATGCCCTAAAGCAGCCTGTGAGTCCCCAGATGTTTTTGCCTTCAACTCCCAGAAATCCTAACAGCTGGCAAACTAGGTGGGATTTCTGGGAGTTGTAGGCCAAAACACCTGGTTACCCACAGGTTGAGAACCACTGCCCTAAAGACACCCTAATTGATTTCAGATTTGGAAAGGTAGTCTCTTCTATTCACTAGAATGGGATGAGAGAGAGAAGATAAAAAGGATATATTATTCCCCAATCTAGTAAATATGCAATATTTTATATTTGATAATACATCTGCTATAGAATGCCATTCTTCATCAGAATGAATCTCTCAAAGGAAAATGTTAAGGTACAGCTCTTCCTTTTGAAAGCATTTGGCAGAGTGTGACCAAAAGCCAAGTAATTTAATAAGACACAGCACAATTTTAAAGAAGAATTATGTATTATTAGGATGAATTAGAATATCTACAGCTGAAATTAACATCAGTTCCTTTTACTGTGATGACTATTATAACTGTGGGTCAGGAATATACTACATATGTTTTATATTTCAAATCTTAAAATGGTGGGGAAGGGAATTAAAGATGAGCATTCCTTCCCGTGAGTGTGGTCTTTATCTTTAGTAGATGGCAGTTTAAGTGTTTGCTTTTCCTTCTAAATCATAAGGAAGATGTCTTCAACAAGAGTAAGCAAGCATTGATAATGATCAAATTTATCTACACTGAAATCATTATCGTCCAGAAATTATACATTGATTTAAAGCATTCTAATTAAAATTTGAGGTGGGGGAGGGAGATGTGACAAGTGATGTTTACATTATTTGACAAATATTAATGGATATGTGTTTTTGCTTTTGGGATCTGTATCTATGGGAACTGGAAAATAAATGGGTCTCAAAGTAAAGCCTGGAAAAAAACAGCAATGTGTTGAGCTCCAAAATTGGGATACAAAATACAGTAGGAATTTCTTGCAGTGGATCCACATCATCTGATACTCATGGTAGTCAATCAGTCATACATTGTTTGGGATTCATACTATACTATGTCCCATCACATGAGCATCTGTTGAAATACATCAAAAGCCAACATTTAAAATGACATACCATGCTAAAACAGTTTTTAAACTTCAGATTCCATAATTCTTAACAGCTGGTAAACTGGCTTGGATTTTCAGGAGTTGAAATCCAAAACAACTGGAGGACCAAAGGTTGGAAACCACTGTGCTAATTCCTCAAATATCACTCTACTTTCTACAAGTCTACACCTACATGAGAGTAAGCAAAGGGCAGTAAAAGGCTTGTATATAACTTCCAAAGTTATTTTTATTGTGATCTATATTGATTCCTCTAGACTACTTGAACCATCAGTGTCTTTGCCTCTTCTAAAAACCTCCAGGAATGGTAGCTTTCCATGCATCCACTTCCATTTTTCAGAGTGGATTTCTGACCACTTCAGATTTGGTTTGGCTTTATTTTTTAATGCATTTTGGCACTCTCTAAGGCAGAAAATTGGCTCCTGGAACTGTTGGCATTGCCCACTCCTGCTCCATTTACAATGTTTGTTGACTTTAGTGTTCTTCCAGCACAGATGGAAGATATAAATTTACAAACAATGAAGTAAAAAAAAGAAAAAAATATTGAGATGTGTTATTGTTTCAGCTTGGGGAATTTCAACACTAGTGAATTTTCTCACAGTGATAAGGATACTTTAATTTTGTAAATTACAATTGTGCTTTTAAAAATCAGAAATAGAAGAAGTTAGCTAATAACACTGTAGGGTATGCCGTACGTTAGTTAATTTTTCCTGAATGCACGTCAGCACAGAACTAGTGCTTTGAGATCTTTAAAAAGAGCTCTTTATGTCATCATGCAGTTATAGTCTTCTACTATCACAGGGTGACATGGGCTATTGTTCCATTGTTCCTGGATGGGTGACAGCATATTTTGTCTCTTTCTCAACTTGTGTTTTTGGCAGTGGGCATAAAGAATAAAATCAAGGACTGGGAAGGGGGTATGATTTGATTGGTGCCAACAGGTTTAAGTGTAATCAACAGATGGTTGCTGAGGGAATAATGGAGTAAGAACAATGCTTTCATTGGTATTTTCACACAATGTTTTGGATTATTTTCAGGATAAATTACAAGTTGAGCTCATTAGCTACATGAAGTTCCTTCTATGTCCTTGAACAACTCAGGCTAGTGGGAGGAACCAATGAAAGAATTGTGGCTGTCAAGTGAAATGCTGGAAATGGCTGGGAAGAAGCCTTTAAATGCTTAATGCAAATTGTTTCTTAAGTTTTTTATGTTTTATTGTATTGTTGTTTTTATCGGCATTGAATTTTTGCCAGACCTGTAAGCCGCTTTGAGTCCCTACAGGTGAGAAAGGCAGGATAGAAATGACGTAAATAAATTAATAAAATGTTATCAGCAAGCAACAAATCTATCACCAATGGGATGTTTACTGAGTACCCGTAGTGATGGTGTGCATTCCTTCCATGAAGAGCTCTAGCTCCTTGTCATGAAGGTTCACTCTATCTTTTGTGAATGCTTCAACAATCTCTGAGAAAAGATTGTCTTATTGGAAAAGGTTTAATTTTGCATAAGCATACAACTATTTTCTTGGTCCACCACTCCAAATTTTCACATTAATTTAAGAGGTAAATGAAGCTGGAATTTCACTGACCTACACACAAGAACAAACTTCCCCCAAAAGAAAAGATGGAATAGGTTTAGATTGGATCACAGAGATTCAATAAAATAGAACACATCGACAACACAGGAGAACTATATAAAAACAGCATGTGATATGGTGAATGTGGACACCAGAACCAAGTCATGAGTTTCTGCTTAGTTGTGGATTTACTGAGTGGCTACAATTAAGAAATAATCTCAGGAAAGAGCTTTGGGAAGGAAATATCCAGGATCTCAAAAGAATGAGTGAGTAGAAAGACCCTCAGTCACCCTCAGGCTAGTTTGCCACATTTAAGGGAAATAATCTTTACCATCTAAAGTTTGCCTGCTTAAAGGAAATGAAATTGTGAAATTATCAAAATTAACATTGATATGGATTGATAACATTGATAAGGTGCCATCTACTTCCTTCACTCCATACTGCCAGAACAGTTTTTCATTAAGTTCAGGTATAAAGGCCACATATAGCCCTTATTAGAACTATGCTATGATAATAGTAGGGGATGTGACTTCCGAAGCCCTGCTCTATACATTTGATTACAAATATTTTATTCTAATTGATCATTAATGACAGAGAAAATAACTATACCAGCTTCAGGGCTGGTTTAGACTGTTCACTCATTCTAGGGGCATGTATGAAGGATGGGGGCAGAGGTCGGCATCTGGTACATCCACAGTCTTCCTGGCAATGCCCTCTGAGTATCTCCATCCTGCCCTAGAAGCCACCAGAGTTGTGGCGATAGTGAAATTTCCTACTACTGGTCAAATGAAGGTTTCTATAGCAGAAATTACTCTATGTGGATAGAGATCTCCTCCCCCCTCCCACACACACACACAAGGGGTGGCAGTCATATTACTGAATGACTTCTTAAACACTCATCCAGGGATGAGAAGTTTGCTCCCCAAATCTAGAATTATCTAAGTGCTCCACTGCCTAATCAAACTGCTTCAGTCTCATGTCTATAAAATGAAAATGTAACTGCATATTTCTGAGAGTAGATATGTAGTGCTGTAGAATTTGTTTCCACTTAAAAATAGGGCACACAGTGAATGACATGTTTCAGCGATTTCATAGTTTGTTCATATATAGCCAAGAACAGCTACAATTTCCACATCTCGCTTGTGATGTCCTCTTTAGCAGTTCATTTCTTTAAAAGACATTTGAGTGTGGGTATGGGTGTGGCGTGGGAAGGAACTAGAGTTCTAAAATCTCCTCTTGGATATATTTAAGGTTAGTATCATGCGTAAAGGAGGAACTTCTGGCCCTTTGATTACAAGTCACATCATGCATCAGTATTAGATATTATTAGACTGCAAGTCCAATTCTTTACCAATCACTGATTATGCCAGTCAGGGCTGATAACAATTGCAATCCAACATCTAGAGAACCACACATTCCCCAGGCCTACTTTACTAGTATAGTCAAAAATTAATAAAGTTATCAATAACAATTGATTATGATCTGAATGGAATCTCCATGTAAAGATTTTTTAAAATCATGTCAGAAGTGACTTGAGAACATACTGCAAGTTGCTTCTGGTGTGAGGGAATTGGCCAGCTACAGAGACGTTGCCCAGGGGACATCTGAATGTGATAGCCGGGAGATCCAGATGCTGTTATTGATAAATTTTCCAATGGATGTAACTTTGGCTTTCAATTTGTGCAGCCTGATAATGTGGACAGAATACTTGGAGATATGAGAGCTACCACATGTATTCTAGATCCTTGCCCTTCCTTGCTGATCAAACAGGCTACAGGGAGTCTGGCGGAATAGGTAAAGGTGGCAGTTAATGCCTCCTTAGAACATGGCAAAATCCCAACCTTCCTAAAGGAGGCGACTGTGAGACCTATATTTTACAAAGCCAACCCTAAACCCCTCTATAACGGATAACTATTGGCCAGTGTCCAACCTCCCTTTTCTGAGCAAGTTCTTGGAGCATGTGGTGGCCTCCCAATTCCAGGGATTTCTGGCTGAAATGGATTATCTAAATTAATTTCAATTGAGTTTCAGGCCTGGCTAAGGAACAGAAACAGTTTTGGTAACCTTGGTGGAGGACCTCTGCAGAGAGCTAGACAGAGGGAGTGTGTCCCTGTTGGTTCTCCTGGACCTCTCAGTGGCTTTCGATACCATCAACCATGGTATCCTTCTGGGTCATCTTGCTGGGATGGGACGGGAAAGCACTTTCTTACAGTGGCTCCGATCTTTGCTAGAGGGCCGTACCCAGAAGGTGGTGCTGGGGAGCTCATGTTCAAATCCCTGGCCATTGTTCTATGGGGTTCCTCAGGATTCCATTTTGTCGCCCATGCTGTTTAACATATACATGAAACCGCTGGAAGAGGTCATCCAGAATTTGAGAGTATTATGCCACCTGTATGCAGATGACATCCAACTCTATTGCTCCTTTCCACATTATGCCAAGAAAGCTGTCCTGATCCTAAAGCTGTGCCTGTCATCAGTAGTGGACTGGATGAGGGAGAACAAATAGAATCTTAATTGAGACAAGACAGAGGTACTCCTGGTCAGTCGGAAGACAGATCAGGGGATGGCGTCATACTCCCCCCGAAGACACAGGTTCACAGTTTGGGGGTCCTCCTGGACTCAGCGCTGAACATAGAGATCCAGGTATCTAAGGTGGCTGGGACGGCATTTGCACAATTAAAACTTGTGCACCAACTGTGCCAATTTCATGAGAAACCAGATCTGGCCACAGAGGTACATGCCTTAGTTACATCCTGTCTGGATTACTGTAACATGCTCTACATGGGGCTGCCTCTGAAGACTGCTCGGAAATTTCAGCTGGTCCAAAGAGCTGCAGCCAGGTTGCTAACCGGGGCTAGCTGAAGGGAGCAGACAATCCCCGTGTTGAAGCAGCTCTACTGGCTGCCAGTCTGTTATTGGACACAATTCAAAGTGCTACTTATGACCTTTAAAGCCCCAGATGGTTCGGGTCCAGGCTACTTGGCTGACCACAACCCCTTGTACGAACCTGCCTGGGCCTTGAGATCTTCAGGGGAGGCCCTTCATTTGGAGAGATAAAGTGAATAATAATAATAATAATAATAATAATAATAATAATAATAATAATAATAATAATCAGCTGATGACCCAAAATGCAGACTGGGCAAGGAAGCTGATGAAACCATTGATCATCTCCTCAGCTGCTGTAAGAAAATTGCACAGACAGACTACAAACAGAGGCACAACTATGTGGCCCAAATGATTCATTGGAACTTATGCCTCAAGTACCACCTCCCAGCAGCAAAGAACTGGTGGGATCACAAACCTGCAAAAGTATTGGAAAATGAGCACGCAAAGATACTGTGGGACTTCCAAATCCAGACTGACAAAGTTCTGGAACACAACACACCAGACATCACAGTTGTGGAAAAGAAAAAGGTTTGGATCATTGATGTCGCCATCCCAGGTGAAAGTCGCATTGACGAAAAACAACAGGAAAAACTCAGCCGCTATCAGGACCTCAAGATTGAACTTCAAAGACTCTGGCAGAAACCAGTGCAGGTGGTCTCGGTGGTGATGGGCACACTGGGTGCCGTGCCAAAAGATCTCAGCCGGCATTTGGAAACAATAGACATTGACAAAATTACGATCTGCCAGCTGCAAAAGGCCACCCTGCTGGATCTGCGTGCATCATCCGAAAATACATCACACAGTCCTAGACACTTGGGAAGTGTTCGACTTGTGATTTTGTGATATGAAATCCAGCATATCTATCTTTTTTGCTGTGTCATAATAAAATAATAATAATAATAATAATAATAATAATAATAATAATAATAATAATAATAATAATAGGTTCTATGTTCCCCCTTACTTCAATGATTCTTTATTCACCCATTTTATCTGTTTTAATATACATAACAAATGATTCATCAATAGCATCCTTTAAATATGGTAGCTACAAAAATAGAAATGAAAAATCCTGCAAAAGCTTACTTTGGCACTATACATGCTATCTACTTTCAGCACATTCTCTGCATAAAAATTTCTGACATTTGTAAGGAAGTGACCTTTGTTTTTCTTGGTTATGTCTGCTGAATATCAGATTTATGCAAGAAGAGGAGGAAAAGGTGTAGAAGGCAGCTGTTTGCAAGCACGAAAATCAACTGTTGGCAGATGATGTGTTAGGTCCCTTTTTGCTCATTGAAGCCTTATCCCTTTTCACAGGGTGATCCAGCTTAATGCTTGTCTTTGTGTAATTGAGAACCAACGACACTGCAAGGCATAGCCTTCAGGATATCACAAGGGATTATGGGGTTCTGGGTTGGAAGTGAAGGACTTTGATGCACAGACCGTTATTTTATCTCTCCTTCTATTTAAAGGACACTTCACAGGGAAGGACAGAAGAAGGGTGTAAGTGAACAATTAGCTTCCCAGAAAGTGCTGTCAGTAATTATTTGGTTTCCTAGACCATGATCTGTGGTTTCATGAAGATGGAATTCTGGCAAGGGATGAGTTGCACTTTACATCAATTGACAGGGATGTTTTTTCTAAGAGGCTCAGAAACCTGATCAGGAGGACTTTAAATGGAATGATGTGGAGAAAGGAAGCAGTATTCTTAAGGGCAGGAGTTTGTCAGGTGCTGGAGATGAATGTTATCAAAAACTAGATAAATAGTATAAGTACACAACAGTGAGGAAAAACAAACCTTAAATAAACAGCTAAGAGAAATAACCAATGGTATTAGATGACACTATTCAAATTCAGAAAGCTCAAATGAACAGAGCATGGGAAAAACACAAGATGAACTTTAACGCTGAATACAACAAACAAATATGATATAACAGGAATTGCTGAAACCTGATGGACAATGTTTCATAATTGGAATGTACTTAAAAGGAGGCCAAAATCTTTTTCAGAGAAATAGACCAAATAGGAAAGTAAGAGATATAACATAACATGCCAAATATGTTTACACCTGTGAAATCCTGAAAGTCGGGTTGAGAACTGTTGTATAAATCCTGAAAGTCGGGTTGAGAACTGTTGTGTAAAAATTAAGAAGAAAGAAACAGTAATACCATTATGGAGGTCCATTGTCAACCCCAAAGTGAGACTAAAGACTGGGCTGATACCTTCCTAGAACAGATGACCAAATATTCAGAAAGGAGGGATTTTGTAGTAATAGGTGATTTCAATTATTCTGACAATTTGTTGGAAATCACTCTGCCAAAATATCAGCAAACTCTGCTAAATATATCCAACAAATTTCTCACTTCCCTTACCCAGAAGGTGGAAGATACAATAAGGGGATTGGGCATTTTAGATCTGATCTTAGCCAACAGTGATGACCTGGCTAACAGGGTGGAAGTGACAGAATTCTTAGGTGAGAATGACCATAGAGTTTGCTACATTGAGGAAAGGAGGAGCCAAGAATAGTTAAACATGCATTTTAGACTTTAAGAAAACTGAATTCAGAAAACTTAGGGAAATACTGGGTGTGATCCCATGGCTAGAAACGCTAAACGAGAAGAGAGGTCATGATGAATATGAGTTCATTAAAATGCCATCATGAAGGAACAATTCCTAATTGTTCCAGTTAGGAGGAAAAATGAGAGGTGTGTATCGTAAGTTGCTATAGAAATGTACATTTCCAAGGTGGAAAAAATGAAGAAATTTCAAAAAAAAAAAAAGCCACCTGGTGACCTTTGTTTAAAAGAACTGGGTATATTTCAAATAAACCATTAAAAAGATTAGTAATGAATCAATTGGAGACATAGGCTTGGATGCAGCTATAGGGGATCTAAATAAGGGCATTGCCTCCAGACAAAACAAATATTAAGAGTTTTAAGTGTGGATTATTTTCAGTATCTCACCATCTGCAATGTTGGAAATGTGAAGGAAAAATTCGTTATGAAGCAGAACCCTTATTGGTAATGGCCATCCTCCCATAGCTACATCCCTGGGGATAGAAAAAAAAGTTTCTGGCAAGTCTCACATCGATATTTCTTAGACAAAATTTCCAAGTCTGAGTGGGACCATTTTTATACAGGATAGTTATTAATGAATATTTCTTTGAAACCACTGCTCTACAGACCAGGAGATTCCTGGCCTTAGCAGAACAATCTGAATTGTAGTCAACAAAAAGCTATATTGCCAGCGTCTTGTTTCAGCATAGCAAATACAATGCACAGTAATAAATGTTTTAAAAGCAAAGGGTGATACATTTCACATTAACAAAAGTTAGAAGATGACTGAAAGGGCTTGGAGCCAAAGGATATCAACCAGAGTAAGATTTTCCTAAGAACAGTATTCTCCTGGCTGGTTTCCATTACTGAAAAGGCTATTTTCTCCACTAACACTGGCTTAACTTCAGTTTCTGATTAAGTATACAAGCAAGTTCATGTGGGATATACTGATCCTTCAGGTAATCCAAGCAGAATGCCTTTTAGAACTTGAAAGACTTGCATTAGTGCTTTTAATTGTGTTTATAAAGGACCAAGAAATATGAAAGTTATTGACTGCAGAATTTTCCTGGCTTAAGCTGAGTTGCAAATAGAGCGATACAGTCAACCTATCAAGTTCTTTTGACATAGAAGGAAGAAAGTTCCGTGATCACTTCTCAATTCTAGTAGGAAATAGCAATACAATTATGTAAACAATTAATGATTTGCTTCTTAATATGTGAATTCTGTTCTCTGAGCAGTCACCTTATGCTGACTCGTAGTAAGGCTGATGCTTTTTGACAGAAAAAAAAGTCAGAAAGCAAAGTCAAGTAAGAAAGGTTTGATATAACATTTTTAAGAGGAGGGGAAGAAATAACTTTCATGCCACAGTAATAATTCAAATTTATGTTTGCTTGATTTCCACACTGAAATGTACAAAAGACAGAAGGGGAAAACTAATTCCCTCCCCTTCAGTCTATCTCCTGCTGTGCCACCCATCTCTCCTTACTAATGTCAGAATGCCCAAATGATGATAGGTTGGCATTTGCCAGATTGTATTATAATGGCTATGAAGGAGACAGAAAGCCTGCTTGCTTCCTGCCTGCCACCCTACCTCACAAAGCAGAGAACCCAGTTCACCCTGGTGGCTCCACCACAGATCCTAACATTTCTTAACTCAAGGAAGCAAGAGTCTGAATCATGAGTCCATGTTGTGATGACCTACTTTTAATCTGACAAAGCGTATGAAAATTTAGCTATCAGGAATCATCTCAAGTTATGCAGCCTAGGGAATCACTTACAAATGATACGAGTCCTCGGCCTTTTTCCTTTGAACTGTTGAAGCTTCATAGATCCTCTGAACTACCCAGTACACTTCACTGGATCCATAGCGATTGGGTTTGAAATCTCTTTGACATACCTTTGCTTTAAATGCTCTCAAGGCTCTTTTCATTTACTGCATGAACAAAATGATCACGGAATTCTCCCTCTCTGTGTTAATGCACTGCTCTGGAATATTTTTGCCACCAGCCATACAAAGTAGAAATTCAAGACTAATTCCGGCTGCTCTTTAAATCAAGCAGAAAACAGTCTAATTTCAAAATAAGAATGCTTCCAAAATTCTCATCAACTTCAAATTGTGACTGCATTTTGTGTTCTCTATTAGCTAGTTATATGAACACCGGAAACTGCTTTATTCTACAGTAGACCATTTGTCTCTTCTAATGGCAATAGCCCTCCAGGAAGAAAAAAAAACAGGGTTGTACTGTATTCACTGACCTATAGTCCCTTGAGTTCACTTGCCCTTGTTTCTAAAGTGAAACCAAAGGATTAAATGTAATGTAATGCTGAAAGAGGGAAAAGCAGAGTTGCACTCACACACAGGAATTTACCGCTGCTCAAGTAGTAGGCCAACAGAGAATGTACACAGGCTGTGCAATTTGTCCAATGGGACAGAACAGCATGTATATAGAATTTGTCTTTTTGTCCCTATGTTCTGGAGAAAAAAGGAGGGAGGAGAAGTGGGAATTCACTTCTGCAAGCATACGACAACCTGCCATCACAGTAATGATACAACTGGATTCAGAACAAAATATTAAGATTTTGATTTCTAAAAGAACACACATTTCTGAGTCTTGTTGATGCAAGACTTTGTCACACGTTTCCTTTAACGCCTGTCTATTTTTCTTCTTCTAATTTAGCAGCATGCATGTGTGCAATGATAGTACTTTATAAATATACATATGGTCATGTTATTTTTATTTCTGGTATATACTGAATTCACATGTGACCATTCATATGAGCTTTTATGCTGGTTTGCCACTGATACGATTTTTAGGGGGAGGAGAATCCCACCTAAATGCATATTTAAATATTTTAATTTCATGAAATATTTATTATATATTTACCTTAACATTTTCAGAAATTCTATTTCTGGCCCATGTCAATTTCACACGTGGCCATTCATAAGTTTTGTTCCTAAATTAGACTACTGTTGCCAATGTTCTCCTTTTGTTTTTATTTTGCCCCCAAGGCAGTGGGGCAAGGATCATATTTAAATGCTTCATGCAAAATATGTATTTTATATTTTAAGGTATAGTTAATTATATTTCTCTTAATTTTTTAAAAAGGTGTTAAAACAATAATTGATGTTTGAATGAACCTATCTCTCTTTCTCCATTTTTGCCCTTATGTATGAAGAACAGAAGAGTCATATCACATACTAGTCCTGTATACAAATCTAATCGTCAGATTTGGGGAGATAATTTAACAACCTTCAGCTTTAGGAAGATAAATAAGAGATAATATGAGCATGTGGAACAGATTCATCCAAGAAAGGCATGATTATTTTCCTCTAAATTTTTCTCTCCTCCACATTTACGAAACTTCCAAAAGGAAATTTGAATTCCCTTCAGGGCACCAACATACCATCAGGAGACAGGTAGGAATATTTATGGCAGAGGAGTAACTAGGGCACATTCTACCTCACACAAATCCTTTTTAGAAATGCATCATTCAAAGAACAAAGTTATTTTTTGCTAGGAGACAAAACCAAACTGGTTGGTTCTTCCCCAATACAATTTCTGTGTTGTTCTTAAAGGCTGCTGTCAACTCTGGCATTTTGAAGGCACAGAGAGAAAAGACCAAATTGCTACTCTGCAGGCGTATGTTGCACTTAGTACGAAATATTTATAAATGCATACTTTGAATGTGCCAGCTTGAAGTTTATGTTTAAGGTTTACAATTCCAAAAGCAACTGTGTTTCATTGACAAGCACAGTAGTCTCTCAATTAACTGGCACTCATGGGGATTGCTAAGTAAAGGTAAAGGTTTTCCCCTGACATTAAGTGTAGTCGTGTCTGACTCTGGGGGTTGGTGCTCATCTCCATTTCTAAGCCGAAGAGCTGGCATTGTCCATAGACACCTCCAAGGTCATGTGGCCAGCATGACTGCATGGAGTACTGTTACCTTCCTGCTAGAGAGGTACCTATTGATCTATTCACATTTGCATGTTTTTGAATTGCTAGGTTGGCAGAAGCTGGGGCTAACAGAGGGAGCTCACTCCGCTCCCCAGATTTGAACTGCTGATCTTTTGGTCAGCAAGTTCAGTGGCTCAGCGGTTTAACCCACTGTGCTATCAGGGGCTCCTTGGGGATTGCTAGATGCCGAATAAATGTAGTTTCTGATAACTTGAGAGTTAATCTTAAAAACAGGCCTAACACTATACCCCATACTATACCATAACATAAGCTCTGAATTGACTTGATAGTAATATTGAAATAATGAAATTGAAAACAAATTAAGACAAATAAAAGAGAACTTAATGTAATATAATAGTTGTAGTGTTTGACTGTATTATAAAAACAGGACTTTAAAAAAGTATTATTTCTTTTTTGGGGGGGGGGGGGAGTTGCTTAGAATATCCCATTGCTTGGGTTCTGGTTAGCTGAGGCTGGATCTACACTCCAGTTTTAGAATGCAGATTAACTGCACTATACTGGATCATATGAGTCTACACTGCCATTTAATCCAGTTCAATGCAATTAATCTGCTTTCTGAAACAACAGTATATGTCAGTGTGGATTCATCCTGAGAGTCTACTATAGTTCTGTTCGTGGCTTTTAGCTATGGCATTTAAAGAACTCTCCATTGTCATTGGCCACATATTCCAGCATATCTGAGACATTCTAAAACTCAGTGGTCTTTGCTCTTCTCACTAACTATCTGATTAGCCTCAGCTAGAAACAGCAAAATACACCTTTAACATGATGCAGAAAACAACAGGGAAACGTTTGAATCCAAAAATGTACATTTTTCCATGTTGAACCTTCTTGGACTGCATCCCAGCATAGAAAAAGTGTCAAAGCCAATGATGGATGCACATACTGTATACCTCATTTACCCATCACAGAGCCCAAGATCTTTTGCTATAAAAGACAAAATAGCGCCCACTCACCCCACCCTTCATACAATAACCATTTGGGTATTTATTTACTCAGTATTGACTTGGACACTTGCAACTGCATAGAACTCTCACCATATATTAACTTTTGGCTTGGTGGCCTACAAATGTGGATTCTAACATCTCTATATTATTGCCACCCAATGCAAGCAATGCTCAGATTACATCAAGCCTCCTTGCCTTTGACATTTGGAAATCATTACAGCACACTGGTTATCTAACAAAATGCCCTTTTTATCTCATGAACTAATGTGACCCTGCCCTAGTTTCAGCTGTCTGCAAAGAGTTCAGCATGATCCCTGACCTGACCCTCTGCCTATCCACCCCAACCTTTTTCATTGCTCTTTAAGCTCTACTACACCATGGGTCAATTTGTCTTTCCACAATACAAAACAAAACAGCACATTGTTTCTATCTTTCACTGCTTTCTTGCAAACTAGAAGTACTCCATAAGCAAGCCAACATGTTGGTTATACCTTACAAGACATAGATGATAAGACCTAGAGATTCAAGAACAAAATACCAGGCTTCAGAGACTATGTGAAAAAGCGATGAAACCTAGCTGAAAGGGGGAAATTTTCAAGGCCAATGTTCTTCTCCTATCTGAAGCAAAATCCAAGCACAAGAAGTGTTCTTGGCTGCCCTCCTCACTTCCTGTAAATCATTCTAGCCATTTAGGGTTATAAAGAATATTTGCATCTTTATGAAAAATGATGCCTTGACATGTAGAGACACCCCATTCAAAAAACTGCCCATCACAGCAAGTTTTTGCCCTTTGCTTCTGTAAGAAAAGAAAACACCAGAAGAAAAGAACAGAAGACCAGCACTTTTTCAGCAGCAGCAGCAATAACAAAAAAGAAAAAGATGCTGGTGCAAAATGTCGTATTTTGCAAAAATATTTCTTTTTACACAAAACCTAACATTGTTAGAAATAAAGCTTTTCCAAAAATGTCTGCAGAAGATTACAAATGCCAAAGAAATTACAAATTTGCCAGAACTCTTGTTATTTTTTCCTGTGATAAAATCTTTTGAAATTTTTCACATATCTATGATAACAAAGTAAGCAAACAGCTGTCTTTTGCTTCCCAAACTCCCTTTTTCCTTCCCTCGACTCAAAAATAGCTGGCACTGCAGTAAGTCCTTTCTGAGAGGAAAGAGATCAAAGGTCACCTCATTGGACTGATATCTATCTATCTATCTATCTATCTATCTATCTATCTATCTATCTATCTATCTATCTATCTATCTATCTATCCATCCATCCATCCTTTGGAAGAATTATAGACCTAATAGTCTCCTGTACTTTAGAATACCATTTACTAGGGTGATCTGATTAATTATGTTATTAAATCTTTGAGAACACTTTAAACTCCCTACTCCTCTAGGCAATGTTCTTCCATTTATCCCATGAAAAATGCCAAAAAAGAAAAAAAAAACAATCAAATCTACATCAATAACAACCCTATGACCCATCTACAAGGTAGGGCAGCTGCCAGGGTTTATTACAGAGGTTCACAATTTAAACTGTGGTATTCATATGCGAAGTGCTTGCTCTACCATTGAGCCATCTCACTAAAATTTTGATGTGCATAACTATAGTTATATAAAATGGGGTTGTACTTACTTGCTCCCATGTGCTAAAATGAGGCAGCTCAAAATGTTTTTCATTATCTAAAGGATGGTAATAGTTTCTATGTATTTTCAGTGAGGGGCTATTCATGTTTGTGATGTTTGTGCTTGACATTGCATAATGCAGACTACAATTCCTACTGCCTTGGTGAACTGACTTTTTAAAAGAATAAGAACTGAATAGTTGTTTGTCTCTTTTTGATCAAGGAATCAGGTCCTCTGTGTTTTGTGTCTGTGTCTTCACAAAGGAAAAAAAAAGATTAGTTTTATACAGAGGCACCATGGTCAAATTGCAGAAACCCTGACTGAAACTAAAGGGCTTGTAGCTTTCATATAGGAGACAAGAAACCTTACATTTGCCAATTTCTTAAAAGAGGCACATGAACATTTCAAAACAGCTTTTATCAAGAATAAGCAGTTTTGTGGCCTGTGATCATGTGCATTCTTGGAAGCTTAAGAGGGTGATTTCTGCTTCATACTTGGATGGAAAACTCCTAACAAACGTCAGATGTTGTGGTTATATTTCCGGGGGGGGGGGGGGGGGGACATACAATGATATGATTGGCAGATAAATCTCTAAGTTTTTCTTGCCTATGAAAATCCTATGAAATTCATGAGATTGTCATAAATCAACAAATGGCTTGAAGGCATATACACACACATTTTGCCGATGAAAAAGAAAGCTGATTCCTATAGGGTCAACAAACAATTTACATGAAACAAAAAGCATTTCCTTTGTAGGTAGCCTTTTCCAACCCATCTAGATGTACAAACGGGCATTAACGAGTTACATTATTTATTATGCATTACTGCAATCATGAATATATAGCAACAGCTGAGCCAAATTTACTTGTGACGTTAGCATATTTTGGCAGCTTATTTTGAGGGAAACTGTTATTTTTCTTTAATCCATCCCCTGCCCAAATGACTTCACTTATTCTTTCACAGAATGTGCTCATCTCCCTTCCAGATATTGCATAATCTGACTGGCTATCTTGCAGTGTGAGATTATACCATTTTCTATGTTGCTGGACCAGATCGCTTACTTTGTTTTTCCAGAAAGAAGAGGCAGTTTGGGTGAGTGGATGTCCCAGAGAGCCAGTAGCACATGAGACAGTGCTTCCTAACAGGATTTTATGTTAAAACAAGTATTTGCATAATCTAAGTGTGTGTGTGTGAGGGGGGACAATTAGCTGGAAGAATGCTATCTCATACTGTGAAACAGAAGAATATCCATGGCACTTTGCAATCTTTTTGATTGCTTTGAAACATTGTCATTTCTATATTGCCAAGATACACATTCATTCATCCACGGCATGCATACTGTTGTGCCTCATATTATAAAATTGCAAAATGAAATAAATAAAACAATGTAGTATTGATCTAAGGTACTGGAAGAGTAAAAATTATGAGTGGACAAATTGAAAAGATTATTAAAGCTGCCAGCATGGTATATAAGATGTTTTGACTTTCATGAGTACATCCTGTTCATTTCTGTTTGACTATCTTTATACTTCTGATTTGTCCTCAAATGGGCTTCTTCTTAATTTTGCTGTAATATTTCTGTTGGGGTCCCTGGTATGTGTTTTTGACCTTCTGGTCTTCTCTGTCTATTACTAATATTTCTTTTACTGTGTGACTTCCTCAGGTCTCATGTCTTTTAATGCCATATGCAAATGAAACTCAACTGTATCTCCCTACTCACTTTTCCAATTGAAACATTTACATTGAAATTTTGCCATGCATGTTGAAGACCCAGTTTCTCTTTTTTTTTTTCTTAAATTGTCTTCTTTGCATACTCTATCCTTGGCCTTTAATAATGTTATCATACATCCTGATGCATTATTTAGGCAGAGGAACTGATCCTTGATAAAGAACATCACCAGTATACAAAATTTCATCATAGAATAGTTATCCATAAACCAGGGATGGACAAAGAACCTTCAAGATTATTTTGAGGGCAATTATTTTGACGTCTGTGGACAATAGCTTTTTTAGCTAAAAAATTGAGAACTCCTTTTTTTTAGAAGCTTCCACAAATGGAAATTCATCTTTTCAATATTTGCGTTGTTTACATCACAATATTGTTTTTTTCACAATTTGTTCTTTCTTTTCCCATTTTTCGAGCATTTTTATACTTTCTTTGGCCTCTAGAGACACAAAGTGGTGCATCCCTTCAACATACAATCTAGACACAACATAGAATTATATGTACATTTTTGATCTGGTAACCCAAAACACAGAAAGAGAGATGCTATATTATCAGAACACACTTTTTTTTTAAAGAAATAATCCTTAACATAAATCTGCTATATTAGTGTAATTAATGTATCTTTCCTGTTATATTAATATAATTCTCTCTTCAAAAGAATACTGTCCATATTTGCAATTTTAATTTCAAGAGCTAGAATGTAGGTCATCACTTCCTTGATTACATGAAATTACTTGTGGTTAAATGTGAAAATATAGTATGAGAGTTATACTGCTGAAGGAGAAATAATAAGAAAACCTAAATCACTTTATGACAACTTGACTCTCAAGTAATTTCTGAATTTGTAGGATTTTAAATTTATTTTAAACATCAAGTATTATATTCTATTGTTTCTTCCAACTATAATAGACCAATTGATGAAATGGCAATTTAGCAACTCAATGAATGCATAACTTGCACTGACTTAATAAATTTCCAGATGGAATGAATTTCAGTTCATATATTCCTAGGTTCTCTGTCATGGATCCTGAGCTTTATTCCATAAATGGAAAGGTGCACAACCATGTGAAGGAATCCACTAGTTAAAATGGGAGAAGTAACCTCCACCAATTTTGTAAACATACTTTGTAATGGATTTGTCTCAAATACAAACTAATGTTCTAACAGGAAATCAAATGGATTGTAAATGAAAGAGAAATGTTTTTACATACCAGCCTTCACTGACTGCCATACCATCCTTGTGAGGTCAGCAGACATTATAGGCTATACAACAAACACAAGCTCCACTGAATCCCCGTCTGTAATGTAGAGAGATGTTGAGAACATATGTGCTTTTTAGAAAAGTGCTGCTATGGTTATACTTCCCACAGTGAAAAGCCCTACAAATAACATAAAAATCAATTCACACATGATTCCCCCCCCCCTCTCCATAAAGGCAAATAATAGCTCTCCAACACATGCAATTGCAGGAAAGTTATGTTTTCCTAACTCTTTATGATGCTTTTTTATGAAGACATCTCCACATAGGTGGTAAACAAAATCTTATCTGAAATGTCTCATAAGCTTCTTAAATATGTCAAATTTCTAGAATGGAATAGATATTCAGACTATGATTCCTTTTAAGCACCAATGTAAAATTCAGTTCAAAAATTGAGAAAATCTCATCTGAATAAGGAATGGTTGACTTCATAAACCTATTTCTGCTCATGTACTTTCCCTAATGATCTCTCTTTACACACTCAACATGTCAGGTGATGGGACCTTTTAAAAAACAGTCTAATGATGGATATTTTGGATCAGGGTATGAACTGGCACAAAACATGTATTGATTTGCATAGAATAATATGTTGTCATGCATCTTTATCCTAGCCTTTAGCATCTTTTCTCAGGGTAATTAATATAGTTGTCTTCTTGCATTTGTCACAACAATCATGTGAGGCAAGTTAGTCCAGGGGTGAATTCCTGGTCATAGTTCATTCAGTAAACATCATGCTTGATAAGGGATTTGAAACCAGACCTGTCTCCTCTAAAACAAAACTCTAGACACCATGATACAGTGGCATGTTGAACTAAGCTGAGAAGAACAATAACTAATAGATTTGGACCATATGCATGCACACTTGCAAACTTGCTCACTTATACAGACACACACATGAACATGAAATTATCTCCAGATCACCCTTGGCGTATATATTGAGTTATGTTTACACAAACTCTCTCATTTCGGTTTATGGTTTCTTGTTAATGTAAACTCTACCTACTCTATAATGAATATATTACTATTTTCAAAAGCTGAAACTGCTTTGATAGCTATTGGCACAAGAAAGGACAACATACAGATCATGGACTATATGCCACAAGGTGCAGATACAATTATATGGCAGTAGTCATAAATGTTCAGCACACTGAATGCTGCTGTTGGCCAATCCTCATATCTCATGCGTTCTATATCCACCATGCAGCTCCAGGTTTCAATAGTAGAGCCCAATAATCCCTCCCCTTTTACACATTTATCTACTTCTCCCATCTATATTCACAACCGTAGCCATTACTGCAGCACCCATATACAGGCAGTCCCCAAGTTACAAACAAGATGAGTTCTGTAGATTTGTTTGTAAGTTGGAACAGATACATTTTTAAGTGTAACTACAGCCAACTATATGTAAATTTTAGCTTCGGATAGCATAGGAGTAAATGGTGTTTGTTTTGCTGTCTGTGCCCCTGTTCAGAAGATTTCACCTCACATTCAAATTTGGCTTATTGCGGAAACAAGGATTGGTGATAAACCTTAAGTAGAGACACTTTTTTTCTCATGGTAACTCTTTCAGGAGTGAATTCCCTTTCTAGGAGTAGGTTTCTTGCACTTCCTGTTATCTCACTCCCATTCCTAACTGTGAGTCAAGTATGTTAGATGTTTGTAACTTGAGACTGCCTTTATGCAAAATGGGTGGGTCCATGATCAATGTTTAAAGAGACATGCATAATGACAATGAAAATCAAAAGGAAACTGGGGAATACTGTTTTGGTTACACATTGATTGGTAGTTACACCAAACATTCACTAGTGTATCCAGGGGAAGCATGTTGATATATAATTCATAAATTCAGGGTCATGGTTATGCCACAGAAAAGCAAACAAACATATTTAAAATAATCCACACATTCACATTATATGATGTTAATAATAGTATGCATATGACAATTATTTTGCTAACATCATAGCACTTAGATCAGTAGTTCCCAACCTGTGGGTCCTCAGGTGTTTTGACCTTCAAATCCCAGAAATTCCAGCCAGTTTACCAGCTGTTAGTATTTCTGGGAGTTGAAGGCCAAAATATCTGGAGACCCACAGGTTGAGAACCACTGACTTAGATTCAGCATGTGATAAAGAGTTTCAGGTTCCAGTAACTAGAATTAAATGGGTAGCTTTCAGTTCATGTAGACATCTGTATTGTCTGTATCAGATATATGTCAGTGATAATAAAAATAAATGTTTGGAAATACAGTGAAGCATCTTTTCTTGGACTATAACATGTTGGCTTTCAGTTGAGAGTACTTAGTTCGAATGCCAATCCCCATATAATTTTTTTAAAAACATGTTTTCAGAAAACTGAAATCAAGTAAATGAGAAAGCTGGACAACTTTGTTTTTGGCATGGAGGAAAATCAGAACCTTATTATATAATCTGTGATATGCTATATTTTCTGATTTCAATTAATTTAAACGTATCAGCAGCTGGTCAAATTGAGAACTTTGAAAAGTTACTTTTTTTGGTACCCTAGCTCCCAGAATCCCTATGTTCCTTAAGGAATTCTAAAAATACTGGTCCATCCATCCATCCATCCTGAGATAGATAGATAGATAGATAGATAGATAGATAGATAGATAGATAGATAGATAGATTAGATTAGATTAGATTAGATTAGATAGATCTACTTTCTCTCAGACTTGGACATAAGGCAGTTCATAAAAAGGAAGAAAACACAATAAAAATACATACAGTTAAAACATACAATATTAAGATTATAACAGTTATTAAACAATAACAGAATTAAAAGTATTTAAAGGTTTACTTTAAAACAAAGATTGATAACAGTGCAATATTACAGAAATCTATTTTCTTGTTTAAAAAAACTAGTTCCAAGTACGTGTTGACCTTTCAAGAAATAGAGAACAAGGAGCCAAATCTGCTTCCCTAGGGAATGAGTTCCCCCCTCTGTGGGAGCAATCACATCTTCTCCTGCATTTCCACCAGTCGTAACTGTGAAGATGGTGGGATAGAACAAAGTGCCTCTTAAAAGCTCGGTGAGACTCTTATAGGAAGAAGTGGTTCTTCACATAGGGTGGACCTGAGGTTATATAAGTCAAAGCCAGCATTTGTATTTTGTCTGGAAGCAATCAGTAGAGCTGTTGCAACAAGGGAGTTGTATGAACCATGAAAACAGCACATATTAGCAATCTGGCTGCAGCTCTTTGGAACAGTTCAAGTTTCCAAAGATTCTTCAAAAGCAGCTTCACAAAGAGTACATTATAGCAATGTGTCCCTGTAGCCAAATCAGACATTCCAAGGAATGGGTGTGGCTGGTATACAAAAAAGAAAGAAAAAAAAAGCAAAACAAAAAAAACCACTTTTGGTTAGATCATTAATCTATCTGCCTCAATCTTGCCTATTTTAATTGCTGCTACCTTTCTGAGTTCTCATAGGGATATCTTTCTCAAAGTGAGAATTTATCTCAGGAGCTGCAAATTTAACCTATAATGAACCTTGTGTATAATATGATCAGTACTTTACCACACCTAGTTTCCAGTTTGTCTCTGTGAGCACAATTGGTCCTGCGTCTGAGTAAACATTTTCAATATTTTGATGCAAAAACAGAAGTATTTTCTTCTGAGCTGTACACATTTTGAAGATCAACATGCTTAGCCTAATGTAAATTATTTTTCTTAATATAAGCTACTATTTGCCACTATGAATTCAAAAGTGAATGAAATATAGGTCAAATCAACAAAATAAAAATTTGGTAAATGGCATATCTATAATAACAAAAATATAGTTTTTCTCTGTGAAACAAGTATAATGAAAATAGGTGAAACAACCTAAAACAAATGTTTTGCACACACAATATAAGAGAGTTTACAATTAACAGAACTCTAGTTGAACAACTACTACTTAACAAAATGGTTGTCAAGTAGTTGAACCTTGACTCCAAAACCGATCACAATCACAGCTTCAGCATTCCAGTAGCCTGTACCTTCTGCACTTTATTATACTGATTAGCTCTTTCTCCATCCATCTCATTTATTTATAGAATGCTGAGTCAAATATTAATGATGAGTGTTTTCAGAAAATGATCTGCAAAATATTGTTGTCAAGAGGTTTTCTTTAGGGTAAGAATGGGAAATGAATGTGAATATTTTCCCATGTACTAATAATCTTTTGTAAAAAGAAATTGCATTCATATATCACTTTAGAATGTTCAAACGAGTCTGCAAAGGAGATAGCAAATTCAGAGTTATTTTAATTGACTGTTGCTGACATCAAAGGATGAATCAGAACACTGTATTTCCTGGGTATCTTTTCAACAAATGCAATACAAACAACTAGAGAGAGAAGTGAGAGAAGGAGCCATCCTTTAGTCTAGTATAAAACAACTGCCACTTGAGTCTTCTCTCTCAGAACTGCCTCATTCAATTGTCATAGCACCTGGCTTTGTTTATTTCCTGTCTCTTTTGCATGACATCTATTGTTTTGAACCCAAGTATGTTACATTGTGACTCTCCAAATGCTGAACTGCAATTCCCATCATACTTGACCACTGGCTATAATGGTTAAGGTTAATCATGAGGACCTAGGTTTTTAAAAAGGTTTTTAAGATCATCAGGAGCTGCTGTGATTTTATAAGCTTTCAATGATGTTTGATACTGTTTTCATACTTGTACATTTTAAGTTGTATTGCAATGCTTTTAGTTGTGAGCCGCTTTGAGTCTCCGTATGGAGAGAAAAAGAGGGATATAAATATAATAATAATAATAACAATAGGAGCCACTGGTGATGCAGTGGGTTAAACCACTGAGCTGCTGAACTTGCTGACCGAAAGGTCGGCAGTTCGAATCCAGGGAGCAGGATGAGCTCCTGCTGTTAGCCCCAGCTTCTGCCAACCTAGCAGTTTGCAAATATGCATATATGAGTAGATCAATAGGTACAGCTCTGGCAGGAAGGATCTCTACAGATAACGCTGGCTGTTCGGCTTAGAAATGGAGATGAGTACCAACCCCCAGAGTCGGACACAACTCAACTTAATGTCAAGGGAAAACCTTTACTTTTACAACTACTCCTAATAGGTTTGTTAAGTATTATTTTAAGGCATAACCTTTATCTGAGACCAGGAAAGCCTGTCCCTTATCAATCTGCCTGTTTCCCTTATAAAAAGGGGTGCCCTCCATTTGAAAGTTGGAAAAAATATCCTTTTATACAGATTTGACAAAATGTTGAAACATTTTGAATTTTGTGGTGCGAATCCTTCATGGAAGCAGAAATGTGTGCACACTTATGATTGCAGACAATGTTAATGTCACAGAAAAATGCATGACTAAGTTAATGGAAATCAATACTTTCATTTGGTATTTAGGCAAAGTACCAAGTTATTAATAGCTACTTCCTAATTGCATATCATGAATTCTGACTGCCCCTTACTGCTATTTTGAAAACCAGGAAGACGATGGTAAGGATTTTTTTTAAAACTGTGAACTGTCTCAAAGGCTGGAAGGTAAATATATAAATCTACATAAATTTAGTAAGATAAACCACTTTTGAAATAAGCTTTCATACATGACACTTAGGCCTGACCTTGGTAGGTTCACATCAATTTCTCTGCACCATTCCCTGAGTAAGTCCAAACACCGTCATATGCTGCAGACTTTTCCAAGGACAATATTTTCTCAGCCAGCCAGACAACAGATACTTCAGCATGCAGTGTGGCTTAAAACTGTACTACATCAATAGTCTAAAGGTTATGTCAGCATTTCTACCCCAACATTAAATTAACAGCATTTTTGCATGCTCCTCAGTATCCCATTTCTGGAGTGGAGCACCAAAACCAATTTATATCATTTTTGAATAATATTTAATATTCATTAATAATGTGCAACAGTACCATCCTGTCCTTTTAAAAAAATTCTGCTCACTTCCAAACTGATGAACATGAAGAACTGGACTGACATGTGACTAAATCTCAAAATGTACTTTGAGCATCAGATTATGGAGAACAGGGTTTGAATCCCTCACTGCCTGATCTTGGACAAATCACACTTTCTCAGCCTCACAGGAAGGCAATGACAAATCTCCTCTGAAGAAATCTTCCAAGGAAATCTCATGAGAAGTTCTGCCCTATGGTTGTCATAGGTCAGAAATGACATGAAGGCACACAACAACAACCATTATTGACTGACTTATTCCAAGAGTTCATTTTCAATGAAAGCCTATAAAAATGAGAAACACTTTATAGACACTGTTCTCACTTTCTGCTTTAGCATCCTTAAAATCTCAAGACATTCCCATATTTTTTCTTACATGCATGAAAGGCATTTTACTAAGCACATATAGAGATGTAACACAAAGATTGAACAATAAAAATATGATCTTATCTCTCTTCTCCTCCCCTCCCAAATGTTAAAATTGCCCACGATTTTTTTTATCTGTAAGTATCGATATCCACCAATCTAACCTAATACAAAGACATATAGTTGGTAAGTAAGACTCCAAATACGGACTCCTGTCCACATGTCATGACCAAAGATATAGAAGGAAACTAAGATACAAAAAGAATAGGATTTGGTTTCTGCTATAAAGCCATCATGAACACAGCCAACCCATGCAACTGCTCTGGAGTTGAATTTTCCACCAATGTTTGACAAACATACCTAAAGCAAGATGGGAATTTGCTTCAATGTCCCACCTTTAATCTCTATGCAGTCTATACTTCTCTCTTACATAGCTATGGTGATGAGGATGCAGGGATGCCATAGTTGCTAAGCAACTGACATTTCTCCACCACCCCCATCTGTTGACCAGCCTACACCTCCTCCCCCAGTTAGGATTATCACACATCTCAGAGGACATAAAATGAAGACAACACTCGGAAAAAAAAAAACAAATTCTACAATATGATATTTAGCACAAGCACTAGCAACTTCAACTGTTTGCTGAAGGAGCATGTACATCAATGTGTGCGCACAAACACACACAGCCACCTATACTCCATCATTTGGAAACATTACCCATGAATGCATATATTTTTGTCCCCCTCCATTTCCAACAATAAAGCTAATAGTGATAAATCATTTCCACCCTTCACTGACATTAATGATTCAAATACCCATTTTTGAGAAACGAGCAACAGCAGTTTTGTCCATCAGCAACTCAGTCTCCAGTTTCTACGTCAAAATCAGATAAATATCCTCCTTACACACAGCATATTTTAGCAGTTTTAGAGCACACAAGAGACAGAAACTGCCTAAGCAATGAAACAAAAATTGATATAACAACATATTAGCTAAAAAAAGTATATCTTTTAATACAAAAATTCCAATCTCATAAATTTATTTCCACTGAATAATTGCTTCGCTATTCCAGGTGAAAATTGTTTCCTTATATTTCAGTTGTGATGCTCTTGCCATTGGTAATATAAACAATATATAAACATTATTTATAACATTTCTCCCACTTTTTGATATGTGCTATTCTTGATGAGTGCTGGAAAATAAGACTGTTTTTCAAATGTGTTGAGCACCTTGACATGGTAAGATCTGGACTTTAACCCGTTCTCTACAATACTGAACAATGTTTACACATGTAGTGTTGTAAATGCGAAAATGATAGCCTTTTAAAGTATCTGCCCTTGAATGTTATGATTTATAATGCTTCTTTAAAAAGTGCATGCATGCGTGCCTACCCATTTTTAAGTGCTTAATGTTTAATGTAAGAAGAAAACAGTATGAAACCATACTTGCTTGATATCTGTTTTATAACTTGGAAAAATAAAAATGACTGAAAGATTTATGTAGACTTTTCAGTATCTGAAATTCAGGGATACATACTTTTTAGACATAAGTGTCAAAGACAAGGGTCTAAACACGAAACGGATTAGTATATTTTGACCCATGATCCATAGAGCAATGCAGCAACCCTATGCCTCTTGACCTTCAAAATTACCTCCCCATAATGTTCTTCATTCCTATCCTATTACATTCCTGGTATAATCTATAACACTATTCCAAGCCACATTCTCAGCATTTAACCCTTCTACATCTAGGAAGATGGATGCTTTTTTAAAGGGTAATTTTGAACGACTGTACCTAGGAATTTGACATGGGCTGAGTGGGAAGTTATCATATTCACCTTAAAGATATGAAAGGCCCCTGGGTCAATACCTGAACGTGCTTTTGTGGGTGAGACTAGGTCTTCAGTAATCTACATGCTTTGCATGCAGAAGGTTCCAGGTTCAATCTCTCATAAATCCAGTGATCTTGATATGTAGGGTGGGGGAAAGCCTGGAGAATGGCTGCAGAATAGAAAATACTGGATTAGAAGGACCAATGGCCTGAGCCTGCATTCAAACATAGGTCCATTCATCTCTCTGAGTCCTTGAATACAAGGCATCTAGTGTGGCTAGATCCCCGTTATAACAAAATTTGCATAATAGCCAATCCAGTCCTGATTATGGCCACAGTGTAAGAAACACTCACATTTTGTGGAGATTTTCAGCCATATGTGTGGCCTTATCTCAGTTTGGTGTGCCCTGTATACAAAGCATATTAGAAAGCTTTTACTTAAATTTGACAATTTCAAACTTACAGTCTGGGTCAGTCAGTGGAGCTTAAATGTTTAATTCTACTGCAGCAAGTGAGGCATGTTTGTTGTGAATCTCTAGCTGGCAAAGATCAGACATTCTGGAAATAAACTAAATCAAGGTCAAAGGTTTTGTTTGTACTGATTTCTGGATCATGACAGATGTGGGGATGGGTGCTTCTGTGTGTCTTATGTGTATACCAGCTTTTAAAAATATTTATTATTTAAAAATGAACAAACTGTTTCCAATAGGCGTGATTAGCACATATATGACATTATGACTTGGATAAATTCTTATTTTGTTCCAAAAGCTGACATTTATGCAGTGATTCCTTAACAAAACTAATAACAACCACAGTATGATACAAGAGCATTGGAGGCAGCTGTAGTTTCTTTTCATTCCTCTGCAGTAAAAACATTTCATTTTCCCTGGATAACATTTTTTTAGTAAGACAAATAAATAGATTTTTTAAAATTTAGTTTATTTTTAAATACATTTCCCTCTCTTTCTGTAGGTGTGTATATTTCTATCTCTATATAAATATAAAAATCATTGCTTGAAATCTTCAGAATATGGATTTTGCCCCATCACATCTGTACACACGAAAGGAGCTAATATCCACATTTCCCCTTTAATTTGATCTCTATCTCGATGTAAGGCATTAGTGACGTCTGGTGAATTACATTCAACGTGATGATTTTCTATTAAGGGCAGATTCAGGAGTCCAAGCGGAAAGCACCGGATGGGCTGTGCACAATTCAAAAGTAACCTCTGGTCTCTGTGCGGCAATTGCTGGAGCTCGGACGCCATCTACTGGCCATACTGGATGTTTTTCCTCCACCAAACAAAGCTTTTTCCTTCGGCTCTATTCATGTGTCAACCCAGTTCTACAAGAAACAAGATACCAGCTAGATACCTTGGAAAGGAATGAAATAAACAAACAATCCTCCCATTCTTCTTTGGTTTTTCACTCTAACCAAAACCATTAAAATATAACACTCTCTAACCAGTCAATTAAGCAACATCATATCAACTGCCAAATAAAAGGAAGGAGGAAAGGAAAGGAGGAAGGAAGGAAGGAAGGAAGGAAAGAAAAAGACAGAAAGAAAAACAATAAATTAAAACTCCACACCACACAAAGGAAAAACCATTTCATCATCTTATCCTCAGCCCACATCTCAGTAAAACAAGTGGGAAAACCAAAAGGCTGAATCTGTGGTATTAGGCCTAATTTTCTCAATTGTTTTAGGTATCATACAAAACATGCCAAACCAGTGCTTTCTAAAAAGATATACAGCTTATACCCACCATCCTGTACCCCTCTATCAAGAAACACATTTCTTTCTATGCATTTTTAAATACTCTACCCAATTTAAACTGCCCTGGGTGGGGGAAGGGGAAGAGAGATTTCCACCATTTTTTTTCTCATATCCTTACAATGGAACATAAAAAAGCCTAAGAGTAAAATTATCATTTTTTTAAAAAAAAATTATTATATTGCATATTTCCATTTATGATGACAAACTTACTAAGTTAAAAGCATAACAAATAAAAATGGGAAAACAAAGGAGGGAGAGAGGATAGAGAAAGAGGGAGGTTGGAAATTAATTTCAAATTCCAGAATAGTATTTTGGAAGAACAAAAAAATGAGCAAATTGTTATTTTTGTTATTATATTCTGTTAAGCGTCATAGTGGGTTCTGCTAGTATTAATAAAATAGCATGGGGCTTAAAGAAAAAGAAAGGAGGCATCGGTAGAAGGGTATAGCTGAAGTTTTAAGATTCAAGCTTTTTATATTCTAGTATATATCTATTTTTTTCCAAAATGTTTTATTAAGAAAGCTATACCAGACGCATCACTGTACAATGATTAAACATTACCTTTACAATTTATATTCACTTGAAAGTACAGAATAAATATATGCACATTTGAATTTCTGTGTGTGGCTGTTTGTGTGTGTGAGCAAGGAAGAGAGAGAGAGAGATAATGTTAACAGTGTTTCTTCAATAGAAATGCCTGTGATAGGCACCCAGTAAGTTTTCTTTTCCTTCCCCCACCTGTATGTTGTTATTATGCTGGAGTCACTTTAATTATAAAGGCAGATATCCTCCAATCCCCCCTCTCCCGGCCCCATTTAACAAAATGCTAATGACCTTTCCTTTAGTGTAAGGGAGCCACAAGATTGAACAAATAAAGGATCTCTTCACTTAAGAAGCAGATTTCCGGTAAGCAGTGAGTCTCTAGTCTCACTTCGGCAAAAGGAAGGAGAATTTACTGTGGCACCCATTTAAAGGGAAAGGGACAGAGAGAGGAGAACAGAAAGGGTGCAGGCAAACTGGAATGGCTATGAAGGAGACAGGGGAGGGATGAGAATTTAGAACTGGGGATCTGTGGATCTGTGTGCATGGAGGTGAGAAAGAGAGAGAGACATGAGAGTGAGAACATTCAAAAAAGACCCCCCTCCCCTACTGCAGTTTCCAGACATGCAGCAAACTGCATTTTTGTTGTTATTTCCCTTTCCCCTTTTGTTTTCTTTTAAATCAATGTACAGAAATCTGTGCCATGGTGAGGGAAAGAAGAAACAAAGCCACAAAAGAATGCTGTCTTTAAGTTCGACTCCCTCCCCCCAACATAAAAAAGATGAACGGAAAGATTTGTATTTTCTGTTTTGTTTTGTTTTTTAAAAAAGCCCTACAGCAGGGAAAAAAAAGCGCGCACGCAAGAGAGAGATAGCGCAATACACAATGAATTTACTTTGTCAGGATCGAGATGAAGATCCCCCATGATACTAATTAATATAATAATATTCTATACCTTAGACAACATGGCACAGTCAAAGTCTCAAGTTTTTTTTCTTTTTCAGTATAAAAAATAATGATTGATTAACATCTGCTGGCAAAAGTCTGCAAAGGCACTTTTATCGATTAATGATCATCTGAGAGTTGGGCCCCTCCTCCAAACCAACATCTGGCAGGGGGAAAGCACAGAGCTGTATCCTCTAGTATCAGCATGCGGTGGTCTGGGGAGAGGAAGGGGAGAGGAGAGGATTGGGACCAAGGAAGGTGTGTGGAGGGGCTGGGGGCTAGGATTTGGCGGTAAAAGCTAGACATTTTCAAAACCTATAAGTGGTCTTCTCCAGGACTTCGAGGTAATCCGGCTTGGTTTGGAGTTTGGCCCTTAACTCGAGGTATTCACTTTGGGGGGGTTGGTGGTGGTCTGGGAAGCCCTTACCAGCCGAGAAGAGCAGGGTTTCTTTCAGCCTGGCGTCCTGCTGCAGGTCTGGGTATTGCATGCCAGGGGGATGGACGTGCAGTTCCTTTAATTTGGGCACTGTGCCGTAGAGGCAGTCCACAAAGCCCACTGTGCACGGAGGGGCTAAGGGTGGCCTCTCCCTGCTGTCTAGAACGGCACCACTAGGAGGAAACAGCACCACCCCACCATTCTTCTCATGATGGAAGACAGGTGGCACCAGCGCTAATTCCCCCATGAGAGGCAACCCTCCACCAATTCCCCCTCCAGGTGGGTGGGGATGGGGGTGAGGGTGGGGGTGATGGTTGGTGGTCACTATGGTGTTAAGTTGTGAACTGGACACAGCCAACCTCCACTCCTTCTCTTTCTCCAGCAAGGTCCTATAGCAGCTACTGCTCCCGCTGTCCTTGGCAGGGTCAGCAAATTGTTCCCCTGCACAGCTGCCACCTCCGCCTCCCAGAAGCATGTCCCCGGCTTGCCCAGGCTCCTCTGCTACCACTTCATCCTCTTCGCGTGGCTTGTAAATGGGATTGTTGCACATCTGGGTCACTGGGTGTGGGATGTAATCATAGACATGGCCAACTGGGGGTGCCTTCTCTGGGGAAGCACTAATTCCCACACTTCCTCCACCTCCTCCCTCCTCAAATAGATGGTGGCATTGCACTTGGATGCCTGTTAAGTCAAGGGCCTCCTGCCTCTGCTTGTTCCGGAAAGGTAGCTTCTTGCGCCGTCGGCGTAGGACAAAGGCAAAAAGGCCCGCAGCAATGAAGACTGCAGAGAAGAACAGTACGAGTAGACTAAGAATGAGCACAGAGAGAGGGACCGGACCTCCTCCATCTGGAGGGAGCTCATAAGGTGAGGGACTTGTGGGGCTGGGGTGGCCCAACGCTGGAGGGGCTGGTGAGGCAGCGGCAGCATGCAACATCTCTGGGCACAACATCTCCAGCTCCACAGAGCGTATATCTCTGTTGGTGAGGTTCTCTGGGCTGGCACAAAGAACATCCCCCACAACAATGACAGAGCTGATGGTCTCAATCCATTGCTTGAGAGGCACTAGGTCACATGTGCAATCCCAAGGGTTGAGCTTCAGGTCAATCTGTACAATGGCATTGAGGTGTTCCAGCACACCAGCCACAGGCAAGTACCGGAATTTGTTGTTCCTCAGGTTGAGCCTGGCCAAGGAGGTGCCAGCAAAGGCATCAGTAGGCAGGGTCCTCAGAAGATTGTCATTGAGAAAGAGCAGCTTCAGGTTGGGCATGAGACTGAAGGCGGCAGGCTGGATCTCCCTGATCTGATTGTACTCGAAGTACAGGTAATGCAAGCTCTGCAAACCTCTAAACATGCCTGGAGTCAGCTTCTCGATGTCATTGCCATTTAAGTACAGACTCTTTAAATTGGGCAGATTAATAAAAGCCCCATCCTGCACATAGGAGATTCGATTGTTCCCAAGATGCAGGAGATCCAAGGAAGAAAAATTCCAGAAATCTGAACGGTAAATTTTCTGTATCAAATTTCCACTCAGGTACAATTTCTTGGCATTGACAGGTCTGGGAAGGAGCTCAGAAATATTGTGGAACCCTCTTTCCTTGCAGTTAACAGTTAGACCCAAATCATTGATGTGCAAATTGCAGGAGCAGCCAGTAGGGCATATGATGGGGATAGGAGGCCTAGTCTGATACGCAGCAACAGGAGCTTGGTTGGGCCCAGGGTACAGGCCTCGAGGTGTAGGGGGTGGCTTGTGTGCCCTGGGCTGTTTTGTAGGTTTGGGCTGTTTAATAGAAGTTTTGTATTCAACAGAGGAAGCAGTGAAGTGGAAGGAGGACAACATGGAAGAAGGCTTAGTAGGCCATGCATTCTCCTTGCTCGATGGCAGCTGAGGAACACCAATGCTGACCAGTTCTGAGTCAGATAGCATAGGGCACAGTTTATTTCTTTTAATTTCTCTCAGGTCCTTACCATGGAAGTGGAAAGGAGTCTCACAGGTTATGTCTCCCACAAGGGCAGTATAAGGGATGCGCTCAAGCCAGCTTTTTAGCTGAACAATTTCACAAGTACAGTTCCAAGGATTCTCTTCCAACTGGATTTCCATCAAGCTCCTGCCAATATGGTCCAGCATTCCTCGGTAGGAAAGCACTTTCAATCTGTTTCCACGCAAGTCCAAGTGAGTTAAAGACACAGATTTAAATAAATTGGTGGGCAGCATGGGAATAAGGTTGTCATTTAAGATAAGGACCCGAAGTTTGCTGAGATTTCGAAATGCCCCACTTTCAATCCGCTTAATGACATTATAATCTGCCTGCAGATATTCCAGACTTTCCAATCCCAGGAAAGTATCGTTTCTGAAAATGTCTAATTTGTTCTCATGCAGGTACAATCTTTTCAGAATTTTGAGCCCATTAAAGGCTCCTATCTGAATGTCTTGTAATGCATTGTTCCCAAGGTTAATAGAAACAGCATTGTTCAAATGGAGAAAACTGTTGGTATATAATCTCCTCATAGAGTTTCTCTGCAGGTAAAGTTTGAAAGGTCTTGACCACGACTCCGTTATCTGACTAATATTTATAAATCCCTTGTTGTCGCAGTGTATATGAAAAAGGCTTTCTTTGACTTCACAGTAACAGGGATCAAAGCAAGGTTCCTCAATTTCCTCCGAGTCTTCTATCAAGGGAATAGGGGTAGTCCATGCTACAGCAATTGTGCTTAGAAGAATAATCCACAGCATCCTTCTTTTACGGGGTGGATCGGTTGTTGGAGACTTCATGGTTGTGATGGATTATAAAACTGCAGCAGGGTTTACAAAAAAACACACAAACAGATTACAGTCAATCACTATTTTTTCAGGCTGATATATATATCAAAAATCAACAATCTAAACTAATTAAGGGGAAATAAAATCATTAGATTACTTCAAAGTTCATTCAAAAAGCAAATTCAATATTGCCACACTGAACCTTTTGTGTGTGTGTGATATGGGGAAAACATTTAACCATACAATGGATCCTTAACCCACTTATTCGCTCATCCTTATTTAGGCTGTTTGATATAAGAAACCATAAAGAAAACACCAACAAAAACCTACAGGCCCTAGATTGTGAAAAGTGTGACATTTTTTTCAGTACAAAAGCCAATGTTCAAGGAACATAAGGTATGTAATATCAGTCTTACCCCCACTGCATCAATTAAAAAAGAAGGGAAGGGAATCAATTTTTTATCTAGTAGAGATAAACACATCCAGTCTATAATGACATAAAAACAACTAACTTCCCCATGGTTTTGGTTCAAGTGGGGGAGTAGCCAAAGTGCCTAGTACTATATTAAGCATTGTTGAAGAAGGGGACAAATAAGTTGGCAATGTTTCAGATCCCTGAAGAAATGTTCATAGCTGGGATTTGATAAATCTATATAGTTTGCAGCAATGCTTGTCTCTAAATTGGAGGGAGGGGGGAGGTGAAGAAGTCTCTTTTCTTCCAAGCAAGCAGAATGAATTAATGCAACTGGTATAGCAGCAGATAAATGCACACTCCATATTAGTCATTTCAGCTGATTAAAGCATTTAGAGATGATTAATCTTTGGGACGCACATGCATGTGTTGTCCTATATCCATGGGGGAAGTGACAATTGAAGGCTAAAAATCCAAAAGGCTGATGTTGAACGTGTGTTGTGTGTGTGTGTGTGTGTGTGTGTGTGTGTGTATAGGGGGATTCTTTGAACTAGGATGTCTGATGGCTGTAGGACTATCCATGAGTGATCCATTGAAAGAAAGAGAGGTGAAAGCCTGAAAGTAAGACAAAGACACCCTTTATACAGGAAAAATAACTCTCTTTACTGTCCAAAGCTGACAAAAAGACCAACTTAGGGGAGGTTGATTGGTACCTTCTGACATACACGTCTTGCTTCATTGGGGGAAGGGATCTTTCTTTCCTTACTCTTTTTCCTAAATCATTCCAACACAAGAGGAGTAAATCACAGTTTAAAGGCTATGAATCCTGACAATGGTAGCTACTAGCTTTGCAGCCCTACTTGCTGTTGGCCATTCAAAGGCTTCGCCAGAGTCCTGGCATTTAGTTCTCTCTTTGTAGCAAAGCAGCTTCACAGATATGGATTATCTTGCACTCTCTCCATGCAAGGGAAGGGAATTCCTCCTTCCCCACTAGGACAAAAGAAAACCCTGAATAAGAAAAGGACACATTTATGAAAAGAAAAAGAAGCAGGGAAAATGTTTACAATTTTGAGTGAAACAAAACCAAAGGAGATTGATCTGGAAATGTAGGAAAACCAGAGCAGTCGGTTGGAAAATACCAGCTATGCTTCAAATGAGGAACAGGAAAATAAGAGAAGTCTCGTTTCGGCATTTGCTTTCCCCCCTTTGTTTGGTTGTAGATAGATACATATTAGCCACTTAAGTTCTTTTCAGCAAACACACATACACACACACACACATAATGTTCTATCCAGTGGAAAAAAAGGGGTGGATGGAGAGAGAAATCCAGAAAGAGGTTGTACTTACCGGCTTGAAGGCGAGATTTCAGCACATTTGGAGAGGAAGGAGAAAAAAAAGCCAAACCCATATATATGTATCAATATACACATATAAAGACACATATAGAAATTAAGAGGGTATCTTTTACAAAAAAAAAATGATTGCTGGTTTCTCCCTTTCTCTCTGTTCTGGTTCTATACTCCTGCTGAGGGCTGAGGCAAAAGGAAAGGGGGGTCGAGCAAGCCAAGATGAGACGTGCTAGGAATGCAATGAGCTTCTTTAGGATGCAGAGATGCTGCCTGGCAGAGTCAATGGAGGAGGGAGACGAAGGGGGCTGCTGCAGGCTCCCAGTTCTGCTGCCGCTGCCACCACCTTCCCTGGGTACCACCGGCGCATCTTCCAGAAGGAGGGAGAGGAGGTTGTGGCAGGCAGAAAGACCCAGTCTAGGGCATCTCCCCTTTGCCGCTACTTCTTCCTCCCTGTGTATGTGTGTGTGTGCCTCTTGGTGTGCCTTGTTGCCCCTGGATCAGGCTTCTTGCTCCCCACGTCATGAATCCCAGCTTCAAGGAAGAGGAACAAATGTAGGAGGACGCGCTTGGCACCAGGTCGGGGGCGCGCGCATGGGAAGCCCTGACTGTACAGGGTTTGCCACCCCCTTCCTTTCCCTCCCTCCCCCCCTCTCTCTCTCTTTGTGAGGGGGTGGGGAGGAGGATGAGTTAGGGGGGGAGGGAGGGATGGGGGGAATCCGAGATGACTTGGGGGGAAAGAAGGAGCAGCCAAAAGAGAAGTGATCATTCATGGGTGAGGGTGGTCACATCCCTCCTTCCTCCGATGAGTGCATGAGGTAGGGCGGGGAGGGGGGCTTCATCAAGGAGGCATCTATATCTGTGTGGAATGTACCCCGGGCTGGGTTGCTAAATGTGCAAATTCCAGCAAATCCTTGAGAGCTGCAGCCATTAAGAGGAAGGATACCCGCCCCCTGAACGCAGCCAAGAAGGAGCCTTCTCTAAATTTAGGAAGTCTGAGGTCTAGTTAGCTAGCTCTCTCTCTCCAGCCACTGCCTGCAGTTCTCCATCACACCTAATCCTGTCCCAGCAGAGGAAAGGAAAGGAAAGGAAAAGGCATCTTGAGGTGGAGCAGAACTTGGATAGGATAAGAGCCTCTCTTTCTCCTTTGCTCTTTCCCATCTACCCCACCCCCTCTTTCTACTCCTCCTCCCAGCTGGGAAGTCTCAGTCCACCCCTTACTCGACCTAACAGGCACCTGTTTCCTTGCAAGCTTTTTTTTTTTAAAAGCACCTAGCCAAGTGTTAGAAGCACTTGGGTGACAAGGGAGCGTCTTAGATCTCGCCTTGCCACAAAGAAGAAAAGAGGGACATGATCTTAACCCCTTCGCTCCTTCACCAGCCCTCCCATGATCAAATCTCCCTTCCTCTTTCTAACCCCCCACCTGCCCACACCCTACTGGCTTCCATACACCATCTGGCACAAGACAAGGAGAAAGCTGTCACTCTAATTTCTTCCTGGATCCAAGAAGAGGACAACAAAGAATCCCCAAAAGGTAACTGAATCCATTTTATTCTTTCTCTAGAAAGCAAAGGGTTAATTTTTTAAGTTGGTAAAGGGGGGGGGGGTTGTCTCCTCACAAGAGGGACCAGCAGAAGAAGGAAGGTGCCCTCAACAATCCAGGCTAACTTGCCAAGTACGCTTAAAGTCAGGTTTATTGTCCTCGCTATAGCTTTCCAAATTACCCTTTTGAGAAAGGACATCCTGCCTCCAAAGGGGGTTGGACTGCTGGGTGGCCCTTGGGATCCCTCCCAGTTCTATGCTTCCCTTGCTCTTGGGAATGGGCTTCACGGAGAGCAGGCACAAAAGCATGGGCTGTGGGTGTCGCTTGGGTTTCCATCACCCCAACCGAGGGTTATTTTGAGCCTAACAGCTCAGATTCCCCAACAATGTCAAAAGACAGGTGGGTTGGGAGGGGCTGCGTTCGCGGTCCCTGAAGGCGAGCAGAGCAGGCCCGTGAAGGCGGGAGACTCGGCAACCGCTGCTGCCTGCAGGGACCAAGGGGCCCCGATACCCGTCGTGGGCGGGGATGGCAGCCGGGATGCCTTGGACCCCCAGGGCCTGGGCGACGAAGGAAGGAATCTCGCAAGAGGCCGGCCGAGGCGCCCCCTCCCTCCCTCCCTCCAGGCAGCCCCGAACCCTCCTGCCCCGTCGCGAAGGGGAAGCGGCCTCTCTCTCTGGAGGGGAACGTTCTTCTCTTGGCTTCTCTGAGGGGTGATCGGTTCCATGGGGAGCTCGGAGGAGTGTTTATTTCGCTAAGCAGGGGTTTCTTTTGGGGGAGGGGGAAGGATGGAAGGGAGGGAGGGAGTTGAATCCGACGAAGCTTAATATCATCAAGGAGGAGGCAAGCGATGCGAGTGCGAAGCTCTTTGTCTATTAGGGCCCTTCCTTCCACACAGCCCTATAACCCAGCGTATCAAGGCAGAAAATCCCACCATATCTGCTTTGAACTGGAACAGTGTGGACTCAAGATAACCCAGTTCCAAGCAGACATTGTCTGGAGCGACTTGAGAAACCTGCCAGTCGCTTCTGGAGTGAGAGAATTGGCCGCCTGCAAGGACGTTGCCCAAGGGGATGCTTTGATGTTTTACCATCCTTGTGTGAGGCTTCTTCCATGTCCCCGCATGGGGAGCTGGAGCTGACAGGGGGAGCTCACCCGCTCTCTCTCCAGATTGGAACCGCCGACATCTCAGTCAGCAGTCCTGCCAGCACAAGGGTTTAACGGGGGGGGGGGGGGGTTGGGCTCCGATATTGTCTGCCTTGATATTCTGGGTTGTGTGGAAAAGGCCCTTAGATTCAAGGGAGAGTCGCTTTAGGAGATGGCTCCATCCCATTCCAGGGAGGACGGGGACCTTTTTCCTCTGACAGACATAACAGGGCGCAGGATGGGAGGAAAACCCTTCCAACAGAAAAAATAAATCCCCAAATCTCTCATTCCTCAAAGCAAAGGAAGGAAGGAAAGGCGGCGAATACCTAAAGAGGCTCCCGCTGCAAGGCAGGGCTGGCGGGTCTCTCCTGGTTCGGCTCCGTCCGTGGTGACGCCGGCGCTTCTCCTCCTCCGCCGCCGCCTCCTCCTCCTCCCTCTTCCCGGCCGGGAAGCTCCATCCGCGGGCGAGAGGGGCGCCTCCCCGAAGACCCCGTCAGCCTCGCCCCGGACCCGCCGCCTTCATTTTAAGGGAGCCGCTCCTGCTCCTGGGTCTTGGCCGATGACATCCGATCCCCGAAGCTGGGCTGAGGAGGAGGAGGAGGAGGAGGAGCGGGCGAGGAAGAGGAGGAAGATGAAGAAGGCGAAGGGTGCCAATCCGGAGCCCAGCAGGTCATGGCGCCTCCGGGGCGGGAGAAAACGCGCCTCCCGGACGCCCCCCTCTCGCCCCGGGCTTCCTGGGAAGGAGGGTGGGAGCCCGGAGGGAATGGGAGGCAAGAGGAGGAGGAGGAGGAGGAATCCTGGCCGCTCCCTCCGAAGGGCTCTCCGGCAGCATCGGGGCGGCGGGCTGGCCGGCTTCTCCCGCGCGCTCCTTCTCCGGCGAAAGAGGAGGCAGGAAAAGGAGGAGGAGGAGGTGGGACATCGCCGCTCAGCCTCCTCGGGCTCCCGCACGGCGCCGCCGCATCCTTCCTGGAAGGGGAGGGGGGCTCCGAGGAGGAGGAGGGGGGAGGGAGCAGGCGAGGGGAGAGGCTGCCCACAGGTCCACTCCTCAGCCCCGCTTCAGGCTCCGGGGAGGCAGGGGGTCCTGAAGAGGGAGGGAGCAAGCATGGCAGTTTGCTGCAGTCTGTCGCTGTGCGAATCCAGCGGTTGCAAGTGAGGCAGCAGCATCAACACTTCTGCAGGGTTCTTCCCCAAACTCTACTCTTCCAGGTGTTCTGGACTTCAACTCCCAGAAGCTTCCGCTGCGTGGGCCACTGACAAGGGATTCTGGGAGATGAAGTCCAAAACACCTGGAAGGCCAAAGAGCAGTTAGGGATCGAGGGGACACTGCTCTGTTTCCTAGATCTCTATTTGGGTTCCTTGTTTTTTATTACCGCCCCCCCCCCTTACCCCTAGTAAGGGGGCCCCTGGTGGCACAGTGCGTTAAAGCGCTGAGCTGCTGAACTTGCGGACCAAAAGGTCCCAGGTTCAAATCCCAGGAGCGGAATTAGCGCCCTTCCAACCTAGCAGTTCAAAAACATGCCAATGTGAGTAGATCAATAGGTACCGCTCCGGCGGGAAGGTAACGGCGCTCCATGCAGTCATGCCGGCCACATGACCTTGGAGGTGTCTACGGACAACGCCAGCTCTTCGGCTTAGAAATGGAGATGAGCACCAACCCCCAGAGTCGGTCACGACTGGACTTAACGTCAGGGGAAAACCTTTAACATTACCCTAGTCTTTGGGGACATCAAGCCAATTGTGTTTCCTTTAGAGTAGTGGTTCTCAACCTGGGTTCCCCAGGTGTTTTGGCCTACAACTCTCAGAAATCCCAGCCAGTTTTATCAGCTGTTAGGATTTCTGGGAGTTGAGGACCAAAACATCTGGGGACCCACAGGTTGACAACCACTACTCTAGAGTTCAGTAAAGGGACTAAAATATTTCCAGGGCTGTCAAAAGGCCTTCATGACCAGAATCACTGGGTTGCTGTGAGTTTTCCTGGTTGTATGGTCATGTTCCAGAAGCATTCTTTCTTGATGTTTCACCTGCATCTATGGCAGGCATCCTCAGAGGTTATGACGTCTGTTGGAAACTAGTCAAGTGGGGTTTATATACTGTATCTGTGGAAAGTCTAGGATGGGAGAAAGAACTCTTGTCTGTTTGAGGCAAGTGTGAATGGTGCAAATGGCCACCTTGATTATCACCTTTATAGGAGCCCCCGATGGCGTAGTGGACTAAAGCCTCATGACTTGAAGGTTGGGTTGCTGACCTGAAAGCCACCCACCCGAGGAGAGCGCAGATGAGCTCCCTCTATCAGCTCCAGCTCCATGCGGGGACATGAGAGAAGCCTCCCCCAAGGATGGTAAAAACATCAAAACATCTGGGCGTCCCCTGGGCAACGTCCTTGCAGACGGCCAATTCTCTCACTCCATCAAAACATCCGGGCATCCCCTGGGCAATGTTCTTGCAGACGGCCAATTCTCTCATTCCAGAAGCGACTCAAGTTGCTCCTGACACAAAAAAAAATCACCTTTATGCTAATCAAGGTAGCCAATTGGACCATTCACACTTGCCTCAAACGGACGAAAGTTCTTTCTCCCTCCCTGGACTTCTCACAGATATATAAACCCCTCTTGCCTAGTTTCCAACAGACCTTACAACCTCTGAGGATGCCTGCCATAGATGTGGGTGAAACATCAGGAGATAATTCTTCTGGAACATGGTCATACAGCCCAGAAAACTCACAGCAACCCACTTCCAAGGCTATTGGGTTGGGAAAATGATGGGATATCACAGGGCTGTGGAATGAGGGAGCAAGGTGCTCAAGTGGGATGCACTTGGGATGCATTCGCACTGACGAATGGATTCCATTGGATACCATATTAACTGCCACAGCTCTATGCTATAGAATCATGGAATTTCTTGTTTTAGGAGGTCGTTAGCCACTTTAGTGTCAGTGACTCACTAAACTATAACTCCCAGGATTCCATGGCATTGAGCCATGACAGTTAAAGTGGTGTCAAACTACATTCAATTTTCAGTGTAATAGAAGTTCCCAGAAATGCCACTCATCCAAGGGTCGCAGAGGAAGACAACTGTGCAAGAACACTGAAAGTACAAGGGTAGGGCTTATTTGTTGTAGCATGCTTTCACCTAAGATGAACTTATCACAGGGTTTTTTGTTGACAAGTATTGTTCAGAAGAGGATTGTCATTGCCTTCCTCTGAGGCCGAGAGTATGACTTGCTGAAAGCCAGCCAGTGAGTTTCATAGCTGAGTGGGAATTAGAATCCTACGCTCCAGAGTCAAAGTACAATGCTCAACCCACTCCAACATGTTGGCTCTTTATCTGCATAGTATTGACATGCTTCCCCTTCCACCTCTTATTCTAAGTCACTGGTCTTTTCTAGGTGAGGGATGGGCAATTTATGACCCTCCAGAGGCAGTTCAACTACAGCTGCCATTTTCCTGTCATCATAGTCATCAACAGTGATGGGAGTTGTGATCCTGCAGCAACTAAAGGATCACAGCTGTCAATTCCTAATACTAGATAGATAGTATTATTTATACTATGGACATGAATCCTCTTACACTCCAAAGACATGGCTAAGGATATTGGCTAAGGTCACTAGGAGTGATGGGACTTTCAATTCAACTAGGATTTGGAAGGTCAGAAGGTGCCCGTGCCTGATCTAAACTGAATTCCCAGCATTACCCAATGATACCTGGGATTGAACATTAGTCCAGTTTGGGGTGCAGCTTCTAAGTGGTTGCTTCTTTGGATTCACCACAACTGTTCAGTCCTCTCAGTGTAAAGCTGAGAGCTATGTTTGTCAAGTGAGCAAGTGTGTTTTCGTCCCACCAAACCCAACAATCTAATGTAGATCTTATACCAACTATTCAACAAATCATTTTTTTCAAAACTAGAAATGTACATGAGTCTACTTATATTTTTTGTGGCTCTTTGTTGCATTTTTGAGGGAAGATTTGTGTGTCCCCCACAATTGGAAAGGGCAGGAAATTGTCCCCTGGCCTTGCTGTTATCACCAGAAATTCTCCAGGGTTTTAGACAGGGGTTTCTTGGGCCTATCAAGCAATGGTAGAGGGAAAGGCTCTTTTACAAGCTTAGCATGTGCTCTACCACTGAGTGACAGCCTGTCCTCCCCTGCTGCCATGGTGAATGTGATTTAGATAGGATCCCTCTTTTCAAAATCATAGGATGCAGGTGATGATTTACCCAAGAGGATACTCCATCTGTCTGTCCCTAAAGCATGCTCAACAGTATAATTACATGGTGCTTGCCTGCTGCAAGTTCAAGCTTTGGATCACTCAGCTGTAGGTTGGATACTCATCTTTTGGGGGGCTTCCTAAAAGTATATTATTGTTATTATTATTACAACTACTATTATGTAACACACACCACCTCTTTCACAGAATTGTATGAGGCGGAACCGATGATACTTTTGTCAGTTTATTGCCCTGTGGTTTTCTCTTACTTTATCTATCTTATTTGCTACCAAAAACAACAACAGCAAAACAAAACAAAGTGGGTACTTACAGAAAGAAAGCTCATATTATTAAAAACCATTGTACATGTACTTTGATTTTTTCTTTAGTGCATTTTCTCTGCTAAGAAAATGGAACAATATTGGGAAAATGTGTGAGGGTCAAAAGTGAAAATGATGATGTCAAGAACGCCTATACATTTTCATTAACAAGACAGAATAATTGCAGAGTAGAAACTGTGTTTGGATGCACTTTCAGATGGAAAAAATGAATTAGTTACACAATGCATTTTCATTTTGGGGGCTGATATCCCTTTGCCCTGAAGTACCCTAGGATAATCCTCCCCACCATAATTACACGCAATTAGTACTTAGATGGGACATCACCAGAGAATGTCAGAAATCTCCAGATAGGCAAAGAAAGAATGCAAAATGAAACAATGAAGAACTATGCCAGAGTTCAGAGAACACCGTATGTGTGTGTATGTATGTGTGAGGTACATCTTTTACATCAATGTACCTAATTATGCTTGGTTTTTTGAATTAGTAGGCCTAAGGCATGAGAAAACATGATTCCTTGGAGTGTTCAAATGGTAGATTTCTTACTTTTTCAATATATATCATGAGAGAACTGCGAATTATTATTATTATTTACTTTAGATATATCACTATAGAGATAGTACGTATATTTGGAGTGCTTAGTGTAGAGTAGATATGGTCATTTGCAGCATGGTCCTTTGTTTTGGTTTCTTTACAGAGGAGCCACATTTTGAATTCAACTGAGACAAAGTTGGTAATGACGTTAGCAAATTGCTCTCTTGCGCAGCAGTCATTGCAATACTCCCTGAATTTCAGTCCCCAGGTATGCTGAAGTGGAAGCCCCCTCCTTGCAGCCAGCCCAGTGGTTAGGAATTTTGGAAGTTATCCAACAGCATTTGGGAACCCACAATTTGGGAACTATAATTAGAATGCCTGTCTCAAACTGGCGAGATCCAAGTTCAAATTCACTCTTGGTTGTGAAGTTCACAATGCCTTTGGTTCAGTTGCTACATGTCAGCTTAACCTTCCTTGCATGATCTTTGTGAAGATAAAAGTGTGCAATATACTGCTCTTTTGGTAGGTAGATGAAAAAAATATATTGCAATTTGATTTTGTCAATAATGAATCCAGTTTTTATGTCCAAACTTTTAATTTTGTCCATAGAGGGGTTCCTTGTTTCAGGAGAAAGCAGACCAAGTGCGTAGCATGCAAGGAAAAAAAAACACCTTGGAAGAGGTGACACTAGATTTTTAGGTGGTCAGTTTTCTTCCCCAAATATACAGTATTGCCTTCTTTTTTTAAATATGTAGATAACACAAATAGGAAGGTAATTCCTGGTAGAGGTCATGGGATGAAGAAGAAGCTTCTTTCATGCACAGCATCCTATTTTTCCCCCAGAGTGTTTTGTTCAAATGTAATCTCATCAAAAATATTCATGGTAAAATGACTGAGCTTGGGCTATATGAGGAAATGAAAAGAGCCTAGGAGATATTACACTACAAAAACATATCGCCTTAGCAAGGGTGATCTTTAGGATATTCAAATGTACAAAATGCTGACCTTGAAATATTTTTGTATTGATATTGCTATTACAAACATTGTTGTCATTCTACCCAATTCTTTTCTTTCTTTTTATTCATCTATGCTTTGCAATTTCTTTCCAGCCTGTCCATCTAGCAATCGCTGAGATTTTAAAAGCTATTGATCGTTTTATAGCTTTTCTTTCCATATTCCTAAGTATTGCCTTGAACTTTGGTGGGCAGAAGAAGTTATACATATAAATAATGCATCCTATGGTGGATCAGCATTAATAAACATTAAATGATCATAATATTTCTTTTTCTCACACCAAGTCATACAGGAATATAGTAGCTTCTTTTCTCAGAAGAAAGGGAGCTACTATATTGAAGTACAACTTTAATTATATGTATAATCACCTTTTTAAATTATGATATTCTGATTATTCGGTTGACTGCCCACCTCTGAAAAGCAATTCTTCATGTCATAAACCCTTTTGCACAGATCCAAACTGTCCAGGAAATACCTCTTTCTCAGAGCATTAGTAGACCATTGTATTTTCAGGAGAGGCTACTGCTAACTTCACTGCAGTCTTCCTTAATGCGGTCATTTAATGTTCCATTCAATCTGCTGTGTAATATAGTCTTTTCAAATAGGTCCTCCCTTGATACTTCTTTGGAAAATATAGATGTGGGAGAGGAAGGAAAGAAGATGGAGAAGTTTAACCAAGAGATAAAATTGAATCAAGCAACAAGGGAAAGGTTGTTGAAGGACGAGGATCATTATGAAAACTAGCAAGAAGCCCACCAGTCCAGTGAAACTGCTCCCATTTACTCAGATCACAAATATGTTCAACAGCAACACAAGAAAATTCTCAGTTTGCATGGCCCACTTTATTCAAAGTACCATGATGGCACTAGTGGTGTTTTGTTGCAGATACACCACAGAAATAGATCTTCCGCAAATACATGCTTTAGCTTTGTAGAGTTCAAAATTTGTGCCCAAATTACAGCCATGTGGACAGAAAGAAACAGTCCCAACAAATCTTTACTCCCTTCTCCAGTTTAGGATTCATTTTCTTTTTACTCAGCCATTGGGACAAAAATGTCCTGTGCCATTATTCTGCAACTGTGATGCCTCAAAGCAAAAGTGACATGCCCTGTTTAGCCCCATTTATGGAGGACATTGGAATTCTCAGTGGGTTCAGGAAATGCAAGAAGTTGACATTTCATCCCAATCATAATGCTAAAACATTTTAATTTCAGTGAGACTAGGAAATGTCCCATGAGTCACTGAATGTAGTTTTTATCCTGCTGCATGTAAATTAAGCCAAAATAATTACTAATACAGAAAAACCCCTTTCAACTTTTCCAGATTTCTTCTTCTCTTGGGGAATCCTAGAAGGATGCAATGAAGGAAACAGCACTCTCCTGCTGTTGAAGCCCTGCATCCAGTATTCAGAGGTATACTAAACCTCTGAACTTGGCTATTATAATGAGTAGTTGTTATATTATTTTATTGCCTCATTTGCCACCTTTCTGTTAGTGAATGACACTTCTGCTTGCTATCAACAACATTCAAAACAAATTATAAACAAATGAGATGATGAAATAATTAAAGTATCACCACAAAGTCATTTAAATCACAATAATAATAAAAACGGTTTAAAGGACCTATTTGAAGAAACAGATCTTTCTTCAATAAATCCAACTATATCTTTAAAACTATTTTACTTAGTAATAGCCTCTCTAGATCGTGGGTCAATGCCTCAATTTCTCCCTACAGCATTGAGTCAACATTTCTCATAATAAAACATTTGCCATTATTTATGTAATTCAGAATAAGTTTAGATAGTGATTACTATACAACAGTTTTGCTGGATCAAAGCAAAGGTGCCTCATTTTTAGCAGATTCTATTGCAAAACCAGATGTCACTAGGAAGCTCATTAGCAAAATATCAGGGCCATGTTCCTCTTCCACTAGATTTTTTTTAAAAAGTGATCTATGCTAGCATTGTTGTTACTGGATGCCCTCAGAGCACATGAATTCTTACATGTTCTGAGCATGTATGGCAATGATTGAACTGGTGATCTTGCTAATATATATGTCTTAAGCCAGTGGTTCTCAACCTGTGGGTCCCCAGATGTTTTGGCCTACAACTCCCAGAAATCCCAGTTTACCAGATGTTAGTATTTCTGGGAGTTGAAAGCCAAAACATCTGAGGACCCATAGGTTGAGAATCACTGTCTTAGGCAAATTGGATTCAGTAAACCATATTCACACAGAGCTCTTAAAGAGGTATTTTGTTGAACATACAGTAATCAATAAACACAATAATTGCATGGGGTGGTGGGGTGGGGGAATAGCAGATATTGTAGTAGAACTCCATAAATGGCAAATAGTGTATGCAGAATACATACAAGCATCAGCACCGTTTCTTTAAGATGAGAAAATACTGACTCCCAGTGAGCAAATTTGCAAGTTTGAGGGTTTACAATTTAGCAATGTGAAGCTTTAAATGTTGCTAAGTGAAGGGATTGGAGAGAGAAAGAAAGAGGTTGAAGAGTAAGAACAATGCAATACCATCCCAAGACCTCACACAAAAACACCAAAGAACGAGGAGAAAAATGGGAAGACCCTGGAAATGAGAATAGATATCCCCCCGCCCCCCCACACACACACACACTGCCAGATGGATTTTAGAGATTTAAAAAGATACTTCTCTTTGGTCTTGTTGAACCTTCCTTGGAAAAAATCCAGGGAGCTTTGTGTGGAACAATTTATAGAAAAGAAGAACGTGCTAACCAAATTCCTCTAAACCAAAGTCAGGCCTTTGAAAAAGAAAGTGAGCTAATGAAATGATCTGCTCAAAATCCCAGATTCTTTGAGGGAGGGGGCTGAAAGAGTTATTTCATCTTAAAAGGATCCAAGGTTTAGCTGCAATTTCAGAAATGGGCTTTCAGATAGAGGAGGTAGATCAGGGATTTTGGTTTATGTTTGAAGTACACTCCACTCCCAGAACCAGCAGCCTTTGAATTTGTGATGCTTTTAAAACATCTCCAAAATAAAAGTCCGTAAGGCTTGTACTGTCTCAGGATATTTCCTCACCTAAGACACAGTACTATGTTATCCTTGCTAGCAAAGAGAGAAGTGTCAAACTGATCACCCTGTGTCGCAGAAGTGATATCCCTTTTCCCTAATGCATTTCCTGACTATAATGCTTTGTTTACTGACTGTAGGGCAACATGCTGGGACAGAGAGAACCTTTTCAGAAGGTATTTGGTTTTTCAATAATTCTTAGTACACCTGGTAGTTATAAATAATGGCATTCAGTAAAGATATTAGCTATCAGTTTGAAATGGAGAGGCTTTCTAATTATCCCTTTCCTTCTTCAGCCAGATAACCAAAAAGGTTCCATTTTACAATGTATAGTGTTCCCTCACTTATCAAGGGAGTTACATTCCAGGACCACCTGCAATAAGTTAAAATCCATGAAGTAGGGACACTATATTTATTTTAATATTTATACATTATTTTAGTAGTTATACACTATTTTAAGTCTTTATCAACCAATTGTGTGTTGATAAATTGCCTCCTTCTTCTCCCGTTGCCACTTGGGCTCCTTTTCTCTCCCTTTGGTTTCTCCTTCCTCCCCTCCTTACGCTGTAAATTGTAATTTTTTATGATTTATAATATTCTTTTAGAGTTTATTGAAAAACCGCAAAACAGTGAATCCATGAAAAGTGAACCGCTATATACATGGCAGGGTGGGGGGGGGGGGGGTTGCATAGTGTTGACTATTCCCTAATATAATGCATACAATCAGTATGACTGAAAGTCATTATTCCATGAATTGTCTATTCTTTTAAAACTATCTAACAAAAGGTACATCACCAAATACAATTTTAAAACTCAAGATGGATGCAGGACTACACCTACAATTGTACAGATAATGGCAACTGAAAGGAAGATTTACATTAGACAGGAAAAATATTCGATTTGAAAGAGAACAATCAAAATTTGAAAAGGAATCATGTACTAATGAAGAACACCTTATTGGAAAAATATATAAAGCATTACTGAGGATGGAGCCAGAACTGTAAAGGAATGTATGATTACGTGGCCACAACATGTTGGACACAACAAAGAATTACATAAATAAGGAAAATGTGGACCGTTGCGTTAAAGAAAAAATTGTGCTGTGACCGTAGAGAAAATTAACAAATGGTACTTGATCTCAGCAAAGCTTGCTAAAATATATAAGGAAAGAAACACCAAGTGTTGGAGATGTAACGATCAAGAAGAAGAAGAAAAAAACTTTATTTATAACCCACCTTATCTTCCTGAGGGGACTCAGGGCGGTTTCCAACAAAAGATGGCAAACATTCAGTGCCATAATAAACAATAGAAACAAAACATGATGAAACTTTCTACCACATGTAGTAGTCTTGTAAAAAAGCAAGGGAATTCTGGGACAAGGTACATAAAAAAACACTAAAGGACAAAGATATAATTAGAGCCTGAATTATTTTTATAGGGAATGTTAAATAAGCAAACAAAATACGTGATAGTTGCAGCATGGATGCCATATGCACAACATTGGAAAAAGTCATACCTGCAGACAATAAAATAATGGCTTGTATACATTTTTAGAATATCATAAATTAATAAATTGGCAATGACAAAGAAAGAAAAAACAAAAATCCTTTATCAAAAGCTTGGAACCATTTTTACATTTTGTAAAAAAATGAAAGAAAGGGGAAAAAGTTTTTATAGAAGATTTCTAACTTGTGTATGGAATCTATAAATAATAACTATTATGCTAGACTTAAGTATTGAAAAATATTATAATAGGAAGGAAGAACAAAATTGTACTATATCTAGCCGAAAGGATGGGAAGTCACCATAACAGGATGGATGGGATTCCCTCCAATGATCATCAAGTAAAATTGCTGTATAGATGTTAGGAAATATTGCATTGGTTCATGTGTACCACACACATAAATGTGTGCATAGATTTTTATTCTATTTGATAGATATGCAAATTTAAAAATAAAAAGATAAAAAAGCCCATCACCAGGTTTCATGGCAGCAAATATTTATGTTTTGCCATTCTGTGAAGAATGAATGTTCCTCCAGCTCTGAACTTTGTTCTTGCTATGTATAGTTTTTTAAACTTTTATCATATCAATAAAAAGCCACAAGCACTTCTATCTTTCGTAATGGAAATCACCCTGTTTTTGATATTTTATTTCTGTACCTTTTATGGCTTTATGAAATGTCTTCCGTAATAGGTCAACTAGAACTGTACAAAGTATTCCATATGTGGTGGTGCCATGGATTTGTGTAAGTGGTTTTTTCTGATGCATTTCAAGTTCAGGGAGATTATAGAGAGAAACTGTCTTTAAGTCCAACAACCTACCATTGAATTCTAGCCAATGCTATTCACTTTGTAAAGAAATATTATATTTGAATGGTTATAACAGAATCAATGGAATTTCAGATAAGTGTTGACTTACCATGGTTCTTACAAATTTGGAGTTATTGGATTTGAGCCATAATTATTATTGAAGCATTGTGCTGATACCTATTTGACACCTTTCCTTTTTAATTTCATTTGCTAAACACTTTGCTGTCTTTTTTTTAAAAAAATCCTGCTCAGTAACCAGCATGAACAGCATGGGCCTATTATTCTCATGTATAAGGTACAGAACTAAAATTGTTAGAAAGGAAGTGAGATGGCTCAAGACAGAATCATGATTCTGTTGCAGAAGTGGATCATGTCCCCAGGCTTAAAAATACAAATGACTGGACTAGATCTTTGCACTCCATGGGTAAGCTTTTGTTCAATCTTTAATTAATAGATCTTGCCTCATACTCTCAAGCCTCATTTTAGTCCTATTTGTGTATTAAGCCTGAATAGGGCACATTTAATGGGTGGGTAAAAACATGGAGCCATACTTGCACCCTCTCAGTTCCTGATTTTTCAGAATTAAACATTGTGTGAACATGTGCTTGCATTTCCTTGAATGCATGCAAAACTCCTTTTGTAATCAGGTACGCCCATGAAGCAAGGTTCATGAGCATGCTGAAGTTCTTCTCATGTTTGACAATATAATTCCTGTTCAAAATTCAGGAATTGACAGGGTGGGGCCATAGCCCACTTGACACACGGTCCCTACTCATGCCCCTACTCATGCATTTGTGTGCTCTGTTTAAGCATAATGCCTAAATAGGGCTTCTCTAATTTGCAAAAAATATGGTAAGCCTGTAACCCAGATGCAGAGTTCTCTGACATCAAAGATGCAAAGAAAATAATAGAGGCAAGCCATCATTAAGCGGCAGCTCCCACTGAACCTTAACTAGAAACATCATACTGAGGGACAATAATGTTGTGAGACTATTAAGTCAAAGGCTATGCTCAAAAAGGATAAGAAAATATAGGCTTGGAAGGAGATGAGCCTCATGCGTCCAATGCAGCATTTCAAGTTCTATTTGCATTTCTAATAATATCCTCAGAACAAGCATGAATATGTAGCTTTGCAGGCACGTTCTATGTGGAGAGAACAGAGTGGGTTCAGTTCAGTGGTGAGATGAGATTCATCAGAGCAGGCAAACATGTGGCAATTCTAAGTGGGAGGGTGAAACACAGACAAGAGAATCGTGAAGCTGATTCATTTGGTGAAGCCCAATTACTTTGAGAGAAATGGATGAAGTCCAGAGAATAGTCTGAATGAGAAGGGGCAACTGCTCAGGGATATAAGGTATAGTTTATATGCAGAGGTTCCCAGGATCAAGTTCAGGTGTCACTAGTTAACCAAAGGTATGTGGCAGCCGTCTTGTTAAGGCTAATCCTCTTTGTGATGTGGAATCAGTGCCCAAAAGCATCACTGAATCACAGGTACACTATCTTGAATTTGCCATTTATTTTAAAGGGTTCATTTTTTTGTATTACTAGAAAAGTGCATTTTACTCATCTTGGCAGATGTTTGTAATTATTTAAGATTTATAGACTGCTCAATTCAATAAAGCATAAAGTAGTTTATTATGATTTAATCAAGCTTGTGCTCTTAACCAGGAACAGTATCCTGATGAATATATGGAATAATATCAGGGATGTGAATTTTCTCTGTTGCACTCAAGGAAAAAAAAATTCTCCTCAGAAGAAATTATAAAACAAAATAGTGCATGTTTCCAGTGAATGCTCACATTTGAAGATTTTCTTACAAAATCAACAGCAAAACAGGCCTCTATTGTACAGGGTGTCAGATGGATGCTAAGGTATGTTTGGGACATTTTTGAACATGCTAATAGTACCACAGTCATAAACATGACTACCAAACAAATGTGTAAATAAGCATAAACATCTGTAACTGCTCAACAGGATGCTAGCCGTGGTGGGATTTCTTCACAGAACTTTCACCAAAAATCCCAAGGCTGATGATGATTTTCTGGAAAAAGATGCCATGGTGTGGTAAAAGACACCCTGTTCTTGTTGAGGACAAAAAGAAAAAAGAGATGGAAGATTTTTTTTTTATCTCTGTAGATTCTATATAGGAAAGTGAGTGTCCATCCCTCTCCTGTATTGAGTGTGAAAATCAAGTGGGCAGAGAGAAAAGGTAGGCCACCTCCTCTGCAGTCCACATAGAACATACAGCTGAAGCATCTAGCCCTCTTCTGCCATCAGGTGACCAAAAAATACTACATGCTAGCAACATTTGTGAGTTTATTAGCACAGGTGCTTCAATGCCAGGAGAATTAAATTAAGACAGATTGTAATGACATTTGAAGTCCTCTACTATTACTCAATCTAATTACCACCTATACTTATGGTCTGCTGAAACGTGCATGGCTTTTCACTTTGGTGAATTTTTAGGATAAATAAATTATTTACCTTTGAAGAAGGAGGAATATCCTATCAGACCAATAATGTGTGGCTGTTCTGATGTCAGTGGAACTTTAAAGGAACTATCCAAAGTGTATAGTTGAGAAGTTAGGGTTCTGCACCTGTAAATATGGCCAAATACTTTGGATGAATTCAAAGCTCATAGACGTGAAAGCTTCCAGGTGCCACTGAATTAAAATGATTTCCTCTGCCTTCATTGCTTCTGATTGTGGTTCTTAGTTTTCTAAGATCTACAGAGATACTCACAGGAACACCTCAGCAAGCGAGTGTGCAAAAGTGGCAGGCTAAAATCCAGAACTTCAATCAGTGGCTGACGCTGGATGAGAGACCCCCCCCCCCCCCCTAAGCACACAGAAGACTGGGCGACTTGGAAGGCACTGAACAGACTGCGCTCTGGCATTCCCAGGGAGATCACACTGGCAGCCTTTAAGAAAGACTTAAAAACCTGGCTCTTCCAGTGTGCCTTCAACAACTGATCACAAGAATAACCTCCTCAGCATTGGTATTATCGGGCCTGATGTACCGTTTCCTGCCCTTATTTGGTAATTTCTTTCCTCGTCTATCCCACCCTTAATTCTCCTCTTTACTACAGCACTTTTATCTACTTCATCAGATTTTAATCATGTACTCCTCGCTCTACTGCCCAGCCTTTTACTATTATAACCTACTGTATTGTTTTTATTTGGTGGTTTTACCATTATATAGTTGTTGAAATGTTGGTTTAATTGTGTAATGTTAAATGTCAGTGATGTCTGTTTTATTTTGAATGCATTTTATCTTATTTATTGTGGAAATTTGGGCTTAGCCCCATGTTAGCCGCCCCGAGTAGTTGCGGGTAGATGGAGGCGGGGTACAAAAATAAAGTTATCATCATCATCATCATCATCATCATCATCATCATCATCATGAGATGCAGAGCCAACCTTAAGAAATAGGGCTACAAAGTGGAGTCCATGACATGCAAGTGTGGAGAAGAGCAAACCACAGACCACCTACTACAATGGAGTCTGTACTTCTGGTCCCAAGCACAGATATGGGACAATCAACCTGTAGTATGATTGGCATGGTGGCAACATTCTCCCTAAGTGAAATGGGGACAGGAGTAGTCAGTCACTAGAATAAAAAACTCCAGTGCATAGGGCATTCATCTTGTGATAGTGCCTTGGAGTCAGTTATGATCTGAAATAGCTTCTAACTACTGGCTAAGAGATGAAAGTTTTCGAATCTGATTACCAGACTACTGAGCCATTCATGTTTACTATAGAATGTACCTAAATATGTATATGTATTTCTGGTTAAGATAAATACATTGAAAATGGTCACACTTAGATTTATTATTCTTCCTCATCCTGGCATTTGGGACATTGTTATTTTAGACATATTAACCATGGTGAGAGTGAAAAGGTCACAAATCAGCATGGAGCCAAAAAAAGCCATCTATGTCCCAAACGCCACTTCCACACAGATCAGTTCACAAACTATGAGCTGCTATAAAGGGGAAAATACTAGAAATAAAAACCTGATCAACTGTCAATGAGTCTTAGAAATCAATTTCAAGTCTGCCATCTTGTAAAGGGATGGCCTACAGTTCAATGGTAGAACACAAAACTTTGCCTATGATCATGTTTACAGTTCCGGCTTCAATCTCTAGGAAGGCCATTCAAGTAATCAGACAGCTTCTACTTCACTGCAGTTAAGATTCACAGTGGTTTGACTGTAGACTGAAAACCAAACCTCAGAAACATCAGGCAAGAATTCATTCATGATTCTACCATTACCTCTGATGTAAAGCTCTAGTAAAATTATACAATAAGTGGAGAAGCTTTGGCTCCCTGGAAATTTTAGTCTACAATAGCCCACAATAGCATGGCCAGCCATGGTGTAGGATCAGGAGAAACAAAGCTTCCCCAGCCAAGAGTGGGAGGAATTTGTCCCTTCAGTTGTTTTAGACAAGAGTTCCTACAATCCGTTATTATTTGCCATGGTGGCAGGGACTGACTGGCGTCGATTCTAAAACATGGCAAAGGCTACAGTTTCTGTACCCCAAACTAGATCACCAGTTCAAGCAATGGGAATGTAACTTGAGTTGTAATAGATAAAATACAGATTGTATGGCAAGGGCATTCCTCTACAAAATGGCTTTTGCCCTCTCTCTTGCTCACTCTCTTTTTTTCTCTCTCCCTCTCCTTCTCTCTCACTCTCCCCCCAGCTTGTTTGGACATCCACTGTAGATGTATCTTCATCTAACTTTAGTATTAGATACCGGACCTAAAATTTCTATTCTGTTATGTGAATGATCTAAGTTGGGTTTGGTTTGCAAAGTGATATCAAACTGCCAGTCAGGATGGTTGGTAATAGAACTAGCACTGTTTTTCAGTCAGTTTCTACAGAGCAGTTTTATGCTCTAGTAGCTAAGACTTCTAGCCATACTGTATATTTGATTCTTGGTGGATTTGATTCACAGGGGATCTTCTCTTAGTGCCCCACAAACGCTCACCTAGGCATTATCCTGAAGGCATTTCTTTTTGTCCAGGTCATTCTCTTATGGCTGTCAAGCTGCAGTGATGGCAAATAAGCATGTGTCTGCACTGCTGGAGTTTCCTGCTTCTGGACTTAGAGAAGATGTCTTAACAGAGATCTATAGCCTAAACAGAGATAACAGTACAGGCAATCTCCAAGTTACAAACAAAATAGGTTCTATTGGTTTGCTCTTAAGTTGAATTTGTATATAGGTCTGAACAAGTACCCGTGTGTGTTTTAGATAGCATAGGGAAGGGTAAACACTCCTGTGGTGTTTGTTTTGCTGTTTGTGCCCCTGTTCAAAAGATTTCACTTCACTTTCCCTATAATAATGGGGAAAAATTGAAAAATGTGGCTTGTTGTGGAAACAAGAAATGATGATAAAGCTTCCGGGAGGTAACCTTGATATTTCTTACAGGAGTAAATTTCCCTTCCTAGGAGTAGATTTCTCTCACTTCCTGTTGTCTCACTCCTGTTTTTATAAGTCAGATGGTTGCAACTCGGGACTGTCTGCAGTGTGGTCTAGGACAATCCCATGCAAACATAATTATTTTATAACAGAATGATAGCATAGCAAAATACCTTCATCTTTAATGCAGGTGACAGCATATCACTGAGGATTGGGAGATTACAATATTTAAGTATTGCTTTATAAACTGTTTTGTTTAATTCATAGGTTGACGGATGACTTGCAGGTACATACGTACACCTGGAGTGTTTAGAACAACAAAATATATTGTGTGGCTCATCAGAAGTGTCAAACTGTAATTCCCAGAATTCCTCACCATTGCCAGATGAGGCTCCTGGGAGTTACAGTTCATCAACACCTGGACGGCTGCACAGTTCTCATCTCTGGTATCTGTATAATATAATTGCAATCTGGGCCAGGTGTACTGGCATTATGAGTCAACTAGGAAAATTAAACTGATTATGTGGTGCAATACAGTATAAACAGCTTGAGAATAGATAATTATGAGCAAGGGAATAACTCACCCATAATCCATGAAAGCAATTTCAGGTACCAAGGTTCCAACTACAGTGTTAAGAACCTGCAGAGATAGACTTTCAATACCACAGCAGGATTGTCAAGGACAGATGGTTACATACAGGTAGGATATGAAATATTACCTCATCACATGGGGGGACTCCCCCTGTACAGTTTTGCCAGCCTCCATGAAGAAATGGCAGGGATGAGGGGTGACTATGTCACTATAATTGCAGTGACTCTTAAAAGATCACATAGGGGAAGCATTGCCAAAGCATCATGGATCTGTGGAGTCCAGCACAACACAGGAAGTCTCCCATGTTGCAAGGGAAGCATCATATGACACTTTCACTCCAGTTGTGGGTGGGGCCTTTGCCAGAGGTCCAGAGACATCATGTGATGGGCAGTGTATCCATCTGTTGCTGGATTAGCAGAGAAAAAGCCTAGGACTCTAAAAAAAACAAAAACACAACTCCATGTGATTAGATCATTCAAAGTAGCTCAGTTGGGAGAATGTTAGGAAGACCATCCGAAGATCCCTAATTTCATCAAAGGACCCATCCAGACAGGGTACAAAATGCCCACCCTCCTGGATATTTGCAGGGCGTGTCCAAAGAAGCTCCACAAAAACACGAATGCTTTCGGCACATAGCAGGAAAACCCTGCTTTGTGCCAAAGTAATTTGATAGTGGGTTTGATCCGCACCTTCTTGAAAGGCATGGTCAAACCCACTATGGCTGCTGTTTGGACTGCACCCTCAGAAGTCCTGGACTTGTGAGTGGGAAGTCCAGACTTCTCTATTGCATTTTCCAGGCTGATTCAGCCTGGAAAAGTGTGAGGGCATCAACCTGCTCCCCTGCTACACATCAGGAGAGGGCTGGCAACAGGGAAATGCTGGCCCCGTAAGTTATTTTATTTTATTAAAGTCTTTTTTGGCAGGTGGTTCGGGTGTTTTCCTGTCTCCTGGAAGATACTGGGAGGACATCTAGACACCCCCTGCAAAGAAGCGTGGGCTTTTGGGGCCTGTGTGCAGACTACAGTCTGCCCTGACCTTGCTTTCTTAAACCCGAATCGGGATGGAGATTTCCGCTGAATGGAATTGCCCTAAGACTTTTTGAAAATGGCCAGATTTGTTACAGGGAGTTTCACACTACCAAGGTTAGAATTCAAAGATTAGTAGCTGAACTGCATTTTGAAATTCCAAGTACTCCATTCAAAGCAGGCATGAATTTAGCCCCCTTTTCCAGTTTCAGTTTTCAATATTCAGTTTCTCCAGAAATTCATGTCTGTTTTTCAATGCTACTGTCATGTGGTGGTTTCCTAGCTTGTGTAGGTGTTTTTTCCAATTGTAATGAAAACATTAGTTATTAACAACAAGAGCTTTAAATTAACATATGATATTTAAGGTCTCCATTCTTTTTTCTAACCCAGCAGTTGAAGGAAACCTCTGAGGGCTTTTTAAAAAGTGAATTTAGTTTTTGGGCTGAAAGAGGTTTCTCACTCTTGACTATTGACCTTATCAAATGGGGTAAATTTCATGGCAATGCTGGTTCCTCTTTAGTTTTGCAACAGAGCCCAATGGCTCCCATCCCAGGATGTACAGTTACTTCTGGCAGGGCTCCGTTGCAAAACTAAAGAGAACCCAACATATGCCACCATGTAGAGCCGGCCCTAGGTATTTTTCAAGTGTAGGCGAACAGAATTTTGGTGCCCCCCCAAAAACCAATCACTGAAAAATAAAAGCGTTGGATAAGCGAAAATGTTGGATAATAAGGAGGGATTAAGGAAAAGCCTATTAAACATCAAATTACATTAAGATTTTACGAATTAAGCACCAAAACATCATGTTTTACAAGAAATCAACAGAAAAAGCAGTCTCGACTGCGCCCCCGTATGTTTTACGCCTGAAGCGATCGCTTAATTTGCCTCATTGTTGGACCGGCCCTGCCACCATGGCAGTAACACATGAAGCTTCCTGTGTTACATTGAGATCAACAGGGGGAAGACAGGTAGCAAACACTTCCCCATGTGGAATGAGGTAGGGAGGAAGCTAGGCAATGCAGGGCATGAGGTGATAGGTTTCATCTGCCAGGCACTGCTGGATTTGCCATGATCTGTGGTGATTCTGGAGGCACATATGATGAGGTCCCAGGTGAGACATTGACATGAAAACATGGAGAGTCATATTTCAGTCAAAACAGACAAGACTGGTTAGGTGGACTGGCAATACAAAGCCTCATATATCCTTATTATGAAAGTAGCTAAGGCACACCTCTAAAAATAGTCGTACTTTCTTTCACAGAAAGAACCCCTGCCTAGCATACATAGTATATCTAGAAGAAAATGTCTACCTTTCTCTTAGAGGTGATGATTTTCTATATGTATATTTCCTCTTGTATGGGAGAGCATTCAAACAGAAGATTCCCATTGGAGAGTTTCCATTTCATTTTGAGAGCTTCCATATCTAGACAACAGTGTCCCATTGCATCAGCCCATTCCAGGAATTAATATATTTCATGCAATCAGAATTGCAAGAAGGGGGATAGGAGTGAGGATGGTACTAGCTCGGTCCTTCCCTCACTTTCCCTTCTCTTATGAATGGTGGCTTTTTGAAGCAGGATTTGACTTTGGCATGGGTCCATGGGGTATGGATTTTTTTTTGGAATTTGTAGCATTAAGTACTTAAATTTTTTTAGAGAATCTGACTGCTGGAGTGCACTTGAGCTTTCTAGCAAGACTTCTGAGTACCTCATCAAACTAAAAATTCCTAGATTCTGTAGGATGAATCCACTTAAAATGATCTCAGTCTGTTGTAAGTATTATTAGCATCCTGGGTAAATCCATTCTGCACAATTATAGCAGTTTGATACCTCTTTAAATATCACTTCCATCTACAGAATTCTGGGATTTGTAATTTGCTTGTCTAGTGTACTTTCTTGAATTACAGCAAAAGAGATCTCTGGTAGACAATTATGAGTAGTACCCCATGAGACTGCAAATCCCAGAATTGCATATGATGGGACCATGGCAATTAAAGTGTTACCAAAATATAATATGGATACATTCCAGGAGACAGCTAGTCTTACTGCAAATAGTTCAGTGTAAGTACAGATGGTGGATTCAGTTCTCCCAATTGTCTTGGAGATTTAGAACAGCTGAAGGGGACTCTGTCAATTTCATAAATGACTATTTCCTGCGAAAAAGTGGATATAAATCTGACTAGCCCATTGCAGACAAAGTGACCAGCATGCCATGGTTCCTAGATTACAGCATTCTTATCAGAGCAATTAATTTCACCCTGCATCCCTCTCCTCTCACTTTCTTGTTTTCTCTCTGGCTGAAATTCGCTCAGCTGTCACTGGTCCCATCTATCACTGGGATACATCTGTACCCATTGACTCAGAAAGGACCCACTTCCACTGAGTCTTTGCTCCACATATTGTCACAGCCCTGAGGAACAATCTGTTACAAACATAAATCTGGTGGGTTTTTTCATTAGATCATTTATCACATGGAGCAGAGTTTAAATTTATCCAAAATGCTCCCACGAGTAAAATTTCTCTCAGATTCTGACTCATTGTGTTTTACATTTTTTTAAATAGGAAAAAAACCCACCAGCTTCAGAAAGCAGCAGAACTGGCATTCAAACTGCATTCAGAAAGACACAGATTAGTGGACTGTTTTTGATGGTTGGAGGCATTTTAGATCAAACGAGCTGCGACACCTTTGCCAAACCAATGGACAAAACTTACATAATTCTTCACAGGAAGGATGGGAATTTAGAAGCGAAGCACGAGGCAGTTCTTTGGCAAACTATAGTGGTTTCAGGATGATAGTGGCATGGGTCAAGGCTCAGCATGCTGACAGGATTAAGAAGTATCAAGGAACATCTGGTATTTTTCTTTGGTCTTGAGAGGTTTGTTGAGGCACATTAAAGCTGTACCTGTCTCCATGCACAGATGTCTGGATACATCTCAGATGTCTCTTCAGCTTTTGCAGATTTCACTGGGGTAGCAAAAGAGCAAAAGGGATTTTGCCAGAAATATCAGAGGTCTGCCTTTGAGACTGCAGATAAGAGATAACTGTCAAAAGTAGTACCCATTGATAGTCTCATTCTCCATGAATGTAGGGGTCATGGTACTATATAGGATATAGCAGGAGGGCATTTTTCAAGAGGAGGGAATAAGACTCAGTTAAACCCAATGACACATTCTAGGATTCTGTCAAAGCTGCAAGGAAAGCTATGCATTTTAGAACAATATCTTATGTTAGCTTACTCCTTTTTAAGGACTAGCTCATGTATCCAGTGTTGCCCAGGCATGCATATTCTAATGCTATTAATTGAAATTACTCATTATTAGTTTTACAATTTTATCAATGATCTCATTTAAAATGTATACCAGTATAATGAGACCTTTTATAAAACCAAATAGTTGGTGGGTTGGAATTCCCATTAGCCCAAGCCCTGGTGAGGCCGCAAATCCCAACAACCCCAGGTGTGGTCATTGTGAGAGGGTGCAATTCTCATCAGCCCCAGATCTGACCAGCTTGAAATGTCATCAGGCTGTGTTGCAACCGTCAATGACACAGGTCTCTGAATGTGGCTGGACCCCAACTCCCATCATCCTGAATCAGGCTGTGTTCTAAACCCTGCCAGTTTTTAAACATGGATCATGAAGTTTGGTACAGATCTTTCGTGAGTGCGATTTACATGGCTGTCTGGATGTGGCTGGATTACAATGCCCATAATCCTCGATCAGCCCCCACCCACATCCCACCAATAGTTTAAAATGGACTATGATGGGTACCAAGTTTGGAAGAGATCCATTCAGGGTGGAATTTACATGACTCTCCACATATGGATGGACTACACCTCCTATTGTCCTCTTTCACCCCCCCCCCCCCTTTACACACACAATTTCAATTGTTTCAAGTTGAATGATGAAGGGAATATGTGGCAAATGTAGTCCAGATCCATCAAGCCACATAGGAGCCTTTGTAGCTCAAACACACACACACACACACACACACACATACATCTCACAGATAACCTCTAGCCCTTTACATGTTCTTGGCAGCAAGTCCCATATGACTTGCTAACTAGTTGTGTTGGTCAAGGGTGATGAGAGTTCTAGTCCAGCCACACATTTGACACCCTCTTTTTGTTGTTTCAACCTAGGATTTTTGCAGCTTTGGCATACATACTTACACGGGTGGACAAGTTGAGGTTGGAGGGAGATCTAAACTAGGATAGGGTGCATTAGCTTGCTACTGGTGACTTCCATCTGCTCCAGGTTTTACTTTGAACTTTAAAGAAGTGATCTAAGGGATCTGTAGAAAAGGATACTACACTTTTCACATTCCAACTATATCCCATAGTAGATTCACCACCTCACATACATACCAGACCATTGAGGATTTCCCCCCATCATTTGTGTATGAGTCCATTTTAAGTATTATAACAGGGGTCCCCAAACTAAGGCCCGGGGGCCGGATGCGGCCCTCCAAGGTCATTTACCTGGCCCCCGCCCTCAGTTTTATAATATAATATTTTATATCAGTTTTAATAATATAATATATTGTGTATACATATAATATTGATAATAATCTTATTATTATCTTGCAATATAATAATTAATTATATGGTATATATTACATATTATATAATAGTATAGTGGTATAGTTCAATATCTATCTATCTATATATATATATAAAAGTGTGATGGCATCAGGGCAGCGGACAAAACAACAGAACTACAGGCCCCTCAACCTCGAAATTTGACAACACAACCCATCATCCATGCCTCTAGGTTGATACAACAAAAAGAAAAGAAAAATAAAGTTTTAACTACAGGGAGAGGAATAATAGTTTTTATCCAATTGCTGCCAGTTTGAAGGCTAAGCTCCGCCCACTTGGTCTCCTAGCAACCTACTCAGCCCAGGGGACAGGCACAGTTAGGCCTCACTTAGGCCTCTTCCACAGATTATCAGATTTTAACTGGATTATATGGCAGTGTAGACTCAAGGCCCTTCCACACAGCTATATAACCCATTTATAATCTCATATTATCTGCTTTGAACTGGATTATCTTGAGTCCACACTGCCATATAATCCACTTCAGTGTGCATACTAAACATAAAGACAACCATACAACAGACATTCAATACCACCACTACCTCAACAATTTCTCACCAACACCACCAGACAACGCCACAGCAACGCATGGCCGGGCACAGCTAGTAGTAATATATAATGCTAATATTGTGTTATGCTAATAATATAATATATTGTATGTACATACAGCTGCTCTGAGTCCCCTTCGGGGTGGGATATAAATGTAGTAAATAAATGCAGTAAATAAATAATTAATTTTAGACTTAGGCTCGGCCAAAGTCTGACATGACTTGAAGGCACACAACAACAACAACAACAATCCCAATTAACTTGACTATCTCATTGGCCAGAAGCAGGCCCACACTTTTCATTGAAATCCTAATAGATTTATGTTGGTTAAAATTGTTTTCATTTTTAAATATTGTATTCTTTCATTGTTGTTGTTTTTGCACTACAAATAAGACATGTGCAGTATGCATAGGAATTTGTTTGTATTTTTTTTTCAAATGATAATCCGGCCCCTCAACAGTCTGAAGGATTGTGGACCGGCCCTCTGCTTTAAAAGTTTGGGGACCCCTGTATTATAACAATAGTCAATGTGTAGAATCATGGATCTGGATACTATGTCTCAGGCACTGAACTGAAATGTCTTGAGTTAATTTCTTTCCAAAGGTCTCTGAGGAAGGAATCGAATCTTAGAGTGAGGAACATATTCAGGCTTCAGGATTACTTGAGCTATTCACTCCATCTGTCATCAAATTACTGTCAATCAGTTGTCAGTCCCTGCCATGGGATACATTGGGCAAAAACAAAGCCTGAAACAGTTTCTTAAAATAGAGAAACTGGAAACTGGATCTTCTCACATAGACACTCTCAGGCTGAAACTATAGGGGGGAGAGCATTGACCCCTCATAAGAATTCTGTCACTCCCAAATGAATTTTTCATTCATTCCCCAAATTTCTGGCAAGATTACAAGATAAAACTTCAGAATCATCTTTAGAAACACAGTTTAGATGTCCAGAGAACAAGGTCAGTTATGAATGAAGGGAATGCAAAAACAGCAAACAGAAGCATTAAATGTGTACATTATTTTTTATTATTGTTGATATCTTACCGTCAATGTACGTGGTGCCTTACAAATCAAACAACCAAACACTGTGGGTCGGCCAAAGCTGTACAATCAAAAATATATGTGTATACACATACACAGAAAGGAGGAAGAAATATAAAAATATAATATTTCACTACACAATTGTAAAACAAATGATTCAACAAATAACAAATGGTCTTCAATATTTCACTTTCTGGGATACTAGACATTTGGGGCTGAAGGAGTTGTCTTTGAAGGGCAGATGTCTTATTTGAAATAGCAATGCCTTTGTTTTGTTTAGCCCCAGTCCCCAATAGCTATATTCTTTGTCATTTTTCCTTCTCTCTTTTTTTTGAAGGGGGCAGAAGGGTAACAAAAGTAGATTTACTTAGAGGACCTTTTACCATTGCCTCCCTCTTAGGTCTCTTGAGAGCGATTTGCTCAAGGTCGCACAGTAGATTTCAGTGGCTGAGCAGAAATGTGAGCCCTGGCCTCATAAAATCTCAATCCAACACTCAAAACCACTATACCATGCTAGCTGCCTTTGACAACTGAAGTCTCAAATAATAACATTTTGGTCCACCCTGGGCAATCACATTTTTATTCAGAGCTCCAGAAAACCCTGCGTTCTATTTTACTGTGTGAATGTCTCATTGACCTTTATTAGGGTGATATATTGCCATGGTTATGCAAGCGCAACTTCTTTGGATGGGGAAAGGAGTTTCGTATGTGGATCAAAGGAAGAGTAGGTCCCTGAGGGAATTATCAGACATCTTCCCATCAGAGCTGTAGAAATTATCAACTTCCTCTGTTACAGTGAAGAAATTTAGTTTCCTGGTGCTGTTATGCTTCACAGACATGACTGGAGCTGGCTTTGCCTCTAAAATACAGCATCCCGGAATGCCTTTAAGGAAAGACATTTTTCACACAGTGCCACTGTGAACATACTGATCCTTGAAGAATGGATGAGCTCCCTATATATTCTTTGATAAAATGACATCTCTAAAAGGCTTTGCATTCAACACATACAATAGAAGGAAGAACAGTGCAACTTGTAATGCCAATTTGAAAATAATTATTGTAATAATAAAATAGACAAAGACCATATTGTCTCCATAGCTCTAGAACTGGGAAACTTAGAATACCTCCCAAAAGAATAATAGCTGTTCCTGAAAGCCCCAAAGAGCAAGGTCATATGTCATACCTTTTTAAGCTTTTTTTTTTTTTTAAGTTTTAGAAAACAAATTTGAAGGGGCAGGACTGTACCCTGTAGGAATGAGACTCCTTCTACACTGTCAAATAAAATCCAGATTATCTGCTTTGAACTGGATTATATGGCAGTGTAGACTCAGATAATCCAGTTCAAAACAGATGATTTGAATTATCTGCTTTGAAAATTTGAATTTTATGGCAGTGTAGAAGGGGCTGAGACAAATTTGTTGAGATTATGAAGAGAAAACTCGATATGGTGCCACATGCATATATAAGTGATAGAAATTTAATCCTCCCCATCAGACAAAAACGTCGAGATTTCAGAAGAGGTAGTGTAATTTATGTGTTATTTATTTATTTAATCGTGTCTGAAGTGGACTGAGGGTACAGTTGTAACTTGGCATTATACTAAATGTCCTTTGACCAGTAGCTGGCCACTTGAAATGCCTTTGGTGTTGCTATAAGAAGGTCCTCCATTGTGCATGTGGCAGGGCTCAGGCTGCATTGTAATAGGTGGTCTGTGGTTTGCTCTTCTCCACACTCACATGTTGTGGACTCCACTCTGTAGCCCCATTTCTTAAAGTTGATTCTGCATCTCGTGGTGCTAGAGCGCAGTTTGTTCAGTGCCTTCCAAGTCGCCCAGTCTTCTGTGTGCTCAGGAGGGAGTCTCTCATTCGGTATCAGTCATGGGTTGAGGTTCCAGGTTTTAGCCTGCCACTTCTGGACTCTCGCTTGCTGAGATGTTCCTGTGAGTATGTTTGTAGATCTTAGAAAACTATTTCTTGATTTAAGACAATGGCATACTGGCTGATATCTGAACATGGGATGGGCTGGAGATGTCACTGCCTTGTTCTTTTCATTGCTAGCTGCTACTTCCCAGTGGATGGGAGGTGGTGCAATGGCAGCTAAACAGTATAATTTCTCCAGTGGTATAGAGAGTATACATCTGTGATAATGTGGCATGTCTCATTAAGAGCCACATCCACTATTTTAACGTGGTGAGATGCATTCCACACTGGACATGCATATTCAGCAGCAGAGTAGCAAATAATTATGAATATAGTTAATAAGTAGCCATACTCTGCTGGAGAGAATATTCTATTTCAAATGAACAACAATAGCTCTGTCTGGGCAAGAGACAGGGATCCTGTCAGGAAGGGGTTACTCTTCCTTTTCACTATTATCTCAATTAAACTTCCCCCTGAATTTGTACTCCTCAAAGGAAGTATTGTTCATCTCTTCCTAGGGTGAAAAGCATCTGTTAGTCTGTGGCATGGCAGGGGTGCAAGCAGCAGCCACATTCTTCCCCTTTTGCCCCATAACAAAGTGGGGGGAGGACCCTTAACACATTAAACACAAACATGCATTAAATCCAGGTGTTTTATTTTACCTGACAATTTTAAAAAGAAAGAAAATTCTTTACCATTGCACATGGGAAAGACTCTAAAGCCACATATAACTCATGATCATATTACTAGGCTAGCATCATCCACCAGATCCTGAGATTCCCATTACAAGTCCCAGAATTTTTGGCAGCTGCACAAACCCAATTCTAAAATACAGCAGCCTGAAACCCTTTCCATATGGTAAGAACATCAAATAATTTAAGTTGAAGCTTGGTACAAGAAACAACTTGTTAACGATTTTAGGATTAAAGTGGAATGGAAATCCTCCTGAACAGAGATCTATTGCCTGTGTGAAGAATTTTGATATATATTGTTTTCATGTTATAAGGTTAGAGTTTGACCAAAATCACATATTCTGGGAGTTATAATGCCCCAAATCCAATTGCAGCTCCCAGTCACCATGCTGCCTGAAAATGTCGGGGAGTTGCAGTCCAAAACATAACTTTGTCAAGCTCTGTGCAAAATATATTTGGCCGTTTAGAATTTGTTGCTTAAAGGCCTGATTCTTACACTCACTATGCAGGAGTGCTGGACTCATTGCTACTGGGCTGCAATAGCAATTACTTACTACATTGGTTTGCCATTAATAAAGCTCACCCTATAGTGGTGATTTGTTGGCTTTTGATATGGGGAGACTTAGAATTGCAGCCAGCTGCAGCTTAGAGCAAAATTCCTAGTTGCCATTAGGAACCACTCCACCAGCCAAGATCTGGCCCATTACAATTGGCTGTCTAAGATAAAACAAGAAATTGCATCTCTGTCCCTGAGTGTTTGAAGCTCCCAATTCCCAGAACTGAAAGCTGCTTTTCTTGCGGCATAGATCCCCTCTTTATTATGTCTTCTCCTTCATTTATTGTTTTCACTAAAATGAGATCTCTAACTGCTGCTATTTAAAAGAGGTTTCTTATTTGGCCTCAGTGAACCAATGTATGTGCCCTTTTCTCATATTCAAGGGCACATACATGAGTTCTCTGAAGTCAAATGAATTATCCCCATTAACACCCTTTTAATGATTTTTATGAGGGATTGAAAGGACACATTTGACTTCCATGTAATGATCCTCTGAGGCTCACAATTGCTAAGGTAGGTGAGGAGTTCAGAACCCCTCTCCTGCATCCACTCCCAAACCCAGTTTCTATGTCTCTGCATGAAGTGGGAATTCTACTCCACAGGAGTTAAAAGAACATTTCACACTCTGCTGGAGAAGGTTTTTTATAAAAGGCAGCATAGGAAAAAAACAACATGCAATACATTTGCTGTATTGCTCAAGATGTTATTGGAAGCTTATGCACATACAAACACACTTCTCCTTATCTGGAAAATAAACCACTTCCTCATGTTGACAATAAAAACTGGCAGACCTCACAAAGAAAGTTACTAAAAATCAACTGTTCACATGACAGAAACTTGTACAAGGTGCCAAGCAATCTGTTCATATCCAAATTTACTCAGAATTTCCATTGTTTTCCATTACATTTATTTCCAGTAAAAAAATTTATAAGAAAACAATATTTGGTAAATTGTGCTTCTTAGTTATAAACATTATCACACTAACCTTTTGTCTTGTCCCAATTGTATCCTTTAAGCAAACAAGAACATATTGTTACTAGAATAATCACTTTCACAATAGCACACACTTACGCAATTGCTACAATAATGGTGGCACTTTGTTGATGCAAATCCCTGCAATCAATCTGCTGTACAGCCTTGCTTCATACCAAAGTATTTTGAACACAAAACATGTTTTTTCCTCATATTCCTTTTCGGGGAAGGGGAAGGGGGGAAAGGAATAATAATAATAATAATAATAATAATAATAATAATAATAATAATAACTGGGTGCCGTGCCAAAAGATCTCAGCTGGCATTTAGAAACAATAAACATTGACAAAATTATGATCTGCCAACTGCAAAAGGCCACCCTACTGGGATCTGTGCGCATCATCCGAAAATACATCACACAGTCCAAGACACTTGGGAAGTGTTCGACTTGTGATTTTGTGAAACAAAATCCAGCATATCTGTCTTGTTTGCTGTGTCATACAATAATAATCATAATAATAATAAACCAGTACAGGTGGTCCCGATGGTAATCAGCACACTGGGTGCCGTACCAAAAGCTCTCAGCCAGCACTTGGAAACAATAAACATTGACAAAATTACGATCTGTCAACTGCAAAAGGACACCTTACTGGGATCTGCATACATCATCCAAAAATACATCACACAGTCCTAAACACTTGGGAAGTGTTCAACCTGTGATTTTGTGATATGAAATCCAGAATATATATCTCGTTTGCTGTGTCATACTATGTCTTTGTGTCAGTAATAATAATAATAATAATAATGAAATAAAACATATAAGTAGATAAAAGGTGTGTAGTAGAGAAATATGTGGTAAAGTTATAATGGAAAAGTTAAAAACGGATAAGAAATATGATTAAAAATATGTTTGATTTTTTCTTTTACTGTTGGCTTGTATACAATATGGCATACTCCTTTGTCTAAGATATTGTAAAAAGAGCAAATAATGTATACTTATACATTTTGATTGATAAATCTATAAATAAAAATTATATTAAAAAGATTCACTGATCTTTTTTCCCTCCATCAATGAAAAGGGATGATCCAATTATAACGGAAGCTCAGTGTGACTACTGGATAGATATGATGTTGTACAGCAAGCCCTATTCATAGACACTTTTATCCTGCTGTAGTTGTGCTACATCAGCCTCATGTGATAGTCCTACATATTCCCTTTGGTCATTTTTGTATCTGATGTCCACAAATACCCCGCTCCCCAAAAAGAGTTAATAGTGATTAAATGGTCCTTGAAAACCATTTTCAAAGCTTGTAATCACAGTGGGTCTCTGAAAAGGTAGATTGGCTCCAAGACTATTGAAGATGCCTTTTTGCATGGGGCTGAGTGTTGAGCTTGTTCAGTGGCCACAAAATGTTGTCTTTTTTGGGGGGATGAGAGTGGTATGTAGAAATATTATTTTTAAAGGCTCAACTAGCTGCAACATTTTTTTCCAGATACTATTTGAATCCTGATATGATTTGAAGCTTTTCACCATGTTTTACACATGAGAAGTATATCCATGATGCATACATCACTTTTATAGCTCTTTAACTGCTATTGCAATCCATCCTATGGAATGCTCAGTTTTATAGTTTAATGATATATGTAGAACTCTCAGCTAAAAGCCTTTAATGCAGTGGTTCTCAACCTGTGGGTCCCCAGATGTTTTGGCCTTCAACTCCCAGAAATCCTAATAGCTGATAGACTGACTGGAATTTCTGGGAGTTGTAGGCCAAAACATCTGGGGACCCACAGGTTGAGAACCACTGCTTTAATGGAATAGTTCTCAAACACTGGTCCTCCAGATATCTCAAACTTCAGGTCCCAGAATTCCTGATCATTGGCCGTGTTGGCTGAAGCATGGGAACTGAGTTTGAGATTGAAAACTACTGCTTATACAGGTCCCCAGTGTTTCTAATTTGTAAATTAGACTTGAAACTGGGCTGTTAAAGGTGGAAGCTCTGATCAGTCTTCAGTCTATCAAAAAGTGGTTGTCACCAAGGCTTTTTCTGCCTTTTTCTTCATGACAATTCCTAGTTCAGCTGGCTCAGGGCAGTCTTATGAGTCCTACAACAGATGGATTTTCCACTCAATCTCTTTTTGCTATGCGGGATGATAGGACTCACAATGAAGTCCTCCATTTGATTTGGGTGGCCTGTAGCCTATATAGAATATAAAAATCACCATGAGTAGGGTAGGAAGACAATGAATAGGGAAAGAGTCCTGGCAGAGGAACACTAGGAGTGTCTCCATTAGAATTGCCTAGCCGTGCTGTAATTCCTCACCCTTTCCTAATTTCTATCAATGTTATCTGCAAGAAAGGGTTCAATCAAAGTGATGAAATAGGGACAGACCAAATTTCCAGAGCTTTGGCCTGCTTGTCCTGTTAGCTTTTTTCTAAACAAATTAATAAATCCAAAATTTACATTTCCTCAGAAGCTGTAATTTGAAGACACTTGCTTTTTCTTTTAGTTGGTTAGTAAATGTTTTTATTTGATCATTCAAAATTTGTTGATTTTGGCAAAATGATAAACAGTCTTTTAAAAAAAGATGGCTTCTTGATAAATTAATCAAATCCTTGTGAATTCCTTGCTTCCTTCCTCTCCTCTAATTGGGGTTTTTGCTGTCTGAGTAATCAATTAGGCCCTGTGTTTATTCACCCACAACAATTATTCTCTCTACATTAGGGAATGAAATAAACACACTTCTCTAATTTCTCTTTACAAAGGGAGCATTTCCATAGAGGTCAGTCAAAGCTATTCATTAACCAGTCTTTCAGTAAACACATTGTGTCATTCAAATAATAATGATCCATAAAGGAAATTGGAGCTGGTCCAAATAAACTGTTTAACACTGTAACATTCAACATCTTAACAACTTACTTAAAACACAGCAGCAGAGATTGCAGACAAATTCCAAGATATTAACATATTAACACAGTGGCATATTGTATAATATCCATATTTTCTTTTAATGTATTAAATATTAGGAGTTCTGAAAGAGTAGGACTTGGTGCTGATTTTCTAATAATAAGCAAAGTCTGTGCAGGTTGTGAGGAATAAAGAGAGTGACTTTCTTCTGACTGTCAGTTATACTTGTGTTGGCGCTGGGTTGTTTACTTGCGAACCACAAACTGAAATAAAATGTATAGCTTTGTTTATGTGCAGGGCGAACCATCAGTGTAGTGCTGTTTCTTAGGATGTTAAATTGTTCTAGTAAACAGAATACATTTTGCAACAAGGCTCACAATCTCAAAGAGTGAAGCATATAGAAAGATCGGGTATGAAATTGATCATTCTTTGTGTGAGGGATTAAAGATAGAAACACCCATTGGTTTGAGTTGGATTCAGCTTGCTATGCTGTCTGATGAGTTTGGGAAGTGGCAGTCCAAAGACAATGTTTTCAAGCTCTGCCACAAACCAGTGTATCATGCATGTCTCTTCTTCACCCCACTTTGCAGTACCCTCACTTTAGAAAAGAAGAGTGAAACTCACCCAGTGAGTTTCATGGATCTGTGAGACAAAGTACTTGAACCAATGTTAACCACTGACACACATTGCAGGTGCTTTCATATTACCAATGATAGTGCTCTGGTTCTGTGTTAACTACACTGTATGAATCCTGGGGTTTATACAGTGCTTTTCAAAATGATGCTATATCTCTGCAGTCACAAACTGCCCAAATAATTATGACTGCTAGATGCTTCTCTCAGTGCACAAACAGCTCCCAGCCTCAGTCATTCGCAAGATGGTGCCCTGCAACATAAGACCTAATGAGATATTCTGCATTTGTAGAGTTAATTTTTATGTTTGCTTCTGGCTCAAAATGGTTAGTAAAACTTGATAACTCATTAAACTGTTTCTAACTTTTTGTATAATTGTAGCATGATGCCATACTGCTTTGAAATTGGGCCCATCATTTTGAAATACCATTTACTTTGGTGTATTGATTTGCAGACCCGGCTGCTGCTCAATTTAGAGTCAAAATATACACTGTCATAAGAGTAAGCCACCATGAATACAAGGTAAAGTTGATGAGAAATATATGGAAAAAGATAAACAGAAAATGTAAACAAAGAAGTGTTCTCTTGTGCCTTTGATCCAGTTTTAAGATTACATGATCTCTGGAGTTTTCTTAACTCCAGATATGCCTTTATGTTCTCAGGCACAATTCTGGCATTTTTTCTTTCAAGACTAGGAAAAGGGGAAATTCCTCATATATGTGTTATATACTTTGGCCACCAGTATGGCTTTCTAGAAACTTTGAGATAATGCAGGATTGAAGAGGGTACAATATTATAACTAGATCATGTGAAAGAATGTCAGGTTAGCTAAGAGAGTACAGAGGCAGGCCTCAAAATGTCATTTCTTTCCATCCAACATTTCACAACCTGGAGATATGTGGTCAAGACACATAGAAATATAGTCAAGATGGTCAAGGTTATTCATGAGACAGCCAAGCTAGGAAAAGCTGCAGCAATTGGCTATAGCCAGAGTCTACAGGGAAGGGTTAAGATTCCATCTCTCCACTTCTCTCTTGTACTTTCCTGTATGTTGAATTAATTGAGGACAGACAGTCTCCGAGTTACAAACATCTGGCATACAACCAGAGCTGTAGCCAAGGGGGGGGGGGGGGGTTGGGATTCACCCCCTCCCCCAATTATTCAGGTTTGAAAAAAACCTGGTTTACTCATGAATTTTAACTGATTAAACAAATCCCTATGAGTGTCTACTGAAGTTTATCGATGGAGCCTGATTTCTAAATTATTTTGCGTTGTGGAACTACTTCTCATGATTCACTAAAAAAAAGTTCACCCCCCCCCCCCAAATTTTTTTCTTCTGGTTATGGCCCTGCAAATGACTCATAATTAAGAACAGGAGTGAAACAAAAGGAAACGAGAGAAACCTACCTTTAGGAAGGGAAATTCACTCCTGAAAGAGTTATCATGTGGGGAAAAGTGTTTATCACCAATTCTTGTTTCCATAACAAGTCAAATTTTTCAAAATCCGATTATAATAGGGACAGAAAGTGAGGTGAAATCTTCTGAACAGAAGCACATAGAGCAAAACAAACACCACAGGGGCATTAATTAACCCTTCCCAATGCTATACAATGTGGCATATGAAAGCAGGGAAAGGATGCCCCTTCTACACCTACTATATGTTCCTGACATTGGCCAAGACCAAGTCTGCATTTAGTACTAGGATGGAAGACACTAGCATCTCTTGGGGTAGTGTCACCCAGTGCAGTAGTAACTCATGCTATCAACCCATGGACTTCCTCCCATGCCAGACCACACCACACCATAATATTGTGAAAATATCAGAAAATATCACAAAAGAGCAGCAACAGAAACAACAGTATGTGCATGTAGCCCATGCAGAAGAATCCATGTGTAATCACTGTAATTGGGTGATAATGACAGTACTGACCAGAGTATGTATACATTAGAATGTTCAAAAAGTAAATTGGCATAGTGTTTTAGCATTTATGGTATATCAATGCAGTACATGTAAATTTACAAAAATATTTTTGTGGTTGTATCTTACTACAGGGATATTTTAATCAAAAATAATGTACTTCTATGGAAACAGTCTACAAAAAAAGAATAGACAGCAATTTTAATGTCACCCTCTCTGATGATGTCACCCAGTTGTACTGTTGTAATTAATGCTAAAATGTGCAGACTTTGAAAATAAAAATCATCATAGAGTTGGAAGAGACATCATGGGCCATCCAGTCCAATCCCCTGCCAAGAAACAGGAAAATTGCATTCAAAGCACCTTTGTCACCTGATTGTTGAAATGTTGCATTGTGCCGAAAGGACAGAAAACTATGAATGAACAAACTGTATCTCAGCCTGCACCATGAATTTTGCTCAAAGAAGATTTAAAGTTATTATCCTTTTTTTTTTTTTTTTTTTTTACATCAGGAGTGAATTGAGAAACTGCAGTCGCTTCTGGTATGAGAGAATTGGCCATCTGAAAGGACGTTGTCCATGGCATGCCCAGATGTTTTGATGTTTTTATCATCCTTGAGAGGCTTCTCTCATGTCCCCGCATGGAGCTGGAGCTGATAGAGGGAGCTTATCCGGGCTCTCCTTGGGTTGGATTTGAACTGGCAACCTTCAAGCCAGCAACCCAACCTTCAAGTCATCAGTCCTGCCAGCACAAGGGTTTAACCCACTGTGCCACCAGGGGCTCCTTATTATCCAATTGAAACTGGAGCATCCATTTAGTATATGTTTAAGCAAGATGGAAGGCAGCGCGAAATGAAGCTCACTGAAGTAAACTTGATAAAAGGAACAAAAGTGGGTCTTTTTATTTCCTGGCTTTCATTTGTAGTTAAAAAACAGGCTAGAGATGTTTTGAATTTCTTTTTCAGTTTTACCCACATTGTTTGCATGTATGCAAAGATGTGAAAGAGCGCATCAAAATAGATCTGTGAAACAATAAAGTTACTTCTTTAGAGCAATAATTAATGCTTTATCTCATGCAGTTCTATGAATTATCCCCATAAAGCACATTTTAGGGAAAGCTGCTTACCAAGATTTGAGGGCGCACTAATCCAAAGGACTTTTCATTGATATATAAAAAAATACAAAGTCATATCATGGCAAAACTAATCAAAAGAGATTTGTAACAATGCAACCACAGACATCAACTATCTCAAGCGTACTAAGTTGATAGGGAATGATGGGTTTGGGGAAGGATAGGTTTGCAGTCACAGCCTTATTGCCAAATTCTATCTCTCTCTACTTTCACACCTGATATCTGAGTTTTAGATTTTAATTTATATATACACACACTTAAACAGCTATTTCCGACAGACAGAGCTTTGCTCAAGATTATTCCAATTAAGCATTTATCATGGATTGATGCAGCCTTAGAACTCACATAAAATTCTCGATTTAGATAATACCCAGGGCCATCTGCAGGGAAAGCAGTAAGTATTAATTTCCATTCAGGCTTGGGTATGACCTCCAAAAGCTATTTCTGTCCTTGTATTTTAGCACTTTGATCTTAAAGGTTTTTCCCAAGTTCTGATCAGAACTGTGATTAGAACTGTGAAATAAAAGGAAACTACTGCTTCCCATTCCAGTACAATTTCCTTCATGATCTCATTGAATGCTGGCACATACGTCTGTACATGTATTTAGCAAACAGTATACAGAGTTTGGATGCATGCAATCATCTTTTCAGAATGGAGATAAAATGGATGAAGGCAAGGACAAAAATGGAATAGGGAAGAGTGACCATCCAGCAAGGCTGAAACAGGTTGCACCTGGCAGGACAGTCAGGACTCCGTTTCTGCCGTTGTTGTGGTTCAGAAGCGGAGCAATGCTTCAGACTGCCCACAGATTTACATGCCCTTACAAATATGCCCTGAATCAAAAGCCCACTTTTATAGCCATTTTGGACCTAGTAGAAGCCTTTTTCTCAAACACAAAATAACCAGAAATGACTTCCAATTTAGAGAATGTGCAAATATTTTGAATACAATTTAAGTTGTGAATATTATTTGGAATTCATCCTCAATCACAGCATTTTCTGTACATAGAACAACATTTTCTATGCAGGAATAAATATTTCTACATTGAAATTTTATTTTATGAGCAGATAGAACTGTTACTTATGTAGAAAATGATGTGTGAAGTATTCATGTGCAAATTAGTCACAGAATATGCTCTCAGCTGTGAAGATTTTTGTTGGTCAAGGATCCTTCTTGTCAGGGTTTCTCATTCCTTAAAAAATGTATTTTCCACTCATTTTCCAGTGGAAATTGATCATAAAGTCATGCTGGAATCCTAGAAACTCCTAGAGGGATGTTGTTTCAGGTTTAAAAAATAACATTTTTGTATTTATGGCTTTTCACTTTCACGGGGGTCCTGTGCACCTAACCCCAGTGAATCTGGGATGACTGAAGCTTCTAGCTGTCTGTCAATGACCCTGCACGCATACAGAGCATTTAATAACTTTCAAAAGGAGATAGGGAACGAAGAGTGGTTTCATAATCCTGCTAGAAATATCTCCTGAAACATTCACAGCTCAGCTAAATATGGCTCTTAAATGCTCTTTGATTTGCAAAGATATGCAAATCAAACCCCCTCATTAGGACCCTCAGCTGTTATAAAGGAACAGAACAGGCGAACGCTCTGGCATCCACAAGCCAAGCTGCAAAATCTGCTTTGCCCAGGTTGATTTTCATCTAAATGGAGATCTCAGGTTTCCCACCCACTAAAAATGCTAATGCGTCATCACAGGGAAAAAAGCCCGCAGAGGCCTCCACTCACCCCCAGGTGGCGCTGGCACGCTCTGTTCTCCCATCCCAACAAAAAAAGCAACCAGGAAAGAGAGGATCCAACTGGCAGAGAGGGATTCAGGTTGAGGATCAAAGAAGACTGTTCCTACCGAAACAGCAGGGACAGCAGCAGCCTCTCTGAATTAGTCACACACTATTCCCCAGGTTTTTTTTTCCAGGGCGGGGAGGGGGGAGGAGAGGATGCAGTCAAGCAACAGCTTAGAAGAGATTCCTCTGTTTTCCTCTGTTCATCCAAATCTTATTCCATAAATGTTTCCTGGCTTACATAATGTTGTCCCTCCCTCCCACTACCTCCACCACCTCCGCAAGATTTTTGCTTAGCGCAGGCAGGAGGAACTGTCTGAAAGATGAAACAGGCTGTGTTTGGGAACTTTGCAACCTTGTGAGTGGGAGAAAACCTCCACAAATGCCTCTTCTCCCTAGGAATGGCTTGCAGCTTTCCCCTAATTAGTTCAGCCACAGAATACACTATTGAAGAAGACTTTTCTCGGGAGTCTCATTCAACTCTTTAAACCGATATCTATTCTCACTCTGTTCCTAGGTGCTTTTAACATCAGATCAGAGTGTGCTCCCTCTTCTATTTTTGAGCTGTTCCAGTGCAGGTGAAACTCATGCACGATTCCTAATGATTGCAATGTAAAATGTATATCCAGAGAGATGTATGCAATATACATGCAGTGCCGAAGGAGATGAACAATTTGTGCAAGAAACGATTCTCGCACCTTGATACAGCACATAATTGATTCATGCCATCATTTTAATTCAGTGCCTCTGGAATATTTGGACCTAGCTGGTGAATTAAAACAGACCACAGCCCGCAGCCAAGGTTTTCCCTGCTAAAGTTTAGTGCACACAATCCTATCCCCAGAGACACTAGTCTTGTAGTAACAGCTGCCTAATCAAGCTGTGAGAGGATTCCTTGGTCTCACTTTCATCCCAGGTCCTTCCTTCCTTCCTTCCTTTTCCTTCCTTTTCCTTCCTTCCTTCCTTCCTTCCTTCCTTCCTTCCTTCCTTCCTTCCTTCCTTCCTTCCTTCCTTCCTTCCTTCCTTCCTTCCTTCCTTCCTTCCTTCCTTCTCCTTCCTTCCTTCCTTCCTTCCTTCCTTCCTTCCTTCCTTCCTTCCTTCCTTTCCTTCCTTCCTTCCTTCCTTCCCACTGAAGACCACCTAAAGGAGCAAGTCAGCAACAAAGTGAATATCAGAGAACATAAAAAGTCAACATCAGACTGGATTGTGATCATGCTTTCTCCTTGGATAGTATGCAGGTTCAAAACTTCCTATAGTACAAAATACAGTGGTAATTTTTTTTTAACTTAGACAAATAGAAGTAACGAATTCACAATTTTAAAATGTATATACAGACTACCAGTTTGTTTTCATGTCCATTATTAAAGACCTCCCCCATTAAGTCTTAGAAGAGCAGAAACAAATAGATTTTGCTAGTTGGAGAACCTCAAAAAGTTTTATAGATTTGGAGTAAATATTAGAGCTGTCTGACATTTTTCTGACAGGTGATTTAGAGCAGTTCTTCATTGATGCTTTATCTCAGTGTTGATCTGAAGTGTTGAATGCTGGATTGGCCTCAGAATGGTTTTGATTACCAGCCCCTGCCCATTTTGGAGGCAAGAAGGAATCCTGTCACTCCAGGGAACTGGTGACAGATATTAACCATGTCAAATCTGCTGACCACCATAACAATGAGAACGGGAGGGAAAGAATGAATGCAACTTCATGTTCCCAAGACTGAGAATAGGGATGGTTATGTGAACAGTTGTGGTCAGTTCTGTTTTGGAACTGATCCAACTGTTTACATGAAACCAAAGTCACAGTTTGCTCCATATCCTCAGGGAGAAGTTGGAGCAACCCACACCTTTGTTAGCACAGTTCAAGGCAGTGTTAAACAGCTTTGTCCAGTGTTAACCCAAATCAGCTTCATGTGTTGTGCTGTTGCTATGGAGCAGCACCTCTCTGCCCACACACACACCTCAGGATAATGTGTCAGTGTAGATGTGTCCTTAGATTCCACTGGGAAAGAGAAATTGAGGTTACTAAATAGGAAAAAGTGAATCCCACAAGAATATGAATGAAAGACCCTAAGACCATACTATTGATCTGCATCCACACTCAAATTCTATTGCAAAGTAATAAGACATTTCTAATAAACAACATATTACACATACTTGGGGAAAGTAGCACTGGGTAGTTTGAAGTTTATAAACTACAGAAACCTATTACCAAAAAGCAATAAGAATGAGACCTGTGGAGACCATCAATTTTGCAGTGCTTCAACTCTGCAGGTATCTTAGTCACCTGCTATGGTTTCTGTCAACCTGTTTCCTTATTTTGATTCTCCACTTAGTTTCTATTTTTTCCGCTTATTCCTGGAATTGCCTATTGCTTCCAAGCAATTTTCTCTCAGATGCATGTTAAGTTCAGTGTTGGTAACTCATGAAAAATGATTTTTAAAAAATAAATTGGCAGATTCACTCATTAACTTCCTAAGCATCCATTTTCAGTGGGTTTTATCAATAGTAATAATATATTTTAATGGCTTATTGTAAGTAATGAAATTAATTGTGTCAATTTTTTGCTGTATATATACCAATAAGTAATTATTCAAACACAATTGTCTTTTAAAATCACAGGAAGACCTGTAAAGGTTTTAATTGTGGTGTCATTGTATTTCTCTAAATCTGACCTGCATTCTTGTCTAGTCTTTGCTCCCTTCTCACAAAAAAGTGTGTGCATTTCTTGCTCCCATTTTCAAAAAATGTATTTATATACGGGCTGATTATGCAAAATGTTTAGGACCTGGAGAATTTGGGAATACATCTACAGTAGAGTCTCACTTATCCAAGCTAAACGGGCCGGCAGAAGCTTGGATAAGCGAATATCTTGGATAATAAGGAGGGATTAAGGACAAGCCTATTAAACATCAAATTAGGTTATGATCAGGGCTGGTTGGACATATGAGGCTGCTGAAGCGGCGGCCTCGGGCGCTGGCTGCTAGGGGCGCTGTCGAGGCGTCGACAGCAGCCCATAGCGCCACAGCAGAGATTGCCCAATCCTCCCTTAGTTCCTGGACGCGGCCGCAGCTCGCCCTGGCGACCTGCGGCCGCGTCCAGGAAGGGAGAATTGGGCGATCTCTGCTGTGTGCATGCACACAGCAGAAATCGCCCAATCCTCCCTTAGTTCCTGGAGATCGCCCAATCCTCCCTTAGTTCCTGGACCTGCGGCCGCGTCCAAGAAGGGAGAATTGGGCAAGGAGGAAGCAAGTGGACAATATCAACGGAAAAGAGGAAACCATGAAAATGAACAAAATCTGGCAAACAGCATTTTAAAACTCTAAAATCAGGACAGTAAATAAAGAAACACACTCTGAAAACGGAAATTCAGCCAGACCTTGAAGCTGCAAGGCTTTTCACTGCTAATCAAGGTGATTAATTGCAACATTCACACTTGCCTCCAACAGACAAGAATTCTTTCTCCCACCCTGGACCTTCCACAGATATATAAACCTCTCTTGCTTAGTTTCCAACAGACCTCACAACCTCAGAGGATGCCTGCCATAGATGTGGGCGAAACGTCAGGAGAGAATACTTCTGGAACATGGCCACGCAGCCCGAAAGACATACAACAACCCTAAAGGGTAAATGTTTTCCTCCTGACATTAAGTCCAGTCATGTCTGATTCTGGGGTTTGGTGCTCATCTCCATTTCTAAGCCAAAGAGCCAGCGTTGTCCGTAGACTCCTCCAAGGTCATGTGGGATGACTGCATGGAGCGGCGTTACCTTCCCGCTGGAGCAGTACCTATTGATGCACTCACATTTGCATGTTTTTGAACTTCTGGGTTGGCAGAAGCTGGGGCTAACAGTGAGGGCTCACTCTGGTCCCCCAATTCAAACCTGCTGCAGCCTTTCGGTCCAGAATTTCAGCAGCTCAGCGCTTTCACATGCTGTGCCATCAGGGCATATTATTTCTTAAAGGTTGTGAATATACAATATTTATGATTGTTTTTTTTGTCTGTTAGAGGCAAGTATGAATGCTGCAATTAGGAAAAATGATAAGGATGTAATGGCTTTGCAGATTTACAGCCAGGCTGTTTCCTCTCTGAGTGAATTTTTTGTTGGGAGGTGTTAGCTGGCCCTGATTGTTTCCTGTCTGGAATTCCCCTGTTTTCAGAGTGGTGTTCTTTGCGATATGGTATGTGCTTCTGCCGTCTGTGGCCGTGAGAAAACAGAGGATTTACCAGACTTTGATGATGGGAATACTTTGTTGGGAGGTGTTAGCTGGCCCTGATTGATTCATGACTGGATTTCCCCTGCTTTGCTACACTCATTACAATGGTCCACGCTGGCGTGGCACTTCTGAAGGACAAGAGTTCACTTCCTGAGAAAGGAAGTGTCTATTGTCCTGGGGCTGCATTCTCCCAAACAAAACTGATCTGAAGCTAGTCCGAAGTCTGAAAAATCTTCTGAAGAGATATCATGACCAGGAAACCTTTATGTAGTACTTGTAGACTAGAAATAACAAAAAAATTAAAATTGTTGCAAAGTTTATTAAAATATTTATTTATTAAAATGCAAGATTGGTGTTAATTCTATGTAATGTTACTATATGAACATAATGTTGTTAATAAACTTCTGGTTGTAAGGTAAACTCTTTTATCCATTCTATTCACCTCTACCTTCTACCTTTTATTTCTCGGTGATTGGGGTTTTTTTTTTTGGGGGGGGCACCAAAATCCTGTTTCTCTTACACTTGAAATTTTCCTTGGGCCGGCCCTGGTTATGATTTTACAAATTAAGCACCAAACATCATGTTTTACAACAAATTTGACAGAAAAAGTAATTCAATACGCAGTAATGTTCTCTGAAATGCACAACACATTTTGTAAACATGCAGATCTTGGAGTCAATGCAGATTTTGTCTTGCTGTGAATCTTAGGAGCTGTGAGATAGACACTTTCTGTTAAAAAAGTATGCAACCAATGAAATTGTTTCCCATCTTTAGTCACAGATCAACACCCAAATGTTCTGTTCTCCTCCATGCACCATAGCCAAATGTTCTAGATGCCAACTTTACCTCCAAGCAAATCAACTCTGTTCAAGTCTCAATAACAAATCCTAGCCAAGCTTCTTCCCTCTGTTCTAAACCTTGTGAGCCAGTGATCTTATCATCAGTATGCAAAGACAAATTCAACTTAACAATTTACATACAAATTCAATGACTTACATACAAATTCAACTTAACAACAAACATGCAGAAACTATCTTGTTCATAACTTGGGGGCTGCTTGTACAGAGAGTCCCTGAGTTACAAACATCTGATTTACAAATTACACATAGTTACAAACAGGGTGAGACAACAGCAAGTGCTTTAGCACAGCTGGCTAATCACCAGCAGCAATAGATCTTACCAATCAAAAGGTTGGCAGTTTGAGCCTAGGTCGGGGTGAGCATCTGACTTTCAGTCCAACTCACTGTCCACCTAAGCAGTTTGAAAACAGCTGTGAGCTGTAAGTGGGGAAATTAGGCACCGCTTAAGCGGGGAGGTATTTTACAGCACCATAAAAAAGGAAATATCAGAAATGCTGGTGATCAAAGAACAACGAGGATGGTGTGACAGCATCCCCCTGTGGCCAGAATTGAGCACAACCTCCAGGATGCCAAAGTTGGAAAAATGCCATCTGTGTCTGTCCTGTACGTCCAACTGCATTGAATGTTTGTTGTGTATATGTTATATGGTCTGCCTTGAGTCCCCTTTGGGGTGAGAAGGGCAGAATATAAATGCAGTAAATAATAAATAAAATAAAAGTGAGAGGAATGTAACTCTTGGAAGGGAATTCATTCCTGAAAGAGTTATCATAGGGAAAATGTGACTTCACTGAAGCTTTTTCACAAATCCTTGGTTCCACAGCAAGCGAATTTTTTTTTTCAAAATCCTATTATCACAGGGACAGAAAGATATATTTGCCTGGAGTTATACTTAAAAACATACCTATCTTGTTCATAACTTGGGGACTGCCTGTACAATCAAAATGGTACAAATGTGTAGTGTGAAAGGGCCCAGCGGTGTCTAATTGATGTAGGAGTCTATGAAGCTGTCATGGACTAGTTGTAGCACCAGACTCTTATTACAGCTGCTCTATCTCAGGCATCTCAGCAGGGCTTAGTAGTGCAATCATTTGGTCCATTAATCTAGCTAGGCTGCATCTGCACTGTAGAATGAATACAGTTTAACTGTCATGCTTCAATGCTATGAAATCCTGGACATTGTAGTTTGGTAAGTCACTAGCACTCTTTGGCAATGAATGCTAAAGACCTTGTAAAACCACAAACCCCAGGATTCCATAGCATTGAATCAAGTGATGTCATTAATTCTACAGTATAGATGCATCCTTAGTCCCCTGATTTATCAGGCAATAATAATAGCAGCTGAGGGGAAAAAACACCATTCTAGATTCTTGAATTGCTGAAGAGAAACTCTGCTTGTTTTATGTTGATATCAAGTTTGACTAGCAGTTGGATTTTGCTCCTCATATACACTTTCAGTTCAATTTCAAGCATGCTTCCTTCGAAGTCCCACTCAGCATTTTCAACTGGATTTACCCTTATGTAAGCATGCAAAGGATTGCAGATTCTCAGAAGTTTTTTAAAAATGTATAGATTAGATACGTATATGTATATGTATATAGCATATCATCCAAGTGTCCCCATTTAGGAGGAACAGTCATGATTAATCCTCTTTTTGAGCTGATTTTAACATTCCCCAGTTTTTTTAGTATTACAGTCAAGACTTTATCACACAAAGCCATTATGCTAGTCATGCAAGCAATGATAGCGGATACATACTGGCATGATCACCCTCATTTTCACAACTCTCCCATAAGTGCAATAGTGCTGATTCATAGTTAATCGCAAGGAGCAGGTAACCCAGCAATAGGATGCATATTATACTGTGTGAGAGGGATTCCTGTTTGCCTCTGTCTTGCAATAAAATCCTCAGTAAACGGAGCAGGAGAAAGAGGAGATGAGGATGATGGGGTAGGATGGTGTCTTGATCTTCCCAGTAGCCATTGCAAAACAAAACACTACTGCCTCCCCTAGTTTATGTATTTTTCCTAATGTCTAACTTTTGCCACAGTGATATTGTTTAGCTATAAGTGTCTTAGTTTTTATATGTGAAATGTATGAGAGTATGATATAGACAGAGATATCCTTTATCCCGCAAAAAAGAGAGCTATTCTCCAATTTGAAGGTAACTTTATTTATTTTGAATGAATTTTCTTTGTACATTCAGTACTTGTGATTTCAAAAACCTCCAATAAATCTAGAATCAATTTATTTAAAAAGAAAGAAAGGCGAATAAATGTACAGCTGACACATTCTGCTAGGCTGCAGCTGAATTCTTGATGATCTAGTTAATGGACAAAACCTCTGGAAAAGTTTGGAAGCTTTGTATTGATTTTCTAACTCACTAAAGCACTTCAGAAATATAAGAAAGCCATCACAGACTGATGTAATAGTGGTTTGCTGATATATTGCTTAGTTCTTTGTGTTGGCAATTTCCTGAAAATAATTGCACATTGTAGAGAGCTATGTTACAGCAACTAAAATGTTGATGCTCAAAAGCTGGCCAGTAATTTTGCAAGACTTTGCTTGATTTAATGGCTTTTTATTTTGATTGAAACAGACATTAAATGTTAATTATTATTGTATTATAAGCTTTCTAGAAAAGCTGCTGTCCTGGCTATATTTTAATATGCCTGCCCCCTACACCTTGTTACAGCTTTCTGAAAGGACAGAAAGACCAAACTGCAATTAGTTTGATCACTAAGAGTATATTTTTCTCCCACACAAGCCTTGTCACTAAAATAGACCTGTAATACATTTAATATTTATTGATTTCATTTCAAAGTGGCAAACAACTATCTCATTAAAAATGATTAATGTAAATGTGGCTAATAATTTTGTCTAAAAAGAGAGGGGTAATATAAGCCATTATAAGCCCTGGCTCAAATTGCATTTGTATAACTGTATTTATATTGTGCACATAGGCAACAGTCCTTTACAGACTTGGTGCTTTTCTCATTAACAATTTCACCATTTATCATGATAAATAAAAAAAAAACTCCACATATTTGCCTTTTCGAGCTGATGTACAAATCACCCAGCTTGTAGGTTGAATAGAGTTCTTGGTGACCCCCAATCCCAGCAACCCAGTTTAAATATTTGGCACAATAATACAACCCACTACCTGCAGAATATTTAATATTATTTTAAAGGGGAAGTCTTTCTCTTTGGCTGATCTGAGGTTTTGGATCCCTGTCCCTGGAGAAACTGGTATGGACTCCTCTTTGCTCTCATAACTTGACTTTTCTTTCAGGTTTTTAGGAATTGACTGTGATACTCTTTTAATGTTATGTTGTTTTGTTGGTTATTTATATTCTACTTTTCAATGAATTTTATGATACTTTTGGGATAAGAATTGTGGATTTTGATATGACACATTCTGCAGAGAGGGGAAAGCAGTATCACCGCCCAGGCCACTGCTACCATTTATTTTCTCCAGATATGCAAAAAGGCTAGAACTGGTACTGTGGCAGAGAGAGTAGAGGGGATTGGTCCTTCCTTATCTGAAATGAAGTGTTCCATATTTTGGAAATGTTTTTTAGATTTTTAATACTTGCATATCTATAATGAGATATCTTAGAGAGGGGAGCATATTAAATTTATTGGTATTTTATATGCTTTACACATATAGCCTGTAGGTAATTTTATACAAAATATATTTAATGCTTTTGTGCAGGAAACACATTTGTCTACATTGAACCATTAGAAATTAAAGGTAACACCCATCAATCACCCATTTTTGGAGTATTTCAGATTTTGGAATTCCGGATAAGGGATACTGAATAATACACACACATATCAACTAACCACTATCAGTAAAATACACACACACACACATACACACACAAACACAGCATAAAAAACTGTGTGTGTACTTGCTTTAGCAATTTGTAATCTACTTCCTTTCAAGTGAATAAAGCAACAACCACAACATGGATTTAAAAAAATAAAAATACAAATAAACACTTCCGATTTCAGCTCAGATAGAGTAGAATATCTAAAGATTAAAGGCTGTCAAAAGATCATTGAGGGAATGAATACTAACTGCCTTAAAAGTTCTTATTTCCCCTTTTCCTATTTAAAATAATAAAAAAAAACCTTTGCCACCTTTCTCCATTCATAATAGAGCTGGAATAGGAGTACTTGGTTTTTGAATGGACTAGAAGAGCCATAAGCTGTTCATGAATATTTGCAACAAGAGACAGATGTATGAACTCTCATTTTCCATCCAAGGCGTCTTATGGAGATAGCATTTGCTAAGCTATGATTAGATAAGATGACACCATGGGAAATTCAAGATGGAAAGGGCTAGAGCGGGTGTGCTACAGAGCTGCAAGAAATTGGTCTCTGTGGAAGAGACTCTCTAGATCAAATTTCTGCATTGGCAATTTAATATTTATTTTCTTTGTAGGGAAATGTATATATATCTGCCCTTCTAGCTCGCATGCACCGCTCTGAGCGGCTCGTAACAATTTAAAACCACAATACAATATAAAACTATACACTCAATAAAATATATGGAGGCGGAGATTATTGATAAAACAGCCTGGAAAGAGAACAAATATTTAGCAAGTGAAAGCCTGCAAGAATATAAATGGCTTCACCAGCTCTATTATAAAAACTAGAGAGTGGCCTATCTATGTCAAAGGGTAAAATGAATAGGACATTTCTTACCTTCAACCACCTATCAATCATAAGTCGGATATAAAAAGCTCTCTCTTTTGAATCTTAGCAGTTCTCTCTCTCTCTTTTTTTTTGGCAAGGGGGGGGGGGCCCACGGGATCAATCTCTAAAGTATCCTGTACCCAATTTTGGTCTTTGCAGGTGATCACCAACAGCTAAAATTGTATAGTGACACAAACCTTCACTGAATTCAGAAGTTGTAATATTGCTATATTTTGACTCAATGTGTGCACATTACTGCCCTTACTATTGTTGGTACACTTCCTGAGTGCTGGTGTAGTCAGTCACTATAGTCAAGCCTGACATCTTCAGATATTTGTGTATTGATCTGAATTACCATGACGTGATCATTTAGATTCAAATCCAAATCCAGGAGCATCCTCAAAATGTGAACCTGTTTCAAGGGCTATCTCAATTTAAAACTGGCTTTAAAAAGCCCTAATCTAGAGTCTCTTTTCTCTCAACTTTTCCACTGCCCCTTAAGATTTTCCTCATCCCATACCAATTTCTCAAAGTCAAAATGGATTATCGTTATGGCATCTTGTTAATAAGCTGGACATATGCAGTTATTCTATCAGTATTCTGAAAGTACTAAAACAAGGCTCCTGAGCACTAACTAGTGACATAAGACACAATGTAAACATGCAAGGCACATATGGATTTCTGTTGTTTAGTCAGGAACACATCTGAGATATCTTTTGGGGCTGTAGATGGGGGTACAAAATGCGTAGAAGGATGAAACTCTGTCTGTTATATCTATGTCATATAAACTTTGTTTTGCAGAATGTCATGTGTTGTACCAAGTGGTATGTGGAGGTCTCTCCAGACATAAATTATAATCATGGAGAAGCGGTGGGAGTAGAAATGTGCTGATGTTCACATCTCAGTTCCCAAAGGTCTGTAGTGCCTGAAGATCTAAAGAGGGGCACTGTTGAAGATGCAGTTGCACAAATGTAAGTGCCACTTTTCTGACTATGCATTAATGTTTGGTTTATGACCACCCAGTTCTCTCAATTTCGTCTGATATGTGAAGAATAGTCTCAATATGAGATGAAAGCAATTCAGCATTGGATTTATTATCACATATTGTTATCACAGTGATACTTGGGAGGAGTGGGTCACATTTACCACTAGCATTAACAATTGTTCTACTAGTTTTCTAAATCTTACCCATACTCTACCTCAGGCATGCTTGTTTGCCTTCATCTAGTTGTCACATTTTTCACATTGGTAGTCAGAATGAACTAGGTAGCCCTTAATAGCTTTTAGGTGAGAAGAGGAGACTAGGTAGTCCTCAGTAGCCCAGTATTTATTTAAATTAGCCAAGCTATAAAATGACATAGGAGCCCTCGTTAGGCTGTAAGATCTAGGCTGTGAGAATAATAGAATCATATTGTTGGAAAGAGTCATTGATTCCAACCACATAGTCAATGAAGGACATCCAGCTAGAACATCCCCAGCATAAAGCTATCTATCCTCTTTTTTAATGGATCGCACCACCTATCCATGTAGTTGGTTCCATTTTTTTTATTCTCATGAAGTTACTTCTAATGTTTAATCAAAATCTATATTCTTGTAATTTAAAACCATTAACCTGATCTACTCTCTGTGTCAGCATAGAATAAACTTCACCTTTCTGTGAGAGCCCTTTAGATATTTAAAGAATACAATCAAGTCACTCTTCTGTCTTTTCTTCACCAGGCTGAACATGCTCAACTCCCTCAACTTTTGTTATTTTTCTCTGGTATGAGTGTGAATATTAGGAGGGAACTGTCCTTGGGAAAAATAAAATATATTCCCTTAATTCACCAGAAAGAGATCTGAGCTGAGGTTCAAGAACTGTGATGACAATCAGCTAAGTAACTGTAAGGGAGGCGCATGTTACAAGTGGGGCCAGGGAGATTGAAAAGGGAGATGCAGAGAAGGGAAGGGAGAGAAGGATGAGGAGATCTGCCCTTAAATCTGTCTGTGATGAAGACGAAATAAAAGTACTATTCTGAGTATCTTGATAAGCCTGCCTGCTTTTGCTTGAGGACTACCTCATTGTGGTTTTTTTTTTACCCAAATGGTTAAAGGAAGCTTCAGTCATTTGTGCCAAAGCTTATGATGTTCCTATCTGAATGGAAAAGGAACAAACTGCAATACCTCCAGATATCTAAGCATTCTTCTTGCCCTTCTCTGAACTTTCTCCAACATGTCTATAGCCTTCCTAAAATGAAGTACCCAGAATTGACTACAGTACTCTAGATGAAGCCTAAAATAGTACAGAATATAGTTGGATTATTATTTCCCTTGTCTAGGAGAACATATTCTCTTAATGCAGGCTACGATATCATTTGCCTTTGCTATAGCATCATATGCTGGGTCATGTTCAAATTATGATTAACAAAAATCCCAAGGTCTTTTTCACTGCTGCTTTTGCTGTCCGTTGATGGAAATGTTACATTTGCTGTTCCTTTCCTTGGAAGCAAGGCAATGAACATTTGATGCACATCATTTAAATTCTGTCTTGAATTATTTTGTAGTAGATAGCTGTTATGGTGTCCTTTAATTAAGACATCTGGTGGAGGGAAAAACAAGGATTTTGTTTCTAAAACTGAGCATGCAGAATGCAGAGAAAGGTCAGTTAGGAACTTGTAGATGCTGTCCGTCTGCTGGAATGTTTGTCAGCCTGCATTTAAATATCCTATTTCAAAGGAGTCAGCTGTCTTATATGACTTCATATTTAGGGACTTTAAATAAGCTGGCAAGTCAGGATAAATTGGGTTGTCAATTGCTAGAATACAAATGAAGTCATTTTTATGCCCATGTGCATGGATAAGAGAAAGCAAACAAGTTGGATAAATAAGTTGAGGAAAGGCAGAAGTGAAGGACACAAATTTTGGTCAGGTAACAAGCAGATTTTTTTTGTTTCTTTCTCTTCCACAATTCAGAACTATACCAATTCTAGAGCATTTAAAAATAATAATTGAAGAATATAAATATAAAAGCAGTACTACTAATATTTCTGGTGTTTTTCTTGTCCTTTCATGCTGGCCTATGTAGAGGGGACTACCAATCTAGAACCTCATTAGACCAGGAAAATTTAGTGTCCAAGGACTCTTCCACCCTGTCTTGGGAACTTCTGATGGAGGCCCCACCCTCAACCAGGGTGGAAGCGTCATTAGACGCTTTCCTCACAACACAAGAGGTTTCCCTTTTATGCTGGCTCCATTGGAACCAGCATGAGGCCATGCCAGGAGGGTGACACTTTCCTCATGTTATGGGGAAAGTGTCACTGAGAGAGAGCATCACGCAAGGTGATGGATTTGCCCCACTGCCCCTTTTTTCTTGGCAAATCCAAGCAAAACTGGAGACTTTGCCTGGCCTTTCTGATGAAGCCCTTCATCTAGATCTGTAATTGTATCCTCTTCACATGCAGCTTCATATATGCATGGAATTAATAATTGGTCTTCCCTACTTAATTGGAAAAGTAAAGTCCATGTGATTCTGCTGGAGAGAACGAGGCAACTCTCAGTCCCCTGGATCTCCCACCAAATCATTCATATATAAAGAAAGGTCAAGCATCCTCTGAATAAATTTTGCCAAGAAATCCCAGTGATAGATTTGTCTTAAGGTTATCATGAATCCGAAATGAGTTGAAAGCACACAACAATTACAACAGACAGGTAGATAGATGGATAGGTAGATAGCTGATAAAGTGCTGATATGTTGATTTTGAACCAAATAACAAACTTAACTTGAAAATATCTATCAAGAGCAAGATATTTTGGTTTTCACTGTCTTTAGTTGCCAAAAATGAAACTGAACTTTATACAGGTTGAACATCCAGAATTTGAAAATCAAAATAATCTAAAATCTGAAATTGTCCACATGTATGATTGAGATAGTGATACTTTTTCTTTCTGATGGTTCAGTGTACACAAACTTCGTTTCATGTATAACATGGATTTTGTGTTTCAACTTGGGCACCATTACTAAGTTATTCCATTATGTGAAATATATACAAATACAATGATTCAAAATTTATGGGCTTGGGGGGGGGGGAATTCCTAACCTGAAACACCTTTGGTCCCAAGCATTTTGGATAAGATAAGGTATGAAAATGTCTTCCATAGCAGAGAATGTTTCCTCAGAGACATGAAGACCAGAGTTCTGACTTTTCTTCAGCCATGTGGCATTTTTAGCTTATCATTTCAAATTAACACAGGTGTACATAGAAAAAATGTACATAGAAAATGTGTGTTTGGAAGAGGATTGATTTATGCCTCTTTAATGTATTATATCAGCCATATTCCAACTAGGAATGAAAGATGAGAATCACTTATTATGACAAATTAAATTCTGTCTCTGCTATCACTGAAGATGTACTTCTTGTTTCCTCTTTCATGAGGAGAGGGTGAAAGGCTAGAACAATGTCCATGTTTGAGTCATGGACCTAAGCCTCCAGCACACTTTTCCGTTACTGCATCTGATTGACTTAGAATCACATTACAATTCCTGAGAGCAACAATGACAGGATAATGATGCAAGCAGCTTGTTTTAAGTGCTTAAGGTAGCATTGATTTGTTGCAAAGCCTCTAATTAAGATTGCTCTCATTCATAATGCTTTAATGACAGTATTTATTGTGGAGCTGTTACGTACAGAGCAAAAGGAACTATCTAGTTAAAAACTTGTGTTAATCTATGGAGAAAGTAGTAAAAATACTTCTGTTTAGTAGATCTTGAGAACAAGTATACTTGGGGATCCTGCCCAAATTATATTGGGTGCCTACTGAATCAGTGTTTCTCCTTTTCCCTTTCAAAATGGAAGAAATTTGATACTCACAAAGTAGCGCATCCATTTCAAATCAGCATCTTGGGTCCAAATTATACAGTGCCACATCTGATCTGGCCCATATTGCCTATATATATAGGGTTGCTTGTATACACCACCAATCCTAAACATCAGGCTTGTATCATAATATTTAATAGGAAAGTGTAGTAATATGTTATAATACTGCAATGCAAGATAATACGTTATATTGCATTATATTTTAACAATTGTTTTAATTTAAAGCATCTTATATCATAATATATTCCAGGAAATGTTCAATATATACTCTCCTCCCATTTTCACCCCCACCCCTGCCCCACCTTACACATAAACAAACACATAAGCACAATACTATACAATATGTGCTGCCATCTATTTGGTGGATCCAAACCAGAGGAGAACCACTTAATCAGTTATTGAATAGTGAGTCAACAACTATATCTTATCAATTCAATGGCCTTTCTCTAGTCAGGTCTTACAAAAGGATTTATACCAAAGTCTAAAGCTGCCATGGGTGGAAGCTTGTTTTTGGTATCAGCTTTACCCTGAAACTCTGTGGATGTGTCTTGAAATTCTAGGTTCAGTTGTAGGAAAACAGGTGAACTCTCTGCCTGTAGAAAAACTGTGAATGAGAGTTTTCTGAATGATTCCTCTGGAATAACCGTGAGGAAGTTGTATTTTTGCCTTTACAGAACCTATCATTTCCATATGAAAATGGACATTTGTGCATATGTACCAGTCGGAAATCCCTATTCCTGCTCACAATTGCTTTCCATTATATCTGGTAAGTTACAATTGTTCTATTCTATGTTATTGTGAGATAATAACAGTGATTCGTTCAAGGCTTGGCCTTAAGAGGTGGGAGCTCATGACACATGGAATTGCTGCTCATTACTGACAGGTAGGGGTGTGCACAGAGCCAATTTAGACCCTGGAAAGCAGACAAAAATAAACCCTTTATGCAATGTGGCATGGTTTCATGAGCCTTCAAGGGCCCTGCCTTAAACATAGAGAAGCTGTTTTCCTTAATAAGGCCTCTCTGATTCAGTGTATAATCTATTTCAGTACTATTTTATACTTGAATGGGATAGTTTACGTAATAAATCTACTTAGATCACTGGAAACATTGGGAGTTGCACTAGAAATAGCAAATATCATGATAAATCCACCCCTCAAATGCCAAGTACTAAGTGAATAATACAAATCACTAAGTGAGTAAAATACTATTGCTTCAAAATGGGGTGAAATTTAACTTAAAGAACTAAACTTGCTTTGAGAGCAAAGGCTGATATGCTTTTTATGGCCTTCTATTATATGGTGTGGTTTGGCTCCAGGGGCATTTTCACATTTTATCTTATAACACAATGACCCAGTCTATATTTATTTATTTATTTATTTATTTACAATATTTATATTCCGCCCTTCTCACCCTGAAGGGGACTCAGGGTGGATTACAATACATGGCAAAAATTCAATGCCATTATCAGACATACAACATATACAGACAGACAAACAGAAGCTATTTACCATTTTTCCAGCTTCCAGCTTCATGAGGGTATGCTCGATTCCAGCCACAGCGGGAGCTGGCGCTTCATCATCCACTGTGACACCGAGTCCTTTTGATGGTAGTATTTCCTCATGTTCTTCACCCACTGTCAGCAGATTTATGGTGTCATAAATTAAGTTAAATTAGCCTCCCTAGAATTTTCTACTTGCAGGCACATCTGCTTTCGAGATGCTTAGGTAAACAGTGAGCTAGGCTATTTATGGTTGGGAGCTTAACCCTGACCCAGGCTTTGAATCAATAACCTTATGGCCAGTGGTGATTTATTGCTGCTGGTTATTAACAGCCCGGCCTATAGTGCCATATAATGCAGTTTGAAACCTTATTATATGATCAGTGCAGACTCATATAACATTGAATTGCATTATAAGAGTCTACACTGACCATATAGTGCATTTTCACACTGCACTATATGGCAGTGATAGACACATGATTCTTTTTATCTGCCCTGGTTCCATCCTTTTGTTTCCTGGGATTTGTAGTTAAGGGAGGGGTATTCAGAATTCTTAGACACATAGCTCAAGTGCTCTCCCACAGTACAAACCCTATCAACCCATTGCTATAAGAGTTAAAATCATAGTGCTACAGCTATGTAGGGTCCGATGTTATGGCATGTGAGAAATCTAAGTAAAATTGGTTTGGATATTGTTAGGAGAAAGAGGGGAAATAAAGTGAACCTATAGAGCAATTCTGCCTTTCCTGTATAATCTATTATCATTTTACTATGTTTGCTGAGCTGCAGTCCCACAATTTTCTATATCATTCTTTTGCCTCAATCCTTTTTTTAAAAAGGACATTTTGTTGTTCCCTGCTTAAGTAGCGTGCCTCAACTCACAATAATATTTAACTTTCCTTACATTATTGCTGCAAGCTTGGACTGCACGTGTGTATTCTTCTTTGGAGATTCATCTATACATACTCTTTTCATTTCTCTTCCACCCCAAATTTACTGTTTTTATTTCCCATGTTGCTACTTCTATGAACTAGTTTGTGATTATGCTTTTAGCAGTTCCTTTTCCACAATATCTCATGCACACTGGATGTCTTTAAGATCTCTAGCCATGGGATTCAGTATTTTCCTATGCTTGATAATATCAGTTTTTATGCAATTTAAGAGCCCTTCTACACTGTCTATATCAGGGGTCCTCAAACTTTTTAAACCGAGGGCCGGTCCACAATCCTTCAGACTGTTGAGGGGCTGGATTATCATTTGAAAAAAAAACAAAAAACAAAGTCCGATGCACACTGCACATGTCTTATTTGTAGTGCAAAGACAAGAAGAAGAAGAAGAAGAAGAAGAAGAAGAATGAAAGAACAATACAATATTTAAAAATAAAAACAATTTTAACCAACATACATTGATCAGGATTTCAATGGGAAGTGTGCTCCTACTTCTGGCCAATGAGATAGTCAAGTTAATTAGGATTGTTGTTGTTGTTGTTGTTGTTGTTGTTGTTGTTGTTGTCGTCGTTGTGTGCCTTCAAGTCATTTCAGACTTTGGGTGAGCCTAAGTCTAAAATGTATTTATTTATTATTTATTTATTTACTGCATTTATTTACTACATTTTTATCACACCCTTCTCACCCCAAAGGGGACTCAGAGTGGCTTACAAATTATATGTACATACAATATATTATATTTCACTGGGATATTTTAATCTAATGATTTTATCTTATATTGCTGCTATAGTCCCCCCACCTTTGAAGTTGACTGAATCGCATTGGTGGTTGCTTGATATTATTACTATTGATATTATTATTGTTGTTTAAATCTTTGTTTTAACTTGTTTTATCACCTTCTTGTGTTTTAAACTGTGTGTATTGTTAATGTATTTGTGCTGTTACTTTTGTAACATTGTGAGCCGCCCCGAGTCCCCACGGGGAGATGGTGGCGGGGTACAAATAAAGTTTATTTAAAAATTATTATTATTATTAGCATACACAATATTAGCATTATATATTACTACTAGCTGTGCCCGGCCACGCATTGCTGTGGCGTTGTCTGGTGGTGTCTGTATTTTATAGGCAGTGTGGAAGAGGCCACTCTTTTATATATATTACTATATTGAACTATACTGTAATATTATTAGTAATATTATATGTAATATAGAATATATGATTGTTATTATTATTATTATTATATGGTATTATTATTAGTGTTATATTGTATTACATTATAATATTATTATCAATATTATATGTATACAAAATATATTATATTATAAAACTGAGGGCGGGGGCCAGGTAAATGACCTCGGAGGGCCGCACCCGGCCCCCGGGCCTTAGTTTGGGGACCCCTGGTCTATATTAATGCAGTTCAAAGTCAACTCAGGCCATGGTGGCCACAAAATGCATACCTCAAGTAAAGCCAATGTATTCCTGGGTATTACTTCATTAACAAACAAATTTGATAACACAGGTAGAAATAAAATAGATATTAAATGGGGATAGCTTTCTATAGCACAAAAATAGAAGTTTGGCATGTTTCTGCACAGTTTTAATCCAAAATTAACAGTGCATCATTAGCATGTGAAAGAAAACAACCAGTTTGGATACTTTTTGCATAAGCACTGCAAAATATTTTGAAGTTAAAGAGATAACTTGATTTCTTATAAAATACATCCAAGGATTAATAATTATTATACAACCTTCACTTTTCTTGAGGTCATAGAACTTCCTTGTTGCAAGTCCCACTGGCTGCCACTTTGCTTCTGGACACAATTCAAAGTGCTGGCTATGAGCTGCAAAGCCCTATAAGGTCAGGTCCAGGCTACTTGGTAAATAATCTCTCCCTGTAGGAGCCGGCCAGGGCTCTGAGAGCACCAAGGAAGCCCTTCACTCAACACCATCACAAAGATGGTTGGTGGGGAGGTGAGACTAGACCTTCTCAGTGGCTGGGGAGGCCAGAACAGGTCCCTTCTTGTTGTCCTTCCTGCAGCAGGCCAAAACCTATTTATTAAAACAGACTTTTAAAACTGAAAGGTTTTAAAGATCAAAGTAGTATTGTATTGTTTAGCTGATCAGCTTTTAATTAACATATAGGTAAAGGTGAAGGTTTCCCCTGACATTAAATCCAGTCATGTCTGACTCTAGGGGTTGGTGCTCATCTCCATTTCTAAGCCGAAGAGCCGGCGTTGTCCGTAGACACCTCCAAGGTCATGTGGCCAGCATGACTGTATGGAGCTCCGTTACCTTCCCGCCGGAGCGGTACCTATTAATCTACTCACATTGGCATGTTTTCAAATGGCTAGGTTAGCAGAAGCTGGAGCTAATAGCGGGCGCTCACTCCGCTCCCAGGATTTGAACCTGTGACCTTTTGGTCTGCAAAATGGAGATGCTTAAAAATGATTTATTCCCATCCCCATCCCAGATCCCAAAAATAGTTTAGACTACAATAAAAAAAAAACTCCAGCAGTGGCATTCCTCTATATTAGGCTATGTAACCTCAAGTTGCTCCGGGCAGGGGAACTGAAATAATTTTTTTTAAGGTGGGAAACTGAAGCTTGCTGTATCTGGCAGAAAGACCTGGGGAATGATGTGGCTGCCACTCTGTACCCTCTGTACTTGCCTATCTCAGTTTAATAGTTGGATGTCCTCTGCTAACATTGAAAAAATGGAGTGGGTTTCTTTCATATTTAAATAATGCAGAGACTCCTACAAATCTTTTTTAAAATATCAGCAGTCCTGAAAGTTTCCAAATAAGACAATTCATTTTTAGTGGGTAGGAAAAAGGAACATCATGAAGATCCTCTAAAGCAGGCATGGGCATACTTTTTTGCCTTGGGGGCGCAGTGTGGGCCCAGACAGGAGAGCTGGGCCAGGAGGGAGGGGGGCCGGGCACACCCTGGATAAGGAGGGCCTGGGAAGGGATGGGGCCAGGAGGGGGCAGGGCAGGGCCCAGGTCATCCTCGTGTTGTCCTCCCAGCATAAGGACAGGGCTGCTCGTCCCATCTTTATGCTGGAGGGAAGGTAGGATACACTGTGATTGCCCCAATCCCCTTTCCCATCCTCCCCCCTCCCCCCGATCCTTGGACTGGCCTCTTGGCATTATGCCAGGAGAAGAGCGAGACTGGCAGTGGCTGAGTGTGTTCCAGCGGGGTCTCAGCCACCGTGTGCCTTCTTCTAGCCATCCTCTCGGCATAAGGATGGGGTTACTTGCACTGTCCTTATGCCGGGAGAAGGGTAAGACACATGGTAGTTGAGAGCGCTACATGCCTTCCTCCCCCATCTTTTTGGCATAAGGACAGGGCAGACCACTTTGTCCTTTTGCCAAGAGGACAGGGAAAATGAGGAGGACCTGACGTAGCCCATGCCTGCTCTAAAGGGATGCTCACATCTCAACAAGAGCTTTTCTTCATACCGTTTACTTTACCAGAGGCAACCATATTATTGCCTCTATGAATTGTGTTTCAGTTTAAAACACGGATAGCAAAGGCTGTTTTGTACTTTATTTGGTCTTACCCCTATGGTTCACAGCCATGGGCTGTAAACATAGTCTGTGGCTTAAATCCAGTATTCACAGGGGAACCATTGAACTAAGTGAGACATACTTCTGAATAGATGTGAACATGCTTGTAGTGTTAAAGTGTACAAGCTAACTTGTGTAGTCTTCTCAAAATAGAAATAACCCCATGAAGTTAAAGGTGACTTGCTCCCAAGTAAGCAGCCTTAAAGTGATGTTTTGCTACATTACTCTAGAGTGCCTACAATAGTTAGAATAATTTTAAAAATAAAAATTTAATCAAAAATAAATATCCCGCTTCTGCTTTTAATTACGCCCTACCAGTTATAAGCATGGAAAAATACCCAAGATTCTTTAATTTCATGTGTGAAAACAATAGCCAGACAATAGTTTCCAAAGAACTCAAATCCAATGAATTCATTCAGACCCTCTACTATTCACTATCATGTTCATACATTACATATCTAAAATAGCCAAGAACCAACATGATTTATTTATTTCGTATCAAAAGCATTGTACAACAAATACATTTCAAATAATGGACATTAAAAAAAAAAATCACAAGCAACTAAATAGTTTTGGACCAAAAACGGGCAACAGCAACTGCATTGTCTGTAGCTTTAAACAACTCCTCCTCCGTACATGAGGCAGGGCATTGTGGGCAAGCATACATATGCTGAGTTGTTTGTTCTGCTCCACAGTCACACAAGGTGGAGGATTCCTCCAGGTAGTGCCACCATGCCAAGTTGTCTTTTGATCTGCCCACTCCACTTCTGAGTCTGTTCAGGGACTTCCAAGTTGCCCATTCTTGGTTTGCCCCTGGAGGAAGACCCTCTTGGGGGGCCATCCAGTTAGAATTGCCAGGTTTAGCTGCCCAGAGAGATACCCTTGCTGTTGCTGGAGGAACATCAAGAGGAGTGGTGGTTCTCATGAAGCCCTTCCTTGATTTGAGTCTGGTGGGAGGAGGGTGATAGCTATGCAGTGGGTGGCTTTCACAATGTTTGACCTTTTTTCTCTCACCGTTAGCAGTAACTTCCCGTTGCACGTCAGGAGGGGCAATGCCAGCTAACTTGTAGAGTTTATCAACAGGTGTAGGTTTAAGGCATCCCGTGATGATTCTGCATGTTTCATTCAGTGCTATGTCCACCTGCTTTGCATGGGCAGACTTGTGCCAAACAGGACAGGCATACTCTGCAGTTGAAAAAGACAAGGCCAAGGCTGATGTTCTTATTACTTGTGGGTCTGCTCCCCATGCGCTGCCAGTCAGTTTCCACAGGATATTATTGCGTGCAGCTACTTTGTGCTTGGTGTTCATGCAGTGTTTCCTATATGTTAGTGTTCGGTCTAAGGTGACACCAAGGCATTTAGGATGGAAACAGTGTTCGAGCTCTTGGCCTTCCCAAGTAACTTTCAGTTTCCTGTTGGCTTCGCGGTTACATAGGTGGAAAGCACACACTTGTGTCTTGGCAGGATTAGGCTTCAGGTGGTTCTCTTTGTAGTAGCTGGAGAGATCTTTCAAGGCATTGGTGAGTTGCTTTTCAACTGTTTCAAAATCTTTTGCTTGTGTTGTAAGGCCAAGGTCATCAGCATATATAAAGCTCTTTGTGAGTGGTGGTTGTGGCTGATCGTTCGTGAAGATATTAAATAAGGTTGGTGCAAGAACGCTGCCTTGGGGTAAACCATTCTTTTGCCTCCTCCATCTGCTTTTCTGGCCCTGAAACTCCACATAGAAGCTGCGGTTTTCTAAGAGGGTCTGGACAGTTTTTGTAAAGTCAAAGTCCCGGGTGATATGGTAGACTTTATGCAGCATTTTTCTATGTTGCACCGTGTCATAGGCTGCCGTAAGGTCCACAAAAACTGTTCCCGTAATGCAGCCTTTCTCATAGCCTTCCTCGATATGTTCAGTCAGATGAAGAATTTGACCTGTACAGTTTTTCCCTGGTCTGAAACCTGCTTGTTGTGCAATAAGCTTGGGTTCGATAACAGGTCCTAGTCGATTTAATAGCATCCTCTCATAGACTTTATATAGGTGACATAAGAGGGAGATTGGTCGGTAGTTCCTGGCATTGGAGGCATCTTTACCAGGTTTTAAGATGGCAATTATCTTAGTTTTCCTCCATGCTCTGGGAATCTGTTTGTGTGCCAAGCATTGATTGTAGAATTTCAAAAGCCAGTTTTCAGCTTTGGGGCCCAAGTGTTTGATTTGCTCCATCATCAGGTCATCTAGGCCAGGTGCTTTACCAGTCTTACATCGCTTGATGGCCAACATGATACTAATGTTTTTAAAGATCAAGATGGTGATGTATTCTAGCATTCTAAATATGGTTTTAAGTATGGAAGTTGCTGAAACAATATTTCCCCATCTAACAATGCATATTAATTTCTATAAATCTTTTAGATGTAAATCTTGCATAGTATCTCACTGCATCTATGGCAATCAAAGTAAAATTAACTGATGTGGTTTAGTTGACTTGCAAGGAGATACTTTCAGCAGTAGCATGGAAAAACAAGAGGAAATTGGAAAGGTTATTATTAGATAGTCATAACCTTAGAGGATTAGAGGTATGAAATACAATATAGAAAAGGATACAAGGGTGAGATTATCTCAGGATAATTCATCCTTTAGGATTTTAAACTGCAGCAGAGGCAATCAACCCTGTTACCATAGCATTTCTTTTAATGCACAGATAAATCTGTAGTTCTTGTTTATATAGTTCATCCTCTGGAGGCACTAATATGATTCCCTTTAAAACTCGAGTTAATGAGAAAATAATGGAGAATTGTAGATATAAGCAATTTTTCTCCCACTGTCACTGTCATCATCTTTTTATACAGCCAGAGGGCTCTCTGAAAGTATAAGCTGGATTTATTTTATGTACCACCAAACCTTTCACAATCTTCTTTTACCAAGCTTTCTGATTTCAGCCTCAAGTGAAGTAAGGGTGGGTGGCAGGGAGGAGAGGGGGAACCCCACATTTCTATCTAAACACATTTCTAAATCAGTATATCATCCATACATTGAATCTTATCCCTAAACAAACAGTGTAACTCTTAAAACTTTGCTTTAGCAATCCTCGTTCACATTTTATTTTCTGGATTGCACTACTGCTGAAATACTGTATGTGATAGGAGGCTAGGGACTGCCTATCAGTTGCTGAGTGTAGTGAACTGTGTAATGAAGCAATGTTTGTTTACTTGCCTTTGTATATAGCATTTCAGTGGATCTTTTCAACAAGCTAGTGATCTCCTTATCCAGGACTATTTGGAAGACTTCATGAATGCCAGTTGAAAAGAACTGCCGTCGCCTTACACAAAAGCACCAAGACAGCAACAGAAAGGGAAACAACAAGGGAGAAAAAATATCTCGAAGTAAGATCATACAAAAAGAAGAAAGCCTATGGATGTTTAGCCTCAGGAGAGGTGAAGGGAAGAATGAGGGGTGAGTTAGAATCTAAAGGAAGGCAGCTCAGCTGCTCCAATAAAACCATTTTCAAAAAAGTTCTGAAAGATGCCAGAATGCAAAGTGAAAAAGACTTATCCCCCCACCCCCTGAACAATATGCCAAGTAACAGTGGGTTAAGACCATGGAAGGTCAATAGAGATTAAATGTTTAGTGGATGAGTCTTTACACAAAAGTCTGGCAATGAGCCTCTACATGGTAAGATGCCTCCAGGTAAAAGTGGTTGCTACTGTCTGAACAGCTGCTACATTTTCCTGTAGAGAGCCCTCTTCCAGCTCTCTTTCATTTCTGTCAACTCACTTGCCTTCTGGCAGTACTTCACTTCTTATTGTAGGAAAGAGCAACAAAGAAGTCAAAGTAATACAGAGAAGACTGGAAGGTGTCTGTCTGATTGCCTTCTGCAGCTGTCAGAACAGATTGCTTCTGAAGTCACCCAGAGGCTTCTCTGATACATGGACCCTAGTCCACCATCTTCTGTTTTGGCCAGCCCTATGGCTGAAATCCTCAGCTTCATTATGCACATTTATATACCATTGATTTCACTGGCATCTAGACTCTTCTACCTTAAGAGTTTAGGCACAAACTAAATGAAAGTTCATATCTTCCTTTATAAGTCTGCCATTTTCTTAAGATCCTTAAGGAATGACTTCTTCTTGGTTTTGCTACCTTCAAAGGTATGCTTGGTGAGGACATAGAAGATAGATTTTCTGGTATATGCTTCCAAGCAGTCAAACTTTTTGACCCTAGGGACTAAGCTGGTGTCCTTTTTGCTGTTGTGTTATTTTACTTGAACAGGCATTGGAGACAGGAGTTTATCACACGGTTCTGGGAAAGAGCAATTATGGAATGATAAAGAAATCTGTTGATTGGAATTACCATACAATATTGTGGCTATCCTGAAGACGCATTGTGTTTGAATCATGATTGGAGCACCTCTTTTAACTGACAGGAAAACACTGCCACTGAATCAAGTATCACTGTCATTCCGCCACTCTTCCTGGCACAATAATTTCCTTCTGCTTACAAGAACACTGAAGCTTCGTGACTGCATCATTGTGGCAAAGGGAAAAAAGTAAGATGATTAGCCAAAACAACAACAACAACAACAACAAAACCAAAAAAAGCAGTGTGCAATGCAGTATTTTTGAGTAAAGACCGGTAAGAAACCAGGCTGTGCAGAACACAGAAGAACGGAATTTGCATCCACGAAATGCCAGCACTGTGCATTTGTGCCGAAGTATGAAAGAGATCATTCCAATAATGGTATGCTTTCATTTGTTTAACAGGATTTAATGCAAGACAACAGGCCAGTATGATAAAGTCCTAAGTAGCCATCAAGAAAGAGCTTTTAGCAAGGTGTGTGTGCTGCACTTTATTGCTATTATAATGTTTTAAAATAATTTTATATTGTATTACAGTATTTATGTATGGCATTTAATTTTTCAAAGGGTTTATTCTTGCTGTTGTTGTTTTGTTGTTGTTTTCAATCATGTACTTTGTGTTAATTAATGTTGTAAGGTGCTAGGGTGCTATGTGGGAGAAAGGTAGCATCTAGAATAATAATCAATCAATAGCTGACCTTTTTCAGTAGATGAGCTGACCCAGAAAGTAACATAATCAAGAGATGACCAATGCAGTGAGCCTACATTTATGTATGCCTCTTAACATATGAAGAGTAGGATGTATATTGTCAATAGACAAGCAAGTGAATATGAATTACTTTCACTGAAATATTGGGAATTATTTCCAAATCATTGTGAAAGATAACAAATCACACAGGAAAAGAAACTGGATTAGATTGCTCCATAGATTGACCAACCAATTTATGGTTTAAAAAACATATAGGAGGATGGTTTATGGACATGATGAGAAAGGACTGGTGTGATTCCCTAATCCCAGAGAAGTAGCTATCCTTATTCTAATATATGGTTATCTTAAATTATTTTAGGAGAAAGTTTTATGGGTAGATTCATTCTACGAAAACAATGTGCCCATCTGTTGGAACAAGTCATTTAAAAAAAAAAGGTCCATGTTATAAATCAACTCAATCTTCCCACAGCAAGTGGGGTGGATAAACCAAAAACCACAACCATGTTGACCATTTTGTTGTGTTTCTCTGAATATTACCCTTATTTGTGTCAGTTTATGATATTTTTCTTCTTGTTCCTCATTATTATTATTTTATTTTGTAAAGAAACATAATATATTGAAAGTGGTGGAACAATATATTGATAGGAAAGTGAGGGAGGTAAAAGGGTTCTGAAAATAGGTGAAGAAAGAAAACCGGAGGGGAAAAAAAGAAAGAAAGAAAAGAAAAAGAAAAAAAAGAGAAAGAAAAAAAATTGGTTGATTTCCCATCTTGACCTCAGAGTTTTCTCTTTCGTTGATTACATATTGGTATTTTCCCTTAGTCTCTTTTCGTTTAAAACATTTTATATTGTAGATAAGTCTATCATGAAGTCCATTCTTCTTTTTATCAAGAATTTTGTGAAGTTTGTCCAGTCTGTTTTATTTTTACCCTCTCTTATTTTTTGTGTTAGCGTATCCATTTGTATCATGTCCAAGATTCTGATTAACCATTCCTCGGAAGTAGGAAGTTTTTTCCCTTTCCAGACTTTCGCTATTGTTAGTCTGGCTGCTGTGCTTATGTAGAAAAAATGATATTTTTCTTCTTTAATGGAAATTTATATACATATTCCATGTACATTTTCTGCAATGAACACATTTATATCAGTCAATCAATCAATAATTTTTACACATGTGTCTCTTTTAATTTCTAGAAGTTTGAATTGAGTAGCAGCATTAGCAGAAAGGTGGGATGATGATGTCAATGATATTGTTGATGGTAACGATGACCTTTTCTTTTTGATTTAATAAGTGCTTGTGCATATTTTACCTATTCACATCTTATGTGTTTGCTTAAAAAATGTAAAAGTACTGCACACTTTACACATCTGGGGCAATGAATTATCAAACAAGAAAAAAGCAATTTCAATGAGAACCTCAAAACCACAAAAAAAAATCCTTTATATTCCTCCTAAGAACTAGATCTGCTTTCAGGTGAGTGACTGTAAAATGTCATGATAGATATTTTCCTGCCTACATCACGGAAAACATCTGTTTACTTAAGAGCCTCATCATCTTAATCTTTGTTCCAAAATTTCCTTTTCTATACGATTTGCTTATAGGAAAAAGTATGAAAATCAGTTTAGCTGTTCAAAATCCTGGACAGTTCCCAGGTCTTGATGATAAATTAAAACATCAGTGATTGATGGAAATGAGATGCAACCTACTAGCTACCTCCAGTTGTGTAAGAATGACTTTGGTCTATAACAGCCCAGGAGATGAAAAATAGGGTAAAGTATTTTATTTATTTTAGTCGTAACCCACCTTTTTTTTCCATGTAGGACCCTTCTCTTGTATATGCCCCCACATCTGGTGCTTGTTTATTTATTTATTTAGTTAATCATTGATTTAATTTATTATCCTGCATTTCTCTTAACATGGGATCTAAGGGAGTTTACAGCATGCTTAGAACAATCTTAGTGACCTCACCAGCACTATGAAGACACAGGCCATTCTTCACTGACCACTAATGAGAGCTTGATCTGGCATCTGGGATGCTGTATTGGATCTGCATGGTTGCTATACAGGGACTCATTGAACTGCTTCAGAGGTAACAGAGTCCCAACTGTTCAGTGCTGCTGGGCAGCCACCCCCATCTCCATGTCACAGCTGCCCCCAGACACAACATGCCACCTATCTGGTCTTGGGTTTTCTGGCTGACTTGCTAAGGAAGCTGGGAGGGGCAAAAAAACCCTCCCATTTCACTCAGCACACAGGTGCTCCGACTGATGTCATGCTGTAAGCCCAAGAACAAGGTAAGTAAGTGTCACAGCTCGGAACAGCCACAATGTGGGAGGGCATAATGATCAGGGGCTGCCAACCCATGTCTCCGGGCTGCCTAAGCCTGCGGAACATGAATGGCAGCATCGACTATTGCATCTGGTTTTGGTTATGAAGTGGTGCAACTGCTTACACTGCCCTGATTCTTGGGAAAGCCAGAATCCTGGGTTAGGATTTGAACTTTCACCCAAGTTAGTTCAACCTGGGGCAAGGCCACCTTAACACGTGTCTTTGCTCCAAGTTAAACCAGAGCAGCTTTTTGCAGTGTTTAGCCTTTGCAAGGTCAGTGTAGACCAGCCTAAACCTAATAATGTTCTCTAAGAGTTGGATTCTATGTACTATATAAGAGAAAATATGCCCTTCGTTTAGCGTTAACCAGAGTAAGTGTTAACTGAAAGAACAGGTGTTGGTGTGCAGAACACCTGTCTGTTGTTTTTAGCAGATCATATCATTTGCCCAACGCAATCAAATGGGGAGCTGTCATGCAGTGTACAACTCCACTCTCTGCAATACCCTGCCTGATAGAAGAACATAATGACAGGGAAGTTGTTTGTTATCTCATTGTACTGAATGTGTTGACTCATGTGCTTACCAGAGGCTGCCAAAATCCAAACTGGCAGCTGGATTTTCCATAAATGTTCATGACTGGAAAGCAAAAATAAAAGGCTGAATTCCTCCCACAACGATCACACAGCTCTGTTTCCTATACAAATAGGCTTTGCCTACAGAAGGAATTAATACACTAGCACTGATCTGACCTACTGAAATGCATCCTGGCCACTTGGGAGTCGAGGAGAGTTTTGCCATTATATGCATGAATGAGTCATACCCTTGATTTTCATTTATATGCACTTTCTCCCAAAATGTTGTTGGCTTGTACGACTTGGTTTAATTAGGATATTGTGTGCTTGAAGTGAAGCGCAGGTCACTCGAAAATCAGAATGAATTTGCATTTATAGCAGAGCAAGATCCAAGCAAAAGCAATTTGAACTTGCAAACTGAAAGCTGAAACTAAAAATGAATATATATATATATATATATATATATATATATATATATATATAAAAGAGTGATGGCATCACGGCAATTCACAAAACAACAAAAGTACAGGCCCCCCAACCTCAAAATTTGACAACACAACCCATCATCCACGCCTCAAGGTTGATACAACAAAAAGAAAAGAAAAATAAAGTCCTAATTAGAGGGAGAGCAATAATTTTTTATCCAATTGCTGCCAGTTTAGAGGGCTAATCTCTGCCCACTTGGTTGCCTAGCAACCAAGGGACAGCCAGGTTTCAGTTAGGGGACAGGCAGATTTAGGCCTCACTTAGACTTCTTCCACAGATTATCTAATTTGCACTGGATTATATGGCAGTGTAGACTCAAGGCCCTTCAACACAGCTATATAACCCATTTATAATCTTATATTATCTGCTTTGCACTGGATTATCCTGACTCCACACTGCCATATAAACCACTTCAGTGTGCATTTTATACAGCTGTGAAGAAGGGGCCTCATATAATCCAGTTCTAAGCAGATAATTTAAGATTATCAATATACAGTAGAGTCTCACTTATCCAGCGTAAACAGGCCGGCAGGATAAGTGAATATGTTGGATAATAAGAAGGGATTCAGGAAAAGCCAATTAAACATCAAATTAGGTAATCGTTATACAAATTAAGCACCAAAACATCATATTATACAACAAATTTGACAGAAAAAGTAGTTCCATGCGCAGTAATGCTATGTAGTATTTACAGTAGAGTCTCACTTATCCAACACTCGCTTATCCAACGTTCTGGATTATCCAACGCATTTTTGTAGTCAATGCTTTCAATATATTGTGATATTTTGGTGCTAAATTCATAAATACAGTAATTACTACATAGCATTACTGTGTACTGAACTACTTTTTCTGACAAATTTGTTGTCTAACATCATGTTTTGGTGCTTAATTTGTAAAATCATAACTTAATTTGATGTTTAATAGGGTTATCCTTAATTCCTCATTATCCAACATATTCGCTTATCCAACGTTCTGCCGGTCCGTTTATGTTGGATAAGTGAGACTCTACTGTACTGTATTTACAAATTTACCACTAAAATATCACAATGAATTTAAAACACTGACTACAAAAACATTGATTATGAAAAGGCAGACTGCGTTGGATAATCCAGAACATTGTATAAGCGAATGTTGGATAAGTGAGATTCTTCTTTAATATGAAATAATTACTGGGATAGAATAATGCAGAACAATATAATCTCTAAAACCAGGACAGTAAATAAATAGGGGAATTCCACACAGGAAACAATCGGGGCCAGCTAACACCTCCCAACAAAGTATTCCCATCATCAAAGTCTGGCAAATCCTGTTTTCTCAGGGCCACAGACAGTAGAAGCACATAAAATATCGCAAACAACACCACTCTGAAAACAAGGGAATTCCAGACAGGAAACAATCAGGGCCAGCTAACACCTCCCAACAAAGTATTCCCATCATCAAAGTCTGGGAAATCCTCTGTTTTCTCAGGGCCACAGACAGTAGAAGCACATAAAATATCGCAAACAACACCACTCTGAAAACAAGGGAATTCCAGACAGGAAACAATCAGGGCCAGCTAACACCTCCCAACAAAAAATTCACTCAGGGAGGAAACAGCCAGGCTTTAAAGCTGCAAAGCCATTATATCCTAATAATTTTTCCTAATTGCAGCATTCATACTTGCCTCCAACAAACAAAAAAAACCAATCAGAAATATTGTATATTCACAACCTTTAGGAAATAATATCCCCTGATGGCGCAGCGTGTTAAAGCGCTGAGCTGCTGAACTTCTGGACCGAAAGGCCACAGGTTTGAATTGGGGGAGCGGAGAGAGCCCCCACTGTTAGCCCCAGCTTCTGCCAACCCAGAAGTTCAAAAACATGCAAATGTGAGTGCATCAATAGGTACTGCTCCGGCGGGAAGGTAACGCCGCTCCATGTAGTCATCCCACATGACCTTGGAGGAGTCTACGGACAACGCCGGCTCTTCGGCTTAGAAATGGAGATGAGCACCAACCTCCAGAGTCAGACACGACTGGACTTAATGTCTGGGGAAAACCTTTACCCTTGACCTTAACTACCACCAATTCCTCAATACTTTATTTCCCATACCACCAGACTTCGCCACAGCAATGCGTGGCCGGGCACAGCTAGTATATATATATATATATCCTGAGCAGTCTTATGTGGCTGCAACATAATCTTCTTGCATGATCAGTGATTGATTTTAAAACTGTTTCCTTCACATTCAAAATTCTAACAGTAAATTACACAAATCACTACACAGTGTTTTTAGGGTGAACGAAATAAAAAATACAAGGTGTTGCCAACTCAAAACAGCAGCCTGGTGTTAAATTATTCCCTCCCTCTTTGTAAGGAGAAAGACAACTTACCACATACCTCAATAGCATAATGCAATTTCCCTATTATCAATATTGACACCCAAATATGTGGAGCAGAGAAAGAAAAGCCCAATATATCATTATTAAAGAACAAAAGATCAGAAACTAAGGGTATTGTTTTAGAGGTCAAGGAAGGACAGCATAACGTTGCTATTTTTCTCAGCAATAAGGTTGCCAGTTCGGGATCATTCCAGGTTCTGAAATTTATCAACCAGAACCTGACACCTAGGGATAAGGCCTTATGATGCCATTGGCTATTGTGCAACCACATGTACTCATAGTATGTCATTCAAACACACATTGAGACAACATATTTTCCAGTTTAAAAATGCACACAGAAGTCCTAGCTAAAGTCTGGCCTTTTCGCAGTTCAGTAACTTCCACAACAACTTACAAGATATAGTTTTATCTTCAGGCTCTGTTCTGACATCATTTATAACTGCACTGGTATAGAAAACTCAGAAATCATAGGTTCAAAGCACCAGCCTTTTTTGATTAGCAGGGAAACGACATAAATTATATTCCCCTTACATTCTTCTTGGACTTTCTCCTTTCACCTAACCTTAGCTGTCAGGCTTACAGTAACTGTAGACTAGACAGCAAAAGATTTGTCCTTGGGGCTGAGAGAAGAAGCTCTTGAAAATTTTGTGCTGCTAGTCATATGTTGTCCCCCTCCTTTTCTCTTTCTCCTGGTGATGTCTCCAGACCAAGGCCAACATACTTCACCATGATTTGTCAGTTCAGTGTTCTATGACTGAGGTGATCCTAATTGATGGGGTACTCTGCTTTGTACTGCTTGCTCTGTGGTATAGGTGTGTACATAGGGATCAAAGCAGCTGCCTGCATGTTTTGGATTCCCCAGTGCCTACAGTAACCTTCATGACAAGTACCCACATTTACCAAAGCATCACTTTAGAATGCCTGATCATTTGATATGAGGCCAACTTGCTATCAACTTGAGACAGCAAAGATATTGCCTGCAAACCTAAAAACTGGCATGCTCTTGGAAGACAAAATAAAATTACTCACATCATTTTAAATCTGGTTTCAAAATGCTCAAGAAAAGGGCAAATGACATCAAATATACTGGTTCTGATATAACAGCAAAATAGGGTTGGGTTCAAAGAGGAAATAACTAATTGAACCGGATAGTGTGAAGTGAGGAAGAGGTGGCTAGGATTCTGCTATAAACTGCCAACTTGTGCTAAGTTGGCCAGATGTTTCTTTTCGTTTTTGCCGAAGCATTTTTCTCTAGTATCATGTACTTGACACAGTGAGAACTGGTTAATATACATTTTATTGAACACTGATAGAAAGAGATGGAATCTCATTCTAATTTTCCATCTGACAAATCAGTTTTTGAATGAGTTTTTGTGTTCAAGATTGCCTCTGGGGAAGATTTAGATTTAGGGGAAAGAAGTCTCAGGGGATGATGTAGCAGAGTTCTCAACTCTCATGCTTGACTCTTAGAGAGAATTGGTACTTCAAACACTTCAATAAAACTATATCTGTTTATGTGCTTACTTGGCATGGGGATTTTTTTCAAAATCATCCTGAAAGGTGTTAATACACCTTAGCTCTTCTTTCCAGGCTATATTGAGTATACCTATTAATTTACTTCAATATCCCTTTGCGTGTGCATGGAGGACATGCCTCCAGCCGACAGAACCAAGAAAGATGCAAATGCAGGGTTGGGAAAACAAATGGCCACAACTTGTTTATTGATTGAACAAGGGTTGGCTGGCATGCATGGGTCCAAGATCATGGATCGGGCAGCCCACTGCTGACCAATACCGCTATGCAAAAAAGAGTTGTATGGAAATTTGGAGAGACTGTGAGGTGTGCTTGAGGCCTCAGGCCCTGTGTTACATGTAACTACATTTTCAATGTTTTGAACTTCATGAAAATGCAATATAGGAGTAATTTATGGAACACCTTTCAGATGTACTCCTTCTCCATCAACATACAGGCACAGATACATGCACACACATTGGCAACATTGATCAGACAATTATAAAAATGTAACATTTTAAAACACAGAAAGAAAAGCAAATTGTATAACATTGTGATTCAGTAAACATCAGCTGACTGCTTCTCTGTAGCAAATATATGGAGCCAATTGAAACTTTGAAGAGAAGGAAATGTCTCTAGAACAGACAGCTGCTATAGAATACTAAGCAGTAAGTTATTTCCACACAATTGTAAAGACTTCCCAAATATTTGACTAAGATGCCTAGTACATAGAATCACAGGATCATAGAATAATAGTTGGAAAAGACTACATGGGTCATCTAGTCCAACCCCCTGCCAGGCAGGAAAAACACAGTTGAAGTACCTTATAGCCATCCAACCTCTCTTTAAAAGCCTTCAAGGAAGGAGCTTCCACCACATTCAGAGGCAGAGAGTTTCATGGCTGAACAGCTCTTACAGTCAGAAAGTTCTTCCTAATGTTCAGGTGGAATCTCCTTTCTTGTAATTTGAACCCTTGTGTCCAGGGCAGCAGAAAACAAGCTTGCTCCCTCCTCCTATGACATCATTCTACATATTTATACATGGCTATCATATCTCCTCCCAACCTTCTCTTTTGCGGGCTAAACATACCCAGCTCTTTAAGATGCTCCTCATAGGGCATGGTCTTCACACCTTTGATCATTTTAGTCGCCCTCCTCTGGGCATATTCCAACTTATCAATATATTTCTTAAACTCTGGTGCCCAGAATTGAACACAGTATTCCAAGTGAGGTCTAACCAAAGCAGAATAGAGAGGCACCATGACTTCACTCAATCTAGACCAGGGATCCTCAAACTTTTTAAGCCGAGGGCTGGTTCACAATCCTTCAGACTGTTGAGGGGCCGGATTATCATTTGAAAAAAAAAAAAACAAACAAATTCCGATGCACACTGCACATGTCTTATCTGTAGTGGCTTACAAATTATATGTACATACAATATATTATATTATTAGCATAGCACAATAGTAGCATTATATATTACTTTATTGAACTATACCACTATACTAAAATATTATTAGTAATATTATATGTAATATAGAATATATAATTAATATTATTATATGGTATTATTATTAGTGTTATATTGTATTACATTATAATATTATTATCAATATTATATGTATATACAATATATTATATTATAAAACTAAGGGCGGGGGCCAGGTAAATGACCTCGGAGGGCCGCATCCGGCCCCCGGGCCTTAGTTTGGGTACCCCTGATCTAGACACTGTACTTCTTTTGATGCAGCCCAAAATCCCATAGGCTTTTTAAACTGCTGCATCACACAAGTGGCTCATGTTCAACTTGTTGTTCACAAAGACTCCAATATCTTTTTCACATGGACTGTTGTCAAGCCAAACATATCTTATTCTGTATCTTTTCATTTCATTTTTTATGCCTAAGTGTAGTATCTTGCATTTGTCCTTGTTGAAATTCATTCAGTTAGTTTTGACCCAGCTCTCTAGTCTGTTACGGTCATTTTGAATTCTGATCCTGTCATCTGAATCCCTCCTAATTTGGTGTCATCTGCATGATATACATGCCCTCTAAACCTTCAGCTAAATCATTAATAAAGATATTGAACAATACTAGGCCCAGGACCAATCTGTGGCACTCCACTATTCACTTATTTCCAGGATGAAGGGGAACCATTGGTGAGCACTCTTGGGGTTAAGCTGCTTAACCAATTAGAGATCCACCTAATAGTAGCATTGCCTAGACAACATTTGATTAGTTTGCTTGCAAGAAGGTCATGGGGGACTTTGTCAAAGGCCTTACTGAAATCAAGATATGCTACATCCACAACATTCCCTGTACAAAGCTTGTAACTCTCTCTCTCAGAAAAAGATAAGATTAATCTGGCATAACTATATTGACTTTTAGTAATCACTATATTGCTTTCTAAGTGATTGCAGACTGCCTCCTTAATGACCTGCTTCGGAATCTTTTCTGGTATTGATGTAAGGCAGACTGGACGGTAACTGTTTGGTCCTCCGTTTTCTCCTTCTTGAAGATAGGGACAGCATTTGCCCTCCTCTAATCTGCTGAGACTTCTCCTTTTCTTCAAAAATTCTCAGATTATTGCCAGTGGTTCTGAAATCACTTCTGCTAGTTCCTTCAATACTCTTGGGTGTAGTTCATCTGGCCCTGGAGACTTGAATTCATTTAGAGTACCTTTTTTGGGTTGTGTTCTCCCTATTACCCTATTATATGCCCACCAGGTGCTGAAAACAAGTTGGGTGCTCTTTAAAAAAAGGAGACAACAACATGGGATACCAGACAGAAGGCAAGAAACCGAGGTAAAATCTTTGCAGCTTTGATGGGCTTACCTTGTTTCTTCATTGGAACATTAAGGTCCACCACAAAATGGTACCAGAATACAGTGTTCCCTCACTTATTGCGGGGCTTGCGTTTCAGGACCACCTGTAATAAGTGAAATCCACGAAGTAGGGGCGCTATATTTATTTTAATATTTACACATATATTAGTTGTTAGCAGGCCTTTCTCACCTTCACAAGCTGCCTTCCTGCGCTTCTTCTTGGTGGCTTCTTCTCCGGTGCCTGCCAGTTTCCCTTTTGCGCATGCGCCTCTCTCTCATCGGCATCTAGAGTGGCCTGGGAAACTGGCACCTTTGCACATGCGCCACCTCTCAGAAAAAATGCAAAGCAGTGAGGGAGAAAAAAGTGAACTACAAAGTAGGGAGGGAACATTGTAGTGGCACAGAAGACTTCTTAGAGTTTAGAATCAGAGTACTACAGTGCAAATGCCGTCTTTGTTTTATGTAATAAAATTGAACTCACTGTTTTTTCATCCAGATATTCATGTCAAGACTACACCTCTAGGTGATGTGAGTGTGGGCCATCTAGTTTGCTATGGTTCAATGTAGAATAATGCATCAGAGAGTTCTTAAACCATCTTTGCATGAAATGTTGATATATGGAGATTCCGTATCTATAGTGTCTAATACAGTGCTCCCTGAGAGATTGTGGATGGGCTGGAATTTCTGCAGGACATTGGTAGTGTCATTCACACAGCAAGTGGTGATGGTGGCGTATTTGCCCAAATATCCATAAATACCAACTGTGACTTATTATTATTATTATTATTATTATTATTATTATTATTATTATTATTATTTCATTTCTATCCTGCTTTTCTCCCATGGATGGGATTCAAAGCAGTGTACAGCATATAAAATTCATATAAATACATTGAACAGCAATACATAATCAATTAAAAATCATATCCTGATTAAAACCCAATTAAGATATCAAATAAAACAATTTTTAAAAACTTGCATCAAGCACCATATTAAAGATATCCATAACCTCTGACCACTGAAGTTATTTGTCAATTATTATTTTAAAAAATTATCAAATTATCAAATTATCATTTGTCTGGGAAGGCCTGGCTCCACAGAAAGGTTTTAATTTGCGAACGAAAGGCCATTAAGGAGGGCGCTGATTGTACTTCATTGTCTAAAACACTGTTCCAGTGCTTCAGACAATGGCCTCCCAGGATTACTTGCTTGTACACATATTTTGGGTAACAGAATGTGCCTGGTCAAGGATCGTGGATGTGTCAATTCGGGTTTGGTTCTGCGCCTCTATGGGAAACTCCATGAATATTCTATTTAATTCTCTTTAGTAATCATCTATAGCAGTGATTCTCAACCTGTGGGTCCCCAGATGTTTTGGCCTTCAACTCCCAGAAATCCTAACAGCTGGTAAAGTGGCTGGGATTTCTGTGAGTCGTAGGCCAAGACACCTAGGTACCTACAGGTTAAGAACCACTGATCTATATGATCATCTTTAAAATGTAGCCTTAGGCAGCTATCTCACAAACTCATGTAAATAGTCAGATTTGCTCATAATGACTCCCCTACTGCAAAGCAGGATAGTCATGACCCTTCTCACAAGGTTGGTATAAGAAACAAGGTCAACAACAATCTTGTTTTCCTATAAAAACAATTGCAGTTGCTTTATAATAGCAGTCCCCCCTTCTCCTTCTTCTTCTTGCAGAAAGAAAAAGAGGCTTTAATAAATAGGAAACAACTGCACACCTGATTTCCTAGTAAGTCCTATTTTTTTTTCTGAAAGAAAATACTAAGAGTATTATATTTCCCCAGGTTTAGTCTTCTGGGAAGACACTAAAATAGTTCCAAGCATTTGAGGGGTAGGATGGAAGTAATGTTGAGATAGTAAATGGATTCCATTTTCAAACACCTTTATTCCCTATGATGACAGATATCGGAGATGTTATTATGTTGCCAGATACTTTTGGAGGTTAACAGTTTAGGGACACATTTTGCTTGCAAATTGTCAAAACGATTAAGTTGCTGTGTTTGCAAGGAACTTAGCAGAGCAAGAAAAGCTTTGAGCTTGCCCTCTTTAACCACAGAAGTAATCTCTAGGCTATTGATATCTGACTGCAGGATAGGTGAATCTTGTATGAGTTACAGATCAGGGGGAGAGAGCGCCTCTCCTAACCTCCAAAGAGCTGATGCATTTAAAAAAATCAGAATGGTTCATACTTTCTTTTCTGGATCAGTCACAGACAAACAGAAAGAGGAACAGCACTAGGGAGAAAAAGACAGCAAGGTGTGCTGATGAACTGGGAAGATACAAACTCACCTGACTGAAATCTGTGGAGGTCTACAGTGAAGGCGTGACTGATGTAACAGCATGGAGTAATATAGTATTTGACTGGGACCTAAAGGCCCACAGCTCAAGTCTCCACTCACCCCTGATGCTCAGGTGTGTGTGTGTGTGGGGGGGGGGGATTTATAGCAGACATTATCACTCAGGTGCATTGCTAACAGAATACATCTATGATGGTGGGGTTATGATTGAGCTCCTTGGAGGACAGGCTGTATGTTCAAAAGGAAATCAATAAATTACCCACCTAATATAATACCTACAAATGATGTTGATTTTCCTTCTGGGAAAATGGCAAGAGGGGCAATTTTCACCTCACGACACTCCCTTCCATGGGCCACATAGTTCTCACTCCTGGCTACCATTTTGGATGACTTTTAGCTATTTCCTCCATTTTGGGGTAGAGAGTTGCAGGCTCCCAGGGGATGGAAGATCTAAAGCTGCCTTTGAGATTATTTTGAGACAACAATGCCCTCAAATCTGCACAATGTTTAAATGAAAGATGGGAGGAAGGGAGAGTGGAAAAGTGCAGAGATAGGGTCAGGAGTCACATTTGCTCCATAGCCTACACCTTTTTTGTCCCATCCTTCTCATTGCTGTTGTTGCTGAAAATGACACTGATGCTGCTTTAAAAAAATACGGTACTCATCAGCCTTATGGCTGAATGGAAGGCCTACACTGAATAGCAGTATGAGTAATATCATATTTCAACATTTCTAAGTCATTCTGGAGAGAGCTCAGGGTCATATTATCTGGGAATTGATAGTACTTTAAACTAGCTTGAAGTTGTGTCAGGCAACAGCATTTTTAAATTAAGCATTAATTTGGACAATCCCCCTCCACCTTTTATTGGAACTTTTGATGCCAGCAAACCATGTAGTTACCCAACCTCTTACTTGTTCTGTGCCAGTAATGTTCCTTGTAAACTTATTTTCCATTGATGATGTAACTTGCCTTCTTATGGCAACCATCTCACAAACTTTCCCTGGTAAATTTTCTTCAGAAGAGGTTTATTATGGCCTTCCGATAAATCTGAGAATGAGTGATATGTGCAGGATGGGGGTCCCTGATTGAGCAGGAATTTAAATCCTGATCTTCAGAGTCCTACTCAAACTATTACACCACATTTGGCTCTCTCATTTTCATACTCCAAAAGAAATCAGTTCTTTTGGAGCATGGGGATGGAGGAGACCTGTAGCTCCATATATTTCCACCTGAAATCTCAATTACCATTCTTCTAACCACACCAGATTCACCAAAAATATTGCTACTTACCTGTGCTAGTTTAATGATACCAAGAATCATTGTGGAAATCTCCAGTTTATACCCCAGCTCCAATTATGAAGGCACTAGATTGACATGTACAAGCAAAGTCTCCTCTTGGAATGAGAACAACTGTCATGTCTCTTTGACTTGAATACACAGAGATTTCTAAGTCTTGATATGTTCTTTTGAAAACAAACTGTAGGAATATGAACAGGAACATGTTCTACCTTTGGAGATAAACAAAAATGAAGGCATGGGTAGCATTAAAAAATCATACTTGCGGATGGTTTTGCTAAAATAAAGAACAAAATGGCCTAAACGGAGCCATGCTTCCAGATGCTTTAGCTGGCTTGAGTTGCACATTCCTGAAGCATAAGTGTGCTCTTGCTTCAGGTTCTGGGGCCGCACCCTTGGTGTTGCTAAACAGTATTTGCTTATGATGAAAAAAAGAGTGCTAAAGTACTACTGAGCAAATGAACAAATGGGATGAAGCTGGTCTTGCAGTTTTGCAATAGGAAGAGAAAGCAACAGATGGGTAGAAGTGTAAGGCCTAGGGAAGTTAATGAATCAGTGGTACTGGATATTCATTTTGGTCTTAATTTCTTCAGAATATGCATAAACAAGTGTAATTACTGTCTGCTTAAATTATTAATGTAAAACATACTGCAACTGTAGACTTTAAAATTACTGAGACCTTTTTGGAGGGTTCTATAACTGCTTTATGTTTTACTATCAGAGAGTTATTCTCCTGGAATAGATTTTGCTCACTGGACATATAGAGATAAAAGATGAGGAACCTCTTAGGTGGCAACTCTATTCAGTACCAAAATGGGCCTGAAGCCTAGATTTATAAAATCTGAAGTCCAAACTTACAATCTGTACAAGATGGACCTGAATATATGAATATACCAGTTTTCTCCCATGTTCTGGAGTTGCTTCTTTGAAGAGGTAAAGCCCCAAAATAGCCAAGTGCACAAGGAGACACAAATGTTTATACCAAATGCTTACCATATTCTTCAAGTCCTTCAATATTTTTCATGGAACCTTCACAACATTAAGCCACATTACATGTCTTCTCTCTCTTAAATTATTTCTCCTGGAACACTAAATGTCTGGTCATCCTACACAGCTGGGGCCCTGAACATCATGGAAACTCTAAAGGAGTGATGTCCTAGCTTAGGTTTTGGATGAGTTTTGGACTTTAGCTTCCAGAATTCCTGACCATTGGACAAGCTGACCAGGGCTTCTTGGAATTAGAGTCTCAAACACCTGGAGGACCAAAGGTTGGGCACTACTGTTTTAGTGCTTCTCCAGCCTCCAACACTATGGAGAATGCTCATGACAGTATCGAAGGTGAAATGAGTCCCCACTACCTGATGTTCCTTTACATGCTTAGCAGCTGTAGGAATATATATGTTCATGAGTTCTGCGATGACTCGGGTCCCTTCTACACTGCCCTATATCCCAGAGTCTGGTCCCAAGTTATCTGCTTTAAACTGGATTATATGAGTCCTTACTGCCAGATAATCTGGGATAAGAAGATAATCTGGGATCAGATCCTGGGATGTAAGGGCAGTGTGGAAGGGGCTTCAGACTCAATTAAAATTCTTGTGTTGCACTTGACACCAGAGGAAAACTAAGCAAAATGATCCTATTTTCAAGATACACCTAAACATTATGAATTGGAGAAATTCATTTCTTTTTCCAAATCAGGTGAAAACAGTGAAAATATCCAAAGGCAGCTCAAGCAGAAAACCAGCAAACAATTGCTCAATTTCATAGAAAAGAAACTGACAACCACAACCTTTGAGGATGCCTGCTACAGATGTGGGCGAAATGTAAGGAGAGAAAGCTTCTGGAACATGGCCATACAGCCTGAAAGACTCACAGCAACTAACAATTTTTCATAGCTACTTATTTTCTGGCTTTATAATGAATGCTCACTTTAAGTAACAGTCAGATAAACCCTTTTGAAGTATCTGATATTTTTATTAGGGGAAAAAAACCTCAGCTCTTTTCAACAAGCTTATCTCCCAAACCTTGGATTCACCATCCCCACAATAACAAGTATTTCTATTTTATTTATTTATAATATCTTAATCCTACCTTTTTCACAAAAGTGATTGATGTGGCTAACAGGCATCATTAAAAAGAAATTAAGCAAGAAACTCATTAAAATTAGCACAGTACGAAATATTAAAATCATCACAATAATTAATAAATATCAAAACAATTTAATAGAGCAGTTTGAAGAAATGTGTCTGTAACAGTCACAGGGGTAGGCGGGAATGGTATCTGTGCAGAGAGTGAATTCTACTGTTTGGAAGAAACACAGGAGAAAGCACTCTGCTGTGTTCTCATTAAGTGAGCCTGAACAGTTGGTGGTATTTTCAAGAGGTCCTCACTTGAAGATCTTATCAAAGATTGAGATGTACAAAGAAACAGCCTGCCCCCTACGTAACTAGACATGAAGTTTTCTTCCAAATACAGGAATCTGGGAACAATCACTCAGAAGACCTTCTCCTGCATTACTGCCAGGCATGTTTTTGAGATGAGAAGGACCATATTTATAAATATATAAATAACCCTTACAACTGGAAAAAAAATCAATTCTTTTGCTCCTGTTTCCTATCTCCCCACATGTTAATGAGGAAGTGGATCATGGGATTTCTGGACCTGCTGGACCTGCGAGCCAGCATGAGATTTTAAGTCCTGAAACTGAGAAGTCTGTGTCTCCAGCACCTAGTGAAGGCCACATTCCAGAGAGGGGCCCAGATGCTGCTGAGAAGTGTTTCTCTAGGGAAACAAGGTCAGGGGATGAATTTAGTTCAGTGGATGAAATCACAGGTGGAGAGGTTAATGAGGTGATAGGAGGATTCGTTTTCATAAACTTTGGACTGCACAGCAGAACTTTTGAAGGTCAAAGCACTTGTTAGAAAAAAAGCTGTTATCAGGTAGTCAGGGAAAATGACACGATTTCATGTCTATATTAGAGGGGCCAGAGGGAATTTCCAGCAGTGTGGTCAATGTTTATGTATTTATTTATTTACAGCATTTATATTCCGCCCTTCTCACCCTGAAGGGGACTCAGGGTGGATCACATTACACATATAGGCAAACATTCAATGCCTTTTAACATAGAACAAAGACAAACAAACATAGGCTCCGAGCGGCTTCGAACTCATGACCTCCTGATCAGAGTGATTCATTGTAGTTAATTGCAGCTGGCTTGCTCTCCCGCCTGCGCCACAACCCGGGCCCAATGTTGGTTATTGAGGCTACATCTCTTGCCAAGACAAGCCTGCTCAGGGAATTCTAGTTCCATGTTTTCATTTGTTCGTGTTTCATGCTTCCAAGTTTTGAAGAATTGTTTCCTGGATTTTTGTATTGGATTTCAATACAATCTGTGTATTCTGGTTCTTTTGTATCCCTGTGTTTTTGAATCTACTCTTGTGCCTTGAATCTTGTGGACTATTTCATACATTTGGACTTTGATGTTTTTACTGGGTTTTTTTTCTGAAGTTCTTTTTATATAATCTTCAATAAATTGCTTTGCTGATTTACCTTGGACTGGAGTGTGGTGGTTAAGTACAGAGTTACTTCTTGCCCCGGAGTATAACAGGTCCAGAGTGAACGGTCAAAAGGCTAAAGAGAGGGTTGGACAAACACAAGTACCAAGCAGTGAGAGGACAATAATCTCAAATAAACAGCTAACGGGAATGTCCCACAGGCTTAGATGTCTTTACACTAATTCCCAGAGCATGGGAAATAAACAAGATGAACTGCAACTTTTAGTACAACAAGACAGTTACAATGTAATAGGTATACCTGAAACCTGGTGGAATGAGTCCTGTAATTGGAATACAGCAATGGAGGGGTATAATCTATTTCAGAGAAATAGACCAGACAGGAGAAGGGGTGGAGTAGCATTATATGTCAAAAATATTAACACCTGTGAAAAGATGCAAAACTTCAATCTTGGAAACCAGGTAAGAATCAAGGGAATGAGGACTAAAAAGATATAGTTTTGGGGTCTTCTACAGACCTCCAAGCCAGAGGGTAGAACTGAGTGAAGCCTTCCTTGACCAGATGAATATTAGGAACAACTTCCTGATTGTAAGAGCTGTTCAGCAGTGGAACTCTCTGCCTTGGAGTATATTGGAAGCTCCTTCTTTGGAGACTTAAACAAAGGCTGAATGGCCATCTGTCAGGGGTACTTTGAATGTATTTTTCCTGCATGACAGGGGGTTGGATTAGATAACCCATGGGGTTTGTTCCAATGATTATTCTATTATTCCATGTCTGCTTGATACTGTGGAGGGCCACAAAAGACCAAAAAAATTGCAAAGAGATATTGCAACATCTTTGAGATTGAGAGAAAGATGTTTGTAGCATGAGATTTCATAAAGTGGATCTTCTACTTCACAAAAGGAAAAAAAATCATTTTGCCTTCACTTATGGTTTTTTTGCCTATAATGATGATTTATTCTCCTTCCATTTTTTTCACCAGAGTTCATGTCCTTTACAGTTCAGGACCCTGCAGCTCCATTTGTAACACACACAGTGGGCCTTTTGGTGTCTGCTGGGGTTTGGATCCAGGATCTGGCATGGATACTCAAACATATGTGTTCTCTCTTTCTACATACATACATAGCTAGCACACACATACGCGCACACACATGAATATTGAAGACTGTGCTTCAGGAATCTCACAATGAGTTGCAGTGGACAGACCATATTTACTCTAATAGAATGCAGTTTGGCAAGCCAGCAGCACGCTTTGGCTGAGAAGACTCAAGATCTTTTAAACTACAGCCCCTAGGATTCATAGCATTGAGCCAGGGCAGTGAAAGTGGTATCAGGCTACATTCATTCTACTGCATGGTTAGATTCGCCCAAAGAAGCTGAGGTGGGACAAACAGGAGAGTCCCCTTGATGGAAGGGTTACCTGTTTCTCTGGCTTTACTTTCCATTGCTGGAAGCTTTGGTTTTCTAACACTTTCTGTTTTTAAATGAGAAATCCTAAGCACACAGCAACTGCAAATGCCTACTTTTTATTTATTTATTTAATTAATTTATATACCGCTCTTCTCCCCCAGAGGGACCCAGAGCAGTCTTACATAATGGCAAGATTAATGTCACATATAATACAAAATATAGTAAAACAAACGATCATAAAAACACACTTAAAAACCAATATCATACCCCATTTAAAACAGTAAAACACTGTGTGACCGTTACAACAGGGCCAGTAGCATTGGGCCAAAAGTCAGAGCCAGTCTGTATTCAATTTCACATTAATCCAATAAATGCATCAGATTATATCAACCGTATCTTAGGATGGGCCAAAAGCTTGGTCCCACATTCAGGTCTTCAGCTGCTTCCTAAAAGACATGAGTGAGGGGGCTTCCCTAATCTCCCTTGGCAAGGAGTTCCACAGCCGCGGAGCCACCACCGAAAAAGCCCTGTCTCTCTTTTTGGAAGAAATTACAAAGAGTGCACTTTTTGCCACTGCGCATTACATTAGCCAGCAAATACTTCTTTTGGTTCCAGGGTTTTGAAAATTGAGGTGTGCATTACATTTAATGGTGCACTAGATTTGAGTAAATATGGTAGTTAACTGTAAAACTATAATATTGTGAAAAAAGCATCAAACACTGCTTTCTTACAATGTTTTATTGATTAATCCAGGGGTCCCCAAACTAAGGCCCGGGGGCCGGATGCGGCCCTCCGAGGTCATTTACCTGGCCCCCGCCCTCAGTTTTATAATATAATATATTGTATATACATATAAAATTGATAATAATATTATAATGTAATACACTATAACACTAATAATAATACTATATAATAATATTAATTATATATTCTATATTACATATAATATTACTAATAATATTACAGTACAGTGGTATAGTTCAACATAGTAATATATAATGCTAATAGTGTGCTATGCTAATAATATAACATATTGTATGTACATACAATTTGTAAGCCACTCTGAGTCCTCTTTGGGGTGAGAAGGGTGTGATACAAATGTAGTAAATAAATGCAGTAAATAAATAATAAATAAATTTTAGACTTAGGCTCGCCCAAAGTCTGAAATGACTTGAAGGCACACAACAACAACAACAACAACAACAACAACAACAACCCTAATTAACTTGACTATCTCATTGGCCAGAAACAGGACCACACTTCCCATTGAAATCCTGATAAATGTATGTTGGTTAACATTGTTTTTATTTTTAAATATTGTATTGTTCTTTCATTGTTCTTGTTCTTGTTGTTGTTTTTGCACTACAAATAAGACATATGCAGTGTGCATCGGAATTTGTTTGTATTTTTTTTCAAATGACAATCCGGCCCCTCAACAGTCAGAAGGATTGTGGACCGGCCCTCGGCTTAAAAAGTTTGAGGACCCCTGGATTAATCTATCAGCAAAGGTAACTTGGGACAGTGGGTGGAATTCAAATAAATAGAAGAAATTGAATCTTCTGCAATTAGGTTTAGAAATCCTCTGAACTCATACCAGAATTCAGAAGAATAACTAGGGGATAAACCAGAAGAGAAATAGAATGTGAACAATCACTTTTGTATTTACTTTTGAAATTCCAACCTGCAAACCGTAACAAACTCCAATTATGCCAAACATGGATTCATCCTTAGGTACATGTTCCTGGAATTATTTTTTATGGAGACAGAAGGACAATGTCTACTGTGGTGGCTCTTGTACACTCAATTCTAGAGGCTCTGTTTGTTTGTTACCACTAGGTGGCTGCAGTGCTGAGGCTTGCCATCTCCTAAAGGCAGGCAGTTAATTTGTTCTGTTCATGCCATAGCTTCACATCCACAAGTGCAAAGCAATGCTAAATTACATGTGAAACACTTTTGAACCTTAGCGAATGTGCGATATAACAGTGCAATGGCATCTCACTGTTATGTTAAGAATTCTTTGCTTGCTTCCTAGCCTATCATTTCTTCTACAAGGATGGAAAGCCCCCTCTCCAAAATATCTGTACAGGATAGAGAATGGAAAGGAAGTGTTACATTCAGTTGCTGGGTTGACTCTATTTGAAAGACTTCTGTTCAGCATCCCAGCACCCTGCAGACCCTGGCCCATCAAGTGTTATTCATCATTTTCTGACAGCAGGTATTATCTATTCCAGCTGTATGAATTGAGTACACTTGTAGATAAAAGCAGGGCCCCTTTGGGTGCAGGCAGTCCACTTATGGGATCACTTTTGAAGAAAACATGAAGTAGGGGTGTTGGTTTGAGGGGAGCACAGGGGAGTGGAGCAATCCTGCTCAAGAGATGGTCTCAATATATGCCCTCAATGTTTATTTGCAAGGTTGCCTGCAATTATCATTTCTACTAGATGGTCTGCTTTTCTTTGGTAAGGGCTGCCAGAGCAGTAAAAGGTGGTATATGCAATTAACAGAGAGAGAAAGAGAGAGACTGCCTAGGTGTGCCTGTCATAATGATGGGCATTTGGCTAAAGGACTTCTAACTGTAATGCTTACTTCAAACTGTCATGTTGTGCTTAGTTTAGTGAAGGTCAAAAGGAATTTTGTGTTTGGACAAGTCTGCAGAATCAGGCCTGACGTACTCTAAAACACAATGTGTCGTATAGCTTAGTTATGCAGACAACAAATTATCTGACTGACACTTTCCTAGAACCAAATCACCTTCTGACATTAATATTAATTCTTCCTGTGTTACCTCCAGGACAAATTCAGACAGACTAACGAACCTGCAAGTACAAAGAGCCATGTGTCAGGGCTGTGCGATTGAGTTGGTGGTGGTTGGGTGGGGGAAGGAGAGACATTCCTGCCCTAAGGGGCAGCTTGCAATGCAAGTATGATGTTTACTGTGCACGTTCCAGTGCTGCAGTGTTGTATTCCAGCTGCTGTTGCTTGCTGACTGAAAGCACTCTGGTAAAAATAACTTCTGTCTCTTGGGAAATCAGGATGTCTTCCCACTTATTGCAGACCCAACTAGCCTGGGGCATACTGAAACGTCCCTCTTTTTCCCACCCTTCCCCAGTGTATATACACATATTCCTCCTGTCTTAAAGATTTCCCTGTTTTTACTTTGAATGCATGGGAAAATGGAAATGTGTTGTGGGTATGTATTCTCTTTCTTGTCTTTAAGGAGCCTTATTTTTTTTTCTTTATATCTCTCTTGTTCTCTCTCCCTTTCATATCCATATCCATCCATCCGCTGGCTAGGCAGATGGGGAGATTTTAAGAATTGAAGGGCATTGGGCATGGCCATAGGTATGTGCCAATGAACATGCTCTGGCAAGGGCCCCCAGTATTGATTATTGGAATCTTTTGACCCATATGTGGCTGTTTGTTTTAATCAGTACCACCACCCATGGAAACATGAGATTGCTGAATCTGAAATTCCCAGACTGCAACTTCTCATGTATTGTAATCCATAGCCCCAGCCTTGCCAAAGAACAAGTATGTTTTCCACCAATGTCCTCATGTACCAAATCTGATTGTCACCACAGCCATCAAGATCACAAAAAGCACAGAAAAAACAAAAGTTTCTAATTTTGGATCAGAGGCTAATTTTTAGGGATTTTCATTCTCCATAAAAAGGGCAAAGCATGGGATGAAAAGCCATGGTGAAGGACTATATAAATGGTCACCCAACATTGTCTTTTTTTCCTGTGTCCAATTATTGTTCAGAAAATCTTTTTAAAAAATGTCATTTCCTAACAGGAACTTTTGAAAGGATATGGAATGTGACTGTGACACTATGAGCATAATACTTACATGATGTTTTACCATACATGACACTTATGACTTCTCCTTGCCATCCATACAAAAGCAGCATCTTAGTGTCAGCACATGCAATCACAACCTGAAAACCTATTCTGGAGACCCATAGGAATAGTAAATCCATTTTTCTCCTGGCTGCAAAACTGGAGCTGGAAGCTGTCTCAGTATCCCTTGTCCCCTCACTGTTGTGTGTGGGGAAAAACTGTGAAGTTGTCTCATACACAGACATTAGAGGTCACACAAGAGGGTAGAAGCTGTGACTGGTCAAGGGCAGGAAGGGCCAATTGTTTACAAACTCAGATTATGAATTAAATTGGAGCTGGTGATTGAGTTCAAATTATTTCAGCACTTTGTAAATAATCTAAACTATCTTCCTCAGAATAATATGGTAGATTGCGGTTTTTTAGTTGTCCCCTATCCAGATGATATTTTTCATTTCCAGCCCCCTTTCTTTTTGCACTGTATGGGGAACATCACATTTATTAATTTATGCATATGCTAGTGCTAGTAGTCAGTCATGACTGGTGGAGTGATCAGTTTGATGTGGGTTTTAGTCCAAACTTTAAATTAGCAGCCTACTATACTAAATCTTATTCCCAAATGAGTCTCCCACAAAATAAATTCAGCATTTTTGCAAATATGAATGAAAACTTAGGATTGTCTATGCTAACCAAAAAATCTGAACTCACCAGAAATGCACCACTCTCTGTTTCCATGACACACAGTAACTTCCAGTGAGTATCTTGGGTTTTCTGGGTTGAGTTCAACTTTGCTCTACTTTAGACAAAATTGGAGAATAGTACAGAATTTGTTAGTATTTCTAAAGCATCCCAAGAATTCGTGGCTATCTTGACAGCTGGATCAGATTTTATTCAGCCCAATGCACTATCCATATGGACAACACACCATCATCCTTTACTTGTACTGAGCAGCACAGGAAAAGGCGGTGTTTCATTCTCATGTCAGCATGATCACACCTTGCCAGCAATGGAGCTCTGAATCAGTGCCTGACCATTGTGGTCATTTCTGTTGATGTCAGAAAAGGATGCCCATGTAATCAGCACCTGCAGAGAGTTCCATGGTTAGTTGGAATTGGTGGCAGTGATATGGAGGACAAGATAACATCCCAGTGGGGCTGATGGGGTTCCATCCTATCAAGACACTGGCCCTGAATTCAGCACATATGTAAGCTGACCAGTATAGATGTGGCTTCAGAGTGCAATCACTCCCCATTGCTGATAGTCCTCTCCTGCCCCAAACTAGCAGAAATGAAATTCTAGGACAAAGGAGACAAAATGGTCATACTATGAAAGAAAATAAGTTGTATGAAGCCAAATACTGACATAGCTCTAACAAGCAATATCTGATGCAAATATTCAAGTTGGAGATTTTATGTAAGTGCCCTCAGAAGAGCTGGAATAATTTGTAAAAGCAGGTGTTTGTTCTGAAAGTGCAGCTATGCTCTTCTGTCTCATTGCATTATGTCACATGTGACGCATCATGTTAACTTATCGTGCATCGTGTTGGTACAAAGCATGAAAAATCTCAGATTGGAGTAACATGATGTGACAGACAACATTTAGATGGGGAAAATACTTGCTTATTTGGCTCAGATTCTTGCTATCAGATTGAATTAGGGCATGTTGTCCAAAGGAAAGTTGGCAGATGGAGGTGAATTGTTAAGTTTCCTTGGTTTATATTACAAGAAATAATATCTGATGTTAATTTCGGACACAATCTTGGCATGAACCCATCAGTTCTCTCCTAGTGATACTGTTGAATATTGCTTTGTTTTTTGCTTTTATAAAAAAAGGAAATTGACTCATTCTAGGACATATAAGAAGCTCCATGGCTGACTAGAAATGGTGGTGGCAACAACACAGTCACAATGCACCTGAGCTGATGCCTAGCAGAAGCACGCAATCACACCACAGTGGAAAACTAGGGTTGTGGTAAAATTCTATCACATCTTTTCTTTCTGTGAGATGATGCATCAACTACATTTCTAAGTGCTTAACTGCAATGCTAGAAATGTGAACTGTTAACCACATCAGATCTTGTCAGTATAGTGAATAGTGAAAACCTTTAGAAATTTCAGTCCAACAGCCTCTGAAGGGCCACATATTCAAGAACCTTGGCCTAGAGGGGAGCAACTGGGTATAAGCTATTGTGATTAGGAAGAAAAGGTGTAGGAGGAAGACTTAGGGAGAGGGGCATTAAGAGTCTGATGCTATTAGTTTTAGTAATATACAATATAATATGTATTTCTTTTTGTGTAAGTGTTACTATTTTACTATGTTTCCTTTATTCTGAATAAAATTAGTAAAAAAGAGTCTGGAAAGTATCTCTGAATTTAATTTGCACCTCCCTCCTTGTTTTGTGTTATGCCACAAGACTTCATTTGCTCTGCTTATACAGAAAGGTGCATATTTTGAAACACATCTTCCTTTCTATATTCATTTTTATTATACATATTTTTGTCCGCATTTTCCCTGTGAACTAACATTGTCTGTCAAATTCATTTTCACAGCATTTTTGAATTAAGGATGCAGTTATCTACTAATTTTCTTCTCAAAGAATCATAGAATCATTCAATAATAAAGTTGGAAGAGACCACATGGGCCATCTAGTCCAAAGCAATATAATGTTAGCAATTTTCTTTCCTTGTGAGAAAACATTCCAAAATTGTTCTTATTTTGGAGACTGTTTGAAGTTTGGATGCTATTTCCCACAAAATTTGCATTTGACATTTTTGGACAGGAAACAGCACTTTCTACACAGAAAATAATATTTCAAAATTTTCTTTTTTGTAGAAAAAAGCTAATTGCCATGCAGAAAATTGTTTCCTGTAGAAGAAAAATTGCTCATCTGAATTGTGAAGTTTCTCCTCACAAAGCCTTCTTGACACTTGTGAAACATGTTTTTCAACCATTTTTAAAAATAATTTCCAGTTATTGTTTTTATGCCATTTTGAATTGTTCAAAAATAGCTTTTCCTCTCCTTTTCCGCTAATGTCTTCAGTGGTTGCAAACTGAATCTAAAATGCAATCATAGTTTGTATTCAAAAACCTTCAGTGAGTGATTTTCCCTTCCCAGTAAACTCAAGCAAAAACTTGAGGGCATTTGACCTAATATGCCCTAGTTTTCATCTGTAACAAGTTGGGAGAGATGTACTTGTAGTTTCGTCCCAACAATATGAAACTGAAAGATATATGCAGCACTCTCCAACTTATGAACAAGATAGGTTCTGTAGGTTTGTTGTTAAGTAAGTTGAATTTGTATGTAAGTCAGAATAGGTACATTTAATGTGGAACTCCAGCCCCATATATATTTGGATAGCACAGTGAAGGGTTAACACTCTAATAGCATAGAGTGGCATTTGGTTTGCTGTCTGTGCTCCTATTCAGAAGAGTTCACCTCATTTTCTGTCCTTGTGTTAATTGGATTTTGAAAAATTTGGCTTGTCATGGAAACAAGGGTTGGTGATAAATCTTCAGTTAAGACACCTTTTCTCCATTATAACTTTCAGAAGTGAATTTCCCTTCATAGGGGTAGATTTCTTTCACTTCCAATTGTCTCACCCCCATTCTTAACTATGATTCATTTGAAGTTGGAAGTTTGTATCTTGGGGACTGCCTGTACATAGTATTGTTAAGGGCTTTGTGGAAGATAAATCAATTCCTTTTAAAATTGGTGACTTAAGAGTTTATTTTTTTTTCCGTGACAGAGCTTTTAACTCACAATGTTTTTATCACAAAGTGATTTTCCCATTGAAATGCATTGAAATGCTATTAATCCGTTCTGCCCCACCAAAACACCCCAATTTTTGTTATGTGTTTTTAAATAATAATAATAATAATAATAATAATAATAATAATAATAATAATAATAATAATGTATAAATGCACATTCAGATGGAACAATAAAAAAGAAAGATAAACTTTTAAATGGTAGAAGCACAAAGTTGTGGCAAGGAAGCAGAAAGCACAAAGTGAAGAGGCAGAAGCATCATTTTCTTCATACTGTACTCATTCCAGCCTCCCTCCCATTCCTGCTCTCCCTCTCTCTCTCCATGTAGCCAAACACACCAGGAATAAAATCCATACAAAATCAACTAACCCAAAGTTCCTCATAGCGGAAACAAAACAGGCAGCAGCCTTCTCCCAAAGTAGACAAGAGCAAAGCAGACAGCAATCTCCCAAAGTGGACAAGAGCACAGGACATGGAGCCATGAGGCACCAAGGCACAGAGGCTGCACCCTTGAAGCCCTAAAGTCCTGTACTCTCATGCTAGCGCTCCCTCTGGTGACAGCGCTCAACTCAAAATGCTGGGCCTATATCAAAGCGAAACCTGGGCTGAGTGACAGCACTTAACTCAAAACACTCTTATATTGGGACATTTTTAAGTAAAGGTTCCACTGTATTGTGATTTTCTTTTCCATCTCATTGGAGAGCATCTTGCTTGAGGGTCTCCTAAATTGGTAATCAGTAGAGATAAATAGTATTCATGCAGACTCCCTAATCTATACTGCACAGCATAAAGCTGAGAATGTACTGATTTGTTTCTGATGACAGCAGTGCACCAAAATGGCTGGGGATGGGGCCTGAGAAACCTGAAGTCCTATCCAGACAGTCAAAAAATATAATAACCAATATACACCAACCTACAGCAACAAATGAACTTGATCTGGAGTACAGATGCCACATTATGAAAGGTTTATAGGTTGTGACAACTATGTGGTACTTCCTCCCAAGATAGGCAATTTCTTCAAAATATATTAAATTGTTCATATTCATCTGTAATTGTCTTGTGCATTTGCTAGATTATTCTGGCAGACTTACAATGCCCAACAGACAAATGCTGGAATAATAAACTGAGCATAAGCAAATCCTATCCATTAGAAAGGTTAAGTTTATGATGGTTGAAATTGGAAATAATTCTAAAATATATCATAAAAGGAATAAATAGGAATCAGCTTTTACTTTCTCCATCTCTAAAAATCTGAAGAACAACTTGATAGTATATGGTGCTTTGAAGTCTCCATTAAATTTAAAATGTGCCCTGTTGGAAAGGCTCAGGTTGGGTTAGAGTAGTTTTTCATAAATCAAACCGATTTCCAGTCCTTGAAGGACCATGTTTTAGAGTATTTTCTCCGTAGATGTCAGGAAAGTACCTCTGAACATTTATCACTACTTAAGTGCACGTGTGGTTATTGTTAATACAGGGTAGAAAACAGGCCCAAACCATTTTGTAGCCAAAACTACTGACTGATGTAGGTTTTCCATTAACATGACTGCTATGGAATTAAGCAGAAGCACTTTTTGATGGATGGATGGATGGACTAAATTGAATTTATGGGAATCAGAATCACTGGGGAAATCAAAATGAGAAAATAGAAGTAGAGAGAGATTTCAGAAGTAGTCAGATAGGCAAATCAAGTTGCTACCAAAACTTCCAAAAATCCTTTTTAGTAACTTTTTGATTACCACTCTGAGAATCCTTTAGCCTGCATGGGAAATACAGTACTTTGGAAAGTGCAGTCTGAGCACTGTGGTGCATCTGACATGCATCAATATGAGGAACAGTTCCCACATATTGAACCTTTTAATTTAAAAAGTAGACCAACATGTTCGCTTAAAATCAGATGTTACCATCCATCTTTATTTATTTATTTAACATATTTATTTATAAGTCACCTTTGTGACCTCCACCTGAGACAATAACACAAGATTCAGATAAAAACATTAAAATCAATACATTATAGAAATAAAATTCAAACAGATCCTAGTGCAATAATCAGACTTAAAAAAGATATTAAACTATAGCAAACCCCATTGGCTAAAACCTGATCCACAAGGATAAAGGATAAAAACTTGATCCATCAAGATCAAGCAGGAGTGGGAAGCCCATAGCAAATGTATCCCATGTATCCCCTTCTACCAATGTTTTCCAAGCCCCCTTCCATTTCCAGGAGAATCTTTTCTTGTAATTAAGTATGGCTGGCTACCTATAGCACCATATTTTTCTAAAACAAAAACAAAGATATTTTTAAGCTGAACTCCCAGCTATTTCACATTCTGTTGACATGCCTGTGTTTCTTTTTAAGGAGACTGTATATGCTGTATATCTCCATAGATGCATGTAACAGAGCACCCAATAACATTTTCCCATTTAAATATCCCAAGATTCCAATATGTAAGAATGCTTTAGCTGAGTGTTGATAATAACCGTGACCGTCTGGTTCAACCACCAGGACTGATGACTTGAAGGTTGGGTTGCTGACCTGAAGGTTGACAGTTTGAATCCAACCCGGGGAGAACACGGATGAGCTCCCTCTATCAACTCTGGCTCCATGCAGAGACATCATAGAAGCCTCCCACAAGGATGGTAAAAACATCAAAAAAAATACGGGAATCCCCTGAGCAATGTCCTTGCAGATGACCAATTCTCTCATACCAGAAGCGACTTGTAGTTTCTCAAGTTGCTCCTGACACAGAAAAAAACCCCACCATCATGAACTAGGCACTCTGTAAATCAGATGGTCTTGATGGAGTCCCAGACAGAATCTAGATTAACAAGTGGCAAAGGTCCCTCAATTCCTTAGTTTTAAGGGATAGAGGTGGAGAAATACATCTGTATCAAAATTACTCTGGTAATGCACAGTGCATAAATTGAAGTCAACATCTTATTTTATCGATTTTCTGGTCTGTTAGAATATGGAATAGAAATGCATTCTTTCAAGAGTGTTGAATCTTGGTTTCACTATCATGGCCTTCTAATTTTCCCTGAAATTACTGGAGAAAGAGCTTCTCCTTCACATACAAAATAAAGGAACTTGCTTTCCTAGAGGTGCTAAAGCACTGGTTCCCATCCAGGTGTTTTGTACTTCAAGTCCCAGAAACCCCGGCCATGTTACTAGCTGTTAGGAATTGTGGGAACTGAAATCCAAAAAACCTGAAGGACAAAAGGTTGGGAACCACTGTTCTAGAGGGAGTTATTGTCAATTAGAGCCCACAATATCACATGAAAAATTGGTCTAATCAGGAATAAGTGGGCTTCATTTATTCTTAATAAAATATCCTTTGTGGCACTAGAAATCACAACAGCATGAAGCCTTCAATCAGGTGCAGCAATAAAGATACAATGTAGGGATTTGACTCATTGTTAAATTTGTTCTCACAGTTTTCTCCCAACTATAAGAATAGTTTTTAAGCTGCTATTTATATGATTTTTTGCAGTGGAAAGAAAGACTCCCTCCATTCTGAATATGCTGCTTTCCTGCACTCCCCTCCGGTCATGGAGTGGTAAGGTGGAAGGCAACTGAACATCTTCTATCTACAATTTGATAGGTACTGCACAATGAAGCAGGCATACTTTGAGACCTTCCATGAATGAAGTCATGCAAGGTGATGCCATTTGTTTTGTGCCTACAGTCCTTGTCCTGTCCCAGCCATGGTGATGACCTATGTGCACAAAAACAGAGCATTATAAGAATTATTTAATTTGTGTTAGAGTAAAATATTGTACTAGGTATTAAGAATGATCTTTTTATCAGATTTCTCAGTTTTCAAGAACATTTTAACCTTTCCCTGACCCCAGTATTTGGGTATTCTTTCCATCCCTAATATGCTGAAGAAGCATGCCACACCATTTCTGCTATGTACTATCATCTGAAGTATGACACTGCTATATACTATCATCTGAAGTATGACATTTGAAGAATAAAATGGTATGGAAATGAATAGATTAAATAAAGTCTCCTTGGAAATATAAAATAACAATGGTTAAAACTAATGAGTATATATATAAATGAGTGATGGCATCATGGCGACCAACAAAACAACCAAACTACAGGCCCCCCAACCTCGAAATTTGACGACACAACCCATCATCCACGCCTCTAGGTTGATACAACAAAAATAAAAGAAAAATAAAGTCCTACTTAGAGGGAGAGGAATAATTGTTTTTATCCAATTGCTGCCAGTTAGAAGGCTAAGCTCCGCCCACTTGGTCTCCTAGCAACCCACTCAGCCCAGGGGACAGGCAGAGTTAGGCCTCACTTAGGCTTCTTCCACAGATAATCTAATTTGCACTGGATTATATGGCAGTGTAGACTCAAGGCCCTTCCACACAGCTATATAACCCATTTAGAATCTTATATTATCTGCTTTGAACTGGATTATCTTGAGTTCACACTGCCATATAATCCAGCCTTCCAAGCAGCAAGTCTATTCCTTTGTATTCCAGCTCATCAAACAAGGATTCCCGTAAGAAGAAAATGTCCAGGCTTTGAGGCTGCAAGGCTATTCACTGCTATTCCACCTGGCCAACAAAGCATTCCCATAAGCCACAGCAACGCGTGGCCGGGCACAGCTAGTAATATTATAAAATATTAAAAAATGTTATGTAATTTTGTATAAGTGCATTGTCCTCAAAATTTGTTCCACCATTTAAAGTTTGAAACTCTCTAAAAGGATACAGATAATTAGGAAATGTCCTGGACTTAACATCTGATGACCCACTTTCATGGTGTAATATATCCACTATAGACCCTAGATGGCCAATTTCCCCCATTTTGATGAGTCTTAAAAGCCAAGGAAAAATGTGTGCACAAGAGTGGTAACAGGCAACCAAACACATTTTGTGACATCATCATTCCTGATCACAGGCTATGCTTCATGAAAATGGTATGCCAGCTAGTATGTCTCCTTGAATGGGAGAAAGATAAGTTATAAAATAATCAAATAAATAAATGAATAAACCTACCTTTTTACATACTGTACCTCCATGATAGTTTATCAGTGGAGAGTGAGGGGTCAGTGGCAGCAGAGAAGCATCTAGCTACAGTAGAGTCTCACTTATCTAACCTTCCCTCATCCAGCATTCTGTGTCGGGCTTACTTCAAACGACCGGCATGAAAACAGATCAAAGGCATCTGCTATCAACAGGATCTTTATTGAAGAACACTCGACTTAGGCAAAGTCGAGAATGGCATAATGTTTACATTCAATCCTCTTTATTACTTTTGTTACAACCACACGTAAATACCATCACCACAGACTCACACCACGTGTTAACATCATCGCTACAAACAAACTACTCATTAAAATTGTTTTGGTTTTCTCTCCTGAGTTTCCCATGCTCCATTGCCAGGTGTTCCGTTGGAGCTGTAGAGGAGTGTAAATTGTTATGGCTCCGATTCAAGAGCTTGCAAACTCAGCTCTTGGAATCGGTCCCATGACATGGTACTTCCCCTTCGTCTGACCACTTCTTCTGCATCTCAGTCGCTTTGATCCTGGAACAAAATAGACATAGACACTATGTATCCATTTTATCCAAAGTACCCATATACTTCTTCAGTAAGCTACGATGGAACACAGGGTGTATTTTCCCTAGGCTTTTTGGTAATTGCAATTGGAAGGTTACTTCGTTTATGATTTTCTGTATTCTGAAGGGGCCAATGAACTTAGGGCTTAGCTTTTTTGAAGGCAGACCCAGTTTTATGTTTTTTGTACTTAGCCATACTAAATCTCCCCTTTCCAACTTATTGCCTTCCTTTCTTTTTCGATCTGCGAATGTTTTGTATTTTTTGTGCGCTTCTTTCAAAGCCGCAGTCACTTGGTCCCAACATTTTTGCATTTGAGCTGTCCATTTCCCTGCCCCTATTTCTCCGTTCTCTGGCCACTTCGGCAATTGGGGTAAAGGCTGAATTTCATGTCCATAAATCACTTCAAATGGGGATTTATTTGTCGCGGAGTGAACTGCAGAATTAAATGCCACCTCCGCAAATGCTAACCACCTAGACCAATCGTTTTGTCTTTTGTCTGAATATATGCGAAGGAATTGCCCAAGTGTCTGTTGCGTGCGTTCCACCGCTCCGTTTGTCATAGGGTGGAAAGCAGAACTCATGCTCCTTTCCGCTCCTAACATTTCCAAAAACTTCCCCCAAAACTTGGCTGTGAATTGGACACCCCTGTCGCTGACCACCCGGCTAGGACATCCGTGTAGTTTGTAAATGTGATTTATATATAACTCAGCTAGTTTTTCTGCTGATGGTAGCTTTGCAAGCGCTATAAAGTGAGCCTGCTTGGAGAATAGGTCTAACACAGTCCAAATATAACGATAACCCTTACTGGTAGGCAATTCCCCCACAAAGTCCATCGCTACACATTCCCAAGGTCTGGTAGGTTCCGCCACTGGCTGTAATAGTCCCATTGGTCTCCCCCCCGGCGATTTATTCATGGCACAATCGTCGCATTGGGTAATATAATTCTTTATGTCTTTTCTCATTCCTGGCCACCAACACTGTTTCGCTACTGTCTTGGTAGTTTTTGTAATTCCCATGTGCCCCGCGCTTTGGTTGTCATGAAAACGATTCAATATTTTGGTTCTTAGTGCCGCAGGGATGTACAGCTTTTTTTTCACAAACCATAATCCCCCCTTTTGTTCCCCTTTGTCTGGGTTGGTTAAAATCCATGGGTCCTTTTCGTACGACTGTGCAAGTTCCTTTTCCCAAACACTGCCTTCGGTAATTTTGGCTGCGGCCAAACCCTCTTTTTCCGATTGTGCCCTCGTAGTGACTGCTAATCCCCATTGTTTTTCGGAAAACAAAGTCCCTTCTTTCGCTACGGTTGTGTCCTCATGTTGGGGCATGCGGGAGAGTGCATCAGCCAGAATGTTTTGTTTCCCTTGGAAAAATTTTAATTGAAAATTAAATCTACTGAAATACTGTGCCCATCTAATTTGTTTGGGAGATAATTTTCGTGGAGATTTTAGATATTGGAGATTTTTATGATCAGTCCATACTTCGAACGGAATTTCACTCCCTTCGAGGAAGTGCCTCCAGCATTCTAATGCTTTCAATATTGCTAATGCTTCCTTTTCCCATATGGGCCAGCATTTTTCAGTTTCGCTAAATTTTCGCGATAAATACCCACATGGCTTCAAATTCCCGTTTTGATCTTTTTGTAATAATACTGCTCCATATGCACAGTCTGAAGCATCACAATGTATTGTGAACGGACTCTGCGTGTCTGGGTGCTTTAAGATGGGTTCCTCTGTGAAGCGTCCTTTTAAACTTTTGAAAGCTCTTTGGCATTCTGGCATCCAAATTAATTTAGCGCCAGGGGCTTTTACTTTTGCTGTTTCCCCCCTTCCTTTCGTCTTCAAAAGTTCAGTAAGGGGCGCCGCCAGCTGAGCAAAGTCTTTTATGAATGACCTGTAGAAATTTGCGAACCCTAAGAATGATTGTAATTGTCTCCTCGTCTGAGGGACTCCCCATTCCCGTACGTCCGACACTTTGGCCGGGTCCATAGCTAATCCATCTGAAGATATTCGATACCCCAGAAAGTCAATTTGTGTTTTGTTGAATTCACATTTGGAGAATTTTGCATACAGCTTAGCTTCCCTTAGCTTTTGTAAGACTTCCCGGACCAATTTAGTGTGCTGCTTCCTACCCTCACTCACAATAAGGATATCATCTAAAAATACAAATACTCCTCGATATAATAATGGGCGGAGTATTTCGTTTATGAGTTGCATGAAACAGGAGCCCCCATTTTTTAATCCGAAAGGCAAAACTAAATATTCAAAAAGTCCATACGCGCAGGAAAATGCAGTTTTCCAAGTATCCCCAGGCTTAATTCTCAATTTATGGTATGCTTCGATTAAATCTAGCTTCGTAAATATGGTCCCTTTCTTCAACACGGTAATTAGGTCCTTTACTAGTGGCATGGGGTATTTATTGTCTTTTGTAATGGCATTCAAATTTCGGTAATCAATGCATAATCTTAACGAATTATCTTTCTTCCTTCTGAACAAAACGGGGGCCCCCAAAGGGGAGTCAGAAGGCTTGATGAATCCTCGTGCCAAATTTTTATCAATATATTTCCTCAGTTCTTCCTTTTCTTGAACAGACATGGGATAAACTTTGGGCTTAGGTAAACTTGCTCCCGGGGTTATTTCAATCCCCACTTCTAGATCCCTTTTGGGAGGTAATTTGCTTGCTTCCTTTTGATTAAACACATCTACGAAGTCTCTGTATTCCGGGGGCAGTAGCTCTTTAGTTATTTCCTCTGACTCATCCCCCTCGCTCCCTTCCACTGCTATCTTGCCTATTTCCTCTTCCGCTTGTTGTTCTCTGAAAGACATGCTTTTTCCCCTCCAATCTACTTCGGGATTAGCCTGCTCTAGCCACAGGATTCCCAGTATTACATTGTACGTGGCGATAGGGGATATTACAAATGGTATTCTTCCTTCCCATTTGCCTATTTTACATGGAATCCCCTGTATTTCCTTCTTTGATAATCCCCCGGCCGCAAACGATCCATCCAACTGCGAGAACGCAATTGGAACTTTTAGTATTGCCTGCTGGCATTTTAGAGCCTCGGCTAATTCCGGAGTTATAATGTTCCTGGAGCAGCCACAATCCACTAATGCTCTACAGGTGGCTCGATTCTCTAGTCCCGATAAGCAAATTGGCACTACCATCATGCGTCTGTCTTGACTCACCAACTTCTCCGGAGGTTCTGGGGCTTGTATCTCCTCCTCCGCTCGTCTCCCGGCCACTGGCATGGGTTTCGGGGCTTTCGGCGGTTCCCCCTTCCGGGCCCAGCATTCTGCCGCCCGATGGCCTGCTTTCCCACACACAAAACATCCTTGTTTGGTTTTGTAGTCCTCGCCCTTGGAAGCAATCCCGGGCCGTCCCCCGGGGCGTTCTTGCTTTCTCATTTCCCCTCGACCCCTCGCTGGCGGTCGCTGCTGGGCCCTGCTGCTCCAATAGCGCTTCACTTGGGATAGAGTAGATTCAACGCGCCCTGCCAGTTGAATCCACCCCTGCAAAGTCTCTGGATCATCTCTGTGCGCCGCCCAACTAAATATCTCAGGGCGCAGTCCCTCCTTAAACATCTCAACTTTGGTGACTTCGGACCATTCTGGTACCTTTTCCGCAAGATGGAGGAATTCCTCTGCAAATTCAGACACCGTTTTGTCCTTTTGCTTTATGATTTTCAACTGGTCGCGAGCTCTCAATTGCTCCAGCGGATCTCTGAAACGGTTCTCTAGGGCAGCTAGAAATCGATGTACCGACCTCAAACACGGGTCGTGCCTAGCATGTAATTGTACATACCAGCTGGCTGCCCCTCTTTTAAGGGTATTTCCGATGGCTCGAACTTTACTTCCTTCGGAGGGGAATGTACGTGCGTTGTCTTCCATGTATCCCCTAATGCAAATGAGGAAAAAGTTCAGTTCGGATGATTCTCCTCCATATTCTAATTTGAGCTCCTCTCTCCTGGGTGCCCACCCTGCGACAGGGTGCCTTTGAACGGGTGGCATGGGGAGGGGTTGCATCAGGTTCCTCTGAACTGTCTCTTCGACCATGCCGCGCCCCAGTCCTGTAGTTGCCCTCCGTGGACCTCCGAATCCCGATGCTGCCGTAGGCCCCTCCATCCATTTAAATGTAGGCCCCGCTGTTGCTCCCTCGTCTCGTCTACCAATTCTCCCCTCGTCCCCGCCGTCGGATGGCGCATCCTCTCCGTCTCCATGGGCATCCGGCTCCTCTCCGTCCTCCTCCACCAATCCACTGGACCCGATCCCTGGCCCTAGCGGTATTTCGACTCCAACACCGAGTCGGGGAGTTGGGATTCTCATTGGGGTTGGCGGCCTCAGAGTCCCTAAGGCTCGCTGGCGATTCATCTCCTGCTCCATCTTTTCCCGAAACTCCAGCTCCTGCCAATACTCCTCGTCACCGCCAACTGCCGTTGGGCTCTGCGTTGATGTGCGCAGGTCCCTTTGGCCCCAGGCTTCACTCTTTCCCGGTCCTCTTTTGGTGCCGTATTGGGTGGGCTCCCTCTGGAGATTCTCCTCCAACAACGGCAATCTTCCCACAGTTTCCGATAGCCTGGATAGGTTGGTTTCCAGGATGGATAACCGTAGTGCCACGGTCTCTGGCATACTCCCCCCGGATCCCCAACTGGTCTCCGCAGCCACTGAAGCTCCTCTTCCCCCTCTGGGGATTCTGTGGGTCACTCCATTGGGCCTAGGGTAGCCGGTGGAGGAAGCGATGGCCTGTGGCGTTTCTCCTCCCTCCGGACGAACATCTGGCAAGGGACCCTCTGCCCCCTTCGGGCTCCGATCGCCCCCTCCGCTCATTTTCACTTCACTGCTGCTCCGCAGGAGGGTGAGAATGGGATTCTCGACTTTATGTCGGGCTTACTTCAAACGACCAGCATGAAAACAGATCAAAGGCATCTGCTATCAACAGGATCTTTATTGAAGAACACTCGACTTAGGCAAAGTCGAGAATGGCATAATGTTTACATTCAATCCTCTTTATTACTTTTGTTACAACGTCACACCACACGTAAATACCATCACCACAGACTCACACCACGTGTTAACATCATCGCTACAAACAAACTACTCATTAAAATTGTTTTGGTTTTCTCTCCTGAGTTTCCCATGCTCCATTGCCAGGTGTTCCGTTGGAGCTGTAGAGGAGTGTAAATTGTTATGGCTCCGATTCAAGAGCTTGCAAACTCAGCTCTTGGAATCGGTCCCATAACAATTCTGTATTATCCAACACAGTCTGCCTTTTAGTAGTCAATGTTATTGTAGTCAATATTTTCAATACATTGTGATGTTTTGGTGCTAAATTCATAAATACAGTAATTACTACATAACGTTGCCATGTATTGAACTACTTTTTCTGTCAATTTGTTTGTAAAACATGATGTTTTGGTGCTTAATTTGTAAAATCATAATGTAATTTGAAGTTTAATAGGCTTTTCCTTAATTCCTCCTTATTATCCAACATTTTCACTTATCCAATGTTCTGCTGGCCCATTTATTTTGGATAAGCGAGAGACTACTGTATTGCCAATAGGTGGACACATCATGAAGGCACAATCTTCCATGATCTCTGGAAGATCCCTAGGATGCCACATTACAGTGCATCCAGCTACAGACACGTAACTCAATACTTCTCACCTGTCCCTCTCCTCTTCTTCACTTCAAGTGAATAGCTGTATTGGGGTTGAGGATATTCTGGTTGTTATGTGAGAGAGGAAGAGACTTCTGATCTCCATAGTACCACCACCACCAAAAACAATAGTAAAAAAATAAAAGATATGTGCATATGTCACTAATACAATGCCAGCCTAAGGTCTCTTTCACAGCACATAATTGTAGCACTAACTGTCATGACTGCCTCCTAGGATTAATAGTCTGAGATACATTATAGTTCTCTATTTCTAAAGTTCTAAATGTTAGTGTTCTAAATTAAAAATTTCAGAATGCCATTTTATTCACCTACCAGCATTTTTACCATGTCTGAAAGAAAATCTCACATTACTAGATCACATCTGATACGATATTGTTCTATAATGGTTTAAAACCACTGCTAATTCCTCAAAGACTGCATTTTTCCATAGGTTTTAACTGGAAAAGATAAATGATCAATTGAAAATATATTCAATAAATAAAGGTAATGAATTAAAATATTTTAAAAATATTTATCTTGAACCGTTTTTATTTAATAACTGAGAGGACCTTCCACATACTGCAAGTGCTTAGGATACATTGTGCAAGAAAAACACTAACCATATTGCTAATGAATGGGAGTGCAAAGAAAAGTCCCTACAATATACCTGTCAGAATATACATCTGGGATCTCATCTCATTAGGAAATACTCTGTTTCTGAGACTGATTGAGGACGATTCCCAACAGGTCCCTTCAAATGACGTTTACCCCATCCCATTGGTAATAAGTTGAAATCCATCTACAAAAGTCACAGAAATTGAGTATTAGTAGACAATATTCTATTCGTAGCATTTTAAAAACTTCTTAGTTTTCCATCCCAAAATCACAGTTTTTGCATATGATCGGGAAATCAACATCCCGTCAACAACGATACAACTTGTCATCACGGGGCATGTCTGGGGGCAGAGTCTCATGAGCCTGAACTGCTCATGATGGAAGTGTCTGCCATTTCTGTTTGGGACATTGAATGAAAAAGATCTCCAGGATTAAGGAAATTGGGAATTGCTGCTTTACCTCATTATATATTTTTGCAATTTTTAAACTGGAATCTGTGCAATTTCTTCCACTGTCGTATCTGTATTGAAGCAACAGACTTTTACTTTTAACTATTATGCCTCCTTAGAAGGAGAAACAGCATTATCAGAAGTGGCTGGTGCCTCTTCGTCGCCTTGAGTTCAGCCTCATAAAACTGAAGTAGTAATCACTTGGAGGATATGTCCCTCATAGATTTAGATTTTTAAAAAATAAATAAATAAATAAAAAGATCACGGTGTTACATAGGGAGTGTTTTGAGCAGATTGGGGGGGAGCCAGCCTTCTGTGGTGTGAATCACAGCATTTTATGAAGGTAAGAATCATAGTATTTGGGTGTGATGGGGTCCGTATGCATCTTGTCTGCATTCAGTATGCATTCAGTCAGAAACAACTATGGGATACATACGGATAGAAACAGATTAATTCCTAATGCGATGAAGTCCTTGGTTTAATTCAGTCTGGAGTTCAGCAGAAATTGTCAAACCTTTCAGTTTTAGTATGACTTAATTACTTATTTTCCAAACTTAAGCTTGGTTCATATCATTTCTGCAATTGTTGGATTTCTCCTCAACACCCCCCCCCCCCCCAGTTATTTTGTAAGTAATGCTCCTGGTGTACACATCTTTTTTTTCACAAACAGTGCTTTCATGTTATGTGTACATTTTGTCCAATACAGAATTTCTGTTTGCATTTTTCCTTAGAAGAGAACTGAATTCTAGCATTTTGAGGAGGATGGATGTTAAAGGATCATTATGTTTTAGCTCGGGCACAGGTCTGAGAAATGTAGGTAAGTTCCCATTAAACTGAAACTGAAATATTTTTTCCTCATCAGTACTAGACACCCAACCTCTCCACTCACTGGCAGCAGAGGCCAGTAATGTTATGTAGATGTTGCATTAAATTCCAATCAGCCATAAAGCAGAGCATCACATTCCTAATCACATTTGCCTAGAAGCAGCTGAGAACAAACTGTGCATTAGAAGATCAAGACTGCAATCTTCATCTGCTTCTGTGGTTACCACATTTTTACTTGGAGAAAAAAAATCTATATAAAATCTTATTGACTTCTAACACTCAGCTCAGTGAGGTTTATTTTTTCCTAATTAAATATGTTGAGAACAGGGCTACCCCAGAAGACTTGTGATGTTTTAACTACAGTACGAGCTATGGCTTCAGTAACAACAATGTCAGAAAGTAAATCTGTAAAAGGTTCAGTCCTTGCTGCCTAGAGAAACAGATGTAGATCCAGGTGGGAGCAGACTGCGTTGGATAATCCAGAACATTGGATAAGCGAAGGTTGGATAAGCGAGACTCTACTGTATATGTTTTTATTTATATGTCTGTTTTATGCGGTATTGAATTGTTGCCTACTTATAAGCCGCTATGGGTCCCCTTCAGGGTGATAAGGGTGGGATATAAATACAGTAAATAATAAATAAATAGTCCAGTTTTTCAATAATACATTTTGGACTGTTGCACCTACTGGAGGCTGCATTGATGCATCTGGCATGACAAGACATAATATTTCGGATTTTTCACATTTCATGGCCATTTTTTCTTTGCAAAGCATGTTAACCTCTGAAGATTTTCTGCTCAAAGAAGCATTCAGCCATTGATTGAGGAAGGGCTTAAATGATGTGTGTGTATTATGAATTTTCCCAAAACTTAAAGTGCTTTTAAGCTGTTCTTATTTTGAGTGTTGTTTTAATATGATTATGTGCTTAACTGCATATAACCCAAAGGCACCAAATCATGTCTGATCTTGGAAGCTAAATAGGAAGAACGCTGTTCAGTTTTTGGTTGTGAGCTTTGAGCTATATTTCAGAGGAAGGCACCAGCAAAACCACCTCTGGATATTCCTTGCCTAAGAAAACTTTATGAAATTCATGGAGCTGACATATGTCAATAGACAACTCGAAGGTACACACAGAGCAAGAATTGTTTATCAGTATTCTAAATTATTATACTTTTAGTTATTCATGACTTCGAAAAATATGTTATGAATTGGGCTCTAGTATTGGGAGAAAGGCAGGGAAGAAAGGAAGCAACTTCTAAAAACATAACAAAGGTAGCTTTAGAATACATTGTCCATCTCCAAATGAAAATAAACTGGGAGCATCCAATGGGATCCACAGAAGAAACACGAGACATCCTATAAGATGCTCAAATGATTATATTATTGGTAGAAAATCTACAAAATAAGACATTTCTATTAACAAATAACTATCTTTTGAGCATCTTGACATGTATCTCACATTTCTTTTATCTCCAAATGATCATTGTTCCTCAAGTTATGGTGGATGCCATTTTATGCATCCCCAATTGGCATTTAGCCAGGAATTAGAGAGAGGAGAGCTCAATACAACATCTGCAGGGCCTATCTCTGAAGCATCCAGAAGAAGAAGAAAAAAGGAAAGAGGCCATTCTCAACCCATCTGACTACCAGATTCTAGGTATTCTTTCAATTATATATATGTAGTAAAATTGGATATTTCAATTCTACAGTGCAATCTTTGGTCCACGTTACTAAATGTAGCTTAGAGAGGGGCCTTATGAGAATTTAGGTCTTTCCTCAGTTTAGTTACCCTTCCATTTATCCTGGGAATTATAGTTTGGTGAGGCACCTCTATTCTTTGACAGAGAAGGCTAAAGAACTTATAAAACTGCAACTCCCACAATTCCATAGCCTTGAGCCATAGCAGTTAAAATGGTGGCAAACTGCACTAATTATGCATTAACCACTTTCCTTTAACTAAGGGTACAATAAAATAAAATAAAATCTTAACAAAAATGTTTGGAATGTAATGTCCTAGCTACACTGCAAATGTTATGCAAATATCTACAATACAAATGTTATGATTCCCTTTCCCTCTCCACCATTTATGTCAAAGTGGAGTATTTTTGTATCCTTTCACTTAGATTCCAACACTATTTAAATTAGAACGATAACGAAAAACCATCAGAAGATGAATAATTGTACTTAAATGCCCCCCCCAAATTATTAAAATAATGTCCCCCAATATGTATCCAAATTAGATACTGGAAGACACTTGTTTTCTTGTTCTTTGGAGAATTTGCCCAAATTATGAGGAAGTGCTAGAATCACAGATCTGAGTGGGGAGAAATAACGTTTGCCAAACGTTAACGTTAACATTTATCATGCAAGTGTGATGCAAATATTTCTGAGTGGGGAGAAATAACGTTTGCCAAACGTTAACGTTAACATTTATCATGCAAATGTGATGCAAATATTTCTAATGTTGGCGTGGGCTCAGAGGAAATTGCATTTTACACCTTATTTTATTGAAGAGTTAGTGCCCAAGAGCATTTCCATTGGGAGGGGTGCTTGAAATGTTTGCCCCCTTCCTGCAGTTGGGAATTCCCTAAAATATCTCATTAAGCTTGTCAATGAAGCCTATTCACAAATGAGGACAAATGAGTGTGTCTGCATAAGTTATTGTGCTAATTTGCAAAGCTGTTAATGAGCTATTTTCGAAGCTCATAAAAAAGAGAGAGGAAGAGCTGTGCCATTAAAATACAGGACCATCATTTTATTTTGATGGGGCATGAGAGCTGATAGTTTATCAAACAGTATATCCTTCTTCAATATCTCAGAGTGCAAGAAGATCAAAGATATAAGTCCATACTCCAGGAAATAATGCCCAACTGCTCACTGGAGGGAAGGATATTAGAGACAAAGCTGAAGTACTTTGGCCATATAATACGAAGACAGGACAACTTGGAGAAAATAATGATGCTGGAGAAAAAGGAAGAGGGGCCGACCAAGGGCAAGATGGATGGTATCCTTGAAGTGACTGCCTTGACCTTGAAGGAGCTGGGTGTGGTGGGCCGACAGGGAGCTCTGGCGTGGGCTGGTCCATGAGGTCATGAAGAGTTGGAAGTGACTGAACGAATAAACAACAACAAACCATACCTTTCTCATTATGTGGCTACCATACTTCGATTTCATTGAGATTTCAAGCATGGTTATAACTATGCAGGAGGGGATGAAGACATTGTCTCCCCACAAAAAGAATCCTGTCCCTCCACAAAATGAAATGTTCATTTTGTGCTCAGATTTCTAGTATTTTAGCAATTTACACGTTCAGTTGAGTTTTTCAAAATACAAAGGAAAGTAGGCAAAGTTATAAAAGAGAACACAGAAAATAGAGGACTCCTAGATTCGACTGTTTTTCTCTCTCTCTGCAAGGCTAGGAATTTGGAGACTGAAGGAAAATTTAATTGGTGCCAGAATGGTTATTCATTCTGATTTTGCCATTCACCCTTGTGTTGTCAAGCCACAATGCCCACCCTCAAATCTGTAGTTTTCCAAGGACTTTATAACAAAAATATTATTATTATTATTATTATTATTATTATTATTATTATTATTATTATTATATACTTTTTTGAACTTTCACTATTTTGAAGCATCAGAGGTTGGGAGCAGACTGGCGGCAGCTCCTTCCCCACTAAGATTTTATTGTTTCAACTCTTCAATAAAATGTATCCTTTATGCCTATCTTGTATCTATCTTATCCATTTCTTTATATAAAATGTATAAGTTTCCCTGTAAAATGTAGCAAGATCTAACCCAGAGCAATCACCTTTTTGTAAGCCCATTGAGGCATTTCCTGAGCAGGAAAGGTTGGGCAATCCCTCCGGCTTTTCCCAGCCAGAGCAATCACCAGAGTTAGATAGTTTCCCATGACAGGCTAGATTAACCAGTCAAGATATATATACATTTGTTAAACCTTTGACCCTTGATTGCTGAGATCATCGCCCTTTGTCTCAAGAGCCTCACGACTTTGTTGCATTTAGAAGTGGTCTCTTGGGTGTTCTGGAAATGATAGCCCCAAACAATGTGTCCAATATGTGGTTCTCTGTTAGCAGCTTGTGTCCTATAATAGTAGTACAGTGCAAGGTCTTTCCCTAAGCTCCTTCCTTGCTTCCAATTTATTTGTACTACCCTAGAGGAGTTGAAATGTAAAGACATCTCGGTAAACTGTCACCGATTTAGATGTTCATCAAGTCTCCAGAGATACCTAATTAAAATGATCTAATGAATATTGAGAGAACCAATGAGATCAATATAAGAAGAAAAGCAAACTGTAATGGAACAGTTTTGGAATGATGCGTATGTTAGGGAAGTGGGGTGGCAGAGGGAAAACCCAGAAGGCACAGTATGCAATTAAAAACACAGTATGTAGTTTGCATCTATTTCAGGAAATCACAGTTTCAGTGGCATTGAAAAGTAAAAGGAAGAAACCTTCTAATAATGACAAAATTACAAAAAATAGAAAATAGTTTATTTTAAAACCACTTGGACTTTGTAAAAGTTACTCAATTCCAGATGGGTTTTCAATCCCATATGCAATTCCTTTGGAGAAAACCTCCATGAACTCAGTAAGAATCATTTCTAACATTGAATAAGCAGATGTAGTGCTGCATTACTAATTAAATTTTCCAGCCCTTAAAGTGTTAGTTTTCCTCATTGAGTCTCATACACTGCTGGGGTGCAATATTGAGTCCCATATAGTGCAGGGATACAATTTCCATCACCTGAAGAAAGCATTGCTAATGGTAAGAGATGTTGGGTGTTGTAGTCAAAAACCATCAGGCAGCCAAGAATCTAAACTGCCTAGGTAGTTAATTTCTGACACATGCTATGGAATCGTATGAGTTGTGGTTAGGGGCAGCACCAGCATTATATAGTAGAAAAGGCTGACGACACTGTAAAACTACAACTCACATGATTTCATAGCATTCAGCCGCAAGAGTTAAAGTGGATCTACACAGCCATATAATCTGGTTTATAATCTCAGATTGTAAGTATAGACTCATATAATCCAGATCAAAGTAGATAATCTGGGATTAGATCCTGGGTTTTAGGGCAGTGTAGGGCCCATCCAGACAGGGCTAAATCCTGGGAGATTTAAACCCTCACACCTCCCCAAAACCCTGCACTTTCCTGGTGTGTGTGTGTGTGGCTACATGACCTCCCAGGTCAAACAGAGCTTGGCCAAGAAGGGCATTCAAATGATGTGTTAAGAGGTGGGCGGGAGGGGGGGAGGGAAATCCCATTTGGGTGTGTTAGAAGCTGTGCTCAAGGGGCCTTTACATGCAGCCAGACCCCTCCAATAGGTTTTGGGGCAAAATGGGGATCTGGGAGGGGAGGATGGAGGTGCCATTCTGTTCCTTCAGGCTCTGAGAACCCAAAGAACCGGGATGGCAATGGGGATTGACCCCCAGGATCGCAGAATGCAGTCCCAAGGGCTAATCCCCATAGGACCACACCTGGAAAGATCTGGACCTTACATTTAGATCTGGATTTTTCCATGTGTCAAATTAATCCAGAGTAAACAGTTTACTCCAGATTAGTCTGGGTTTACTGAAGCAGTCATTTGGATGCCTCAGGTAAACCCGTGACCTATCGTGGGTTATGGGCCAGTGTGGAAGGACCTTTAGATCCAGCCTTATATAGGCCTTTGTTTTCCAACCCTTTTCACCTGGAACACTGTATCTGGAGTATCTGAAAAATAATTCTGGGAAATATAAATTTCCAAGATGTTTGAATTTGTTAGAATGTGAAATCAACCATCTTGAAAGCTACATCTCTTCTCTACCATTACTTTGGGATGCTGTTGAGTATGGTCCAAAGCCATGGGAACACACACTTTTGCCCAATTATGTAAGATTCTGAATAACCAAAGTTAAATGGAGATCCTTTGCTAACTGCTGCAGATCAAAATGACTGTTAAAGAAACAATTACTGACTAACTTAAAAACTGGCAAAGCTATTTTAGCACAGAGTGTTCAAAATGTGCATGTTTTGATACATGTACTCATTTCCCACTTTGAATACATTATTTTCCTTGACCCCTTTAAATGAGCAAGTTGGTTCCTTTATTTTTCATCATTTTAAATATAAGTCACTGCTGGCTTAACACTTGGTGATTTTATGTGCTTTCTTCATTTCAAACCAGCTGAGATATAATTAATAGTAGAGAAATTCACCTTTGGGCTTATTAATAACTGAAACCCAGCAAGATCATGTAGTGACCCAGACAACCGAACATTTAAATCTTTATACAAGAGTCTCTGCCTGTACTAGGCTGATTTCACAAATAGCAGCAGCTGTGCACTTGAGTTAACATATGCACCATCATGTAATAAGTTGGAAAACCAATGTGATAAACTAAATACCTCATTAAAATAGACCTATTTTAAAGGATTTCATTTGACATTGGGATATAAAGACAACCAAGCATGAGCACAAAACATTTTGGAGTATAACTGGTATCAATCTGTCTCAAACTAAATGCAGAGAAGACTGGCATATTTTTTCATATATCTGTCTATTTATATATTAAATGGGACTTGGATCTCATTTTTATAATGGAAAACCTGTGCAGGGGACATGAGCTCTTTGAGTTTCCTCCCTTGTCACTGCAACCAAAGCATCTATTTGACTGTGACATGTCTTAAATTCAGTCTGTGCAATCCTTCTGCATAAACTAATTGGGTAATCAATAGTTTTATTGTTTTCTTTATGTAGGTGAAATTTACCATCTCCTAGCATTTGCCTTAATGCTATTTTTCAGAGCTGCTTGTTCTTAAATGGCAAGCCTAAGCCTTTAATGTCTCATGCCACAACTATGTCCACATGTTCCACTTCTATGTTCTTAATATTCTGACCATGTAATGAATTATTTTGGCTGGATCTACACTGCCACAGAATGTAGTATCTGATCCCATATTATCGACTTTGAACTGGATCATATGAGTCTACACTGCCATATAATTTAGTTCAAACAGATTTTATGGGATCAGAAACTGGATTATATGGCAGTGTAGATCCAGCCTTTGTTAGATTTCAAAGCAAAAGTTCATAATTTTCTTTATATAGGTATATTTGCTTCTGCAAGGTCTCACAGAGTTCGGTTTCCCCCGCAGCCATGGATCGAATGACTTGAATGATGCCTTCCCAGAACAGATGACCATACAATTAAAAAAAGAGAGATGTAGCAATAATGGAGACTTCAATTAATCTGATATTTGTTGGAAGTCAAACTTTGCCAAGAATCTCAGGTCCAATAAATTCTCATTTGCCTTGCAGACAATTTCATTATGCAGAAAGTGGAAAACAAGTGGATGATCTATTTTAGATCTGATCCTAATTGTGATGACCTGATCACTAAAAGTAAACATGCGTTTCTCAAAAAAAAAGTCATGACAGACTAATATTAAATATTTTTATAGGCTGACAAGCTTGATAGATAAATGTGTAGCATATCTTGATTTCAGTAAGGCATTCAGCAAAACAAGCTAATAAAATGTGGGTTAGACAATGCAACTGTTTTGTACTTAGTTGACTGATGGCTCCTCTTCATCTTGGATATGACTAGTGGGTGCTACAGCATTCTGTCCTGAGCCCGGAGCTTTTCAAACATCTTTATCAATGACCTAGATGATGAAATAGCAGAAGGCATGCTTGCTTATCACATTGGTAAATGACATCAAATTGTGAGGGATAACTAATACCACAGAAGACAGCTTGAGTATTCAAAATAATCTTAACAGATTGGTGAGTGGGGCCACAATTAACAAAATGAATTTCAATAGGGAGAAATATAAAGTATGAAACTTAGGAAGAAAAAGTGAAATGCATAGATATAGGATGGGTGACATCTAGCTTGACAACAATACACATAGATCCTATCTACACTACCATATAATCTAGTGTGAACTGCATTATAATGGTTAGTGTAGAGTCATATAATGCAGATTGAAGAGCACAGAACTATATTATATTAATCTACACTGCCATATACCAGGCAATTAATCTGCATTCTGAAACTGGATTATAAGGCAGTGTGTATGGGGCCTTAGCAGATCACAAGCAGAACATGAGGCAGCAATGTGATGTAGATTGCATCAATAGAAGTGTCTAGATCAGTAATTCCCAACCTTTGGTCCTCCATTTGTTTTGGACTTCAACTCCCAGAAATCCCGGATACTTTACCAGATGTTGGGAATTGTGGGAGCTGAAGTCCAAAACACCTGGAGGACCAAAGGTTGGGAACCACTGGTCTAGATAAAAGGAAGTACAGTAATAGTACCATTTTATTCTGCTTTAGTCAGATCTCACCTGGAACAATGTGTCCAGTTCTGGGCACCACAATTCAAGAAGGATTTTTACAAATTGGGACGTGTCTAGAGAAGGGTGACCAAAATGGGGGGGGAGGGAGGATATAGAAACCATGCCCTAGGGAGCTGGGTAGATTTGGCCTTTACCATTCACATGATTATCTACTCACTTTGCTTTAGACAACATCTTATCTCTCATTTCTGTCCTCCAACAACCATCCTTAATACTGAGTTTATCACCTCAGCATCATACCCCAGTTTTTCCATTTCTATGGCTATTCATATACTCAGACTGTTTATAAAGGTCTGTTCCTAGGCATTTCATTTCATGCAACTGAGAAGATAGAATTAGTCCACAAAAGCTTGAGACATCAACTCTGTTCTTTCAGTCAGTTTCTAAGGTGCTACATAATCCCTTTGCATAATAATGCTTTAAGGTATTGGAGGTTTAGTCTGAAATTGAAATACGAAGGAGCAATTTTTCTATCCTGCTTTTAATTAAGACCCACATTTATTTCTCTGGTGAACTCAATTGTCCATCCCAGTTTTACTGTCTATTCGATTGTACACCAAATGAGCATGGATGGTACAATGAATTACCTTTTATTGAACTGTCAAGGTGAGGTTTAATGTATGATCATCATGATTCCACACATGCTGATTGGATATTCAAACAAAACACATCCTAGGTGATTCTGCCAACATTTCTCTGTATGCCCATATGATTAGCTGGCATGCCTTTTCCCCAATGTAGCAACATTTCGCTAATGGAGTAATTAGCTGCATATGTCATTTCCTCAACACAGCTGCAGCCATTATGCATTGTAAATTTTAGCTTGTATGAACTGGCTGGTAGGCTTGTATGTCCCATGACTAATCTGTCTCATTCCTCAATTATTAGGAAATTCTTCAGGCAGTGGTTTCTGACCCATTAATGCTGAATGGTAGGGTTGATCTATCATGTAATTGGCTTTCCCTGCCATGACATGGCTTCAACTCAAACAATTCTAGGAATATTACAAAATGAACAATTATGTTGGTTTCATTCCATACAATAGCCACAATTTGTTCTTTTTCATATGTTTTAAAGTACAACTTTGCTAAGATCCTGCCAGAATGTCTGATAGTCATTCATTATGTAGTCCAAAACATCTAGGGCCCTTTCATAGTACATATAATCATGGCAGTATGAGTTTAACTTTTCCCCCCATGACTTCATCCTACAGAATTCTAGACTTCGAAGTTTGGTGAGGTACTAGGCCTGTAAATAAATTAGATACTCCTCCCTGAACTGAAATCCAAAGATTTCATAGGATATTGTCATGGCTGTTAAAGTGGAGGGCATTTTAATCTTCAAAGTCCACAAATGCTATAACACTGCAGTGTTGAAGCTTCCCTGTTTCCATGAGGAATATAGAACATTTGCAGTTAACCAATAGTCTTTAACAACATTGGTTTCATTCAAGAAATCACTCTGCACAGGTTTACATCTCTGTTTCACTTCTAGTTTCTACAAATTGCTTTGGATTAATATGAGAACTAGGAATAAAATTCATACTCTTTATTTTATCTTTGAAAAAGAGAGGGGTTTGAGCAGAACTTTCAGTCATAGAATAATAGAGTTGGAAGAGACCACATGGGCCATCTAGTCGAACCCGCTGCCATGCAGGAAAAGCACAAAGTACCCCTAACAGATTGCCATCCAGCCTCTGTTTAAAAGCCTCCAAGGAAGGAGATTCCACCATAAAGTTTTATGAACTGAGCCCCCTCCCCCCACTCACCAGAGGGAAATTGAAGCCTAAAAAGCATTCAGGTAATATATGACACAATTATTTGCCCTGATAGAAAAACATCAGTTTTCTAAGCAGTTTTAAATTATTGTTTTCTTTAAGGTAAATGGTTTGCTATATCCGGAGTTTGGACATTGCACTGTCTTTTACTAGAGATTGCAAGCTCAGTAAAGTGGCTGACAATAACAGCAAGCATCCTGGGAACCATCAAGAAGGCCAGGCACAACCTTGTCTCCATTTGTTTAAAAAGAGACCTCTGAGGGCAGTTTTTTAAGCACTTATAGCAGACATGTTTTGCCTCTTAATGATCTGGGAAATTGTAGCTAACAACTTCCATTTCAGTAAGGCATGTCATGACAGACCAAAAAATGAATCTGAAAAACATCTGTGTGTCACTGTACCAGACTTCTACCAGCCAAGACCCTGGGGGTTGGGGTGTGTGTGTGTGAGCTTCATTGCTAAATGTTATAAAAGTAACACTAGAGTGGGCAATTTATAGCTGTGTAGCTTTTAGGCAGCCATATTTGTGGTTTCCAAACCCTCCCAGATCATTTCCAGTAATACACACATACACAGAAACTATATATATATATATGAGGATTGAAACTATATATATATTTCTAGGATATATTCTTGCACGTAAAATATGACCTTAGAGATTTAATAATAGAAATAAGGTGGCAGTCCTAACCATCCTAATATGAAAATAAAAGCTAATGGAAACTTATTACTTTTATTTCTAGGATATATATATATATATATATATATATATATATATATATATATATATATATATATATATATATCTCCTAGAAATAAAAGTAATAAGTTTCCATTAGCTTTTATTTTCATATTAGGATGGTTAGGACTGCCACCTTATTTCTATTATTAAATCTCTAAGGTCATATTTTACGTGCAAGAATTATAGTATTATATAAGTCATCTCTTCAGTTCTCCAAGTGAAGCAGGTTGGAGCACAGTATGGGACTGTTACTATAAGAATAAAATGCCAGTACTTGCCATCTGGAATACTTGACCGCAAGCAAGAAATAAAAGCACTTATGGTAGACAAAAATAGCAACATATCTAAGAAAACACAATTTCAGGCACCTATACTACAAGAAACCAATAGGCAAAATGTGACCAATTGACTACATGTGACTCCCTCATTGCACCCCAAGGGGTTGAAAAAAAGTTTGAATATATCATTGAAATAACAATTATCTAAAAGGTTCTCGTTTAATTAAGTTTTAACTACAGTCAGCCGTCCACATTCTCTGGGGTTAAGGGCACTGGATCACCATGAAAATAAAAAACGGTGAATAAAGAAATTGCTAATATTTTTAACCTGAGAGAATACCACTCTGGATATTTCTAGTCCTTCTAGATTTCTATGTCTTCCAGCTAGAAGCTGGCCATAGACCTCCAAATATTACAGGAGAAAGTTGACCATAGAGTCACAGTGGGGGACATAAACATTCCAAGAGATAACATTTTACACTTAAATCAGATCTTTTAATAATCAAATCCTCAAAACCAAAAACTACAAATGTGGAGGGATGACTGCAATTTCATTGGTGAGCTTCCTTGACTCTCATTTCAGAAGAAAGATTCTAGAAGGTATGAGAGCCTTTTGGCATATTTTGAAAGACCTCTTCTGGGCTTACATGACCTACTGGAGATGTGGAAGACTTTGTATAGATCAATGGTACCTTAGCATGTACAGATTTTTTCATTGATTAGTTTGATTTTATGATGTCATACTAAAAGGACCTTCCTGATTTTATGCCTATTTTCTCTTGGGTGCTAGAATTACTGGTATATATACAATTAATTGCTAGTGTTATCACAATTTCTATTATTTAACAGTGCATAGAAATGTATATAGAACTGGGGTGGGATTCATGCAATCCTTCAGATGTTAGATGGGCAGTTGGAGTTTGTTATTACCTGATATTTCTGGGAAGGGCAAGATTCTGCCTCTTCCTATATTCTGCTGCTATTGAATTGAATGCAAATTTCTTTTGCAATTTGAAATCAATTTGAGTCCATTGAAGCAAGCTGAAAACAAAGGGGAGAGACTGAGAGTATGGGAGATATACTGGGACATATACATACGTGCATAGCAGCTGAAAAAATGGGACAACAGAGGATTGATTGGGACCGTCTCTGCCAAATTGGTATAGCTGAAGTGTATGGTATAGCCAACAGTGATGAATACTGGAAGTAACAATCTAACAACTGCTAAAGGAATACATAATTTGATCCCTGAAATAGAAAAAAGTCCCATTGTGAAGTTTACTTACCATTACGTGCGCTGTTAGTAAAACACCTTTATTAACTCTCCTTTACAGTACATACAGAAAACTAAACAACATAAACAAATACACAAAGAGGTGGTTTTTGGCAGTCTACACATAAAGTGCATGCACATTACCTAACACTATACAGATCCCGCTAGGCAATCTCACTCCCCAAGAGGTACAACAAAAGCAAAACCTTCCCATCACATGCACCAACTGTGGCATGTTCCGCTTTTTCACACAAAAACTAGTCAACTACATCTGTTCCAAATGTAAACAGATGACTCTGATGGAGCAGAAGATCCAACAACTTGAGGACCGTATTAAGACCCTTAAGGACATTCAGAAAATCTAGCTCTTCTTGGACACTGCACAACATGCTGTTCCAGATACACAACGCACATCAGACCAACAGCATGATAAGGAACTTTATGGGGAGATCTATTTGAATGTGAACAACCCTCAGGCTTGGAAGGAGGTCACCCATAGAAAGAGACACAGGACCAGGCAGCTTCTGCAGAATACTTCTGCTCAGCTTGATTTACACAACAGATTCCAAATTCTTACACCACTAACATCTGATCAGGAAACAATCTTATGGAGGACCAGTTACTTAGATACCACTCAGTGGGCCACCCTTGATCAATGCATGGCGGATAGCCCTAACAGGGGTGATGCGTCACTACATTCACACTTACACAATCATGCAGATGCTCCATCCCCAGGTGCAACAGGAACACACTTGGGAGAGTGATGGGCTCTTGGACGCATCTCAATGAATTGTCATTGATGAATGCACTGGGGATGTTGAGGAGGAGGAGAACACTTTACACCTACACGATTCACTTCAACAGGAACACTCTTGCACAAAAGGGACCTGAACACTGTCTTGCACAAAAGGGACCTTGTCAATCCTCAAAGGAAACAGGTCTTGGTAGTAGGTGACTCCCTCCTTAGAGGAACAGAAGCCATCGTTTCCAGACCGGATGGGATGGCTCGAGAAATATGCTGCCTCCCGGAGGGCAAAAATACACCATATCAATCTGAGACTCACCAGGCTTCTAAAGCCCCATCACCCTCCCCACCTTATGTTGATTCATGTAGGAACCAATGATACTGCTAGGCATACTTTTCAAAAGATCACAAATGATTTTTGAGCTCTCAGAACAAAGCTAAAACTGTGTAATGTACATGTGATCTTTTCATCCCTCCTCCCCGTTGTAGGACACGGCTCTACAAGGGCCAGAAAAATAGTACAGGTCAATAACTGGCTCAGAAAATGGTATCAAGAGGAGCGTTTTGGCTTCCTCGACCATGGCCTACTCTTCCAGGAGGATGGCCTACTGGCAAGTGATGGGGTGCATCTCACACAAGTAGGAAAACATCTTTTTGCGCACAGATTCACAAACCCCATCAGGCGCACTTTAAACTAGATCCACTGGGGGAGGGGAACAACAGCCTGGTGAACACTATATAACCCACGACCAAAGGGAACCGCCAAAAGGCTAAATGGAGGGCTGCACAAAAACAACAAGGACCAAGTACTGAAAGCACAATAACCCCAAATAAACAGCTCAGGTGAAGGTCACAGGGGCTTACATGTCTTTACACTAATGCACAGAGCATGGGAAATAAGCAAGATGAACTCCAACTTTTAGCACAACATCACACGTTCTATGCCATAGGCATCATTGAAACCTGGTGGGATGACTCTCATCACTGGAAGAGGGCTATAACCTCTTTCACAGAAATAGAACAAAGGGGAGAAGAGGAGTAGTAGCTTTATATGTCAAAAACAGTTATGTTGCAGAAGAAATGCAAGACTGTAATCCGGGAAACCAGCTTGAAAGCATCTGGATAAGAATCAAGGGAACCGGGACTCATAAAGATCTCATCATGGGTGTATACTACAGACATCCGAGCCATGATGAAAGACTTGATGAAGCCTTCTGTCAACAGCTGACCAAACAGGCACAAAGAAGAGATATAGTAGTCATGGGCAATTTCAACTATCCCGATATTTGCTGGAAAACAAACTTGGGCAAGAGTACAAAGTCCAACAAATTCCTCACTTGCCTTGCAGACAATTTTATGGTCCAGAAGGTAGAAGAGGCAACAATATAATCTTAACAAATGTGGAGGACCTGATCAATACAGTTGAAGTGGTCGGATCCTTAGGGGCAAATGACCATGTGCTCCTGCAGTTTGCCATACAAAGGAAGGCTGAAACTAAGACAAGCCAAACACGCATTCTGGACTTTGAGAGAGCTGACTTCCAAAAAAATGAAGGAAATACTGAGTGGCATTCCATGGACACCAATATTAAAAGACAAGGGAGTTAAGGATGGATGGGAGTTTTTTAAAAGTGAAATACTCAAGGCACAAATGCAAACAGTGCCGATAAAGAAAAAAAAATAAGACAAGTGCAAAAAAGCCAGAATGGATGCCCAAAGAACTTCTAACAGGGCTAAAACTCAAAAGAGACATGCACAAGAAGTGGAAAAGGGGAGAAATCACCAAAGAAGAATTCAAACATATAGCCAACTCCTGTAGGAAAAAGGTTCGCATGGCTAAAGCGCAAAATGGGCTCAAGCTTGCCAGAGACATTAAAAACAACAAAAAAGACTTTTTTGCTTATGTTGGTAGAAAAAGGAAGAACAAGGAGGCGATAGGGCCTCTGCGAGGAGAAGATGGGGTGATGGCGACAGGGGACAGGGAAAAGGTAGAACTGCTCAATGCCTTCTTTGCCTCAGTCTTCTCACAAAAAGAAAGCCGTCTTCAACCTCAGCAACATGAAATGGATGAAGGATTCGGGGAAATCCAACCCCAAATAGGGAAACAAGTTGTTCAGGAACACCTGGCCGCTCTAAACGAATTCAAGTCCCCAGGGCCAGATCAACTACATCCAAGAGTATTGAAGGAACTAGCGGAAGTTATTTCAAAACCACTGGCAATCATCTTCGAGAGTTCTTGGAGAATGGGAGAAGTCCCAGCAGATTGGAGGAGGGCGAATGTGGTCCCTATCTTCAAGAAGGGAAAAAAGAACGACCCAAACAATTACCGTCCGGTCAGCCTCACGTTGATACCAGGCAAGATTCTGGAAAAGATAATTAAGGAAGTGGTCTGCAAACACTTAGAAACAAATGCGGTCATTGCTAATAGTCAACACGGATTTACCAAAAACAAGTCATGCCAGACTAATCTGATCTCTTTTTTCGATAGAGTTACGAGTTGGGTCGATACAGGGAACGCTGTAGATGTAGCGTACCTGGATTTCAGTAAGGCCTTCAACAAAGTCCCCCACGACCTTCTGGCAAACAAACAAGTAAAATGTGGGCTAAAAAAATAAAGTTAGGTGGATCTGTAATTGGCTAAGCGAACGAACCGAAATGTGTCGTCTTCATCTTGGAAAGAAGTCACGAGTGGAGTGCTGCAGGGTTCTGTCCTGGGCCCGGTTCTGTTCAACATCTTTATTAACGACTTAGATGAAGGGTTAGAAGGTACGATCATCAAGTTTGCAGATGACACCAAACTGGGAGGGATAGCTAACACTCCAGAAGACAGGAGCAGAATTCAAAATGATCTTAATAGACTAGAGAGATGGGCCGAATCTAACAAAATGAAGTTCAACAGGGACAAATGCACGATACTTCACTTTGGCAGAAAAAATGGAATGCAAAGATACAGAATGGGGACACCTGGCTCGACAGCACTACGTATGAAAATGATCTTGGAGTCCTTGTGGACAACAAGCTATAATGTGATGCGGCTGCTAAGAAAACCAACAGGATTTTGGCCTGCATCAATAGGAGTATAGTGTCTAGATCCAGGGAAGTCATGCTACCCTTCTATTCCACCTTGGTCAGACCACACCTGGAATACTGTGTCCAATTCTGGGCACCGCAATTGAAGGGAGATGTTGACAAGCTGGAATGTGTCCAGAGGAGGGCAACTAAAATGATCAAGGGTCTGGAGAACAAGCCTTATGAGGAGCGGCTTAAAAAACTGGACATGTTTAGTCTGCAGAAGAGAAGGCTGAGATGAGACATGATAGCCATGTACAAATATGTGAGGGGAAGTCATAGGGAGGAGGGAGCAAGCTTGTTTTCTGCTGCCCTGCAGACTAGGATGGGGAACAATGGCTTTAAACTACAGGGAAGGAGATTCCACCTGAACATCAGGAAGAACTTCCTCAGTGTGAGAGCTGTTCGGCAGTGGAACTCTCTGCCCTGGAGTGTGGTGGAGGCTCCTTCTTTGGAGGCTTTTAAGCAGAGGCTGGATGGCCATCTGTCGGGGGTAGTTTGAATGCAATTTCCTGCTTCTTAGCAGGGGGTTGGACTGGATGGCCCATGAGGTCTCTTCCAACTCTACTATTCTATTATTCTAGGATTCTAGGATTCTACATATCTAAAGGCTACAACTTTAATTAATAAGTAAGATCATTAATAGGTAAAAAAAATCATTCAGGAGGTCCATGTCTTCTGAAATGAAATTGTCTCAACAAACATGTTTTGTGCTATGTCTTTCCCTCTGCGATATAAAGGGTTTTGTTCTTCATCCTTAGTTCAAAACATGTACTGTACTTGTCCCATTCGTTATGAGTAAAGATGGTGCTACTGTTGGGGAAGGTGGGATGGTCCATCTCCTATGGTGAGTTTCTGGCAACCTTTAAAATACAACAAACTGTCAATTATTCACTTTATTGTTATCTCTTTGCCATCAGGAGGGAAGTGACATTTGGAAATCTGCCTGGGGCACCAAAATGTTTCAGGACATCTCTCTTCACACACTCCTGCTGAAACCTAAGCGTGAAGAAGAAGACCGAAATGAAAAGCCTGTCCTCAGATATACTTCATACATATTTCAACAGATTCAGTAACTTCTCTTTCCCAGTTCCCAAAGTTAGTGAGAGCCTGTTGGGAGACTGCAGATCAGACTTCATGTATCTATGTAGCCACATGGACTAATTTGGATCCATGCAGAGAGATTTTTGGATAGAGATGTACATAGCTGAGGGCTGTTTTTCTCCAAATGCTTGAATTTTTAGCTGTCTTTACATTCAGTGCTATGGAATGGTGGGGAAAACCCATGAGTACACCATGGGGAAGATATGGGAGGAAAGGGAACTGTTTGTTCTACTCTAGTTGTTAAAGTATGTCTCCTGCCACTAAGCTTGTCAGTAAAAAGTCACAATCTATTTCCCTGAATTCAGACAGTCTAAAATAAAAAAGGGCATTTAGGAAATGTGCTTTTTCGAATAATATCCAAATTATGTAGACTCTTGCTTAACTGAGCTAATTGTGCATTACCTTTTACCAAAAAGACAGACTAGCAAGGCAACCTTTATTGTAGCAACAATTAAAATCTTAATTCTCTCACATACATACCATATGCTGAAATTTGATTTAATTCTTACTTTAAAGTATAGCTCAACCTTTCATACTCTTTATGAGTAGAAAAGATTCTGCAAACAAGATGCATCTACTGTGAGGAAAGTGAATAGCCCATCTCATGTGGCAAATTTCTGGCAACCTTTAAAGTGCAGTAAACTGTCAATTATTTAGTTTATTGTTATCTTGTTACCACCACAAGGAAAGATTGAGGGAGTTTGGCATGTTCAGACTAATAAAGAAAAGACTGAGGAATGTGCCATGAGAGCCCTCTTTAAATAACTAAAGGGATGTCACAGAAATGAAGGGTTTTTTGACCGTAAGAGTAGTTTAACAATGAAATTAATTACCTAGAAAAATGGTGTAGTCTCTCTGGGTGTATTAAAAAAGAGATTAGATGGATACTTTCTGGGAACACACTAGATGAATTTCCTGGATTGAGTTGGACTTAATGGCCTATGTTTCCATGATTCTAGTGGTTAGAGGACTAGCCAAACCATCCCAGCATGAGAATGCCTACTCTGAAAATATATAGATGTAAGAAGTATTGAAATTTTCATGGAATCTTTGAGCAAACTATTACATCAGAAAAATGTACTATTGCCAGTTTGAGTGAAATGGAACTTGGTTCTTGGCACACATATGCAGACTGCAGTGTGCTGCACTTTATAACCTTTTCTTCCTTCCATTTTGTTCTACTTTCCCTTTTGGATTTCAAAGATGTGAATACATTTTGCCCAAGCTCTGGATGGAAGAACTACTTACCTTTTTCCTCGACCACTCTTTAGGAAAAAAAAGAGAACTTCATTTTGGAACCTACAATGTTACGTCTTACTCATTATTTGAAAGTATGTACATTATTATTATTAAAAAATTCTGGTTTATTTCACTTTGTTTCTGTCTCTTCGGTTGCATCATTTTGTAAAGTAGCATCAAACTCTCAGAGCAGATCAAGTCTTATTTATTTCACTTTTGTTTTTCAAGGAATAACAGTCACTTCTAGTAGCCTGTGGAAGCTCACCTTTTATAAAAATATATCTCATAAAAATGTGCAAAAGTACTTTAATATGACATCATTCCATAATCTTTGATCAAGAATACAAGGTGATTCCCTTATCCAAGTTTCAGCCTAAAATATACTGGTGTAGATAATACAGACTAATGCTATTAATACAGCATACCTTATTCCGAAATCCAATAATAATAATAATAATAATAATAATAATAATAATAATAATAATACTTTCTTTTTCTATCCCGCCACCATCTCCCCAAAGGGACTCGGGGCGGCTAACATGGAAAGGTGGGGTGACATTGTAACACTTTCATTTTCTGATGCTTCATTGTACACAAACTTTGTTTCATGCACAAAATTATTGAAAAATATTGTGTATAAAAATATTTTTATATTATGTCTTTAAGATATATATGAAATATACCTGCATTTCTGGTCCAAGAATTTCAGATAATGGATGATCAACCTGTAGTGACGCTGGCTCTTGCAACACAGAATAAAGTCATTTCTTTGGCTAGTCCAGTGATTCCCAAAGTGGGTGCTACTGCCCCCTGGTGGACGCTGCAGTGATCCAGGGGGGTGGTGATGGCCACAGGTGCATTTGGGGGCAGGGCCTCTTCCTATGTGTCAGAGACAGGGCTGAGCCCCTGAGGCGCCTGTTAGGACACAGGGGCTGGAGCTAGAGGAGTGGGCATGACTTCTTCTCAAGAGCCCGAGACAGGGCTGAGAATCTATACCTCTCCTGAGGCACTTGTTGGGACACAGAGGGCAGAGCTAGGAAGGGGGCGGTGCCTCCTTCCAAGAGCTCAAGACAGGGCTGAGCCATACCTCTCCTGAGAGGCCTTGTAGGACTAAAGGGCAGGGCTAGGGGCGGGGGCAGGGCCTCTTCCCAAGAGTGCAAGACAGGGCTGAGCCTCTGTATATCTCCCCTGAGGCACTTGTTAGAACATGGGGGCAGGATATAGAGTGCCCTGTCAGGCACTTGGGAAGAGGCCCTGCCCCCACCTCCAGCCCCGCTCCCTGTGCCCTGGCAGGTGCTGCAGGACAGGGATGGAAGCTCAGCCCTGCCTCAGAGCTCGTAACTCCTCCCATCCCAGTCCTGGCCGCCCATTTGTGGCCCTGCCCACCTCCCCCTCCCAACCCTGCATCTTGAACTGAGGAGAGGCTCAGTCCCGCCCTCTTGAGCAAGAGCCACGCCCACTCCTCTAAGCCACGCCCTCTCTTTCCAGGGGGCGCTGAGTAATTTTTTTTCTGGAAAGGGGGCAGTAGGCCAACTAAGTTTGGGAACCACTGGGCTAGTCATACAGCAAGCACTTGCAAATAGTGCAAATCATATGCATTTGCTCACAATTGCATCCTGGGGAAAGATAAGTGCTATTTCAGAAGATATCTGAATCAGCTTCAGTCAGTTTTTGTTGGAGCACATATTGGATGCTATGAAGCTATTGGCAAAGCACAGTCAGGCTATTTGATGCACTTCTGCACATCTAGTATAAGGGTTTTAGCAGTGGCAGTTGGCTTTTGAAGCTGAAAGCTGGATTGATGTTTCCACTTGAGTGAGAAGATATTCCATCAAAACTGACTCTCTGCCAGCCCTGACTCAATATCTCAATTTGCAAAAGTGGTAGACTCACAGTATATTTGTATGTGATCTAAGTAAACACTGTCCCAGTTCTGTGTCAGGATTAGCCATCTAGTGCAATTCAGATCACAAAACATACAACTTCATGCTATTAATTCCTAGTTCAGTAACCCGCAAGATAAAGAACAGTGCCCTATGTCCACAAGAATGTCATACATACCTTTGTCCACAAGGCGTGAATGAATACAATGGGAATCAAGTATGTCCCTCATGTCTGTGAAATAAAGACTGTTGAAATTTGCATGAATATGTGCAGTGTGCACCAATTGATAATTGCAAACCCAACTGAAATGAAGGACTTCTGGACCAAGAATACTATATAGACCCACAATGGAGTATCTAGAAAATGCTTAGAAATAACATATTTTGTCAGATGTATACTGGTCCCACAGATATGCACGTGTACTGTATCAACAATATCTTGCAACTTTTTCTGTCAGAAATGGATGACATTTGCAAGCAGATAGTCTGTTCAAAGGATATGAACTTCCCAAATTCTAAATAAATAGGTATAGATAGCTATGTGCAAGGACAGTACTGGGGGAAAAGAGTGGTATATAAATAAAATAAATAAAATAAATAAAATAATAAAGTTTGATTTTCTTGAAAGGATGGATGACTTCCTCCATCTCTCCACACTATTACTATAGTGTTTGGTGTACACTGTAAACCTCAAACTGTCTCATAAAGCTCTTAATCTTTCAGGCAAAAAAGAAAAAAAAGGATAGGTGCTTTTTCTCTCTTTCACAGCAGAGAAGTTTCACTATTGCCTTGCAACAGGTGTTGATTTAATCTCCTTCCCACCTCCAGATATGCTCTGGAGTTTGCAGACTCCAGTAAAAAGATGCTGACATGCAAGGGTTTTAATAAGAAATGGTACTTGCCCTCCATTGGCATCCAGAAGGATAGTTGGAGAGAAGCTCAATAAGACCTGAGCCCTGTTGCTGACAAACTCCCAGACCAGGCACAATAATACATGAGTTAAACAGTGGAAGTACGTCTTGAAAAATTATTTGTATTTCTTTATAAAATGGGAAGTACTAGTACAGAATTGTCCTGGTTTGGAAATGGCATCTATCAGGGTGCTTCCAGACAGCGCCAAAAGCAATACAATACAACACAACACAATACAATATAGTGTCTTCAGTTTTCATTAATAAGCTGAAATATACCACTCTTCACTACATTAAAATGCATATTAAAATGAATTACTTTTCCTTTCTTTGTCAAATCAGTGGTAGAATTATAGCTCATTGCTTCACTACACATTCTAAACTTAAAATAGATTCCTTGAATGCAAATATTCAGGTCAGATATAAACTGGGAAGTGGAAAAGACCTCTAAAAAGAAAGAGAGTTCAATGTATACTTGTTCTTTGAATCTTTGTAGAATTATTGGCACAAGATCATATGAAATAACATGAATATTTCTTCTCATTCTGCCAAATCAGAGACTTGGGAGGGAGGGGGGCTGTCTATATATTTAAGCATTATTTGTCCTTCACTTATTAACCATGGGGGTTATTCTTGCCATCTTTCAATACCTCTGATACTCTTCTCACTTCTTTTCTGTTTCTACTGCCTGCTCTAGTTCTCCAAACAATCAGTCACTTGCTAGATATATTTTCTCTGAATAATACAACTAGCAGGTTTATTTGATTTCCAGTCATTTCTCATGTAGGCTATGAAACCCTGGGGGTCAGTTTCACCATCTGTAGATTGGACTCATGGACAATGTGGCTGCTCAATAGTGCCTTCTAGTTATGGGTCTCATCATTAGTACAATTGTCAGTGCCTCACTAGCTTCTGGCTATGCAGCATCTGCTCTTAGACTTAGAATGTTATCTGCCACTAATTAAGAAACATTGCTTTTTCTCCAGCTGACCTAGTTCAGTTCTTTGCTGAAGCAGTTGGTGAGGTTGGTGGCTGATTTATAGAAAGGGCCACCCCTAAAGCTGTTCGCCTTGCTTCAAAAATTTAAGTCACAGCATGGGACAATGAAGGGCTCATATCAGTTGACTTTGGGCTATTAAAGATGATTTGTATCTTCATGTCCATTGTGTTGTGTTTGGCAGCCAACGTCCGTGATTTGTTGATTCATGCTATTCTCAATCTTGTAAACTACAGAGATGCAGAAAGTCAATTATTTCTCAACATAGAGCAAAATCATTACAACAATCCTGTGTTGGGACTGATCATTACTGGGGACAGAAACAAAACTCCACTGAGTAGTTTTAATGATGGGTTGCTGTGAGTTTTTCAGGCTGTATGGCCATGTTCCAGTAGCATTCTTTCCTGACATTTTGTCTGCAATCTATGGCAGGCACCCTCAGCGGTTTGTTTAGAGGTCTGTTGGAAATGGGGCAAGTGAGGTGTATCTATTGAACATCCAGGGTGGGAGAAAGAACTCTTGTCTGTTTGAAACAAGTGTGAATGTTGAAATTATTCAGCTTGATTAACCTTGAGTTGCCTTGCAGCTGCAAAGCCTGGCTGTTGGAGGCATCCTTTTTTTTTTTTTGGGAGGTGTTAATTGGCACTTGATTGTTTGCTGTCTGAAATTCCTGTTTCTGAGTAGTGTTCTTTATTTACTGTCTTGATTCTGGTCTTTGTAAATACTGGTGAAGCAGATTTTGTTCATTTTCATGGTTTTCTCCTTTCTGTTGAAATTGTCCAGATCCTTGTGGATTTCAATGGGTTACAATGGTTTTAGTGATGTTTTACACATTATGCAGGGTCCATTTAGGTTTGCAGTTGAGTAGAACCTGAAACACTTCAGCCATGTCCCCTTCACTTGGTATAAAATATTCCCCACACATAGTATAATATGATATATATGATTTTGGCCATGTTCTGTCTAATGTAGAATTGCAATAAATTTCACTCAAAGTGGATCTATGGGGAAATGGGAGGTTCTTGCCCATCAGAGGAATTTCCAAAAGTACCAAAACATTTATTGTAGAATTAGTGATATTTCTCAGATGGCCTTATTCTCCCAAAAAGTGAAGATATGTGTTTGTTTTTGTTTTTTAATATTTACTGTTTTAGTAGAGCCCGTGAGTAACATTACAAACAGTAGTATGGGTGCCAGAAGGGGGAAAAGGGTTACTCGGGAGCAGGAATCCAATAATGAGCAGCAGAGAAAGAGGATCTGGGACATACTTACAGCATCTACAGATGAGGAGTTGTTTGAGGGATTATCTGGGGATGATGGGTCAATGAGTGAAGGAGAAGAAGGAGACACCATGGATTGGACTAAGATAAGAGAAGTGCAAGCTATTTGTGAGGCACCAACAACTAGTGATACCGTTATGGGGTTCTCTGGGAGTGAAGACTGGCAATCAGGGGATCCAACTGATTCTTGGGGGGATCTAAGTCTTGACAGGAGATGAAGGAATTCAAGGGAGAGTCAAGGGAATTCATGTGAATAGCTGGGAGCAGCTGCGGGGGATGGTGATTGTAGATAAAGGTGGGTTCAGGGGTGAGGGGTCCTTGCAGAAGGCAAGGTGTTGATGTGCATTCTAGGCTTGTCCGATCGATGGAAAAAAATGTTTCAATTCTCATTTCTAAAGTAGGGGGTGCCGGCTCTTCGATATAGAAATTATTTCTTAATTTTTCACCCAAAATTTTCGGATATTTCCGAAAATTCGTAATGTTTCTAAAATGTTTCTAAAATGGCGGACGCGCATGCGCAATCACCAAAAAACAGGAAACTGGGGGGGGGGACTTTTCTGGGGGTCTCCCGCCCTCATGTCTTGAGCTATTCTCATCAAATTTGGTACAGTGGTACACATTCCACACTCTTTGCTCAACAAATTGCAGAATGTTTCCTGTCTCCTATGATTTTTGGTGAATTTTCATAACTTTTTATAATACACTATTTTTCAATATTTGAAGAAACCTGTTCCTGGTTTGAAAGTCTTATTTCCTGTTCAATTGGGTTCTTATCACTGTAAAAGTCCCTCTTCTACTTGTGTAGACTTTGGATTAGAAATGCAGCACACGCCAAGCAATGCCTTGACAGGATTGGCAACGTCCTTTGGAAACTATAAATTGCTGTGGACCCTCTATTGAATCAAATCAATGTCTGACTTTGTGATTGCAGAAATAAAACTCAGCCCAAGGCTCGGGAATAGAAATGGAGCGTGAGGGAAGCAATGCCTTGGCGGGTGCCCCACGTCCTTTGGAAACTATTTCTTCCAATGTACCCTTTAGGTTTGAAAACAATGTGTGTCTTTGTGATTGCTGCAATAACACTCAGCCCGGGGGCTTGGGATTACAAATGGAGCGGGAGGGAAGCAATGCACTTGCAGGAACGCAGACGTCCTTTGGAAACTATTATTTTCAAGTTCCCCCCCTTTCAGGATTGCAAAGAAGGGCTGATGTGGTGATTGCTAAATTCCAAAAAAGAAAACAGAAAGGCAAAGGGACTCCCTCTGGAGTAGAAAAGTAAAGCACCCCAAGCTCTGCACTTGCAGGAATGCAGACGTCCTTTGGAAAATAAAAGTTCCCTAAAGCCACAGCAAGGACTCTGCCACAAGCCCCAAGCCAAATTTCCCAAAAAACCAAAACAAAACACAATATCGAGCCAGCAACAACAGACAGACACTCTACCCCCTATAGCCAGAACAGTCACTTAGCCCTCTCTCCCCCAAGCAAGCAAGCAAGCAAGCAGCTTCCCAGCGCGCACGAACCACCCTCTCTCCTCAGTATCCTAGCCCAGAATGGCTTGGCTCAGTTGGGGAGGGGATTTTTATAGAGATCCTCCACGTAGACGCGGAGGACGCTAGCCCCCACCTTTTTAGCCATCGTGGAAGTCTCTGATTGGCCAGGGATTGGCCATGTTAGGCTCCCATTCATGTTAGGTTGCAGAAACAAAAAAAAATTAAAAAATTTTGTAAGGAAAAAATTTAACGAAAATTTTAAGAAACAATTAGAGAATGGGCCAACGATGGTTTGAATTACATTGCCAGTTGCGCCCAGGGAAAATGTTTCAATACTCGTTTCAAAAAACGAGAACAATCCAAAATAATTACGAAACGAGAAACATAACGAAAATTTGGACGACCCTAGTGCATTCGTGTGCTGGATGCTGTGTAATGGGAAAGTTTCCTGTAGTCTTGCTGCTGCCTGTTTCATGTTCGGTGTTGGACTCAGATCTGCAGCTTGGACCTGTACCGGTTTGGCTGGAGACACTGCTTCTGTGAACACTGGAACAATGCTGTTTTAGATTCCTCCAGCTTCGACCTTGGACTTCGGCTGACGATGCTTCTCTTCTTGCAATTCCCTCTGTTAACCATTTGTGTACTGTGCCTTTTTGTTTTGCTTTAGAGCACTTTGACTTGTTGCTTTTTGCATCCAGTTGATCTGGATTACATTTCTGTTTACCTTTTGGACCAGGTCTGGTTTAGGTTTTTGAGTTTTTGACCAGTGGAACTGCATTTAAGTTTCCCTGCGTCCTTTTCCTTTTGTTTCAATAAACTCTGCTTTGAAGACACTTTTAAGTCTGTCCCTTTAAGGCGTCTGTGATTCCAACATTTACTGTTAGCCTGTTCTTTAAAAATGGTTCATGCTGGAACCGTAAAGACTTTTCTTTCAATTATTTCTTTTACAGACAAAAGATGATTGAATGTAATATTTAATACCATGTTTATATTTCATATTTGTTGGAAATAACTTCTTGTAAATCATTGTTGTCTATTTGGTTATATAAGTGGACAACAAAGATAGGATTTCATTGGGATATAGGAACAGGACTAGGGAGGTCTGTGAATTTAGTTAATGCACAGCATTCTTGCTTAGCTCTTTGGTACTGCCCTTCCATGTTGTAAATGGACCAACTGGGTAAGAATTGAAGCTCTCTAAAGCCCTAACTCAGCCTGCCAATTCTAAACAGTTGGTTCATTTACTAATAAACTTATTATGCAACATTCAGAAATATCTTCTAAGCAATAAGTCTTTATATTTCTAGGCGCGAAGATCACTGCAGATGCAGACTGCAGCCAGGAAATCAGAAGACATCTACATCTTGGGAGGAGAGCAATGGCCAACCTTGATAAAATAGTGAAAAGCAGAGACATCACACTGGCAACGAAGGTCCGCATAGTCAAAGCAATGGCATTCCCCATAGTAACCTATGGATGCGAGAGTTGGACCATAAGGAAGGATGAGCAAAGAAAGAAAGACGCTTTCGAACTTTGGTACTGGAGGAAAATTGCCTTGGACCGCAAGAAGATCCAACCAGTCCATTCTCCAGGAAATAATGCCCGGCCGCTCACTGGAGGGAAGGATATTAGAGGCAAAGATGAAGTATTTTGGCCACATCATGAGAAGACAGGAAAGCTTGGAAAAGATCATGATGCTGGGGAAAATGGAAGGAAAAAGGAAGAGAGGCCGATCAAGGATGAGATGGATGGATGGTATCCTTGAAGAGACTGGCTTGACCTTGACCAAAACGACTGCGTGATTGAAGAAGAAAGCAGCTAGAGTATAAACACCATGATAATAATTTGCTGACTACATTGTTTGTAGAAGCTGGCATGGCTTTATCAAAAACAAATCTTTCACACCAACTTTATCTCCCTCTTTTTATTGGGTTATTACATAAGTGGGCTGTAGAAGATTAGTCTGGGAACATTTTTGCTTGATCTCAGCAAAAGAGCTGACAAATTCCTCTGTTACATTTTAGTTAGCAGACTACTTAAATGTAGGCTAGGCTATGATCAGGTGGATTTTCAGTTTATTTAAAGAACACTTGAGAATGATTCCTCATTAAATAAAGTCTGAAATAGGAATCCATAAGACTCTGTGCTGTGTCCTAGATTTGTATCAATGACTCAGATGAAGTGTGGAGGGACCCCTTAGCAACTCTGTACAATACTCATAATAGATAATATTTCTAATGCCAGGAATATATTTTTTTTAAAGACCTCTGGGTCAAGAAAATTAGTTAGTGTGAATTTGAGCTGTTTTACCGACACAATGGTTTCCAAATTAGAACTAATGGCCACACTTTCCTTGGTCACATTTCCCCCCATCATCACAACTAATCTGATCTTAATTAGATCGCTGCACCCATGCCAGAAGATGGAGGCAGATTATTTATTTCTGAATGACATTTGCATCAGGGATATATAACAATCAAACACAGGTCATTTGAATCCTTATGTTGTGGTTCTAAGAACAGTTTAATTTTGTTGTTCTGAATCAGAGGCAATCTAATTTAGTTCAAATAATGAACCTAAGATCCAAAAATCTGTGCTTACTAATGATCATTGGAAATGAACACATAAGGTATATTTTTCCTGTTTGTTAGAATTGTATGGAAATTGCTGTCATAGGAGCCCTTAGGAGAGGATTACCACAGATATATTGCTTTTTTCTGCTTTGCAGCCTGGATTTTTTTTAAACATGGAACTACCAATAATTTTATTTCCTAGCAGGTTTAGAAGGATTTCACTGTCTCCTCTCCTAATGGAATAAATAGTGCAGAGATATCATCTATAAGTATAGACCTTTACATTCTGAGGGTATTCCAACAAGAAAGTCTACAGTTAACTCTCTAATCTCTTTTGGGCTATTGTTCTGAATATGACAGATAGCATAGAAATGAGAATAAGTAAGAAAACAGGGACGTATCAGAAGGAAATGTGCATCAGTTTTCTTTTTTGAATGAGAATCTACACATTGTTAGAGGATTTGCATTTCTCCATGACATTTTGAGGTGTTGCATGGGGGGGGGGGGGAATATTATGAAACTTGGATACCATAGATATTTCTCCACATAAGAAAAAAAAGCTAAGTTTTAAAATAGAGAGGTAGGGAGTAAACCTGACTGAAAATAAATGTCATTATTTTTATTGTCAAGTGTGATGACATTAGAAGAATAACCTTTTCATGGGCTATCCTTATTCCTCAATATCTGATTTACATTAGCCATTCTACCAAAATTTCCTACTTTTCTGTATAATTTTACAACAATGTCAGATTTGTAAGAGGAGAATTCATTACATGTTTTACTATTTTTTAATTCCAGGTAGGATAGATACAAATGTATCATGCTATGCATTGTTGTTACAATTGAGATGCAAAGCAACTCACAATTGAAAAAAACACAATACAAGTATGCAAAATATAAACAAAAACAACAACAACAGCATTTTATTATGGTCCAAAGATCCCTAATGCACCATAGACGTACACGGGATGCAGAATATTGAGATTAACAACACACAAATGGGTAAAATTTACAACAGTTAAAAACTGCTTAAAAACATGTTGGCTAAAAAATAGGGAAAAGTTGTTGTTTATACAAAATGTAAATATTGAAATAGAATTAAACTCATTAAAATATTAAATTTAAAATATAATTAAAAATAAAAAGCTCTTAAAAACTGTTTGGCTATAGCATTCCCAAGCCCATTCTTTAAAACATTTTGGATTTAAAAAGCCTGTCTGAATAAAAAGGTTTTAGTCTCCCACTAGAAGGACAGCATGAAATGTGTTATTTTGGCTTTCTTGAAAGTGAATTCTAGAGTCATGGGGTAACCATAGTCTCCCCCAACCATGATTGTAGTGAGACTGAGGACCTCATTCCATGAGTGGGGGGAAATGGGGGAAAGCAGAGTGAACTGTCTTACAACCTCATCATATGGGGCTAAAACCTTGCCCCAGTCACCAATGGAGCTGGCCGGCTCCCATCAGACAACATTGTGCCAGCTCCGAGGGTGAAGGAGGGTGGAACCGGCACACCACTGCTACCACAGCAACACGGGAAGCTTCCCGTGTTGCCATAATCTATGTGGGAAACTGTGCGTTCATGCTTCTCCTCATGTGATCGCCCTCCCGGCGATGCAGGCAGTGTGAAGCATGCCGGATTCCCCATGCCTCATGGCAAAGTTGAGCACCTCTGTCTCTTGCCACTGGCCATCTGTTCCCTCCCATCACGGTCCATCTTCTGAGATGGCCAGCTATCCCACAAACTTTCCCTGTCGAGTCTATCTTTCCCATGCTTTCCCCCATTTGGGGTTGTGTAACACCTGACTCCGCAAAATGGGCGTGACTCATACAGGGAGATGTGATCTTCCAAATACTTGGACCTGAACCATAGTTTACTACTAGCATACTTGAGCTAAGAGTCATGCAAAGTGAGGAGTCCCCGGTGGTGCAGTGGGTTAAACTCTTATGCCAGTAGAACTGATGACTTGAAGGTTGCTGACCTGAAGGTTGCTAGTTTGAATCCCGGGGAGAGCATGGATGAGCTCCCTCAGTCAGCTCCAGCTCCATGCAGGGACATAAGCGAAGCCTCCCACATGGATGGTAAAAAACATCAAAACATCCAGGCATCCCCTGGGCAACGTCCTTTCAGATGGCCAATTCTCTCACACCAGAAGCGACTTGCAGTTTCTTAAGTCACTCCTGACCTGAAAAAAATGCAAAGGTCAATTTACTTCTAAGGCTGATTTATTTATTTTTTTGAACCCAGAGAGAGATCAAGACACTATAAAAATCATGGTAGTAGTGATCAGTGATTAGGCAAAGCCATGCAATGTAAGTAGGTCATGACCATGATGAAGAATTTGGCAAGAAGGTGTTAAGATTGAAAGAAGAAAGCAGCCACAGAAGTTAGTTCACACTCTGGAATCTAGTGTTAATAATATTTATTTCTATTAGATATACAGTGAGGTGCATATGCAGTGAACCACAAAAAACATAAGCATAATTATTAGGCATGTACGATCCAGAAAAAAATGGTTCTAAACTCTGTTTGAAAGTAGGGGGGCTGGCGCTTCGCTTCTGAAGTCATTTCTGAATTTTGAAGGCAAAAAGTTCAAAACTTTCTGAAACTTCCAAATATTTGTATATACCTTGTTAATGGTGGACGCTCATGTGCATGAAGGAAAACATTACTGTCAATAGGGAAACTTGAGGGGCTTCTCTCTCCCTCATTTTTGAGCTATCCTGATTAAACTTGCTACAGTGGTAGAACACACTGACCACTGTTAGCTCACAAAATTTAATAAGGTTTGACCTATCCTCAGATTTTTGGTGAATGTTCAAAGTTTTTATAAAAAAAATATTTTTAATAATAACAAAAATTTGTTCCTGCTTTGAAAGTGTTATTTCTTGTTTCATTGGGTTGTCTTTACTTTGAAAGTCTTTGTTCTACTTCAGGAACTTTGTTTTTGTGGCTGAAACTTTGTTAAATTTATGAAGACACAATAAACCATAATGTGCTATTTATAGGACAAAGTCTCTTACACAAAGACAAAGTTTTGGCAGTGTAATAAAGTTTTGCCATGTTTTTTATGACAGAACCAATTAGGAAATGACATTTATCAACCAGGAACAGAAATTATATCACACCATCAAACCACTCCTGACAAATTGGCTATCAGCCTCTGAATAAGGAAATCTGTTCCTAGTTAGAAAGTGTTGTTTCCTGTTTGATTGGGTTTCTTGGGGCTGAGAGTGTGTAACTTGCCCAAGAACACCCAGTGGGTTTCCATGGCTGAGTGGGGAATCAAGCCATAATCAGAGTCCAACTCTCAAACCTCTCCCTCCCTCTCCCTCTCCCTCTGTCTCTTTCTCTCTCTCTCTCTCTCTAAATTTCTCATACCTTCCAAGAATTCACTGATAAAAGTTTGGTCAAGATGGTAAATGTTATTAATAAGGAACGAGTGAGGACAAAAGGCGGTGGGGAATATTAAGAGGAGAGAGGAACTGGGACATCTGGGAATTGTAGTTTTAAAGCAGGCATACTCCATAACCCTTACTATTGGGGAAACTTCTGCTCCAGCCCAATGCTTTCTGGGAAATGTAGTTCAGTGCAGACATGTGGCTTCTCCCTTCCCATTAAATAAATGGGGAAAATTCCAGAGGCTCCGTTCTGCCTCATTTTTAAAGGTATTGGGGTGAAACTTGATACAATGGTGGAACAGATTTATCACTCTTTGCCTATCAAGTTTTATATTGTTTCACCCATCCACGATTTTTGGGGGAATTTTCAAAGTTTTTTAAAACAACATTTTTTAAAAGGCTACAAGAATGAGGCCCCTGCCTCTCCCTCCTTCCTCTGTCAGCCCCAATTGGCTGAGAGGCATGCCAACATGTTTGGCTTCACCTCTCAGAGGGCCTTGGTCACAGCTACACATGAAGACATCAGAGACAGAAGAAACGAAGGCACCTTTGGATTCAAATTCTTAATATTAAGAAGGCAGTGAGCAGGTAGGTTGGAACTCACTTCAAAAGTGCTTTAGATCTGAATTAGATCCAAATTTGATGAGCATATGAACAAATCGCACAAGCCTATGTTAAACAGCTCAGCCTGTGAGTGGGAGCATAATGATAAGCAGCAGAAAGTGAACTATTGGCTCAGGTGAGGTTGGCTTCAGGCAGAGAGAAAAAAATCAGGCAAAGAGAAAAAGTTGGTGTTACAGACTGACAAACTGACAAATTGAGGAAAAACAACTCTAAGTCCCATAAGTCAACATACTCAGGGTACCATTTACCATCCTACTATCTTCTAGATGGACGGGTAGAAGTTCAGAGACAGGCAAGGACCTAAATGTAAATCATCATTATTAAGCAGTATCCTTGCCAAACTGTCCTATGATACAGTAACTACATCCACAGAGCCGTTAGGTGTGCAGCAGACAAATGGCAAGCTGGCAAAGTAAGTTACTCAGAAATAACTCATTTTTCTTTACTGCATTTCCATCATAAGGATGGAATGTCAGATGATAGTATGCCTTCAGTCTGTGAATTCAAACCATGAAGATGTTCTTGTGGGCACGCAATGATAATCAGAGGATCAGATGAGCACCTGGCTATTAATCATCACAGGGGTGAGTGTGGTCCCTCTGCTGGTGATCTAAATGTTAAAAGTGACTCCAACAACTGAAACCAGAGAGCATCAGAGAAACAGTAAAAGAGCAAGCCAACAAAGAGTAATCTGACAAAAGAGGAAAAGGGTAGAAGCTGCTGGATTCAAATCTATATATAAAAATGTTCTCTCCATTTATACCTTAATACAAACAGCGAAACTACAAAACCCAGAACCATGAAACTTGGCAACAAAACACATGGTCCTCCCTGCTGCGTTTAGATGACAAAACGAAAACACAATTCGAAGTCCATGTCCCTCAAAACCCCAAAATCCTAAAACAGCAAACTGCACATGCACGGAGCAGGCCCCAGCCCCCACCCCTGGAAGACATACGGATATTACAGGCAGCAGTGCGCAAGCAGCCCAACCGCTGAGCCAGACGGCTTACTTCACTCAAGGGAGGATGATGAGGCAGAGAAAAAAAGGGTGAAAGCTTTCCCCATCTCAAGCTTTCAGAAACTTGAAACTAATCCGTGAGGGACATTTGGACAATAATGGGAACGCGCGGGGGGGAGGGGGGGAAGGAGGGTGGGCGAACTACAACTTCCACAATCTCTAACCACCTATTAGGGACAATGGGAGAGGATTGGGATTGTGGCAGTCCTACATCAAATACTACAACAAACCAGGCCCATTTAGGCAGTCATGGCGGCGTCGCATCTAGAAACCCCTCTCTTCACCACTGCTTTTTCAAACCCCACTCTTCACTCCTCCCTCCCTCCCTCTTCCGTACTCATATGTCCTCTCCAACTCCCAGGACTGCTGGCATGGCTTATTACAAGCAGGCCCATTTAGGCAGTCATGGCGTCGTCGCATGTAGAAACCCCTCTCTTTGATGCTGCTTCTTCAAACCCCACTCTTCGCCCCTCCCTCCCTCCACCGTACTCCTACCTCCTCCCCAACTGCCAGGACTGCCGGCATGGTTTTTTACAAACAGGACCATTAAGGCAGTCATGGTGGCATCGCATCTAGAAACCCCTCTCTTCGACGCTGCTTCTTCAAACCCCACTCTTCACCCCTCCCTCCTCGATACTCAAACCTCCTCTCCAACTCTCAGGACTACCGGCATAACTTTTTACAAGCAAGCCCATTTAAGCAGTCATAGCAGCGTCAGGACCAGGGGGAAAAGGAAGGGATGGGAGGCTCTAAGGCATTGTGGGAGTTGAAGTCCAAAACACCTGGAGGGCCCAAAACGGGAATTCTAGACAGGAAACAATAAGAGCCAGCTAACATCTCCCAATAAAGGATTCCCCCAGGTAATAACCAGCCAGACCGTGAGACTGCAAGGCTATTCAATCCTAATCAAGGAGTGCAATTGCAACATTCACATCTGCCTCAAGCACACAACAGTTCTTTCCCCCACACTGGACATTCCACAAATATATAAACCCCTTTGTTGCCCAGCTTTATTAACACTGAAAAACTTACAGCTTCAAAGCTAGGCTGCTTCCTATGACACAGCAACACTGCTTAGAATAGGATAATCTTGAGTCCACACTACCATATAATCCAGTTCTGTGGGGATATTATGCAGCTGAGTAGAATGGGCCTCATAGAAACCAGTTCTTACCAGATAATATAAGATTATATATGTGATAATATTTAATAAATACTGTGATATAATATACAGAACAATATAATCTCCAAAATCAGGACAGTAAATAAAGAGCAACACTCTGAAAACAGGGAAATTCAAGAAAGGATACAACCATTGCCAGCTAACACCTCCCAACAAAGGATTACCCCAGACAGGAACTAGACAGGCTTTGAACCTGCAAGGCCATTAAAAGATAATCAAGGTGACCAAATACAACATTCATTCTTGCCTCCAACAGACAAGACTTCTTTCTCCCACAGGTATATTATTCCACAGGTATATCAACCACACTTGCCTGCCTGTTTCTAACCTACAGAAATCCATAGAAAATGGACATAACCTGGCTCCCAGCATTACAAATATCTAAAACCAGGACAGTAAATAAAGAACAACACTCTGAAAACAGGGGAATTCCAGAAAGGAAACAATCAGCCCAGCTAACACCTCCCAACAAAAGAACTCCCCAGGGAGGTATCAGCCAGACATTTAGGCTACAAGTCCATTACATGCTAATCAAGGTGGCCAATTGATTATGCCACAGCAACGTGTGGCCGGGCACAGCTAGTAAGCTATAAATCCATGGGTCAACACAGTCATTTTGCCACTTGCTGGTACTTACTACTTCAGTCTAGCACTGAGCTGATACATGAAGTCAGAAATAAAGTAGTAAAGAAGCAGTCAAGTTTTTTAAGATACATAATTGTGAAGCCTTGCCAGACTAGCCATACCCTGTGTTGGCACAAGAGCACAACTCATGAATAGCAAACAGTATCTTGAGATACCATTATGATGGAAATGCAGTAAAGAAAAATGAGTTATTTCTGAGTTACTATGCTGAAGAAATGCAGATTTATAAGGAAACTTCAGTCAAACAAACACTGACAGAATAGTGTTTGCTTCCTCAATGAGATAAGAGGTTTAAGGAAGAGGTAGCCTAGGGGTGGAGGATTCACTTGTAGTAAGACAAATTGTTCTACCAACTTATTTCCTACCATTAAAAATATTGGCAGAGATCCTACTTCAAGGAAGTTGAATACAACTTTATATTCAGAGAAATAATTGTGCACTAATAAATAGCAAGGAGCCCTGGTGGCAAAGTGTGTTAAAGCGCTGAGCTGCTGAACTTGCAGACCGAAAGGTCCCAGGTTCAAACCCCAGGAGCGGCGTGAGCGGCCGCTGTTAGCTCCAGCTTCTGCCCACCTAGCAGTTCGAAAACATGCCAATGTGAGTAGATCAATAGGTACCGCTCTGGCAGGAAGGTAACGGCGCTCCATGCAGTCATGCCAGCCACATGACCTTGGAGGTGTCTACGGACAACACCGGCTCTTCGGCTTAGAAATGGAGATGAGCACCAACCCCCAGAGTCAGACATCACTGGACTTGACATCAGGGGAAACCTTTACCTTTAATAAATAGCAACATTGTACAATATAATGTGAAAATAAAATTTAACTGTATATCTGCAGATGCAACACATAATACACAAGATATAACTTCATGTACAAGATACATGTACACTAGTTCCACATTCACAACTCTGCTTCCACAATCTTTAATTGAACACGGACTTTTGCATTGCAGAATAATATCTAGTCACTTCTGTATGGGATCTTATGCATGTGTAAATCATTAACAGGATACCACTCACCTTTTTTCTTGGTATTCTAGTGGTTGTCACTAGTGGCGTTCTCAGGCAACATGTACACCTGCTTGCAGAATTAGGTTAACCTGTGATGGCATTTTGAATGCTCGTGCACAGATGGAACATTCCCTTATAGCCGCAAAAATTCTTCAAACCCACTGGATTGATCTCAGTTGCTACTCCTGATTGCAGCTGGAGCAACAGTAGGAAATAATAGATGACTCTTCTTTCTCTTGCATTCATTTTTAATTTCAATTGATGGTGACCTGCCCTAAGATATGAGGATTCCCCTGGTATACAAGACCATTGCAAAACATGCAGCATACTTTCTTGTCAAAGAAGGTTGTGCCCAGGGTTTCTGCACTTAACTACTATATTCTTAAACTGATTTTAATTATTGACACAAAAACAATTCAAGTAGAATTAAAGATTAACTGAGTATGGACCATATTTATGCCCAGAGGCTCTTATATAATTTCTGTCCATCTTTCACAAATATTGTATTTCTTTATTAAAGGTAGGTACAAAATATAACAAAAAGATGCCCTTTGTACCAATTGGGCACCGTATCATTGCTGAGAAATGTTGTACAATTGGTCAGAACACACAAAACAGCATCCAGCTGTGCCAAAGTCACAGTTATCAAACTAACAATGTTAGAAAATCCTCCAGGGTTCTGGCAACAAGAAGGGAAAAGTACAGGTGTTTGCTGACAGCCCACATATTTTCACCGGGAGCTAACCCGCCTCTCTTATGTTCTTACCTTCCATTTACTATTTCTGAGTGTAAAGGTTACACATTTCAGAAAGCAAACAAAACAAGAGACTATGCCCACACATCATGGAGCATCCTGACTAGCTTTTTCAAACATTTACCAGGAGAATACAGCCACTAATCTTCCAATATAACCATACATGGGGAATTCTCTTTAAGGAAACATGCAGCATTGTACTGTCCTTATTTGGCAAAAGATCTATTGAAAATTGAAACTAATAATAAAAGTCAATATTCTACATTAGAATTGGATATCATAATTCAGTTTTCTGCACATGTATAAGTCTAGAAATGTTAGTCAACAAATCAACCCTAACTGTCTGTATTGACTTATGTAAGGGTCGATGAACTTTACCTTAACTCTTATAAAAAAGAACCATCCTCTTCTCTGAACAGAGTTCTGAAAAGAAGCACTTAGTCCATCATGGGATAACCTAAAAGAAGCACCAACTCCCTCCCCTCACTCTGTTATGAAACCACTTCTGACTTTTTTGAATATCCTGGCAAGGAAATGGTAGAAGTGGGGTGTCTGGCTCCCTAGAGTGCACTAGTGGTTTTGCCTCTCTGTAGAATAACCCTCAACATGTCCATGGATCAAATCAAAATCTGTAATTGTGGCCCCAAAACCTGCCCTTGACTTATACATGAGGCTGGCTTATACATGAGCATAAACAGTAATTGTGTTAGGCAATGCTTGAAGATATTACATGTGTAACTATATACACAGTAAAATGTCCATATATATGTGCATAAAAAACACACCCAAAGACAAAGCATGAAAAATGCATTCAAATGGAATGTCTATTTAAAACCCTACTTTCCAAACTTTAAACTGAATGTAGATGTCCCACATTAGACAACAATGTCTAACTGCTTCTGTAATAGACCTCAACTGGATAGCAGACAACATATAGTATTGTATTGTCCTAACATTTTGAAGGAGAAAATCCAAGCAATTTCTATACATAAATATAATCTTTTGAGCAGAAAAACCTGGTTTCTCTACTGAAAATACTGTAATGAAGGACTTGTTTGTATGTGGTTGATTGACACAGAGAGCAACTTTTTATGTACAGGAAACAGTATGCCCCAATATTATTTCCAATATATAATCCAATCTTATGCAAATTTCCCACAGAGTAAGTCACACATTGTAAATGTGATTCAAAAATTACTTGGTTTTGAAGACTTTCTCAAAGCCGGGAAAAAAAATTACCTATTGAGTTTTTAGAGAACAAAATTATTGAAGAATCACATCCCTATTGCTACTGTCAGGCCAGGAAGTTTGACATCTCAGAAATCCCTCCTGAAGCTGCCAGAGAAGTGGCCTCTGTATGGGAGGAAAGGAAGAATGCTTCCCCATGCCCAGCTGAATCAGATCCCAGTTGTTCCAAAGGCTCTCTGCCATTTCATCTTGCTCATTGTACTGGCAGCCACCTCACTTCTGTCCACTCTATTTACTTGTAGCCCTGGAACCTCCAAATCACAAAAAAACCCCAAAAAAACCAATTAGGTTATGCAAAAATAGGAGGACAACACTGGCTAGTGGCAATTTAATGGTGGTATTATTCATAAAGATGAGTCAATGAATAGATTAATGTCAGAAAGCAGAAGTGGACAGCAAGTGTGGAATCTACTATACATTAATATGCATGTTCCATAACAGGGTATACTTTCTTATGGAACTCTGTGTTTTTCCTTCTGTCACACATAAACTGGACTGTGGTTGTCATTGCCCACACAAGTCTAAATAACTTGAAGATCTTTGTGGCTGATAGGGGAATGGGGATAACTGACCAGAAGGTCAGGAGGTTGTCTGGGGCAATTAGAAAATGATTAAGCAACGAATTTTCTGCAATTCTTGTTTTGCAGTCTGATTATGAGCACACTGGAATCCTCCAGCAGTGCAATCTGTGATAAGCATCTTCAGGATATTCCCTTAGTAGAAACGCTTGCTTGGTAAGGATATCAATTTGAACCAAGTTCCTTAAGGCATTTTTCTCTGCTCAAAGAAATAATGACTGGACCACTCAAAGAAGTGGTCTTTCTTTCCCCCGTTTCTCATAACTATTTCCCAATCTCTTGTCAAGCTGGCAAGTTGTTTTTGCTTGAAGCTGGAATATGGCTCATTAGCAGAATGGCAAAGGTACATTTGGCAATGTCAATACAGCTTATGAGCTCTCCATCTCCTAGTTAGCTTTGCAACTTTGGGATCGCAGTTAGGTATCAAAAAAGTGGAAAAAATATTTGTAGAGTTCATATGGCAAATAAGCATGGACTGAATTCATTTATAGGAAAGAAAACAGACTATATTAATTGCTTTTGGACAAATCTAGGGTTTCTTCCAGATGAAACTGACATAGGTTTTGTAATGAAACTTATAATGAAACCTATAATTTGTAATGCACAGATGGAGAAATATTTCCCTTTCTCTTTGCACTTGATTTTGAAATTGAATTCTACAGGGAGACACCAAATGCATTTAAAAACAACAACATCAAGCCACCTGGGAAATAACTGATGTTTGAAATCCCTCTGGAAAATTCTATCAATCTGCACAAAAGGGGATCTGCTATCATCAGGAGATTTATCGAACTATACATTCCTCCAACAGTTATGGATGAGGAAATGAACCAGCTTTTAACGTCCATGAATAATATTCACAAACTAGAGAATGTGTTGCAAAAATGTCAGGATTTATTTCTTACCTCGTTATTTCATTTTTTCCCCCACTTCTAAATCTGTATCATCCCTTTGCTGTACTTAGTGGTGCAGGTGGCAAATATCTCATTAAAATATAGATGTATTAAAGAGATGACAAATGTTTTTTATTTTTAATTTCTTAAGGTTAAAATTCCATATTTGCGGTAGTTAGTGTATTCACAAATTTCAGAACAGTTCTTGTAAAACTATTTAAAATGAATAAAGAAACCAAAAACAGTGATTTCTTTTGCAAGCTCTTTATGTGGTTGTAGAAGATATATGATGGACTGGCAGGCTATACTATAGCAAACTGGTCAACACTTTGAAAAAGGAATACTTACAAAAAAAAACCATGCAACAGAAACTAGTTTGTCAGTACTTTGAATGATGAATATAATAATACAAAACGAGAACAACACTGCCCATTTGAAATAATAACATGAGCACCATTTTGAAAATGGACCTAGGATATGATATAGCCTGGCTCTCTCAGTTTGACAATAAAAAGTAATAGTTGTAATTTCTGTTTCTGATGTACATGTTCAGAGGAACCAGAAATATGGTTTTTGCACATTTCCTACTGGGTGAGGTTGGAAGAATTTAAACACATTTTAAACATATTTATAACAACAATATTATTATGCAAAATATGGTATTTTCTGCACAAAATACAAAACCTCAGTATATTGTCAGGAAAATACATTGGGTTTCTTTGCACAGAAATATTATATGCCCTCTCCCCTTTCTTGCATTTAATGCTAATGACCAATATTGTAATCTCCCTGCTCTGATGTAAGAGCAAAATATTCTGCAGCTTCTGAACACATTTCACCCTTCCTTCGCAAGAATGAGAAATTGTTTTCCAAAGTATTTCTGGCCAACTTTCACTCTTAAAAAAGCAGAGAGGAGATATGTAAAATTTATTGATCAATTCACTTGGATTTTTAATCATATCAATGATTAAATTCTATGTTTTAGTTTTTGTGATATATTTTGGTTTTTTAAAAATCTTCAGTGGGGAGGTAGGCCTGTTTCCAAAATTAAGCAATGTAAACAATAGCAGTTTTTCACATTATAAGAAAATGTAGTATTTAAAAAAAAAAGCTGAAAGATCACTATTACTACAGTTAATTTAGCAAGAGATAGGAAGGCAACTATTTGGAAATGCACAATTTCTTAAATTCTCTAAGGGAAAGTTGTACATAAATGTTATGAACACTTTATTATTGTTGTTGTTGTTGTTGTTGTTGTTGTTGTTGTTGTTGTTGTTACATTATTGATGTATATGTATGTAAAGGTATGCCACCAAATTTCAAATAAGTTTTCATAATAGATTCTGTTCATTAGCAGAGAAGGGTAGCAAAACTGGAAAATTAAGGGGACATCTACACTGACCATTTAATGTAGTTTCAAACTGGTATTGAAGAAAATGGGTTTTGCTGTGCAGATGATTACACAGGAAATACTTGAACCATTTTGAGCCTTGGATAGTGATTATACAAATCACACTGCACTGATGCATATTAAGAGCTTTCTTTCATGTGCTTTTCTGGGAGTTTGTTGTCTGGCCACCAGTTTTAATCTAGCTTTGAACTGCACTAAAGGTCAGTGCAGATGGGGCCTAAATCTAACTTCACTTGATCAGTTTTATCACTGACACTTAAAAAAAATCACATAGCCTTCACAGATGGATCAGAGGAGGAACTGAATATGTAGAACTTCTAGTTCATCATCCATCTATGGATATATTGATGGACGCTGTGTGATCATGAATATGAAACGGTTATGGATAAGTAACTTTTTGTATTCATGATTGCTGCTTAAATGCAATTTTGACACTATTGCCACGATCATAACTCATCCTTCAATCTTCTTTATCAAGCATCAACTGCATAGGGAGAAGAAGGTCCATTCTGCTGGCTATCGGAACAGAGTTGAATGATGTTTCCATCAGGCTTAAATGGGTAGACCCAGAAGAAGTCGTTAACTACTTAACTTCTGTCCAATTTCTCCTAATTGAATGCATTTTGTTCATTATATATTTTAAAAAAATCAATGCATTATGAGTACACGTTTTCCTAATGTACATATTTTTGTATGCAAATGTGATAAATGCAAATAACCCGGGATAGATGTGTTAGGTTTGTGTGCAAACTGAATCCATTTCTTCCCCATGCCTAGGATTACACAAAACTTTTTCTCCATACAGTTATGTCTAATGAAGTAAGTTTTGGGAGAAGGAATGAGTTACAATTGTGGAAATAGTGTCAAGATCATGACTCAATAGTGATTGTTAATATAAAATAGTTGCCCAGGTTTACTCATCCATAGGGTTTTGCATTCATGATGGCTACTTAGCTACTATTGTGACACTATTGTCCCTCCCAATTTACTTTACCAGGGATCTGCTCCATGGGGGAAAAGAAATCTGGGTTTAGTCCAGGAGAGGTTGCATAATTAAATTCTACCTGGCCTAATCCCCCCCTCCCACACACACATACAGATCTGATGGAAATATAAATTCACATACTTAACTAAGCAATTGATACAGTATTCTGACCAAGGTTACAACAATCTAAATCTCTGTCTTAACACATTTCATTTCACCTATTTAATTCGGGGGGGGGGGGATATTGTGTAATAAAAGGGTGTGGATCATGTAGAAAAGGTATATATAGATATTGGACTGGAGCTTCTATACATCTTTGACAGCACAGACTATGGTACAGAAGAATAGGAAATAAGATCTAATGTTAGCATAACATTCATAAATTGCCCATCCCTGATTTAGAACATAAAAAACTAAAAATTTGTATGCTATGAAGCTTATGCGTAGCAGGCAGGAACATGGGGTGTCCTTGCTTCATTAATATGCATTAAGTAAATAATGCTTTGATAATGAATTGCATATGTTTTAGAGCATTCAATTGCCTTGCTGATTTAGATTTAAACTCACATGGAGATACTTTGTGCACAATGGCTTAGGGAGGTATAAAATATGTAAATGCATTTATTCCACCTTTTTACCAATTCTCCTTGCAATTTCTCCAGATTTGTATTGAATCAATCATGACAAGGCTTAGATCATTTTCTGAAGAAAGCAGAATATATTGTGTTTCCTTTATTTGATTTATACACTGACACACGCCACCCAGGTTTTCAGTGCAATTAGATATTCATTACTCTCCAAGAGTCCTAGGAAACTACAGATTTTGTCTGGTGGCAGTTTCAGAGCAGATAAAAAGTGCACTAACATTTTCTCAGTTCAGATTCCTCCCCAGTTCCAGATTCCTATTTACTCTGAAGTGGGATAAGGTAAAATTTGGACTGGTGTACAAAGTTGAAGAAAAAAATGGTTTAATGTTTTGTTAGTTATATCAGACTTCCCACTATTTATACAAATTCAGATTTTTTTTCTAGCCATTGGCTATCCTCCAAATAAACAGACAAAAATATTTTTCTTTGAAAGACTAATGCCAAATTTCAGAAGGATCCTAGGCTTCATGGTAATTGTGGCTGTGGTTGTGGCTGAGGAATGATGTCATTAGAAAGTGGTCAAATTCTTGTTCATTTGGTTAATTTACTGCAAAATATACAAAACAGAACTAATTTAAATGCATTACTGCTTAAGGACCAGAGCAGAGCTCAGTTCTGTGAAATAGCTTCCCCAACTAAAAAATCTAACCCTGGATGCTTGTACATGGACACAATATCCCAGGGTCAATCTGGAGTGCTGCAATCCTCTGGATAGCTTCTACCACCAGTTCCTAGGCCTCTGGAGAGGCAGGAAGGAGTCCTGACTGCCCAGCTATGTTGAACCGATCATCCTTGTATCGCAGCCAATGTAAATTTAGGCAACAATCCCGAAGCTGTGAGATACTCCGTATCAACAGAGGCTAGTGACTCTGATGTCATTCAGACAGTGAATTCCCTCAAGGTTTTAGTTAATATTTAAAATTAACTTAAGCTTAAGTTTAAATAACTAATTTGGAGATATAGCCCAGAACTTCTGATAGTTATTTTTTTTTAAAAAAAAATGTACTGAAATTCAGAGGTTTACTTCCCTGTTAACACTGAAGTCAGAAACTTCTGAAGCAGGGAGTGAGTGGAAACATGAAACCAGTGATCACGTTCAGCCTTGTAAGTCAATAAAATTAATAAGGCTTTAATAAAAGTTGGAAGAGGGCACAGGTAGTGAATAGACAATTAAATAGATAGCTGGATATACAAAGGTAGAACAATATCAATGGGGTAGGTGTCAGAAGAAGGAGCTGATGGAATAAGTTAATAACATGAGCTAGCAAGTGTCAATGGCTTATCTGCACTGTGATGGAGCAGTGTTGGAAGAAAGGGTAGGAAAGAAGTGGAGAAGGCCATCAATCTAACCACAGTGTCCCCAGGTCAGACAGGGATCTTCTGGCTCATCTCCTTAAAGAGTACATGAGAATCTACCTGGAGTTTTCCTATAAACACTAATTGCTTCAGTATCTATTAAGGCTATTTCCGGAAACACCCCCCCCCTGCCCCCCATTCACTTTTGGGTGAACTAAACCCAGGAGAAACATTACAAAGTATTATCAGAGAATGGTAGGTATTCCTCAACATCTCACTGAGTAATATTCCAGCTCTATTTTGCAGATATAAGAGAGAAGTGGAAATTAGAGTAAATGGGAATGTCTTTTTCTTCTTGAAGGATTCTCTGAATGCCGTCTAATTCGTGTGTAAATCTTCTTTTTAATAGATTTGGAATGGAAAGAGACAAGTCTACTTCCTGTGTCGAAATGAACAGGAGTATGTAGAATGGCCTGTGAGTGGCAGAGACCCAGTTTGAGCCCAACCTCCACCAATGAGGCAAAGAAGGAGGGTGATGCATATTTGCCGCTAAGTATCAAAAGTTACCTGTGGAAGTGGAGGTAGAAATGTATCTTTTCTACAATGAGAGAACAGGCTTGTTACTGTTGCTTTCCTGTTTGGTTACAAAATCCTAAATCAGGATGCTGGAAAATGACTTTCTCAGTATGCATGAGCAGATATATATCTCATCCCTTTGTACTGTCATGTTGCTAGTCTAACAAGCTGAAAATGTGAGTGTGAAAGCAGAAGACATTTTGGGATCACAGAAACAGGCAGCAAATTTATTACTGAGACCTACTTCCTTGACAATCTGTAAAAGTTGAATTTGACCTCTTTGGGGATATTTTTATTTGGCAAATGATGATTTTTTTTCTTTCTTTCCTTTTTATGATAAAATCTTCTGCTATTGCTGTGTCACTGTTCTTAATAGGATTACTCAGAATATTGTTTCAATTTTTTATTACTTGAAGCAGTTATGTTTTGAGAAAGCATAATCCAATATTTAGGGGTGGGGGAATACTCTTTTGGACTACAATCCCACAGCCCATAATTAAAAATGGTGGGAAATAATAGGGGTAGATTAGCTCCCGTAAAAATAGTTTCAAACCCCCCTCCTTTCGCATGCACCTTATGGCAATGTACTGCTACAAATCACTTCTTGGTTGGTTTTCCTTGGTTGGTTGATTCCAGAGGAGCTCTGTTCAATACAAATAGCCTGACTGACACAAATAATTGTGTTGTCCAACACAAGAGGAGTACCATGACAGTTGTATTAAATAATGGTTGGAATTATGTTGTTGTCAAGCACACATAACTCAGATTTATGCATGAATGTGTCTTTTTCTTGGGATAGTCCAGAAGGCACTATTAACAGCTTAATGTGCAATAAATGATTAGAAATTTATGTGATTGACAAATGGAAAGGCCTTGTATTATGATTTGAATTGCGTGATTTTAATTGTTGTTTTAATAATTCATATTTTAATTGCTTGGATTTTAATTGTATTTGTTTATTCAATGGACTTATATGCATATGGCATCAAATTGCTTCCTGTTGTAAGGCTGCCCTGAGTTCCCTTTGGGGTGAGAAATGCGGGGTACACATGCGGGAAATAAATAATGTACACCATTTTGAAAACCTCTCCCCACTACCATAAGGCAGCTATGAAACTTTCTGGACTGGAATCATCCTAAACCCACTCACCGGTCAGAGCAGGAGGAGGGAGGGAGGTGAATGACTCAAGGAACTAAGAAATGGGCCATATTGGGTGCAAAGGGGAAAGAAGAAAAGTGGAGATGGAGAACAACTTCATTTTTCTTCCCCTTGTGACTATGACAGGTGGTTTCCTGGAGTGCATTTGCACTGTAGAATTAACACAGTTTGACACCACTCTAATTGCTATGGCTTTTGGGATTTGTAGCCTGATGAGGCACCAGCACTCTTTGGCAAAGAAGACTAAAGACTTTACTAAAGTACAACTCCCATTATTCCATAACAATGAACTATGACAATTAAAGTAGTGTCAACCTCCAGCTCATATGAAGAACCTCATATAAATAGGAGAAATCTAACCTCATTATTTCACATAGAGTGGAGTAGGATTGGCAGACTGAAAACTGTAGGGCTTCTGTACCTTTAATGGTGGTGTAGAAGAAGAAATTGTCTAAAGTATTATTTGTCAAACCTCCAGATTACTAGCATCAACTACTAGAATAGATCATTAAAGGTACAGGATTTGTCTCCACTTTTCACTCTAACAACCTTAGCCACAAAAGCACACCTTTTCCTCTGCCTACAAATAAGGTAGATAGTTTTGACTGACTATTTCTTATTATACAAAATGTAGTTAACGAATGAAGGAGCCAGCATGCTGTAGTGGTTTGACTATGACTCTGGGAGACCAGGAGTTGAATTCCAATCAGGTATGAAACCCACTTGGGCATGTCAAACTCTTTTAGCCTCAGAAGAAGACAATAGCTGTCAGACCCTAGGCAGCGGAGCACCAAGAACCAGACACAGAGGCCAATATCTATCTAATATCTTTATTAAGTAAATATATAAAAGTAATAAAAACAAGTGAAGAATATAGTTCAGAAGCTGACCTATCAAATGAGGTCAAATAAAGTCCAGAAATGTATTGTCCAATAATTGATATTAGAGTTCAAAGTTTTAGATCCAGTAACCGAAACACACACTATTGCCAAGCAATAGTGTGGGGAAAGCGCCCAGAGTCTTTGAAGTCCAAGGTAGCTTGAGAACAAGGCTGGAAACAAACTTGAATCATTAAACAAGGTCCGTGACTAGTAACAAGGCGAAACAGAGATTCTAAGAACAAGGTCCGTGGCTAAAAAACAAGACTAGACCAATCATGAATACTTGATCCGTGAAGCAAGGAACTGGGGTTGCGGACTTTGCGAAGTCCACACAAGGCTGGAAACACGAAGTTGCTTCTGGAGCTGCTCAGTTGACTCCGCAACAATTCTAACGTGCCAGGCACCTATATTGGGGTCTCGTTTTCCCGCCAAACAGGTGTTCAGCATTCTCTTTCCCTAGAGAACAGGGAACGAAACCTAACTTTGCAGATGTGAGACTCTCTGGATTTTCCCAGGGGAAACATGGCTAATTAGTGTCTTGTTTGGCAGCAATTCTTAAACTCCTGCGAACCCGCTCTTTAACTCCCCTGTCTGCAGTAAAGGAATGTCTCCTAGCGAAGGGAGGTGAGAGCTGTTCAAGGTCGGTTTTAATTGGCTTTTGGGCAAGAACATCAACATCAGGCATTTGGAAGGAGTCCGGCTGTTGTTGATCCGGAGAAAACCCCATGTTTTCATCCTCATCTGCCACAGTGACACTAGGAATGGGACTACAAGGCCCATGAGGCATCACAATAGCAAAATTCTTCTGAACAAATCTTGCCAAAAAAAGCCCTATGGTAGATGTGTTTCAGGGTCACCATAGGCTAGAAGCAACCTGGAGACACACAACAATAATGTTATTGAGTGAACATAGTTCAGTTTTATATTTTTTTTCAGTGTCATTAATCTCATAGGATGATTAAGCACACCTTAGGAAGGAGATGAAAAAGGAACCTAGACATCCACTTGAGCATGGAGGGTATCCAAGAAATCAAGATTCATATGTGGCCTGAAGACCCAAAACTCTGGATGCAGGAAAACTGGGGGTGAAAATTCCTTGTAAGGTAGGAAGAGATATCTGAGAGCAGAATAAAACATCATAATGACTAAAAAGGATGGGGACCAGTATATCTAATAAGATTCACAGAATCAAAATCTATGGGCTTCACAGGTGTTCTGCAGAACGTCTTCAAAATTTCCCATGTGAAATACTGCACCTGGAATCTTTTCCAGACTACTTTGAGAAATTATGAGATTTACACAGAAAAAAAAAACAGCTGCAACTCATTTTCTGTGAAGTGTGCATAGCCCTATAGATATTTTCACACTGCCACTGATAGCAGCAGGAGATGAAAAAGAATTCAACAAAATTAACATGCATTTGAAACTGCAAGCCTTCTGTTATGGGGCAAAAACAGTTATACAATCAAACTGCTTTTGTTTATTGCAAGTGAATTTGACTTTGGAGAGATAATTGACCATTGAAGCTTCATTTCCTTTTATGTATACCTCAGCTTTCCACTAACAAAGCACTTAAGGCAGTTAACAATAATAAAATACCAATTTAAAACATAATCTTGATGTAAACATAACCTAAAACAAACAAATTAACAGTAATAAAAAATATGGCCAATACTTAGGCAGTTAGGCTGCTTCTTCTCTTTATTAGCAAACTAGCTTAAAGGTTTGTTTAAATAAAATGAAATGGATTTATTTGTGAATGTTTGAACTGTATTGGTTCATTGGAATATTTCAGTTTTTTTATTTAAATAAAGTCATTGACAACCCTGCCCAACCAAATCGTCCAAGGAACAATCCACAAATTTTGCAGATTTCTGTCAGTTCAGTTCTTGAAGTAAAAGGTAATGGAGGATAATTTGTACTGTTTGGCATTGTGAATGAAAGAAAGCAGAATAGAAGGAAAATAATTTGTATTCAAAGCTGTTGGTCGCACTCGGTGAGTATGGCTACCTCCATATTGGTCCTGCCAGTGGAGGCTCACCATAAAATCCCCTGCCCCAAACCACAAATGTATACCACTCATTCAACCCCTGTTTATCCATCTTTATCATGATGATTCGAGAACATCCCATCTACTTTCCATTCCCTACTGTAATTATGTTGCCATATTATTTTTCTATTTACTGTTAATATTTTAAGGCAGTGGTAGCCAAACTTTGGTCCTCCAGGGTTTTGGATATCATCTCCCAAAAACCATAGTCAACTTGGTAAACAAGATAAGAAATCAGGAAACTGAAATCTAAAACACAGGCATGGAATAAATATTTTAGAATATGGTTTTGTTTTTTAAAAAATGTTTTTGTATATTGAGAAATGCTAACGAAAAGAATCCTGGACAAAAAATATTTGCAGTTTGTGAGTTAATCTACTCAATATTTCATGTGGAAAATAATATTTCAATACAGAACTATTAATTGCTGGAAAGAAAATGTTTCCTGCACAGAAAATGCTGTTTTCTACACAAAATAAATTTGTATGAATTTTTTACATAATAAGTTTCAAATTGCAAATATGATTTGAAAACTGTGGTTTTCAAAGATGATCCCCCTGGAGGGGAAAAATGGCCGATATTGTTCATTGCTACTTTTAAGAAGAAACTTGGTGAAGAATTACATCCCTACCAAAATATCTGGAGGACCAAAGCTTTGGAACCACTCTTTTAAGATGTTTTAAGATTTATTATTTATTTCAGTATCTTATTGTAAAAATATTTATACCCTGACCTATATCCAAGTATCTCAGTTTGATGTGCTTTACTATTGGCTAGCAAAGAAGGCAAAAGTTATAGAAGAAAAAGGAATAAAAATGATCCTCCATGCTGTAGGATGTAGAAGACCATGCTAACGCAAGAATATCAAGGCTAAGTTCACATAATAGGCTATGACATTACAGTAGCCATCTGCTGGTATACTTTTATATTGAAATTAGAAGATGATTACAAGAATACAGCAAATAAACAACTACTTTCAAGAAGCAATAGGTAACTGTGTATAAAAGACATTTGAAAAAACGAGGTGTATGTATATTGGTATGTGCAAAGAAATGGGTATGGCTCCTTGCCCTTACACATAGAAGGCAAGATTTGCATTATTCAGTTATCTGAGCATCAGTCAGCCACCAAGATGTTAGAGGGTTTGCACATACCTTTCTGCCATGGGAACAGGATTGTCAACTTAAAAAGTGTCATGTGCTAATCAAAAAAATAAGTACAACACAAAGAATAGAAGGCCCAATAGCAAGCAGCCAAGCACTCCAGCACACCCAGACCTCTCCCCCGCTCCTTCTCCAAAGCGGATTAAAGCGGCCCATTGTAAGCAGCAGCCAAGCACTCCAGCACACCCAGACCTCTCCCCCTAGTTCTCCAAAGCGGATTCAAGCGGCCCATTGCAAGCAACAGCCAAGCACTCCAGCACACCCAGACATCTCCCCCGCTCCTTCTCCAAAGCAGATTAAAGCGGCCCATTGTAAGCAGCAGCCAAGCACTCCAGCACACCCAGACCTCTCCCCCTAGTTCTCCAAAGCGGATTCAAGCGGCCCATTGCAAGCAACCAAGCACTCCAGCACACCCAGACTCTCCCTCGCTCGTTCTCCAAAGCGGATTCAAGCGGCCCATTGCAAGCAACCAAGCACTCCAGCACACCCAGACCTCTCCCCCGCTCCTTCTCCAAAGCGGATTCAAGCGGCCCATTGCAAGCAACCAAGCACTCCAGCACACCCAGACCTCTCCCTCGCTCGTTCTCCAAAGCGGATTCAAGCGGCCCATTGCAAGCAACCAAGCACTCCAGCACACCCAGACCTCTCCCCCGCTCCTTCTCCAAAGCGGATTCAAGTGGCCCATTGCAAGCAACCAAGCACTCCAGCCCACCCAGACCTCTCCCCCGCTCCTTCTCCAAAGCGGATTCAAGCGGCCCATTGCAAGCAACCAAGCACTCCAGCACACCCAGACCTCTCCCCTGCTCCTTCTCCAAAGCGGATTCAAGTGGCCCATTGCAAGCAACCAAGCACTCCAGCACACCCAGACCTCTCCCCCTAGTTCTCCAAAGCGGATTCAAGCGGCCCATTGCAAGCAGCCAAGCACTCCAGCACACCCAGACCTCTCCCCCGCTCCTTCTCCAAAGCGGATTCAAGCGGCCCATTGCAAGCAACCAAGCACTCCAGCACACCCAGACCTCTCCCCTGCTCCTTCTCCAAAGCGGATTCAAGCGGCCCATTGCAAGCAGCCAAGCACTCCAGCACACCCAGACCTCTCCCCCGCTCGTTCTCCAAAGCGGATTCAAGCAGCCCATTGCAAGCAACCAAGCACTCCAGCACACCCAGACCTCTCCCCCGCTCGTTCTCCATGCTTGCCCCCTCCAAAACATTCGACACCATTCGAAAAATTGGCAATCAACAGTTTTGTTGAAGTTAACAATGTTGTAACTAGTGGAGTGGGAAATAATATTTGCAGGTATGTACAAAAACAGCATGAATTGTTTTCCCACTTGAAAAAGGTTGATGAAAACTGGTCCTTGAAGAGGAAAGAGATTTTCCCAAAGCTTCCATGAAGATTACTGATTAGGCCTTCTATTCTTTGTGTTGTACTTATTTTTTTGATTAGCACATGACACTTTTTAAGTTGACTTGACAATCCTGTTCCCATGGCAGAAAGGTATGTGCAAACCCTCTAACATCTTGGTGGCTGACTGATGCTCAGATAACTGAATAATGCAAATCTTGCCTTCTATGTGTAAGGGCAAGGAGCCATACCCATTTCTTTAAACCTATATCCCAGGATCTAGTTTCAGATTATCTGATTTAAACTGGATTATATGAGTTCTCTCTGCAGATAATCTGGGATAAGAAGAAAAGTGATGGATCTGGACCAAGCTTGGCACACACCAGCTGTGAATCCTAGGGGGTTTTTGGATGGTTGACCCAAGACTTTTGGGAATTGTAGTTCACCCATACATTTTCTCATGGGAGCATTCATAAAAAAAGAGAGAGAGAGAGAGACACCATGGTGTAATGTAGTGCAGGGGTTCATAGTCCCTCAGACTGTTGAGGGGCCAGACTGTGGTGAAATAGTCCAAAATTAGGATTGTTGTTGTTGTGTGCCTTCAAGTCATTTCAGACTTAAGTCAACCCTAAGTGTAAAGTTTAGGACAGGGGCCAGGTCAATGACATTGGAGGGCCGCATCTGGCCAACGGCCCTTAGTTTGGGGACTCCTGGTGTAGTGCATTATGGTTTCCTGAGTCCACCAATTTAACAAAGTTTCAGCCACAAAAATAAAGTTTCTGAAGTAGAACAATGACTTTCAAAGTAAAGACAACCCAATGAAACAGGAAATAAGACTTCCAAACCAGGAACAGATTTCTGCAATTATTATAAAATGGTTTATTATAAAAGCTATAAAAATTCGCCAAAAATCAAAGGATAAGGGAAATGTTCTGAATTTTCGTGAGCTATCAGTGTTAAATGTGTTCTACCACTGTACCAAGTTTGAAGAAGATAGCCCAAAAAATGAGGGCGGGAGAGACCTGCAAAGTCTCCCCCCCGCTGTTTTTTTTTTGCCACTGCGCATGCGCGTCCGCCATTAACGAATTACTTTTGAAATTAACGAATTTTCGTTAAATTTCGAAATTTTTGAGGGGCAAAATTCGGAAATGACATCAGAAACAAAACGCTAGCGCCCCGTACTTTTGAAGCGAGTTTAGAATCAATTTTTTCATGGATCGCTCAAGCCTAATATTTATATATTACAGGTGTGGCTCAGTCACCCATACTGCAAAGTCTAGCAGATCAAGCTGGCTGGTCTCTATTTTTTTTAACCATCTCTAATTTAATAGACCCCATCTATGCTATCATAATTGCATTATATGGTCAATGTAGTTCAGGCATGGGAAAACTTTGGCCCTAAAAGTTAATAAGCTAGCTGGGATTTCTGGGAGGTGAAGTTCAAAATACCCAGAGGACGAAAGTTTGCCTATGCCTATAAACTTCATTGAACTGCACTATGACAGTTTGCACTGACCATATAGTTTTGATAGTGTAGATCGGGCCTCGGGTATCTTTTGAAACACTATGTAATATAACAAGGTCCATCCTATTATTCAGCTGATCGAGAAAATAATTCAGCATTTGCACCACACTGTGTATTAATTATACACGAATGCTCTCTAAAAGAGAATGCTTAATGATGGTGGGCATATGAAGAGGACTATGATTTATGGACTTTTTCTCAATGCCCTTGATAAGCTATTCCCCCCTCTAAATTTACATACACATGCACAAACACATATATGACTAGCACCTATTCATATACATGAATTTCATCTATGAAGATCTTTACACAAATGAACCTCAAAAAGAATTATAGTGTGCAGCTGTACCAGTGATTCCCAGACTCTAGTCCTTTGGGTATTTTAGACTTAGATTTCTAGAAACCTCAACTGCTTTGACCAATGATTAGGGAATTTAGGAGCTGAAGTTTGAAGCATCTGGAAGACCTGAGTTTGAAAAACACTCATCTATATTGTAAAAGTAATGCATTTTGGAACTACTATAACTGCCATGATTCAATGCTATGGAACTGGGGGGGGGAGGGGTAGTAGTTTGGTGAGGCACCAACACATTTCAGCAGAAAAGGCTAAAGGCCTTGTACATTTCCAGCTGTCATGATCCTGTAGCATTGAGCATGGCAGTTAAAGTTGTATCACACTATATTAATTCTACAATGTAGATGCACACATGAAAAGGCTAATAGAGAGGGTTAAATAGCTGTGCACAGTCCATACAAAAGCCCATACAAAACATGGGTTTCTCTTCCACCTAAATTAAGTGTGGTTGATATTCTCAATTTTTCAGTCCAAACACGGAACAATGGCTTCAAACTACAGGAAAGGAGATTCCACCTGAACATCAGGAAGAACTTCCTCACTGTGAGAGCTGTTCGACAGTGGAACTCTCTCCCCGGGGCCGTGGTGGAGGCTCCTTCTTTGGAGGCTTTTAAGCAGAGGCTGGATGGCCATCTGTCGGGGGTGCTTTGAATGCGATTTCCTGCTTCTTAGCAGGGGGTTGGACTGGATGGCCCATGTGGTCTCTTCCAACTCTACTATTCTATGATTCTATGATTCTATGAAACAGGTTGCTGAATTTCCATACCTAAATTCATTTCATCTTCTTTCCACATCAAATTTGCTGGGACACTTCATTTTTCTGTGCATGTTTTTGGAAACATATATGTCTTTGACATAACGAAAATGATTGCATTTATCTGTTTCTTATTTTCATATTTTGTATGTACAGTAGAGTCTCACTTATCCAAGCTAAACGGGCCGGCAGAAGCTTGGATAAGCGAATATCTTGGATAATAAGGAGGGATTAAGGAAAAGCCTATAAAACATCAAATTAGGTTATGATTTTACAAGTTAAGCACCAAAACCTCATGCTATACAACAAATTTGACAGAAAAAGTAGTTCAATATGCAGTAATGTTATGTTGTAATTACTGTATTTACTAATTTAGCACCAAAATATCATGATGTATTGAAAACATTGACTACAAAAATGGCTTGGATTATCCAGAGGCTTGGATAAGCGAGGCTTGGATAAGTGAGACTCTACTGTACTTCTTAAATAGTTGGAATGGGATTGTGACATTCAGGAAAATATACATTTTGAGTTGTGACTGCATGTCTATCCATGCTTTCATTTTGGCGGAGTGTAAAATACTTACAAAAGAAGAGCTGTATGGATTCCAAAAAAAAAAAAAAAGAAAAGAAAAGAAAAGAAAGAAACCCCTAAAATTAAAGTCCCTTTTTTTGTGCTGGAGCAAACTCACAAGGCTATCCCTTCAAAAATCTCCACCAATTAGGTGGGTTCTCAATGAAGCATAAATTCAATGAAAAATTGTCACTCAATTCTGCTTTCAGTTATGTGAAGAAGTTTTGCAATGAAGAAAAAGTCCATTTAAGTCATTAGAGATGTAGTTGATACTGGATCTTACATTTAATTCTAAACGCTGCACTTATTCTAAATACAAACGAGTATGTTCTCTAAGTAAGCTCACTTATCAACACTTCTGCAGTATTTTCCTATGAGACACAACATAAGCAACGTTCTTGCAGACGGCCAATTCTCTCACTCCAGAAGTGACTCAAGTTGCTCCTGACACGAAAAAACAACAAAAAAACAACAACATAAGCCAAAGAAATCTTAGTAGAAAACCAATTAGTTATACCTTTAACTCAATAATTGGATACCAAATTGGTTAAGGTATCCCATCTCATCTCAAAATTAAATAGTCAGGCTTGGTCAGTAGTTGAAGGGGAGGCCACCAATGTATGCCTGGTGCTACAGGCTAAATTCAGAGGAAAGCAATGGTAGGCCATCTCTGAGTATTCATTGCCTAAGAAAAATACAGAAATTTCGCTGGGTTGCTATAAATCAACAAAGCAACTTAGGGCCTTCCTCACAGCCATATAACCCAGAATATAAAGGCAGATAATCCACAATATCTGTTTTGAACTGGATTATCTGAGTCTAAACTGTCATATAATCCAGTTCAATGTGGATTTTATATGGTTGTGTGGAAGGTATATGAGTACTTAGTAGTTAGCTGAAAGTTATATTGACACTGATATCTACAAAATGATTAATCGTTCATTGAAATAGGTAAGTTCAGACTTAAGAAAATATGGCTCTTATAAAACTATCTCATGTTGTGGATCAGTAGCCTTTCCTGTGTATCAAGGGCTGGTTCCATAACTGGGCCCATGGGCTTCCAAGAAAGTCACCAGGGATCACCACCAATGTCTCAAGGATTTTGAATAGCACAGTTCTATAGTAGGCAAAAATTGACAGTGATAAATGATAAATATAATATACAGTATATATACATATAATAATTACAAAGCAAACAACTTTGGTATTTTCCTTTATTTGCTTTTCAAGAAAAAGTTATAAAAGGAATAGGGATTCTGCTGATGTTAGTTTTAACAGTAAGCCGAGATAACGTCATGTTTCCTGAATAAAAAGATAGGACACTCACTGAAGCACTCCGATTTCACCTGATTAAGTTTAAATTCCCTGTTTGTCACTTCATATTGTAAAAAGCTATTGCATATCTCTTTATTACCTTTGCTCATTTCTCCCAACTATGAAATAAAAAAATATTAACATGTCATGGAAGATGCCACATCTTGCTCTAGTCTTGCAAAATCATTTCTGCTTTCATAAATCATTCATGAAGCCGTGCTTCATTGTGTTTCTATATGCTTCTCTATGTTTATTTCCTTTTGGGCAAATACAGAGGTTTTTTTTCAATAAAAGGCTTAGCTTGTGTCTTGGGAAATATTATGTAGAATAACTCCCCCCCTTTTGTGAATGCTGATCAAGTATAAGTTCTTCTCTTATGCAAGAAATATAATGTTATTTCTCATTTCACTCTATGAATCATACCTAAGTCCTTAAGCTATTTTCCATTCAGAATATAGTTCACTACACTTTAACACATTGTATTAGCTTGCACAATGGTTATAAGAAGATAAGAGGATCCATACTGCAGCTCAATATTTTGTGTCCAAAAGTGGTGAAGCCTGTATTTTCTGATCCAAGCCAAGATTCTATGTTGTGCCTGTGTTGTGTAAATGTACACTCATATAGTTACACATTGGTTACACAATTCAATGATCTCCTAACCTCTTAAGCATAGGATTTCCAACAAATTTCTAATGGCCTGGGAAAGTGGCTCTCAACCTAGGGTCCCCAGATGTTTTCGGCCTTCAACTTCCAGAAATCCTAAGAGCTGGTAAACTGGCTGGGATTTCTGGGGGTTGTAAGCCAAAAACATCTGGAGACTCCAGGTTGAGAATCACTGGCCTAGAAGATAAGATTATTTTTCAAATGGAGAAGAAAAGAACAAGGTGGCGAGCCACCCTGAACTTGATCACAAACAACAGGAAGGAGTTATCCACTGGAATCAAATCATGTGATGCTAGAATTCATGATTGTGGAACAGGGGATAAAAGAGTATAGTAAATACAAACCTTGGATTTCAGGAGAGTTGATTTTCTCAACCTCAGGTAAATACTGGTTAGAATCTCATGGCAAGACATGCTAAAGGGGTGGGATTTCATGAAAAGTTGCTAAAAACACAATTATATATGTGTTGTCGAAGGCTTTCATGGCCGGGATCACAGGGTTGTTGTATGTCTTTCGGGCTGTGTGGCCATGTTCCAGAAGTACTCTCTCCTGACATTTCGCCCACATCTATGGCAGGCATCTTCAGAGGTTGAGGCATGGCTCAACCTCTGAAGATGCCTGCCATAGATGTGGGCGAAACGTCAGGAGAGAATACTTCTGGAACATGGCCACACAGCCCGAAAGACATACAACAACACAATTATATATAATTCAATGGAGGAAGAAAAATGGAAAACATCTATAAAGCCAATGTGGCTACATAGCAAACTTGAGGACGAAGTGAGAAGAAAAATGAGGATGTATAAAGAATTGAAGGACAAATTACCAAGGACCTTGGCAAGGAATCTAGATTGCAAACCAAGATTGATAAGGAGTTAGTTAAGAATCGCCTAGTTAACCTAAAAGGTTCAAATCTGCAGGATCAGATGAAATGTATCCCAGAGCATTGAAGGAACTTTTTGACCGCAAACATACTCATTGCCATTTTATGGTATGTCCATAGCAAGGGCAAATTGATTTCAGTTTAGTTTAGAAATTGGTCAGAAAAATAGAAAACAATATATTCTATAGTAGCCGATAACAGACCATATTATATTTTTCACAGTTTCTAAGTTGTACTAGTCACCAACAGAAATCAAGACTACAGATAGAATAGAATATTTTAAAACTTCCACAAACTTCTCCCTTTTATATCTTTCATGGTTTGCTCAGGGAAAAAGGACACATTCAGAAATGTTAACATACTCATGGTTTGGAGTGTGCTTTAAGGGAATAAGATATGCATATGTATTAAAATGTGAAGAGCTAAAATGTAGAAAAATAGAAGGAAATACAAATATGCTTTAGTCCTGTGGTGAATGTACACAAAAAGTACCAGATGCTGTCTGAAAGGTATGTAAACAAGTATGTGAATTACACAAAAGGATGAATACAACTTTTCACATGGGAGTTGGGGAGTCAAGAATCAAGTGCATAACACAGTGAAAATCTGGTAATTTGTTATATTTTGCTGCACCCTAAGTTTTTCAATGCAAAGAACAGACCTGAGAGATTGCAATGAGGAGAAAATGTAATAAAGAGATGAGAATAAGCTCAGTAAAAGTAAAAAGTTGACCAAAATATAACACGAATTTGGAAAATAAAAGCTTGGGTTTAACTTTAGAGGATTAAAATACCCTAAAAGTACCAGATCCCATCTGACTTTGGAAGCTAAGAAGGGCCAGGCCTAGTTGGTATTTCAATGGGAGACTACTAATGAAAACCAGATGCTATACAGACAACATTTCTAAGAAGAAACTTACAAAATCTCCTCGGATTATTCCTTGCTTAAGAAAACCTTATAAAAACGATGGAGTCACCATTGCTGGATGATCTACGTAAAGAGCTAGATAGGGGGAGTGTGTGTCCCTGCTGGTTCTCTTAGATCTCTCATCAACCATGGTATCCTTCTGGACCGCCTCATGGTAATGGAACTTGGAGGCACTGTTTTGCAGTGGTTCCGATCCTTTCTGGAGGGTAGGGGCCAGAAGGTGTTGCTGGGGTGCTCCTGCTCAACCCCATGGCCTTTGTTCTGTAGGGTCCCACAGGGCTCAATATTGCCCCCCCCATGTTGTTGCCCCCCCATCTATATAAAACTGTTGGGAGAGATCATCCAGAGTTTTAGAGTTTGATGCTACTTGTACGCGGATGACGCCCAACTCTATTATTCGTTTCCACCTGATGATAAGGATGCTGTCCTGACCCTGAACCGATGCCTGTCAGTTATGTTGGACTGGATGAGGATAACAAATTGAAATTGAATTCAGGCAAGACAGAGGTACTACTGGTCAGCCATAAGGCTGATCAGAATATTGGGCTGCAACCTGTGCTGAAATGGAGTCACACTCCCTCTGAAGGTTCAGGTTCGCAGTCTGGGGGTCTTCCTGGACTCAGGGCTGACCCTGGAGGCTCAGGTGTTGGTGGTGGATGGGAGGGCCTTTGCACAGTTAAAGTTTGAGTGCCAGCTGTGCCCATACCTTGAGAAGCCTGATCTGGCCATGGTAGCACACGTCTTAGTCACATCTAGGTTAGATTACTGTAACACACTCTATGTGAGGCTGCCCCAGAAGAGCTTACAGAAACTTCAACTTGTTGAAAGATCAGCAACTAGATTGCTTATGGAGGCAGGATATAGAGAAAGAACCACTCCACTTCTGAAGCAGCTACACTGTTTGCCAGTTTGTTTCTAGGCACAATTCTAGATGCTGGTTTCTGCCTATAAAGCTCTAAATGGTTTGGACCCAGCCTACCAGCCCACTAGTGCCCTGAGATCATCAAGAGAGGCCCTTCTCTCAGTCCCACCACTGTCACAAGCGCGGTTGGTGGGAATGAGAGAGAGGGCCTTTTTGATGGTGGCCCCGCACCTCTGGAAATGCCTTCCTAGAGTGGTGTGATTGGCCTCCTTCTTGCTGGCTTTTCCATCTCAAATTAAGACCTTCTTGTGGAGCTAGGCCTTTCCAGATGAATTACAGGGTGTTTGAAAAAGAACTCCCTATTCACCATTTAATTTAAATGGTAAATAGGGAGTTCTTTTTCAAACACCGTGTATAATAGACAACTACCAGCTAGTGTCTGGTAATATCTACCTCTTAAATACTATATTGGATCTGGCAATGTAACACAGGCTAATGAAAATGGACTCTTTTTAAAATCTTGTGTAACCCGGTTTACAAATAACCACAGTGGCCTCAGGTTAGGGAATGTTTTAATGGTATATGTTGAAAGTTATGAATTTATTGTATATGGTTTAGGTAATTGGGTATCTGTATTAGTTCTTTTATGGTGTCTAGTTGAATGTGTATTTTATGTAATTGCTGTTTTTTACCACTGTATGCCACTTTGAATCCCACCCATGAGAGAAAAGCAGGATATAAATGAATAAATAATAATAAATAAGGCAACAGGACACTTGAAGGCATCCCAAATGAACTTGAGTTTGGAGGATTCTTATCCTCTATGAAAAGGAATGAAGGAGATGAATGAGTGGGAATGTATGCAGATGGGATGCAAATAAATGCCATATGACTGAAAACATTGCTATTTGTATAAACATTTTGTAATTAATCAATTATAAAAGAACAACTACAAATTTAAACCAAATAACCACACAATAGCATCTATGTAGACCAAAGCTAGTGGGGAATAACAATATGCAATACAAAGATGCTGTACTTAGTGAATTGTGATGCGTGATTCAATAAGACAGAAACATTACTTAATGCTGAGAGTCAATATATCCACAAGGCTGATATTTCACCTGCCAGCCATTCTCAGAAGACAGTTACAAAAAGTACCTTCCTGCAGATATAAGCCATTTGTCTGTTCAATGTGGGGTTGCTATGATTTAAGTTTACTAAGATAAGAGAAAATGACAGTCCTCAAATTACATTTTTGGTATAACAACTGAGTGAAGGTCAGTTGTTATACTATATTGGACTTGGCAATGTGACACAGTCATACCGGAGCTAATTAATGTTAAAGTATTTTTGGTCTTGTTGGGTTTTTATTGTTCCTATCTTTAGTTCTTTCATTGACAAGACATTTTTTTTGATAGTTTCACTGGATTATGACAGGAGGAAAGTCCTTGCATATTCCATAGATGGTCTGCACAGAGCCATGTCATAGAACTGGAACTGTCAGGTGTTTCATGCAGCCAGTGATTCCAATAATGGGATCAAAAATGTTGATGAACTTCAGCTTCCAGAATTCCAGTTAACTAACATGATCACTGGTAAGGTATTTTGAAAGTTGAAAGTATACTAGTGAGATGAGGCTTCTTGGAGGTTCATCCTAGATTCCATCCAGGTTTTGTGCTTTCTGGTAGTGTCTAGGTATTAAAGCTATTGGTTTAAAAGTTCTTCAAAATAACACTACCCAGCAGTCTGTGAAGAAAAGTATTGTTGCGAGAACATGGGGCATTTTGCCCCAAATGATGGAATGCATCACTAATGTAATTCATAAACTATGAAATATTGCATCATGAATATGCAAGAGATTTATAAATGACTGCATTTACAGATTGATACCTTTGGAATTTGCAACCAGTTATATTAAAATTCACCATAAATGTCTTTCATAATAAATATTTCTCAAGTAAACTTCAGAGCAATTTTAATATTATGTTAAAAAATTCGGGGGCCTAATAAATATTTCCTTGTTAAAAAAGCCATTGTTGTGTCTTAAGCTGTGAATTGGTTACTAGCTGCAGACCTGGAGAGGTGGCGGAATCTGAGAAAAAGATCTTGCATGGCAAAATACATGGATTACACAAAATGCTGTTACATGTGTATTTCAGTAAAAAAAAGCATCGGGTTGTGAAATCCATTTTTAAGAAGGTTTTTTAGGTCTAGCCAATCATCCCTAAGCAACATTGGCATTTGGAGAATGGTGAAAGAGGGCTGGAGAAACTCTGGCTCCTTCTACATTGCAATACAAAATTCTGATTATCTGCTTTGAACTGAATTATATGGCAGTATAGACTCATATAATCAGTTTAAAGCAGATAACATGGATCATCTGCTTTGATAACCTGGATTATATGGCAGGGTAGAAGGGGTCTCAGACTTTCAGTGTGCATATACACTGTAGAATTAATGCAAATTGATTCTATATCAACACATTTAACAGGATTTCACTAACAGAAGGTAGGATGTCTTACCATGAATATAGATATAGATATAAGATTTGAATCATAAGTTCAAAAATGAGGCAACAGAACCAATGTAAAAAATTATGTTCAGGGTAACTAAATGGGTAACTAAAGAGCTGTATCAGTGTTTGGATGTCATTTTAGTCTCCCAGTGTTCCATTAAGCAAAGTGAAATTGTTCAGCATTAATTCAAGATATTTTCATGTGGAATACCTTGCTGTTATTCAATCTTTTTTTAAAAAAATATTTTTTGTATTTAATATTACAAAAAAGACTTGTCCAATCATATGACCCCTTATTGAACTGGAATACACAGTGCTACTATGAAATATTTCATTTTTTTTCTTATTTTAAAAAAGTTGTATAGGAAGCTGGAGAAATGGCTACAAGATGTTGTAATGACATAGTCTCTCTCTTGAAACAGAATATATTTAGGAATAAATTGAGATGAGGGCAATTTTATGAACACCATCAGTTCAAAACCTCAACCAGAGCTATTACAGCTTCAAGGGGGAAAAACTTTTTATTACAACTTCACAAATCCTCCAGCCAGTTGGATCATGTTGACTGGAGGATTCTAGGGGCTGTGGTCTGAAATGGCAACTTTATAGAGCTCTTGTCATTCTGAAATAGTGGTAAACTCCAATATAGTGTTTGAACCCTCTTCAGGGGATGTATAAATTACACTAGAATATGTTATACTGGAAAAAGCAACAACAATGAGGCATTCCTTATAGAACTTGAGAGTGAATGGGGAAGATTGCTTCTAAAATGATGACCTTATATAAAAAAATATCTTAAATGTTGTCTTTTTAGGTAATCAAAACATTTTAAAATAACAACTTGAACTGTTCATTTGAGTCTCACTTCAATTGGCTAAATGTTATGCACTTTCCATACTGCATTAAAGATGAGTCTCTCAAGGGAAAAAAAAGAAGTGTTGTTGTATGTCACCACCCTCATCCAACGTGGCAACAGCTGAATAGAATATCCCGGAATCTAAAATCAGACATATAAGAAGAAAGTGAGCAATCAGAGTCCTGGGCTTTGATGGATGGATCTTTTTTGGTTTTAAGTTTCTCCCTTCATTCATTAATCAAATACTTAAAAATTCAAGTTATTATAATTCTTTACATAAACAACCATTTTAAGTTTTGCTAAATTTTTAAAGAAAAATGAAGTGGGACAAAATTCTTACGTATACATTGCAGGTAAAAAAAATGGTGTTTCCACAAATGTCAATGCAATGAAAGTGATTTAACAGCATAGCTGCATTTTATTCACTGTGGGTCCTTAGTGTGTGTCAAAAATGCAAAGCACAGATGATTTCTGGAAAGTTGTTTTTGGCACACAAAGTGTATGTCTTAATTATCATTCACACACCTGAGAACTCTGTAGGCAAGAGGCAAACTGACACTGATATTCTGAAATGGCTCACAATATGAGAAAATACCTGGAGAGCTGCTGAGCTGTCCTTATCTCTCCTCTTGTTTGGATCCAATGTGCATTCAGGAAAGGGAAGCAAGTTTGTCTAATTATGTTATGAGCCAAGAACACTGACAATAACAAAAACACAGCTCCCAACCTGGCAGTCATTCCTGGACGCAACAGTATTACTTGCATTCACTGTACCATTTGGGGCTCATTCAGTTTATTCTCCACAGTTTATTTTTCTAAAAAAATCTATCTATTATTTTCAAGAAAGAAAAGTGTAATACTGAAAAGAGAATTTGTATTCATATTGCCATAGATTTTTCCAAAGATCAATGCAGGTGACCATAAATAGCATGTATCTGTTTTTTTGTTTCAAAGTTTTTAAACATCAGCTTTTTAAAACAAAAATCATTGTGCTGTTTGACAACTAATCCCCATAGTCTTACTCAGAGAAGCATGATATATCTACCATACACACACACATGCACACATATAAGTCAATCTCATATGTAAATCAAGGACAGTTTTTGGGAGCAAAATTATGGATATTGATACAACCTGTGGATAGATAATTTGAAAGACCTTGTAAAACTACAACTTCTGTGATTCCATAGAATTGAGCCATAGCAGTTAAAGTAATGTCAGTTGGCATTAATTCTACAAGGTAGATGCACCCCGTGGCTCTATCCCGGAGCTTCTTAAACTATGGGTCGGGACCCCAAAGGGCATCACTATAACTGTATTTTGAGGTCACCTTCCTTTCTCTCCTGCGAGCACCTCTCTCTCCTTTCTCTCTCTCTTGTGTGTGCGTGAGACTCTCTATTTTTCATTCTCTCTTTCTTACTTTGGTTGTGCTTTTCCTGCATGGCAGTGGGTTGGACTAGATGGCCCAAGTAGTCTCTTCTAACTCTATTATGAGTCTATGATTCTATTTAAACCTTCCCCTCCATCTCTCTCTCTCTCTCTCTCTCTCTCTCTCTCTCTCTCTCTCTCTCTCTCTCTCTGTGTGTGTGTGTGTGTGTGTGTGTGTGTGTGTTTCCTTTATCTGTTTTGTGTCTTTGTGGGCATCTCTCTGACTTCCCCCCTCTCTCTCCCCCCTTTCCTCCTTCTTTTATATACTTGGGGCCGCATAAACATTTCTCAAGTAAAAAGGGGCCATGGGCCAACAAAAGTCTTAAGCTGTGCTCTCATCTATAGAACTTGGGTGGCTGTAGTTCCATGAGGTATTTAGATATCTATATTCCACTCCTCTGAACTGCAATAATAGAAGTCAAAATATCCTAGTTGGTGTTCTAATCTGTGGTACATTCAGAAGTGTGCCAAAGACTCTGCAACCAGGTATACAGTGGGCTTTTGATATCTGCTAAAGGTGTGCAAAATGGCAGAAATATGATTTGTAATTCATTTCAAAATTTGTAAGGATAGGGATGAACTATACAGAAGAAAGAAGTTAAATCTTGCCACAATAAAATTCGTGCTGAATATTATTCGCTCTTAAATCAAAAATGAAAATTTTTCTCAAGCTCCTGGAGTTATGTTTCATGACATTCTATTTCTTCACCATGGATTGAATTTTCAGCTAGTAATAATATGAAGTTATCCCACATTGCACTTTCTTGCACAGGATTTGGGAAGAGATGTGCAGAGATATTGTGGTTTGCTGACACGGGCAACTACGCTCTAATCTGCAGTTTTGCTGAACAGCCTCCTGCAGCCTTCAATTACTAGTTCAGATATTTGAAATTGGATCAGTGATGGTTTTTCTGACTGGAGGAGCAGGAGATTTATTATTATTATATCCAGCCACAGAGGTTTGGGACATGTGTATATTAACTAGGCTTTAATATCTGCTTTAATTATAATTGGGGGAATAAGAAGAGGACTATGATACATATAACGATGCTTCCCAGCTAACTTTCTTGAAGAGAAATATGCTGTGTGTTTATGTATTTCTTTATTTTTTTTTAAATAAAAGACCTGCAGATTATAATTAATAAATGCAAATAGCACAAATGGAGGAGTGGCAATATGCTGATGGAATTTCCCAGTCTTTCTCAACACCTGTGAATTTAGAATATTGAGCATCTATTTCAGTTCACCTAGATGATACCCCAAATAGGTCACCAAACATTAAATATTAAAAGGTATTGGCCTGAATTGGCGTGGACTAGTCCATGAGGTCACGAAGAGTCGAAAGCAACTGAACGAGTGAGACGACGATGATTGGCCTGAAATCCTAGGTTATCTATCATAAACATCCATATATTGAGTTGTGCTACACAGGCTCTGTCAAGAAAGGCAACTGAATGTACATACATACATACATACATACATACATACATACATACATACAAATGGATTGCTGCTGCTCAGTCGTTTAGTCGTCTCCGACTCTTCATGACCACATGGACCAGTCCACGCCAGCGCTCCCTGTCAGCTGTCACTGCCCCCAGTTCCTTCAAGATCAAGCCAGTCACTTCAAGGATACCGTCCATCCATCTTGCCCTTGGTCGGCCTCTCTTCCTTTTTCCTTCCATTTTCCCCAGCATCGTGATCTTTTCCATGCTTTCCTGTCAAAATACATTATGTGGCCAAAATACTTCAGCTTTGCCTCTAATATCCTTCCCTCCAGTGAGCAGCCGGGCATTATTTCCTGGAGGATGGACTGGCTGGATCTTCTTGCGGTCCAAGGCGACTTTCTTCTCTCATCCTTCCTTATGGTCCAACTCTCGCATCCATAGGTTACTATGGGGAATGCCATTGCTTTGACTATGCGGACCTTGGTTGCCAGTGTGATGTCTCTGTTCTTCACTATTTTGTCAAGGTTGGCCATTGCTCTTCTCCCAAGAAGTAAACCTTTTCTGATTTCCTGGCTGCAGTCTGCATCTGCATTGATCTTTGTGCCTAGAAATATAAAGTCTGTCACTGCCTCCATGTTTTCTCCCTCTATTTGCCAGTTATCAATAGGTGTATTTGCCATGATCTTGGTTTTCTTGACGTTTAACTGCAACCCAGCTTTTGCACTTTCTTCTTTCATCTTGGTGATAAGGCTCCTCAGTTCTTCCTCACTATGGATTATGCATAGTTATGGCAGTCAAGGTGGCATCACACTGCTATAGTTATGCAATGAGAGTATATGCGAAATGAATCTTATTCAGGAAAGAATTGGAATATTAAATACATTAATAAATGAAAATACATGCAACTAAATGCACTACTAAATATAAATGTGCATTTACAAGGCTAACACATGCACAGATCTATGTTTGCAAATATGAACAGAATAACAACATCAAACAAATGATGCTTAAATGTTTGTGAATATTTATATAAATATAATTTCAGATAAGTCTGTCCAAGTCTGATTACCTATAAGCTGTATAAGCTGACCCGAATATAAGCCAACCAGAACACTCACTCAAGTATAAGCTGGGGGAGGGGGGGCTTTTTCAGCCCTGAAAAGGACTGAAAAACTGTTTATGTTGGGATTGTACAATTTAAAATTTAATCATAGAAAAGATGGTTGGAAAACATCCACTCTTAGTTTTTTTATAGTTAGTTCTGGTTTGTTTGTAGGCTATGTGGTACATTTTATCTCTCTCTTTTTCTTTATTGTGCATAGTTTTGTTTTTGCAGTTTGTAGCTTGTTTGTGCTGTATGTTTTGTTTAATTTTATTCATTGTAGATTTTATTCAATATTTTTTTTTAAAAAAACAAAAACAAAATAAATTTCTCTCTCTGCCCAATTAGGACAGATAAAAGATATAATAAACAGTCAGTTCTCTTAACCTAGGTGGAACAAGACCACAAAAGTGGAAAAACTATGAATTAAACAAATGCCATTGGTAGTGTGAGATAATATCTCTCTGGGAATCTCTAGGGCCACATCTACACTGCCATATAATCCAGATTATCCAATCAGATAATCCACATTATCTGCTTTGAACTGGATTATATGAGTCTACACTGTCAGATAATCCAGTTCAAAGCAGATAATCTGGATTTTTATCTGACAGTGTAGAAGGGGCCTCAGTCCTCTGGTGCAACTCTGTGGTCAATGTCCAGCAGAGGTTTATCATAAAATCCTAGAATTCTGAGAGAGAATATTTTAAGCAAACCTGTGAATAATCAAACCTGCAAAAGCCAAACCACAAATGTGGAGGGCTGTCTGAAGTTCCACGTAACAATTATCTATATCTATATATATCTATATCTAATCTATAATAAAAGCAAAAACCTATATGTGTGTACATGGCACGGGTGTCCGCTCACGCAGACAGCCTCCGGCCTCCACAAACAGGCTACAGTTCCCAGTGATGAGGAGCCATCAAGTCACTCTTTTCCACTGACATTGCGGTTACAGCAAGCTCAATGAACATGTAGCCCAGACCCTGCCAATGTCCTCCCCAAACACTATGGCCCACCACCCAAGGAATGCTTTTGTTTGGGGACCATTTCATCCTAGATTTTGCATTTCCCTCCACCACATGCAGGCATCCCAGGGTTCTCCATTGGTGTGGAATTTGCATGATCCCGCCTATTGCCCTTCCCTTTCAAATCTGTCTGCATAGCAAACACAGCAGAACTGAGCAGCAACTAAACTTACTGGAGGAGTTTGGGGGATTGACTCCACATGGTGGAAGTTGTAGTTCACCCTTCATCAAGTCAGAGCACTGTGACTCCTACTGGGGAATTTATAGGAGTTGTAGTTCAGTTACACCCAGAACGCTATGAACCAAACAATGATGGGTCTGGACCAAACTTGCCATGCATCCCTGATATGCCCAGATTTGAATACTGGGGGGGGGGGGGTTGAGGGGAATTAGCCTGGACATTTGGAAGTAGTAGGTACTGGGATTTATAGTTCACCTGCAATTGAACCCTGCCCATGATGGACCAGGACCAAATTTGCCACACAGAGTCCCCATAACCAATACAACATATTGGACAAGTTTTGGGAAAAAGGACTTATAGTTCACCTGCATCCAGAGAAACAGTGACCCTACTGACAATGGACCGGGACCAAACTTCACACAGAGAAGCCACACTGACCAACTGAACATACTACAGGGGTTTGTGGGAATGGGCCTTGATTTTGGGAGTTGTAGTTCACCTGCATCCAAAGACCACTGAAGCCAGCCAACGACAGATCTGGACCACACTTGGCACACAGACACAGCATAGCCTGCTGTGGATACTGACAGATGTTTTGGGACAATTGCCCCGGGAATCTGGGAGTTGTAATAGTTCACCCCCATCCAGAGAGCACTGCAGCCAGGCAATGACCAGCCAATGACAGATCTGGACCACACTTGGTACACAGACCCAAAATGGTCAACTTTGAATACTGGCAGGGTTTGGGGAGCATTGACCCACGATTCTGGGAATTGTAGTTCACCCACTCCAAACTGAGAATACGTAACATTCAAAGACAAATAATGCCTTTTTCAAATAACCCGGGCACCGCCAGGTCCCCAAGCTAGTATAACTATAAACATCAACGCTAAGAATTGCAAAATAGGGCCAGTTAGTCATATTTGGAGCCATTTTCCTTCCCCATCCCCACCTATACAGGCCTGCTAATGTGATGAAAAAGCCAAGCTAGTAACACACCCAAAGCTCTGGGAACAGTAACCATTTGGAGGGGATTACAATGATAGTCACAGAAATTCCTATGTTCAAATCCACAGAAGTCCAATTTGTTCAGAACAGACCAATTTATAATGAGATATTCAAAGATCAGTTTTCTCTAGCATCCCTAATCACAAAATGTGCTGTGAATATCATGATTTTAAAAATGACTTCCAATCACATGCATTATAAAGTGTGCCCCATTTTCTTAATCTTACCAAGGAAGTAACAATATGGAAAGCTCCAATTTTTGCAAATCTGCAGAGTTGCCTTTTTTTTTTACTACCCCTTCACTTACCGTCCCTCCTAATGGCTTCAACATTAGAGCGTTTTATATTCATTGCTGCAATAACAGCTATAATAAATTGATTTGTTACTATTATTAATGTTATGGGCTTTTGCAGAAATGTCAGTGACAATTTTCATGTCACCTAATGGGGGCATTTTCATCATTCCTTCAGCCATACTTTCAACAACCTCTTCAATTTATTATCTTTTTTAAAAAAAATTGGAGGCATATTACTTATTTCTCCATTTGGGCAGTAGTTAAAATGAAGAGGCAAATTGCCATAAAGTGCAAATTATTTCAATTAATACCTGATTAAGCAAAGAACCAGCCATTGTGCACTATTTATGTGAGTGGTGCAAAGATGGAGATTTACATTTATATAAGCTACTTCACTGTCAATAAACCCTCATTTGGTTTACTTTATTTGCTTCCCATACTCCCAACACACTCTGTTATTTAAAGCAATTGGTATAACAAGATTTTTTAAACAAAAATCTATGAATGAACCCAGTTCTTTAAATTGCTAAATATAAATGATTCAATAAGCTTACAAGAGATTATTTATTCTAGGGAAAATCATAAATAGTTTGGGGAACTTCTTGAATAGAATTAGTAACCAGAAACACTGTGTTATAGTTGGTGTATCATAGTATGATGGCATTTTTCTTGATTTCTTCTAACACAGTATTAGCCTGTTGTTCAAGGAACCTTGCTTGCACCAATTTATGCCCTAAAATATATATGACGAATCCTGATAATATAGACACAATGCAAGAGCCTTACTAAAATTATTGTATATATCTCTGTGTAAGTCTATAAATATTAGTTCAAAAATCACTCCAAAACCCTAGGTCAACTTATCCATAGGTCAATGTAAGAACTGTACCTTAATGTTATTCCCTTCTCAGAGTAAAGTGGCAAAAGGCGAGAGCTTAGTCCATCCCAGGAGAACCTAAAACGAGCACCGATCCCCAACTCTATCTGCCATGTGACCACTACTGGCCTTTTTGAATGCCTGGGTGAAGAAGTGATAGCAGTCAAAGGCCATTGGCTACTGTGGCCAGTTTTATGGCATCATTTTATTTTGCTTCATCTTTTACATCCTTTGTTACATGTCACTAGTTTTTACCCATGACTTATGCATGAATCATATCAAAATCCATAATATTGGCCCCAAACTTGCCCTTAACTTATTCTTGAGGTCAACCCAGACATGAGTATATATGGTAAGCAGATTCAAATCTAATTAGAAAACCATCAGGGAAGTTTTGTTTCCATACATCTCTTTTCTTACCTGTTCTCTAGTGATGTAAATGTGATGTCAATGTCCTTCTTTGTGTTCTAATTATGGCAGGGATGCAGCTGATGGAGAGAAGACTCAAGTCCATCTTGGTGGCTGCCACAAAAGTCTGCAATACTTTACCCTAGGAGGCTCTTTAACTTTTTTCCACCAAATAGCAAAGACTTTACAAGTAGGCAATTTACTGTAGCTGTGTCTTTAAAAAACTCCACACATAATGTTGCTTGATATTTCATTGTATTGTCTTGACTTTAAGTCTTGTAAAGCATCTTAGTTGTTGCATAGGCACCAGAAGGTCAGTATATGTTTATGCGTATACACACATTATGTGTCACAAATGTACAAATATGAATACAAATGTTGAATTCCATGATGCAAGATAAGCAAGATAAAATGTGATGAATAAATATAGAATATCTTCATACTCCTTTATTTTAAAAGAATGTTCCATTCTTATGCATGCAAGACCTATGAGAGGCCATTAATTCCTCCAGTCAAGCTTCCAAATGTAAACTCTATAGTATGTAGACTTCTTTCCTTAGAGCTCCTATTTGTAGTAATCTTTTACACAAACTGCTTTTTCTGCTCTAATGATATGCCTGATTTTAATTTCTGCACTGGTAGGTAAGTATAAAGCTATGCAAGTGTGGAAAATAAATGCACAGCTTGAAAGAAACAGAGAAAAGATGGCACATGACATTTGTGTCAGTGCCTGCTTTGCACATCTGTAGCAGGGATATGTGCTACAAACATATGAAATAAAGGTAAAAAAAAAACCCAATTGAGGCTTCTGCTTCTCAGTCAACAGAGTGATAAGATATTGGCGGAAGAATAGTGGAACATTTCAAAGCCCTAGATGCACGTCAGAGCTTATCTCTGAGGAACAGATCCTAGATAGACCCTATCCAGTTTTGATGTCCATCCTGAGAGAGTACCAGTAATTCAGAACTGGCATCATCTGACCAGATAAAAGCAAAATATGATCAAGGGAACAGACCTGGGTATGAAATAAGGAGGCTGAATGTATAAAAGAGATTTTTGATTGTTATCATTGGATTCAATAAGCATGGACTAGGATCCTACTGCTGTATAATTCATGTGTAATTCTCTAGTGGAAGCTATTGGCCATTTTGTCCAATGCAATATATTCACATTCAGTTCAAAGTTGTACATGAATATTCAATATGCAGAGTACATATCTTTGCACTGTACACATTGTGCTAATTTGTTTGAATGTTTTGCATTTTGGTTCAATTGTGCAATTCTGCCATTGAACATAAGGGTTGCAAAACATTATCAATACATAACTTCACATGTGGGTATTAACAATATGCTGTAAAGCTTAACCCTGATGTTTTGTCTTTCCTCAGTCAATACAAGCGGTTTTGCAAGTTCTTTCCCAACTGGTTTACAGGTCCTTTAGTTCAGCTTTGTGTGTAAAAACATCCATCTTGCACAGTTTTATGTGTAAATCAACCATGTACAAATTTTGCTCAAAATTGCAGCATTTTCTGAAAAGAACATAGTATTTTCTGAAAATAAAATAATATTATCTTGCAGAGACACAGAGAAAAAGTTCACTAAGCAGAAAATTTTGTTTCCTGTTGAAAACAATCACAGCAAGTATAGGTTGAGTATCCCATTTTCAAAATGCTTTAGAGATGAAATGGTTTGGATTTCTTATTTTTTATTTTGGAAAATTTGTGCATAAATAATGAGATATCTTGGAGATGGGTCCTAAGGCTAAACATAAAATTAATGTATGTTTCATATACACTTGCCACATATAGCAGGAAGATAATTTTATACAAAGTATTTTAAATATTTTTCTACATGAACAAAGGCTTTGTGTTGAACTATTAGGCATTGTGTCCTTATTTCAACCAACTATGTGGGTATTTTGGATTTTGGAGCATTTCAGATTTGGATTTCTGGACAAGGAATTCTCAAGCTTTATTTATTTATTTATTTATTTATTTAAATGACATTTCTACCCCGCCTTTCTGAACCCCAGAAATTAATTCTAATCTCTGAAACATGTGCTGACACCATGCACACATTTAGTAGTTCATCAGAGGAAAACTAATTTAGCAATCGTGAATTTTGAAAGTTATGTTTTTGAAGAAATGTTAAATGGATGGTTTCTTGGCTTTGTGTGATAAAGCCCTTAGAAGTCACATGAGACAAAAAATGCATTTGTAAACACATGTTGTCCTTTTATTTTACATTGAAATACATATTTGTTTCCTTTTAAGTTTCCTAGTGATCATGTTAAAATTTTAGCAAATGTGATTTTAGCATAACAGACTGTAACAGAAATATCTTCTGTTTTCACTTCCTCAGAAATGCAGACTTCTAGAAATTGGCACTTTTACTTGTGACTGTTCCTTAAGTGTCCAATTGTTTACTGTAATTGTTCAACATCATGTTACTATTCATTCCTTGTTGGGCCCTCATATAAAAATGAGGTGTACTTTTGCAGGTATGCACTGAAAAATTATAGTAATAAGTAACATTTTCAAACCTGTCAAAATATTGTACATTTTGAGAAAAAAATATTATAAAAATACTTACATGTAGATTTAAATCCAAGCTTGGAAGAATATTTTCAAAGGTATGAATGCATATAATAATATGTTGAAGTAATTAATATATGAGCTATGGTAAGATGATTCTCTGAGATATTTCTGGCAAAAAACACCATTTTATAGTCTTAACCATAAGCAAATAAGGAGACAGAAGAAATATACATTAGATGGAACAGTCAGGTGTGATATTTTGCACCAAGTTCATCAATCTAAAGGTATAGTTATTCCTAATGACATTCAAACTGGGTCATAAGTTTATTTTTTTGAAAGTGAGCCATTGCTGGTCGACATTTGTCCTTTGTCAGTTGCATAGCAGAACAACTAGTGCATTTAACTGACATTTTAAGATCCATTTATTCATGTTTAATTGAGACGAAACCTAAGCAGCTCATTTTTAAATTGTTCTTCCATGGCTTAAGCCTTCACAGTCTATGACCTTTGCAGTCATGGAAACATGAAATTTAAAGACATTGCAGAAGTTTGCAGAATGTCACTATATCACATTTACTACTAAAAGGCAGTTCTGGGAAACATTACTCAAAATACTCATATATTGTGCAGAATAATTGAAGTTATAAATGTGACACCTTCCCCCTCCCCCCTTTTTCTACAAGAGGCTGATTAGTCCAGCACAAAGCAAGTAATCCTATTAATGGCTACAGACACACTATGATCTCACAGCTTCATCCATGCTTCTTTATCCGGTCTTCACATATCTGTGTGAGAGTTGCCACTGATACTGTCTCCAGATTTCAGAAGGAACTTGAAGTGTGTTTAAATTGAATTGACTTCTCTTTCATACACTTAATTTTGGTCTGCTCAATATTACTAAGGTTCTGTTTTAGATAACCTGGAGTATTGGACCTATGGATCCATGAAACAGAATGGAAGAAATCTTTGGTCCACACAACTAATTACAGTTGGTCATTAGAATATCCTGGGATTTAGTTCCAGTACCCCCATAGATACCAAAATCTGTGACAACCTTTTGGTCAAGCTACAAAACAATGGAAGAGTATGGAAAATCTATCAATGAGATTTAGGCTTATTTGAATATTCCTTCTCCTTATTCTTTCTGTAGTAATAATTTTTCCATTTGAAGTTTCCTATATCAATCTTTGTTACAGTTTCTTATTCCAAGATGCAGGTGTCTTAGTCTTCAGGAATAAAAAACTGTAAATCTTCCTTCTTAAATCTGGAATGGACACCTAGCAAGCTTTAAATAGTGGCTGGAAGAACATTAAAAGTAATCAAAATATTTTCTATGTCAAATCATTATACTGATCTTTGGAAGATTGTGCCTTCATAACAGAAGCCCAATCCCCTGCTTTACCTGGTGCGATTTAAGTTTGTTTGTTTTTTTTAAAATCATGCCTATGACAAGCTTCAGGTTTTTCTCTGACCACATGGGGTCACAAATCATAGTTAAAAGAAAATGTTGTTTTCACCCAGGACCAGGCATGTAGCTGGGGGGGGGGGGGGCTTGAGGGGCTTCATCCCCCCCCCCCGAAATTCTCAGGGTAGTTCGCAAGAAAGCCTTACATTTATTATTTCAACTATTATGTTTATTCATATCATGATCTGATCACCATGCTTAATATATCCCATATGAATGGGGGTATTGGGATAACAATACAAAAGGTTTGCTAGGGTAGATCCTCTCCCGCTCAAACTCAGCCGCCCCCGAACCAAAATCCCAGCCCCTCCCGAAACAAAATCCTGGTTACGGGCCTGCCCAGGTTGCACTCTTTCCTCTTCCCTTACTCAAAATTTTGCTTATCTTAGTAGTCTTTCGCTGTTTTGTTCATGATATTATTTCTAAATGAACTGAAATGCAGATTGAGTACTTCTTATCTCAAATTTTTAATCCCAAAATACTCCAAACTCCAAAATTGTCTGAATAGGTTGCTGAGATGGTGACATCATTGCCTTCTGATGGTTAATGTCCACAAACTTTGTTTCATGACCAAAATTGTTTAAAATAGTGTGCATAAAATTATCTTCAGGCTATCTATATATAAGGTGTGTATGAAACAATAATGAATGTATACTTGATTCTCCAGGATATCTCATTCTCATTCTCTCTCTCTCTCTCTCTGTATGTAAATGTAGGTATCCAATATTCACACATTGTATTTCAGTGGTTCATATCTCCAAATCTCTGAAATTGTTCAAAATTCAAAATGACATCCAGAATTTTGCACACCTCTACCCTTCACTTAAGAAGCTCTGGATAATAGAGGAGTTAGTACCCCCTAATTAGATTTGGATCATTAAGGGCTGGCAAGAATTATAACGAGACAGTAAATTTTGTCTGCACAATATTAACTTACCAACAGATTAAACTAAACCTTTAGAACAGGGGTCCCCAAACTTTTAAAACAGGGGGCCAGTTCATGGTCCCGCAGGCCGTTGGAGGGCCGGACTATAGTTGAAAAAAAAAACTATAAACAAATTCCTGTGCACACTGCACATATCTTTTTTTGAAGTAAAAAAAACCCAAATGGGAACAAATATAGCCTCAATATTAATAATAATCATAATCATAAGAAAAATAATAAAGAGGGTTGGAAGAGACCCCTTGGGCCATTTAATCCAACCCCCTTCTACCTTTGTGCACCAAAATCACAAGCACCCTTTGTTATCAGGTGAGTGTGCAGCAGAATCAGCAGAGTCCTGTTAACACCATGTGTAAAAGACTCAGACCAGGCAGAGGAATTAAAAGAACAAAAGGAAACTTTACTTGTTGAGTTGAATTCAAATAAACAGTTCAGCAATCGTACAATGTCCTTGTAGTTGCATAGGATCAATAACTAATCAATCAGCATTCAATATATATACAGCATAGCATATCTAATCAGCTACTTGACCATAGCCAGAGAGCCTGTCTATTTCTGTGCTCTCCCTCCAAGCTCAAAATCCAACTGACGAATCCACCCATCTGCCAACTGCCATCAAACCGATACATTGTTTTGAGGCGTGGCTTTGCCTCTGCAAAGCTGAGCTCTTTTGCAGAGATTTCCTGCAAACATCTTTGCAAGGATTTCTTTACACACACACATATATAGCAATTTGGCGCAATACCCTTGACAGATGGTGACCCAGCCTCAATGTTGTTAATAATAATAATAATAATAATACATCACACAGCCCTAAACTCTTAGGAACTTGTGATTTTGTGATACGAAATCCAGCATATGTATCTTGTTTGCTGTGTTATACTGTGTCTTTGTGTCAATAATAATAATAATAATAATAATAATAGTAATAATAATAATAATAATGAGGATTGGAAGAGACCCCTTGGGCCATATAGTCCAGCCCCCTTCTGCCTTTGTGCACCAAAAGCACTAGCAAAGCACCCCCTTGATAATTATTAATTAAATAATAATTAAAATACTATTATAAACAAGCAAAGCTTTGGAAGGCGCACACTGGGCAAGGGAGAAGGCGGGGGCCGGATAAATGGCTTTGACGGGCCGCATGTGGCCCCCGGGCCTTAGTTTGGGGTCCCCTGCTTTAGAATATTTAGACAATAATTAAAATTTGATAACATAGTTAAAAGAAATAAGCTAAATAAGAACAATCAAGATGAACTTTTAATGAAGAACAGCTGGAGAAGAAAAGAAGAACATGGAATAATACAGAAAATATAAGAAGATATGACTTTAAAATTAGATGGCAATACTATTCCTCTTTTTGTTATAGAGGATATATGGAATTTGTTACATTTTCAATACTTTAGGTAATGTGTGTAAGATGCAGAATTGGATGTAACAACTATAATTCTGTACAATGCTTTCCCAGTGACATACTAGATATTTGTAGAGTTAACCTACTAACAATAACTCCATTATCCATACTCTCCCTTTTTTTTTCCTTTTTACCCAACTGGTCCATTTTTCCTTCTTATGTGAAAAAATCTGGAAATATTAAATACAAATATTATAAAAAGAAGAAAAAAAGAAAGGAGAGAGAGAATGAAACTGAAATTTCAGGAAAAAAAGTCCTTAACTAATATGTCATTTACTTACATTGTGGACTGGGTGAGTGCCATTATTCTCTGTTGCGAGATAAACATAAAATATTGATATTTATATTAATTTGAAACCTCAAACTCTAATTAGCTTTTGAAAAAGACATTAAAAATCTGAGACTGGGAATGACTCGTGTCTTCATCATGCACTCCATTAGTTTGGAAAATTTTCATTTCAAAATCTAGTCCAACATCTGACTATGGCCCTTCCTTAATTGACAGATAATTGCAGTGTTACAGCTGTTTTGGTCAAGCCTGCCAAAGCTGAAAGGGGAATTTGGTGACAATGACTTCAGCTATAAATAATCCCTGGAACTGATTCTGACAATTCTGGAAGCTACACAGATTCTTCTTGACCTAAAACGAGGACAACAATTGCTTCTACTACAATCATTTGCCTGCCTCAAACCATCCCTTGAGCGTGCTATAGTTCATGCCGTAGTGTCTTCATAATGGCTTTAATTAGCTCATTGGAGATTTGAAAATAACAGCATGAAGTGAAAGTGCTGGCTATTTCTCACGTCACAAATTTAATGCCAGTTTTGAGAAAGACAGTGATGTTTATTTGGGTTGCATTGCAGAACTTTGTGTTCACACTATCTATGGAAAGATCAGATAGACGACATAAAATATTCTCTTCACGATTTTGGTAGAAGGGACTTTCTTGTGAGCTCAATTGGAGCAGGCCTATACAAAACGTGGCACATCATGCTGAACCAACCCACCAGTTACATATTGTGGAGTACCCTACCCAACGTTTGAAAAACGAAGCTGTGAAAATGGGAAGGTTATTGAGCTTCCTAGTAGTCCACAATATAGAGTTGTAGGCTCCAGTTTGAATAATCATAATTATTTTTTGTCATACTCAATTAATGTAGTGATTCACAAGCAGTATAAGGGTAATTTAAACTATGTAAAGGCAATCCCTTCCTCTAAGACAGGGGTCCCCAAACTAAGGCCCGGGGGCCGGATGCGGCCCTCCAAGATCATTTACCTGGCCCCTGCCCTCAGTTTTATAATATAATATTTTTATATCAGTTTTAATAATATAATATTATATACATATAATATTGATAGAAATATTACAATGTAATACCAATCATAATACCATATAATATTAATTATATATTATATATTACATGTAATATTACTAATAATATTACAATATAGTGGTATAATTCAATATAGTAATATATAATGCTAATATTGTTCTATGCTAATAATAAAATATATTGTATATAGATATAAATTGTAAGCCGCTCTGAGTCCCCTTCGGGGTGAGAAGGACAGGATATAAATGTAGTAAATAAATAAATAAATAAATAATAAATTTTGACTTAGGCTCGCCCAAAATCTGAAATGACTTGAAGGCACACAACAACAATAAGCCTAATTAACTTGACTATCTTGTTGGCCAGAAGCAGGTCCACACTTCCCATTGAAATCCTGATCGGTTTGAATTGGTTAAAATTGTTTTTATTTTCAAATATTGTATTTTTCTTTCGTCGTTGTTGTTGTTGTTGTTTTTTTTTTTGCACTACAAATAAGACATATGCAGTGTGCATAGGAATTTGTTCATTTTTTTTCTTCAAATGATCATTCGGCCCCTCAACAGTCTGAAGGATTGTGGACCGGCCCTCTGCTTTAAAAGTTTGAGGACCCCTGCTCTAAGATATAATAATTTAAATATGTTTGATATAATATTCAGCCCAGTGTGAAATTCATCTTCACACTAAGGAAGGGAGCAGAAGTTAAATCTGTTGATATATCTCTAAGTGATTCTAATTAGATTAGCAATTTTTCTGACTCTCAGTTATTTAATAGTAGGATACCATATGACATCTCTTTCCTGGTCCATAAACTGTACTACAAAAATTAAGAAAATGTGGAGTAGCCAGCCACAAATGTTTTTGTGTATGGAATGATTACTGACTTTATCTCATGAAGCTGCTCTCTCACATCAGTTGCATGATCATGGATAGTGGCAACATACTAGGATGATCACCCTTGTTATTGCAGTTCTCCACCTTCACACAATTCTGTTGATTCACCAATCCATAGTCCTAATTCCACTTAGCCTTGTAACTCCACGTGCCTACATTTCTGCTTCTCTGTAGCTTTCACTGAAATAGACTTTCCTGGAATTGCAAAGTTGCTTTTAATATTTTTTTTAAAAAAAGAGCAACTTTGCAATTCCAGGAAAGTCTATTTAAAAATAAACTTTAAATCAATGAATTACTGCAAGAAGGATGGGAGACAATGAGAGATGAGGAGATTCCCCTCCCTGACATCACTTCAGTGTCTGCATGGCAGCACATCCATGTAAGCAGAGTTGTAACACTGACTAGGAAACTGGGATTGGTACTGAGAGACAATGCACCATAAGCAAAAGTAGTCTTCATGTAACAAAGCTCTACAGCAAAATTTGTCAATCCATCATATTTTTGCATCTCCTACCAGGAATAGTTTTTACTTCCATTGCCATTCTTCAAAGCCTTCCTGGTGACTTTGAAATCCTTCCAATTCTATGCATTTTTTTTAATAAAATGTGTCTATTTCTGAGCAATTGTTTTGCTCCAAACCTGCAGAAATGGCCTGTCATTATTTTGATTAAATATGTTGCTCGCTTACTCCCAGTATCTATAAACTACTAAAATCCCTTAAAAGCATTTTTTTGGCCAATATAGTAACTGGAAGTGCTACAAATGTCACTTCCAGTGCACCCAAAATCAGTTTAATTGCTCATGATAAAGGTGGTGAGACAAAAATTTGCAACAATTTTCCTCAGGTGGTTGTCCACAAAAAAGGGTGTGTCTACAGGGTTGGAACTTTGAATTTGCCTGATGAACTTTTAACTTCTCCATTAACAACAAGGATTATTTGGTAGCATCTTCAAGACTAAGATAATTAATTTGGTAGTATATGCTTTCATAGACAGTCTAGAAATTTTAATCAAAAATAACCTTCAATTTAGGTTGATTTATCCATGGCTTATTCTGAGTACGATATCTTAACACATATAAAAAAGGAAGGATGGCAAAAGTAGAGTGGTAAAAGGCAAAGCTTTAGTCCATTCTGGGAAAATCTAAAAGAAGTACAATCCCTTCTGCTTCCTGTGCTGCATTGCCACTTCTGGCATTTTTTAATGCCTGGGAAGGAAAACACTGGTGGTGGGCAGCCCTTAGGCAGTGCTGGCCCTTTCACATCTCCATCAAATGACTTTCAAATTATTTCTGGGTCATATTAAAATCTTTAATTTTGACTCCTAAATCTGCCCTCAACTTAAACACAAAATTGATTTATGCATAAATGTATATGTTAAGTCTAAATAGATGTAGTCTACAAAAGTTTATGCTATCAACTTGGTTCTTTCAGGTCCAAGGTGCTACAAAATCCCTTTGAACACTTGTTAATCCAGACTAACATGACTATGTCAGGTTATTTTGTTTATTATTTAAACCAGCAGATGATTTGCTGTTATGAATGAATGGAAAGAGATTAAACGTGCTCTGTAAGACTGCTAGTGTGACACTTCCTCAGGGCTCTTCAAAACCAGATGCAAAGGGACTGCTATAAAAGGTAAAGGTTTCCCTTGACATAAAATCTAGTCTGGGGGTGATGCTCATCTCCATTTCTACTCACATTTGCATGTTTTCAAACTGCTAGTTTGGCAGAAGCTGGCCTAATATCAGGAGCTCACCCCACTCCACGGATTCAAACTGTCAACTTTTTGGTCAGCAAGTTCAGCAGCTCAGCAGTTTAACCCACTGGGCCAACAGGGGACTGCTATAGCTGCTCCAAAAGAGCCAGGTGCTGCAAGAGACCTTGTGGGGTTTTATGACGCATCAGAAGTCACAAGGTGATGTAAACACTGAGCATCATGTATATAGTTAGTTTTCCAGCAACCTACTGACATGCTAGCGAAGGGAGTAGGATTTTGGATGAGACAGAGAAAGGACAGGTAGTCATCAGGAGCTTCCCAGGTAGGAATGGCATTCATCCAAGGTAACCTTTTAATCCTGCTCTCATCAAATCCAGTGGCTGCAAGCACTCCTTCTACTCCAGTATATCCATCTCCCACTGTCTGTGCTAGGCCATGAAATGATTGGATCCTGGATCCAAGTCCCTGATTTGGATAAGCCTCACCAAGGAAGGCAAACTTATCTTGAGGGACTTTGTTCCTGAAGCCTGATTGTGCAGATTCAAAGACATAACTTTGGATTGATTTTACTGATATGTAAGGGGAGCTGCAGTTGAATATACCTGTGTCAGGTGTACACTCTGATTCTCCTAAAGTCCATGGCTAATGAGATCCAGTCTGTTTGTCATTTACTTTCATTGTAGAAGTATGAAGGCTAGAATGGTCAAACCTCACAAGGTTCTTTATCAAGAGTTTACATGATTGAAATCTGTGCAGAAGCCACACCTTGTCCCTTCAGGGGAGAGAGGGCGGGTATAAATAAAAATAATAATAATAATAATAATAATAATAATAATAATAATAATAATTATTATTATTATTATTATTATGTCATGCCTTACAGAAATGAAGAGCTATGAGTCACTCATCCCGTGTGTGTGTGTGTTGTGTGTATACATTCATATATTCATTAATTCATCTGGGAAACATCAGAGGATCTATGACAAATAGCATCACACTAACAGGAAAAACAATTATCAGCTAAATCATATCTCAGTGTTTAGCAATCCTATTTACTGAAATGAGTGGAATAACTGCAGAAAAAAGGAATTCCTCTCAATGTGTGCATTGCAGTTGGCAGTGTTAAATTATACAGATTTGAGCATCAAGATTACCATAAATGAATGCCTACAGTCAGACCCCCCAAATCCATATTTAAGCATTGAAGTAAATAGCCTGATTTCATCATGTATCAAAGATATGCAGTTTCTTTTTTTTGATGACTTACTTGAGTATTTCAGTCTCATTATGAATTTAGCTCCCATTCAAGAAAAATAAACATCTACACCTACTCAGAGCATTTTAATGGATTAGTGGGTGAAGCATTTTGGAATATTCAATGCTACTGATTCCAATTAAAAAGTAGATTGCAACTGAATTTTGCCTAAATTGACATTATGAGGTAAAGGTCTACATTTATTAAATGTTTTCCAATTCAGGCAAATATTTTCTTACTCGGAACAACTGCAATATCTTATTACAACTCCTTGAATTATTTAGAATTCGGAATAGAATCCAAGCCAGAGAACTTCTAGTCATGATGTTAAGTTAATGTCAAAACTTTGTATATACTTTCTTCCTATCATCTTGTTAGGAAGGTGACCCTTGTTTTGCATCTTCCCATTTTTTTCCTCTCTCTGACACCTGCCAATGTGATAGGAACTTGATCAAGAAGTAGGTAGCTATGTCTTGAATAAATCACTCTTACTTTCTTCATTCTGCATTGAAAAGTTTGCAATATTTATTGGGTTTTGTGATACTGCTGCTTCCATTTCTATATCTGTTTCATACCTGTAGGAGAATCCTCAAAACTCATTTGAAATTTTGTCTTAGGTGAAATTGGCTAGCCATTCCCACTGCTCCTTTGAGGACAATTGTAAGAATCTATAAGATGTCTCGAGGCATTCAGGTAGTATGCATTGCTTACCCAATATCTGGAATCAGTGTTCGGGCATAACCATCTCATTTCTACAAGACATTTCATATTTGAAACTATGAAGCAAAGACATTCCTTTTTAATTTTCCTCTCCTCTGAGATGGGATGACAGGCTTAAGCTGATTCAGCAGAGGAGAAATAATTTTGACACTTGCCGTTACCAGATGAGTTTTAATACAAGAATACATGCTCTCACGGGAAATTTGCTAATGCCTGCAGATTCATAAGTCAATCCATAAATATTTTAAAATTTCCATGTATTAGAGCTTCATTTGCAAAGGAAACAAAAAAGAGGAAAAACAGAACTTTAGGGAGATTTCCAATCATTTTTAAATTCAATGCAATCCCTCAAGCAACTTCATTATGAACAAAGTCAATGCAAGAAATAAATATATAGATGCAATGTTAGACAATCAGTATATGTGTGTGTGTGTGTGTGTGTGTGTGTATATATATATATATAGAGAGAGAGAGAGAGAGAGAGAGAGAGAGAGAGAGATAAACCCATTTGTCATTACTTAGAAATTGATTACACTCATAATAATATAATAATGATTATGTGTAGTTATATATCAAATTCTAATTATCTGAAGTTTTGTTAGTTAAAACTCACTTTCATAGAGCCAGTGTTCAAGAGCTGCTTCATGCCCTACAACCAACACTTACTTGAGTTAGGATTGTACTGTCAGTGGAAGTTAGAAGGGTAGGAAAATAGCAAGTGGAAGATTTCATATGAAGGAGGGATAGCGCTTATCTTGCAACAGGCTTTACGAATTGGGATAGTACTATCCTCTTGGTTGCTTACATTCTTCTTCATTGCTTGGTTGTTTGTGTGCTTTCCAGTCACTCCTTCCTTATGGCAACCCTAAGGCAACCCTATCACAGGTTTTTCTTCACAAAATTTGTTCACAGGAGGTTTGCCATCATGACCCTCTGAGACTTAAAGCGTGCAACTTGCCCTAGGTTAGCCAGTGAGATTCCATGGCTGAATACAAATATAGGCCACCCAAAGTCGAACAAAGGGCAAGTTGCACACTTTCAGTCTCAGGGGGTCATGATGGCAAACCTCCTGTAAACAAATTTTGTGAAGAAAAACACTCAGACTGTTACACCACACTGACATTTCACCATTACTTTGAAGAAAACAAGGGAAAAGGATTTAGGAACTCCTGATAAGCAGGTGGACTTTATTACATTTCGTAGCAAACGATATTTTGCAGCCTGGGCAATGGAACTCCATAGGCTGAATGTAATTGGGATTTGAATGTTTGGGGGATATAGATGGGCGAAGTTGTCATTTCAGTATCTGCAGAGTTTTTCTTTTCTTTTCCCACCTCTCAATCTGCACCATTCCTTGTGGATGTTTTATTTTCACAGAAGTAATGTGCACACTTTTCAAGTGGATGCATTCACACATGAAAGTTTATCAGAGCTTGGAAATAAAATATTTATAATAACAATGAGTTATTTGTTATTTTCATTGTAATATTTAAAAGAAAGCCAGTACTGTGATATTTAGACACACTTAATCACAATAATATTAGTCATACTTGCAGAAATATTACTTTTTTGAGTGGTGGTGGTAGCCATTTTTCAACTTCATCAGGCTTGGGGTAAAAAAAATGAATAAAAATAAAACTGACAGTAACATGATTCTAATAGATTGCATTATTTAGTATTAGTGAGAAATGAGAAACACATTACTCCTAAACTTTGTCAACAAATAATTTGTTGCACACACACCATAGGAAGTTCTTTCCATGGTGGTGAGATTGTCTGCTTCTGAGAGGCAACTGGCTATGCTGACAGCAACAGTGTTGATTATGGAGTCAATGTGTTGATTATACAGTGTTGAATATAAAAGCTGAAGTCAGACAGGCTTTTGCTGAGAAGCTAGACCAAATGTGTCAAATAGAAACAGTAGTAGTGGATTATGACACTGGCAGAGGATCTCTCAGGAGCAACAGCAGTGCCACCATAGCTAATACTTGTTAGTAGGAGGAGAGGCAGGTAAACCCATTTTGAATATATTTTATGATGAAAACCCTAAGATGAGACAATCCAGAATGAGAAATAGTGTCAGAAGATGAAACAACAAGCTTCTGGGGTCCAGCAAAGGACTACTATGAATACTGGCATGGCTAATGATGCAACTGGACTTAAGCCAAAAGGATATTCAGTTGTTGACATGCTTAAAGATTTGGTCATGGTGGTTCACTCTCTTGTTACATTCCAAATAGACTACTGCAATGTGTTCTACATGGGGTTGCTTTTGAAGACTGTTAGGAAGCTTCAAGTAGTCCAATGGGCTGCAGCCAGATTCCTCACTGGAGAAGCATATAGGGAACATCCAATTCCCTTGTTGTGTCAGCTTCACTGGTTGCCAGTCTGCTCCTGAGTACAATTCAAAGTGTGGGCTTTATCCTATAAAGCTTTTAATGGTTCTGCCCCAGTTTACCCGTCCGAATCTATCTCCCTCTATGAACCACCTTGAAGGCTAAGATCTTCTGGGGAGGTCCTGCTCTCGTTCCCACCACCTTCGCAGGTGCGATTGGTGGGGACAAGAGACAGGACCTTCTCAGTGGTGGCCCCTTGGCTATGGAACTCCTTCCCCAGAAGAATCAGATCAGGTCCCTCCCTCCTGACCTTCAGAAAGAAATTAAAAATGTGGCTGTAGAACCAAGCCTTTGGACAGTAAACTCAGTGCAATAACTGAATACTAAAAAAATTCAATTATGCTAGGAATGGCTCCTAGACTATGATTTTGGATTGTGTGGCTTTAAACAATTGGTTTTACTGCTAGATTTTTTTTTTTACTTTTCAGTTTTCAATGTATATGTTTATTTTATTTTATATCTGTTTATATTTTATATTTGTTTATATCTGTTGAATTGGTGTCTACTTGTAAGCCTCTCTGATTCCCCTTCGGGGTGAGAGAAGGTGGGGTATAAATATAGTAAGTAAATAAATAAATTAAAGGTGAAAGCAAAGTCCAAACCTGCTCAGCACATGTTATAAGGATGTGGAATATGAGAAGTGTGAATAAGGGAAAGCTAGACAAGAAATGGAATGTATGAACATTACAATACTTGGGGTCAAAACAGTAAACAGCAATGGGACATTGTGGCCCATTCCACACAGCTGTATAAAATCCACATTGAACTGGATTATATGGCAGTGTGGACTCGGATAATTCAGTTCAAAGCAGCTATTGTGGATTATCTGTCTTGATATTCTGTATTATATGGCTGTGTGGAAGGGATCTGTTATAGGCAAAGAAAATCTAAGAAGAAATGGGGTGTTATTAGTAGTGAACAGGAATGTAACAAGAGCAGTAAAAGAATATAATTATAAGTCTGATAGAATTACTATCTAGAAGACTTCAAGGAACCTATCAATAAACTGCAATCTCTGTTTATCCTCCACCTACAGAGGCAGGAAAAAAAAGAAAATGAAAGATTATTTGCTAGAATTCAGGACAAAATTGATCACACACCAAAGCAGGGCTTGTTAATTATATGCAAATGGAATAAAAAAGCAGGAAGCAGAGCAAAATCAAAGAGTGTAGGGAAATTTGACCTAGAATCAAGAAAAAGAATTTTTCATGGCCAACAGTGTGTTCATTACAAACACATTTCTCAAGCATCCAAAGGGGTGACTATGTGCTATCTTTTTGTTCAACTATAGCTTCAGAATTCCAATTTTTCAAGTTTGATGTAGCTTGCAGCTGCTCTATGGCTTCTAGGATTTTTTGTCTCTCCACTTGGCTCGATGCTGGAAGTCATTGGCTCACTGCTTTTTCATGCATTCTGATTACAACTGGTGTGAAAAGAAGAGATCCTTGAATGAAAGAGAGCATATTTAACATGAGAAGACAACACAGAGAAAAATACCAAATCACCCAATGTGTCCAAAGGTATCCAATTCCCCAATTAAAATATTATCATGCTTCCTCAATTTGTTGCCATTATTCCACTGCTGCATATCTGAATCAATATAACGTTCAATTCAGACAACCTGCTTCTATTTTTATCCCCCTTCACCATCTGGAAATGGCAATTTTGACAGTTTTGTATAAGCTTGAATGCTTAGCAGTGGATGCCAACTGCAATATCTCAAAAAGATGGTATTCACAGAGCATAGTCCCAGTACAAATAAACACTGATTTAATTGTGATATCATCTCCTCCTTGGGAACAGTAGTACTGTGACAAATGCCAGGGAAAAGAGAATTTTAGCACCTCATCAAACTACAGTTCCCAGAATTCTTAGGAAGGAAATCTTGACTGCTGAGATTAAAAATAAAGATCTATCGAACAGCTTCTCTTTGCCAGGAAAGGATGCAGACTTTATTTATTTATTTATTTATAAAATTTATACTCCGCCTTTTGCCAGTCAAGGCAGCTTACAGCCAGTAAAAACATGCAATATAAAAATTAAAAGCATGTTAAAACCATAAATATTAGCAAATGCCTTGAAACACTAAATAAAACCTCAATAAAATAGATTAAAAACCACCCTGATAATACATAACAAAGTCAAAGGGCCTTCCTAACCTTCAGATATTACTAATTTCTGCTGAAGACTTCCTTGAAAATTGAGGTTTTTAGGCTCTTCCAGGATGCCAACAAAGAGGGTGCAGATCTAATCTCGCCTGGGAGGGCATTCCAAAGAGAGGGAGCCACTCCTGAGAAGGACCCCTTTTTAGCAATCTTCAAATGGAGAGTGTCACAGATGCTTAAGGACACCAGCATTTCCCCACTTGATCTTAATGCTCTCCCTGATGTGTACAAAGGAACCTGATGTCTCAGATAATCAGGACCTATGCTGTGAAGGGCTTTAAAGGTTAAAACTAACACGTTGAATTGGGCTCAGAACCTAATTGGGAGCCAATGCTGATGTTTCAGGAGCAGGATAGTATGTTATCTTATATCTGCTTCTGTTAACAGCCTTGCTGCCGATCATTGAACAAATTGAAGTTTCTAAAGTGTTTTCAAGGCACACCCACATAGAGCGAGTTACAGTAGTCCAGATGGGATGTGGACCACGGTGGTCAGGTCAGATTTTTCCAGGAATAGTCACAGTTGACACACCAGTTTAAGTTTTGCAAAGGTGATCTTGGTAACCTCCGCCACTTGGGCTTCCAGGTTTAAAGAGGAGTCCAGAATCACCCCCAAATTGTGAACCTGAACTTCCAAGGGGAGTTCAGCTCCAGCTGTACCCCTGTTTCTGGATCCATCCTACCCGAAACCAGTAGTACTTCTGTCTTATCTGGATTCAGTTTTAATTTGTGTACCCTCATCCAGCCCATTATTGCCTCCAGGCATTGGTTCAGGTGCAGCATGGCTTCCTTGGCATTTTCTGGCAAAAAGGAGTAGTAGAGTTGAGCATCATCTGCATACAGGTGATACCAAACTCCAAACTCCAGATGATCTTTCCCAGTGGTTTCATGCAGATGTTAAATAACATTAAGGAAAGTGATGAGCCCTGCAGGAGCCCACAGTCTAATGGCCATGGGGTCAAGCAGAATTCCCCAACACCATCTTTTGGCTGCAATCCAAGAGAAAGGACTGGAGCCACTCCAGAACAGTTCCTTTTGGCCCCATTCCCACCAGTCTCTCCAGAAGGATACCATGGTCGATGGTATCAAAAGCTGCTGGGAGGTCAAGAAGAACCAATTAGGTCACACTCCCCTTAACTAGTTCTCCATATAGATCATCCACTAAGGCAAACAAAGCTATCTCTGTTCCATGTCCTGGTCTAAAGCCAGATTGAAATGAGTCTATGAAATCAGCTTCATCCAAAAACCCCTGGAGTTGTCTGGCCACCACCCATTCCATGATTTTACTGATGTGTGGCAAATTGACCACTGGTCTACACTTCTCAAGCATGGTCAGATTAAGGAATCATTTTTTTTCCAATGTAGGTCTCACCACTGCTTCTTTTAGAGCCACGGGGACCTTTTCTTGGTGAAATGAGGTGTTGGTGAGCTCCCTTATCCAAGGTATGCAGCCCTAGCTTGTTTAACAGGCCAGGAGGCACATGGGTCCAGGATACAAGTGATGGCCCTGACCTCTCCAAGGATCTTGTCGGCATCCTTGGGTAGAACCAACTGAAAGTGATTCATAAAAAGAGGACCAGATAGTGGTTTGGTTACATTTACAGAAGCTGTAGCAACCATGGTGTCCAACTCATAGCGAATCTGACTAATTTTGGTGGTGAATAGGATGCAAGATCTTCTCAGTGAGTGGTTGAGTGGAATGGGAGATCATCTGTGTTGCATTTTACCAGATTTCGGACCACTCTGAACAACTCTGCAGGTCTATTCTCTAGCCACTCAATAAGATTTTAAGCCACATTGCAATTTTCAGGTTTAAAGAAATAACAAATACCAGTTGTCTGCATTCCTTACCTCTGAGTTAGAGGTAGCTGCTTATCCACTCTGCAAAACAAGATGCAGAGCTTTCCATTAATATGTGTTATGTTCTTATGGTCACCATTTATTGAATTAGTTTCTAAATTGTCACATAGTGGTTTTGTCTTGATCCTGTGGTATAATTACAATAGCCACAGTGGGTCAACAAGATCTCATGCTGAGAAGGCAGGCATAGCTCTGTAAGTTTTCAAGCAGACATATTTCACAGGAAAAGCTCTCTGGATTTTATAGAACCCTGGGTTTCCTGAGGATTGGCTATAGGATAAAAATGTCATAAATAACTCAAGAGAGGTCTCATCAGTTCAAAATGAGCCCAATTTAAAATCAGATTCATTTTGAATTCTGGTCTTATATCCTCCAAAATCATCCTAATCATGTCTCTTCCAAATTCTGTGCCAGAGAGGGATTCTACATTTCTGTGCTTGTGGTAAATGCATTTCCTTAGTTCTACAAGAGCTTTTACGTGACAATTTACCTAACTGCTAATTTCTAGAGCCTGTTTAGCATGCCATGCATCTGCTAACTGGTTTATGTGCACAAAGCATAAGGTTTTAAGCACATAAAACATAATAAGTATAAAACAATATTGTCCTCATTACTGAGTGCTGCCATTCATGGAAAGCAGTTGTATCTTCTTAAAATGTCATTGCGCAGCCATGCAGAAATTTCACTTTTGAAATGCTCAGGGATATTTTCTTACGATGAAAACCTATGATCCTTGCTTGTTTTCCCAGCACTGTCTTACAGATCAGTTGAAATCTTGGAGCCATGTTGTCACAATGATTACATGAAATGAATACAAAGATGCAAGATGTAGGTAAAGAAGATTGTTACGGTATACTGATTTGTATAGAACAATGCACCAAATTCAATTGGTTTCAAGACTTTACACACAAGGCTAACAAATTGACATTTTAGCTGTACCCTCCCTTTTGGTGATGATGTGTATCACAAAATGCCATGTGAATCCTGACTCCCCCTCCCTTTAATTCTCCTGTTCCTGATGGGTAAATTTTACCCCCTCCCCTTCCAGTGTCACAAAAAATTCAGACTTATTCTCTTGAAATACCTTATAATAACAGAAGTTGGCCAGAAAGTGTGGGAAATTATGTCTGGAAGAGAGAGAACATATATAATAGGGATGTGCAAAACTTTGTTTGCAATTCGTTTGTCCTATCTATTTTGCAAATTTTTTTTACATACGAAGCAATATTAAGAAAGGCAGGGATAGCCACACAAAAATCCTAAGGATTCAAAATACTGATCTATGAGTGTTGGAAGTGTTATGTAAGTTCTTGGAAATGGCTCCAGGTTTCTGTTGTGAGTGCCACGTCTCTCCCAAAAGAACTGGGTTTGGTTCCCCAAAGAGCCCTGAGGAGGATGGTGAGGCTGGAGTGGAGAGAGAAACCCTGCTCTTCTCCAAAGGGGGAGGAGAGGGGGACCTGGGACAGGTGGAAGAAAGAGAGGGATGCCTGGCTGGATGGCCAGGCAAGGAAGAAGCCCCTCTGGCACATGGCCAGCCCAGAGAGAAACAGTCAGAGATCACATTCACATTGAGGCTTTAATGTGGGAGATGAGCAGAATTATGAAAAATGTAGTTCAGGATGGGGCCTTTGAATTATCTGACACAGGGGTTCTTACCTTCCCAAACTACATTTCCCAGAACTCTGCTTACTGCCTTGTGCTGCCTCCTCCTCCCCCTCCCTGAATGTTTTGGTGGGGAAAAACCCATGTTCATTTTATAAGGGAATTTCGAGACAAAGGGGGATTGTTGGGTGCTGAACCAACCCTGAGAGGTAAGCAAAGTTGAGAGGCAGTATCTACAAAGTTTACCTACTAGGTTGTTTCCTCTTCTTCTTCTTCTTCTTCTTCTTCTTCTTCTTCTTCTTCTTCTTCTTCTTTCAAAAGCTTTATTAGCATCTGTTGGGAGTGGTTGGACTGGATGGCCCCTGGGGTCTTCCAGTGAAATAGTACTGTTAAGTTTAAGTTGGATCACATTCCCTAAAAATCAGTGGGTGTGCAAATCTTTCTGAAACTTGGGTGGAATTATGTCCTAGTTATGTTGTATCACTGAAAATAGAAATTCGGGGAGATAGTCTTTGTAGTTTTTTTTAATGTTGTTGATAAAAAGTTTATTAAATTCCCAAAAGTCAGTGGATGTGTGAAACATTCTGAAACTTAGAGAGGTAACAAGGATAAATGTGTTCTACCATTGTAGCAAATCTCATCCTGATAGCTCTAAAAATGAGGGAGAAAGGAACCCTGGAAGCTTCCATCTGTGTAATTACTTAACGAAAAAGTGACATTTTTTAATATCATCATAGCTATGCTATGGACCCCTTGCAATATTTTAGAAACACTTTAGAAATAATTTGCTTCCCCCCATTCAGTAATAAGTATTGAAGCATTTTTTCATTGATCGCACAGGCCTAATATATAATACATAAGTATATAACTTTTAGTCAAACATAGATAAAAAAAACTGGGTTGACTTAACTACAGATCAATATAAGTTCTTTAGTTCTTCTAAAATGAATAATCTCTGGTAGGGGGCTTAAAGATGAGAGTTTAATCCATCTCAGAACCTATTTTCTCCACTGTGATGTCAATTCTAGACCTTGTGGATGCCTAAGCAGCAAAAGTGTGGTGTCAAGTGGCTGCTGGTCTCCTGGTGACCTCCTTTCTCTGCACAATGACATTTACTTATCCATAGATCATAATAAAATGTATAAATTTGGCCTCAAATCCTGCTCTTAATTTATACATGAGGTTGACTTATGCAGGAGTATATGTGGTACAGTAGAGTCTCACTTATCCAAGCCTCGCTTATCCAAGTTTCTGAATTATCAAAGCCATTTTTGTAGTCAATGTTTTCAATATATCATGATATTTTGGTGCTAAATTCGTAAATACAGTAATTACAACATAACATTACTGCATACTGAACTGCTTTTTTGTCAAATTTGTTGTAAAACATGATGTTTTGGTGCTTAATTTGTAAAATCATAACTTAATTTGATGTTTAATAGGCTTTTCCTTAATCCCTCCTTATTATCTAAGATATTCACTTATCCAAGCTTCTGCCGGCCCATTTAGCTTGGATAAGTGAGACTCTACTGTATTTCTGTTATTCTTGACACACACAGGTGTGGTCCACAGGAAAGGGGCAACAATATCCCTCTCCTTCAATTCCGTTACCAAATCCAAGCTGTTGAAAGTCCCATATCCTTTAAATGTATATCCTGAAAAAGATTATGCAGTATGAGACAAAAACAAAAACATGTCATCTCCCCATAATTCATAAGTACTCATGATTGTCTGAATATGCCCCCATAGAAAAGTATGTGTGTGTGTGTGTGTGTATTCATGTGAGTGTAATATATTGTATGAGTAGGAAAAGTCCTACATGACTATCAGTGTTCTATGCACTTAGAGATGAATTAAAAATAATCTTTAATTGACAGCTGCCAAGATTTCTAGGGGAGACAGAATATTTGAAATGACGTTTTGGCAGAATTTGGAACTTTGCTATCACGAATCTACTGAATATTCCATTTTAATTAGCTGGCTTAAAATATTATATAGTGTTAGGGACTATTTAAGGCACAAAGGTGTATTATTTCACACTTCATGAGTGTAGAGAGTTTTTTTCTTTTTTGAATAACTAGTGTCATGCTGAAAAATATGCCAGAAGAGATAATCATTATAACTTGCAATTTGTTAGAATTAATATAGTTGTCACCTGGAGCATTGTGTTGCCAATATTCCAATCTACATTAGTCTTTTAAATGCTATTCAAAGTATTTTTTTTCTTTTCAATTGTATAGAAATATTCTGAAATACAAAGTTTATTTATAGACTGGAGCATCCATAAACACAACCAAACCATCCATATGTTTAAGAAAACAGGGATGATGTTTCACATAAAAATGTATCATCAGCACGTCCCACAAATTAAGATCTTCGAGTGAGGCCCTGCTCTTGGTCCCGCCGCCATCAAAGGTGAGGTTAACGGGGACGAGCTTTTTTGGTGGTGGCTCCGCAGCTGTGGAACTCCTTGCCAAGGAAGATTAGGAAAGCCCCATTACTCATGTCTTTCAGGAAGCAGCTGAAGACCTGGCTATGGGATCAAGCATTTGGTCCATCCTAAGATATGAGCTGATATGACCTGATGGATTAATATTAATTTGAACACAGACTGGCTCTGACTCTGGCTTGAAACTTCCCCTTTTGTAATGGTCACATGGTTTTATTTGTTTTGATTTGATATCGGCTTTTATTTCTGTTTTATGTTTGGTTTTTCTACTTGTTATATTATATATGGCATTTAATTTTGCCTTTATGTAAAACTGCTCTGGGTCCCCCTGAGGGAAAAGAGCAGAATATAAAGTAATTAAATAATTAAATATTAAATAAATAATGTTGTGATATAGTTTTGAGGCTTAAAGCAATTAAAGTAAGGTCTCCCAAGGAGAGCATAAAGAAAATCACACTGGATTAGACCAAGGACTTTATCACATTGAAATCCTTGATGTGGGGAACAGTGGCCGGGGTGGGGGGAATAGGGCAGCAGAACAAATTGTGGGGCAGCAGGCCAAATCTGTCAACCAGTGCCCCATATCACCCACAACACCTACTTTCCCATCACTTATGTTATCCCCATGACTCTCTACCTGAACACAAATAGTTTCCTGTGTTCAGGTTTCCTCTTCCTACCATGCTTCCTCAACAAAGCCAGCATGGAGCTCCGTCAGAGGTAGATGTGCATTGTGGGATGCGATCTGGCAGGTTCCATTCTGGTAGTGCCAAGGAAGTGTCATAGGATGGGGAATTCATCTAATGTGATGATGTCCCAAGGGATTAATTAGGCATTCTGTTGCAGGTATTTATGTTAAGATCGCTTACTGTTGAAAGGACTTTGCACCTGATATTGTGCAGGGAATATTCTGCATCTAAGAGGACTCTTTGATGGCCTCCATGGATAGAAGTCAGAATTTAACATATAGCTGACTGGGAGCCAGGAAGCATCGCATGCTGAAAAATGGAACCAGAGATTATTTGAGCCCGCCCAGTTCACATGCCTCTTACTAGATTTCAAAAACCACTTTTCAATGGCAATTAAAGGGGAATTTGGGAACAGTTGGTTGATAGTTGCAAAAAACAACAATAAAAACAAACATATTTTTATTGTTTTTAGGATTTCTATTTGTGCTTTTGAAAATTTACAGTCCCTGGGGTTGTTTCTAGTTCAGCCAAGTTTGGTTAATGTTACCACCACCATTCCCACCTCCCACTGGCTCAGGTTAGCACCCTCCTGCCCCTTATACTCAGTTTTTGTTGAGTGAACTTACTTTTCCTTATTGTAACTACTACTATTACTACAACTACTAAAAGAGCAGTATTCATTTTACTCTTTTATATTGCTCCCCTGCTACAGATCTCATATGTCAGCTTCAGCTGTTACCACGTTCACTCTCCAAATGCACACACACACACACACACACACACACTTACCTTGTTTGGTAAAATTGTGATATTGCTGCACTCCCAGCCATGCATTTTATTGTTTACTTCTGAAAAACTGGCTTTCCTTGAGCCAACTGGTTATTCCTCCTTCTTACCCAAGGATTTCATTAGACAGACGACCTCATCAGAAGGGGTATTTTTCAGTGGCATGTGCCACAGGCTCCCATTCCATGATGCAGAACTACTTCCAGTGGGGCTCTGTTGTAAAATGATATGGGAACCGGTTCATGCTGTCACTGTGACAACACAGGAGGCTTCCCATGTTCAATTGGAGTCAACTGGGGGGAAACTGGGTGGCAGACGCTTCCCCCGTGGGGTGCGGTAGGGGAGAAGCCAGGCAATGCAGACCATGGAGCGCCGGGTTACCCACGCCCACCACCGGATTTGCCACAATGCGTAGTGATTCCAACAGCCCATCTGATGAGGTTGTAAGTGTTTATATGCAACAACTGAACACACTTTCAGAGGGAATGATATTCAGGAGAACATCTCAGTGGATTGTGTCCATCATTTGCCACTTAGAATTAAGTGAGTTCAGTTATACAATTTATAGTTCAGGTGTCACATATCTATTCATCTGCTGAAGAAATGGTGGGGGGCAGTCTTGTGTAAAATGGGAAAGAAGACCTAAAATATATCTAAAATATGGTCTGGACCTTCTGTTTTCACCTTTGGGCACACACTATTAGCTAATGGATTTTAAACTAGATATGACTCAGAGGAAAGGCTTTTCAATTTCATCTGCAGTCGGGATAAAATGTGGGAGGAGGAATTCACATAGCATCTTTACATTCCTTGCTGGATTAGAGCCTATTTGCCTTTGATCACTGAAAAAAAGTCTAAGCCTTCCAAAACAGTTGTTTCAATTATTTACTCTTTTATATGTTAACCTAAAGCAAAAACCAAAACTAAATAAAAATAAATAAAATAGATAGGCTGCTTTGCTTCATTTATTCAATGAATATTTGTTTCTTAATTTATTTATCTGGGTTTTCTATACTTTGGTATAAAGAGAAACTTTAAACTCTTGAGGTGGATAATATCAAGTCATCTTACCTTATTAATTGCAATAATAACATGGGTAGATGAGTCATTAAAACAGATTTCAATAAATCTTGCAACTACAAAGTAGTCAAAAGGGTAATCTAAGGATTTGGGCAGGGAAACTTAAGAACTTGGGACTTAGTTTCAGAAAAGATATTTTAGATTTCTTTCTTTGCAATGGAACAAGACCCACCAACCTTTCTTGCTGTTGCAGAATATGTTCTTCTTCTTTCTAGTAGAACAGTTTATACATTATTAACATATTGCTTTAGCATTTATCTTTAGACATCAGATTACCAATACTGCTGTAGGCAAGGCATCTTTACTGTTATCTGAAATATATTGTAAGTATACTCTGCTTTTTACTGTGAATGTGCCGTCCGCCAGACAATAAAAAAAACTATAAAGCTGAAACGTGCCGTCCTTTATCCGGGCGAACTGCAAATCCCTATAAGCTGTCCTAAAAATATTGAACGACTGAGTCTGGAAAACTTCAAAAAAAAAAAGGATGTTTATTCATACAAGGTTGTAAACCTGGCACAGATCTTAAAGTTACAGAAAATGAAACAAATTTCTATAGGTTTTAGTTGCGGAATTATCCCTGGTTCCAGAAGGCAAAGGTGATTATAAAACCACTATACCCTAATCACGCTGTCTATATTAGAAGGAGAAACTCTTTCCTTCCCTATCTTTACAGCAAAGATTAGTTCTAGAAGCGACGGAATAACCCTGCTCCTCTAACTAGATTTCCTATTCCAGATCAGTATAATTCAATACTTATCTAATTTGGATAGGCTTAGATTGGCCTGGTTTTGAGGATGATTTGTCCCAGTTAGCTTGCACAGCTGCAGCACGTTGGAAGACTATAGCCAAAATGAGGCTCCAAAATGGAGACTAGACCCTGGTAAAAAAGGGCGGTCCTAAGATGTTGTACTCTTTGACCAATCATTGCAAAGAAAACTGCAGCCAGCTCTTGCAGACTCCAAGCCACTTTTCCTGGGCTTTTGCAGCCAGAGGCTGAAACAAAATGCAAAGGAGGGAAAACAAACAAACGACCAATAGGTAAGGCAAACCATCGTCCTGGGGGACGGAACACTCCCCGCTTAAATTCCCAGGATGTGGGAATTTACCACTCAAAAACATACAAACACCTTTGTATACACAACAATAAAACAGTATAAAACTTACACACTTTGGACAAGCAACACGAGATTGCTGGTTGGTCTGTCTAGGACAGACATTTTGTCCTTACTATGAGTCTTTATCTGAACTTTCCTAACCTTACTGTCAGGGCAAGGAAAGGTCTTTAGTATAATGCCCATAGGCCAGGCATGGCGGGGCAAGTCTTTGTCCTTTAGCAACACAAGGTTTCCCACCTTGACATTGCCCTTTGGGGTTTGCTAGAGTCATCTGGTTTGAAGCTGGCTTAAGTATTCGGCCTTCCACCTCTTCCAGAAGTGGTTGGCTAAGGTCTGCACATGCAAAATTGGTGCCACAGTCCGACCAAATTGACTTAATTGACCCTCTGAGGGCTATGAACCTTTTCAAGGCATTTACGAATGATGAAGTGTCCATTCCCTCTGCAACCTCTATATGGACAGCTCGTACTGACAAACAAGTAAACAAAACCGCACATCTTTTGTTATTTACAACACCACTGGTTTTTCTTGTAACAATTTCCCAAGGACCAAATACATCAATTCCCACGTGGGAAAAAGGGGGGTCTGTCAAAGTCCTGTCCTGAGGTAACTCAGCCATCAGCTGACTCTGACTGTTACGTCTGAGTCGCCGACATTTGACACACTTAAAAATAACACTGCTGACCAAACTTTTAGCATTTACCACCCACAGGCCTTCATTTCTAAGGGTCGCCTCAGTCAGAGTTCTACCTTGATGGTGAATTTTCTCATGGTAGTGACGAACCAACAACAAAGCAATATGGCTATTGGGGGGTACAATGATAGGGTTCTTTATACACACTTTGAGTTTAGCCTTAGCTAACCTCCCTCCCACTCTTAAAATGCCCTCTTTATCCAGAAATGGGTTCAGCTCACGCAAGAAACTCCGGCTGGGGGTGTTAAGCCCTTGTTCTAACCTGGCTATTTCTAGACTAAACTCATGCCTCTGAACTGACCTGAGTATTACTCCCTTAGCCTTCAACATGTCCTGAACTTGCAAAGGCTGACTATCTTTGCAGACTAAGTGATGTATGAGCCTAGCAACTGCTCTCTGAAGACTGCGCCATTCTGAAAAATGCTCAAAGCGGTGTAGTTCCAGGTAAGATCTTTGGCCTGTCTTGATTGCAGTGGTGGTCTTGCAGGCTGTTATTTCTGGAACAGACTCTGGTAATTCTATGCTTTCCGAAGGTGAAAAGACCAACGGGAAGTAGACATCCGCTAAACATCGGGGACCCATCAACCAACAGGATCTTAAAACTCGTTGAGCTGATGCTCCTCTAGAAGCGATGTCGGCTGGGTTGTCATTTGTGGCAACATGATGCCACTGGCTAGGTGTGGAGCTAGATAGAATGTTGTTAATTCTATTTGCTACGTACACTTTGAATCTTTTGGTTGTGTTGTTGATGTAACCAAGCACAACTGTACTGTCCGTGTGGAAATGGACATCTTGAAACAAGTCTCCTATCTCTTGCTGGATGATGCGCCAGAGCTGGACAGCAAGAACTGCTGCACACAATTCCAGCCGGGGTATTGAAGTTCCCATAGGAGCTATTTTGGCTTTTGCCATGATGAACCCAACGTGGTAGTCATTCTTGTCCCTTTGCCGCATGTATCCCACAGCTACTATGGCTCGTTCCGATGCATCACAGAAGATGTGAAGTTCTGTGGTGGGTTCTATCATCGCCTTGCAGGGAACAAATTGTCTGGGAACTGTGATGGTTTCCAGTCCTTCAGCTTGAGAAGTCCAATTTGCCCAAGCTGCTTTCACCGATGGGGTCAGCTCTTGATCCCATCCTATCTTCTTCAGTGACCAGAGTCTTTTTTCTGTCACATGCCTGTTGTTTGGCAAAGTGGGTTTTTCTACTTTAAAAGGCAGAGGGGCTATCCAATTTCCCTCTGGACTCCGGGAAACTTGAGAGTTCATGATCTCTAAAAACCTCTGTTCATCTTTGGAAAGCGCTGTAGTTTCATCCCTTTCGGAGACTTCAAAGATGGAAGAATACTCTGGTGTTATCCCCTGACAATAGACCGAGATATGACTCAAACAGCTATGCATTAGTGTGGGGCGACTGCCTTGAAGCACGTGCGTATGACGAGTGCCCACCGACGATGGAGGGTGCATCCTATTTATGCACACCGGGCCTGTAACTGTCCAGCCTAGTGGTAGCAGCTGAGCAATGGGCGCCCCTGGAGGTCCCTTAACTTGGTCGTTCACATAGAACAAGTTCGGGCAGTCCGCACCAAGTAGAAGGGCAATGTCCACATCTGGACGGAAAGCAGGTAAGGCGTTCTTCAGCCTTCGCAAGTGAGGATGGGCTTCCACGACTTCTCTGGTGACAATCTGCCTTTTGTTCCGGGGAATAGAGGAACACTCTATGAGGTCTGGTAACTTGAACAGTCTCTTCTGGTCACAAGAGGAAACAACAAAGCCGGATGCTATGCGACCCTGCAACTTCTTTTTCCCTACACAGGTGGACATGGTGTAGTCACCCGTCTGGGTTTTTATGTCAAACAGTTGGAAGAACTCTGGAGTCGCCAGGGAGGCGTCGCTTTGTGAATCCAAAGCCATGTAAAGTCTCTTTTTAAGCCAAGGTCTTCTGGCTGGATATACATCTGCTAGGCAGATGGGATGGCAGACTCTGAGCTGGTGCGCGTCAGAGCATAGTTTAGTGCAGGCGACCGATGGAGCATCCTCCTGCATCCGTGACGCGGCCTGCATGTTGGTGGCTTCAGTAGATGACCCTTCTTTGGAAAACGTGTCCCCTTTGGCGTGGGAGACAGCGTCAGAGTTGTGCATCGCGGTGCAATGCTTAAGGCTGTTACACCTTGCGCATTTGACATCCTCTTTGCAGTTGGATGCAAAGTGAAGAGTTGCTCCACAGCACCTAAAACATATGCCCAGCTTCTGAACAATCTGTTGTCTTTCTTTATAAGGCTTCTTGCCAAATTCCCGGCAGTTGGCTAAACTGTGAGGCTTTTGGTGAATGGGGCAGAGCACCTCCTTCACCTCTGACTTGGATTCGTTGGCCCTGTGCTGAGTTTCAACGGCCTTAACACTAACCGGTCTTTTGGCCTCTCTGGATGGTTTTTTCTCCATTTTAGGTGCCTTCTCTGGCTGGGTCCCTTGGTATAAGGTGGGGAGGCCCGTCTGTGGATCATTCCTTTCTCTGGCCGCCCTGGTGATGAACTGGACCAAATGAGAAAATGGAGGGTAAGCCTGGGAGTGGGCCTCCTTGTAGTTGAAGACCTTCTGTCCCCAGCGTTCTTGCAAAGTGAAGGGCAGCTTGGTCAAGATCTGCCTCTGGGACAGGTGCTGATCGAGGCATCTCAAACCGGGCAGTTCTGGATTCTCCTTGGCCGACTCTAATTCCGTAAGGAGATCGCTGAGGTCCCACAAGAGTTTGAAGTCTTTGAGTTTTAAAGCTGGGAACCTTTGGAGCTTGTCCATAAGAGATGCTTCAATCTCTGTGCTGGCCCCATACCTCTGCTGCAACCTGGCCCAGGCCTTTTCCAGGGCTTTGTCGGGATCGGCTACGTGGGCTGCGTAGATCTTCTTAACTTGTGAGGATGAGGCTGGGCCCAACCATGCAGCCAGAAGAGTCAGTTCTTCCTCAGGCAATAACTTTAAGTCTCTGATTGCTCTCTGGAAGGTGGCCTTCCAGAGAAGAAATTCCTCAGGCTTGTCCGAAAACTTTTCGACACCCTTGTCCTTAAGATCTCTTCTGGGGCTTCTGATGATGGAGACAAGCTGGGACTCTGGCGTCGAAGGGAACAATTGAGGAGTTTGCTGTTGTGGAGTGGACTCCCACCGTGCACCTTGCGTCAACCTTTGGCCTCTTGGAGGGATGACATCGACCACTGACGAATCGATGGCTCCCTGTGCAGCTGTCTGTAGGGGCCAACTAGCACTCGGCCTTGAGGCCCTGATTGACTGACCTAGGGTTTTAGCAGGAGGCACAGGTAGCTCGAGCAAGGGTGAGCTCCCCGCTATGACGCTCTGCTCTGCAGGAAACTCAAAAGTGACTTTGGGGCCCTGCTCTGGGTAAGGAGAGAAGTCTTCCTGTTCCTCATCCGAAAACTGGCTGTTCATGCTGCCAAGGTGCGCAAACACTTTGGCAGAAGGATCCTGTATTGGTAACTGGCTTACATTTTCTTCTGTGAGTGGCTCAATTAGGGCTTTGGCCAAAGTCTCAGCCCTTACCCTTTTGGCTGCGGCATCCATCTTTATTCTAAGCATCTCTATACGAGCCTGTTCTATTTGCATTTCGCTTTGTCTATGGGCCTGTTCTATTTGCAGTCGTTTCTCTTCTTCTTTAAAGGGAAGGGTGAGATCAGCTGCCTTAGCATCAGCCTCCGCCCCCGCCACTTTACTCTGCAGCTCCAGACGTGCAGCCTCCTTAATGTGCAAGGCAGCTAGGGAAGAGATGGCACTCCCAGCAGCAGAAGACTTGCTAGAGTGGCTGTGTTTAGACGATGCACGCTCCCTTAGTTTAGATACCTGGCTAGAGCGGTTGGACTTAAGACTAAGTGCCACAGCAGGTGATTTTAAAAGATTGGTCTCATGGCTGCATAAGGAAGCTAGGATTGCCCTCACCCTATTTTCTTTCTCATTAGTGTCAGCTAAAACACTCACTATTTCTAACTCTGAATCCTTGGCGTTAATGCGCTCGAGGACCTGGACTATCTTAGACACCAAACCCCTCCAAAGACCGAAGGTCTCTTCAAGGTCTGTCTGTAATATGGATGGCACCCTTGTAATACCCAAGCTCTCTATTCTGCCCATTAATGTTACAATGCGCTCCCATGCCGAACCTAACCTCACATGGAGGAGCTCCTTTTCATCTATTAGATGGGCTAGCATCTTGGCTGAAGGGTGCTTTATCCTTTGGGGCCTTTCATTCCTAATTTCAGCCTCAGAAGGAGATATACCATTTGTATCATCTTGAAATTGCATAGACATTATATATTCTTAATAGCAAGTAAATTTACAACAAAGGCAAATGCAATATACCTGCAAGTAAATTTACAATAAAAGCAAATGCAATATATAATACAATGCACAGCACTTAACCATAGCAATATATATCACTAAGTAACTATACTTTACAAAGATTGTGACCTTTGGCGCCAGATTTTGGTGGGCAAGCTGCAAAATGCCAACTGACAGCAACTTGCCACATGATACCTCCCTTGCCCGAGTGACGTAAACTGCCAAAATGGCGACTTCGCCAAATTTTCAAGCACCTTGTGCTCTGCGGCTCGAGGCCTGCGGCTCGAAGGAGCACCGAGGCTGGCTTTGGAAAGGAGGAGAGAAGAGACGCCTCCTCCCCGCTGTGAAGGGAGGTCACCACCGCAGGACGATGAGACAGGTCACCGCCGCAGGTCGATGAAACAGGTCACCACCGCAGGTCAATGAAACGGGTCACCACCGCAGGACGATGAGGCAGGTCACCACCGCAGGATGATGAGGCAGGTCACCACTGCTGGACGATGAGGCAGGTCACCACCGCCAGGCGACTGTCCCGGCCGAGATCCTAGCCACTGTGAAGACTCAGCCAGAACTTTCTTTCGGAATTGCCAGGCTTATCTGGGTCCCGGCCTGGTGCTTCTGGACTCACCACCTCCGTGTGAGCCCAAGAACTACTGCTGGAGCTCCGCGGCTCGATGCCTGCCGCCGAAGGAGCTCAGGGTAGATTGCTGGGTTTTGCACAGCTGTGCAATTGCAGAAGCAGCCGCGGGGCTACTCGCACACACGCGAGCTGAAGAGCAGGATACTGCAGAGGCTGAAGGAATGGAGCCCCACTCTCTCACTTGCCTATCGGCCTGGCAGCAAGCTTCACTGCAACAGACCAACAAAAGCAAAGTCTCTATGGCCGTGCAGGCTAGCTCAAGCGGAAAAACCGCTGATCGTCCTCAAAACTGTGCCGTTCGCCAGACAATAAAAAAAACTATAAAGCTGAAACGTGCCGTCCTTTATCCGGGCGAACTGCAAATCCCTATAAGCTGTCCTAAAGATATTGAACGACTGAGTCTGGAAAACTTCAAAAAGGATGTTTATTCATACAAGGTTGTAAACCTGGCACAGATCTTAAAGTTACAGAAAATGAAACAAATTTCTATAGGTTTTAGTTGCGGAATTATCCCTGGTTCCAGAAGGCAAAGGTGATTATAAAACCACTATACCCTAATCACGCTGTCTATATTAGAAGGAGAAACTCTTTCCTTCCCTATCTTTACAGCAAAGATTAGTTCTAGAAGCGACGGAATAACCCTGCTCCTCTAACTAGATTTCCTATTCCAGATCAGTATAATTCAATACTTATCTAATTTGGATAGGCTTAGATTGGCCTGGTTTTGAGGATGATTTGTCCCAGTTAGCTTGCACAGCTGCAGCACGTTGGAAGACTATAGCCAAAATGAGGCTCCAAAATGGAGACTAGACCCTGGTAAAAAAGGGCGGTCCTAAGATGTTGTACTCTTTGACCAATCATTGCAAAGAAAACTGCAGCCAGCTCTTGCAGACTCCAAGCCACTTTTCCTGGGCTTTTGCAGCCAGAGGCTGAAACAAAATGCAAAGGAGGGAAAACAAACAAACGACCAATAGGTAAGGCAAACCATCGTCCTGGGGGACGGAACAGTGAATGTCCTTATACAATTCCTACTGAATTGGAAAAAGTGGCTCTTGACCATGAAAGTGGCTCAATACTATGAAACTCTGGGAGTCTCAGTTTCACAATATCTTCAACCTTCTCTGTTAAAGAGTGCTAGTTCATTGACAAATTACAACTCCCAGAATTCCATTGCATTGAGTCATGGCAGTTAAAGCTGTTTCAAACTGCATTCATTCTACAATATAGATGCACCCTAAGACATGTTTGGACATGGAATGAAGAAGCTACTAAATTCTACTAAATGTGCAGCTCAGCTAAACCCCACGCTGTTCTCAGTGTCCAGATATTGGTGCCCCTCCGATCCATTTTTTGGGGGCCTCCCAAATTTGGGTGGGCAAAATCCATTTTTGATCCGGCAGCTGAAAGATACATTTTAGCTCTGGGAAGACACGGCCCACTGGAGGAAATGGGGGAACTTTCCAGGCTCCCCTTTTCATCATTTTTATGGAATCAGTCTTAAGAAACCACTTTTTCTGGCATCATTTCTCCTCAGGTCCTTCAATAAAGACCTGGTTTTAAGGCATCAGACTTAAGAAACCAAGTTTTATGGCATTGTTTCTCCTCAGTATCCTTCCAATGGAGCTGAATTAAGGCAACCTTTTTAAACACTTATTTCAGTGGGAACAACTCCATCTAAAGGAGCATTAGCCATTAATTAACCTATATATATATATATATATATATATATATATATATATATATATATACTCCTCATTTTATGGCTGCTTTAGAAATGGCAAGATACATCTTCCCCACATTTGAAGCTTGCTTCAAGTGAAGGGCACCATCAGTGGCAGTTTCTTGAATGTGTAGAAAGCAAACACTTATTTATTGCTATTTGAGCCAAAAAGCAAGGCAAGCAATGCAGAGCATTTAGACCACCAGTAGACTTGAGAACAATCAGTCTCTCTCAGAGGTCTGTTTGCAACAGAAAAATCGAGGTCCAGCTTCACTAAAGACATGTCACAGCTTTCTTCTGTTCTGATTGGCTCAACAGACAGGGCTCACAGTAGCTGTCTCTGGCAGTCACGCGGTCTGTTGCAGCTGAAATAAAAGAGCAGCACCCATGCTATTATGTCTGGCCAACAGAGCTGATAGACCAGAATCAGCTGGAGCCCATTTTGAAAATGGGTCTGTGCACAGCCCTACTAAATTCTCCTTGCTGTCATAGTCTGCTTCTGAGGGCACTCCACAGCTTGCATGAGATCCATACACAGTCCATCAGGTGCTTTGTTAATTGACTAAAGCTTAATTTAATGAGGAATATTTAAGCAGGAAAGGATGCAATGACATTATTGATAATAGAAGTAAATCCCAGTGGCTATTCTGTTAGTGTTTTGTTGTTTTTGTTTTGTTTTGTTTTGTAGAAGAACGTGGAAACTATAAGAGAGACAAAGGTTACTGTGATCTTGAGAACACCTCTGTTCAAAAGCTTAAAATATTTTTCATATCTACTCTGGTTAGATAAATAGGAAAAATAGCTGTATGGAAGCCATGCCAGTTCTATGCCCATAACACACCACATGCTTTATAAAGCATAGTTCTTCTGCCTTGCTATATCTTTCTTTTCTTATCATTTCTCACCAAAGAACTGATCTCATTTGGATAACATGAGAATGTCCACAGCCTTCAGCAATTTCTTGGTTATCTCAAGCATAATCCATCAAGGGTCTGACTCTGATTAATTTGTCCCAAACCATAGTCAATCAGGAGCAAGCTTTCAGATTATTTTGCATGCAAATTATTGTATTAATTTTAATAACATATACAAAGCTTTATTACATTTATCTGTGCTTTTGCTTAGATGATCGTTTTGCAGGGTCAAAATGATTTTGAGACTGTGATAATTTCTTCCCAAAATTATAAGCATTGTGAATGCCTGTAGTCTACCAAAATTTGTGCTACCAATTTTGGTCTCTCAGCTTGCCTATATGGAGTTACAAAATATTTCAGACTAATGTAGCTATGTCTTTGCATTCTTTTAAAAGGTGTTATTTGGCAACTTTTTCCCCACAGCTATATGTCCCTTTTGTGCATTTTTTCACTATAGCTATTTATTCATCATCCTTCCTATTCCCAAATTGGTCAAAAGCGACTTCACCCAATCAGAGAATGATTATTGAATAAGAAGACTAAGAAAAAATTAAGAATGAAGACAAATGGGGTCCTCTAAGAGCAATGAAAAATAATTAAAAATGGGAGTAGCACTGTCCCCACAGCATGCATTCAATAAAAAAACAACAAAAATGTTGTGCAGTTTGAACAAAGCCATGGTTCACTGTTTCAGTTTAGATCTTATTGTGCATTAAACTAGTTTAGAATACAAATTACACACAAATGTATATATTCTTGCTTGAGACAGAGTTTGAAAATATCATGTTTTGAACTGTGCCTCCAAGCACCACTCAAGCAACACTAGCCACTTCATCACACTGGAGCATTTTGTCCCTTTGAAGCACTTTGGGGATGGGGCCTGCTGAGCGACATCACATGAAGTGCTGCAAGATGCTTTCTGGGCAACTAAGGAAAGGGAAGAGGGTTTTGGGTAGCCCCAATGGAGCTACCCATATTTTTGGGCCCTTTCCCCCATGTGATGAGGGAAAGGGCAATGTTGCAATGTGCATTGTTGCCCTTTCTCCCATCTTATGAGGACAGGAACAAGGCACAAATGCTCATTGTTCCTATCTGATGGAAGAAGTAGGGAAGGCACGTGGGACACCACGACTGTCAGCAAAACAGCACAGCCCCAGGGGACGTGTGAAGAGGTCCCTTGCCTCTCGGATCTGTAGTTTTTTGCCCCAGCTGTGCATAAAACAAAGTATGTCTGAAATATAACTCGAACATAATGGAATGAACTACATCCATGTAATAAAGGCTTTTGGTTTCCCATGCACCAAAACACGAAATGGTGATTTTAAAAAAAGGAAAAAAAGGTGACACATGCTAGTAGGAAGTTTGTTACAAAGGCAAGTGACCCAAATATTTTGATTTCAGCTCAAGATAATCGATTGCTTGTTTTCCTTCATCTGGCACATGTAAAGTTTACCCAGTCTGTGTTACATAGTCTTAACTTCAAGTACTGGGTAGTAAATTTCTGGATCACTTACTCTGGTGGCTCTTCAATACACAAAGAATGAGCAGATGGTAAATGTGCTTCAGATGTGCTGACCACCCTTCCTGAAATACTTGGCAATGGCTGAGAATTTTTATGTGACTTTGTCATCAGCAGCAGATGTACAGTAAAGAAGAAATAGAGTTGATGGGTGGATAGAAAGGCAGATGCACAGATTTCTTTGCCCACCACTGTAACTCCATGCATTATTGCACACACACCAGTTTTATTTTGGAAATGAAAATGAGTTTTGATTATCATTGTTGCTGAGGGAAAAGGGGGTTGAAATTCAGAAAGGCTATTCAGCTTCCAAATGCAAGTCATATACTTGCCAGCTCGATTTAAGTGGGCAGGGTTCTCCCTGCTGTCAACCAAAGGCCATTTGTTCAAAAAGCATCCCTTCTAAATCTCAGAAAGTAGGGAACAGCTTCAAAATATCTAGGTTCTTCTTCTCCCTGTTTTCAGTTGCCATTACCCTTTTGAAATTTGGCAATGTTTGCGAAAAGAGTGGGGCATTGAGAGAGGAGGAGTGGGAGGGAGAGAGGGGAGAGAGAAAAGAAACGAACAAACAAGAGCAGAAGTAGCTTCCCCTCCCCAATCATCAAAAACACACTATGTTTTTGCTTGACTCAAAATTGTGATAAATGGACTTTACTTAACTGAACAGTTGTCCCTCCTTATAAAAGTAGGCAAAATCCTTAGATATAGAGGACCTCCAGTGCAGAAGTTTCCTATAGAGTTGTGCTGGAGGACCTAGAAATTCCTAAGCAGCACAATTGAATCAAATATGTGAATAATTAAATGTACAAAACTTAAACCTACAAATGTGGAATGTTGACTATCTTTCCTCCTGAATCTAGGATTGCAGAGAAGTTGCATTCTACAACACCTTTCTGTTTCTCTTTATTTTGCCTGAGAGATGAAGCTTTTTCTTAAGCAAGTGTATACACAAGACATGATCTGACAGTTATTTTTGGAATTACTGCAGTGAAATGTCCTTCTTAAACTAATATATTTTAAAATATATTGAGACTTCTGAGGAATATTCATTGGTGGAATACTGCCATTTCAAGAAGAGTCAAATGTAGGTTTCAATCTTGTTCAATGTTGTCTTCATGTTTTCTAGCTATCACTATCTTGCAGCACCAAGTAAGAATGCATTTCTTCCACCATAAAATGATACCCAGTTATTGTAATGCTGTAATATTGACTAGACATTTGCCCCCTAAATATTTTGCCTCTATTCAGCAGTGATATCTTACTATGTGGCTGGCAAGGAAGAAGAAAAGCACAAAGTGAAATACCAATATGTGTAAGCTACTTATCCTAGCCTCTAGGTTAACTACTGTGTCCCAGTCCTGATCCCCAGAAGCAAAAGACTCTGTATTACGCTGTCTAATCCAAAGAGCACGAAAACTGATTTTGGACAAAATCCTTGTGAAAGTCCAAGCTAGATGGCGATGGTAACTCAGGGCAGCAAGCATAGATATAAGCTTTTCTTTCCTGTCACAAAAAATGTTGTACAAAACAGTTGTAGCAGTTTCTTTCTACATCCTTCTGTTAGAGCTACTAGATAGCCAAGGAAATCAGCATGGTGGTATGAGTAACTCATTTGGAATTGTGGGTAGAGCAGCACAATTAGCTCAGGGCTGTATTAAACCCCTAGTTCAAAGGCACAAATATCAAAGGTACTAGTGTCACTATTGCTGAATTAGTGTCAAATATTTAATCCTATTTTAATGCTTACCTTTTAATGTATTTTTGTTATATGGATGGCCCCCTATATCCATGGATTCTGTATTCATGGACTGAATTATCCACAACTTGAAATATTTTAAAAATCCAATATACAAAGTTTGATTTTTTATTTATATAAGGGACACAATTTTATTCTGTCATTTATTATAATAAGACTTAAGCATCCACAGAATTTGGTGCAGACGCACCACTGTTTTATGCTTTTAAATTGTAAACCACCATGACTCCCAGTTTTGTGAGAAAGGCAGGATACAGATAAAGAGAACACCACCACCACCAACAGAAGGGTTAAGAGGAAAAATAAATGCATTAGGTGTTACACTTAATGTATAAAAGTATTGAATGATCATATGCAAACTCACTGTCCCTAGATGATGACAATTAAGCAGCTATGCTTCTACATGGATGTATGTGTTGTATTTTAATTTTGTGCTCTTAGTATATCTTTTGAAATAATCTTTAATTAACATTTTAAAAACATAAAGGCACAACCATGAGTAATCCCTAGCATGTAACAGTTTTGATTTATACAGGAATATTTTTATCAATTTAAAAACATTAAAATACCCATAGAGACAAAATGAGCCATACTAAAGAATGATTTGTGTAGTTCATTTGATCATACTGTTTTGTGCTATCTATCTTCAATTATCTGTACAACAACTTTGGAAGACAGACAAGTAAATTCCTTTACTTGAGGAGAGGCCAGCCATCATACTATTCAAAGCTGTGCCAGGATTGTCTGAATACTAATTTATAATACCATCATTTACTCACATACATGAGCTTATCCCCTTTTGAACTCAGTAGGACTAACTTCTATGTAGGTATTTATAAGATGCTCTAAGCAGGAATTTTGTTTGCTTCTTTTCTGATATCAGACAGCAATCCTTTACATAATCACCGGAGACATGTCAGTTGATTTCAATGAGAATTATGTCTGAGTAAACATACTGGCTGCACATATTCTAAAAGAAAACTCAACAAATTTGGATGAGACATTTCAATATAGTATTGTGCATTAGCTACTTAGTTAAATATTCAAAATCCACAAAACAGCATAAAATGCATCATGCAAGTGTTTGAAGCTTCAATGGTTTCAGGCAAAATATGTTTAAGTCAATCAGTCAGTACCCCTTTTTTGGTCAATAACCTTCAGCTGAAGTCAAATGGGAATAAATAAGTCATTACTTTTGAATCCTAAATGACAACAAAAGATGTTTAAAAATCATAAAGGAAAAGAAAAGTGATGGTGTTCATGTCAGAAGCCAATATTTTGTATCAGATGTTTCTGTTACAGTTCAGTTGCCCTGGAAGGATCTCAATGCAGGTAGATGCCACTCCTTGCCCATGTGGGAGCCATGACAAAGGGTAGCAATATTTAAATTAACAGCATTAAAGTAACTTTTCTTGCAATTTGGCTCTCGTTGTTCTTTGTGAAGTCACAATCCCATTCTTAGGCAGAGAACACTGAATTCCTCTGGTCTCTTCTACTGCATCTGAAAAAATGTTTAGATACTTCATAAAGAAGGGTTGCAAATTATATTCCAGTTGAATAAAGTAAGCTCTAACTAAGATACTCTAACTAGGTAACCTCTTCTGGTTCAACACCCCCTTCCTCATATCAAACAAAAATGTCATTCACCCATGCCACCAGCAAGGAGCCAATGGCCCGTAAAAATGGTGGATTCCAAATGAGGCAACATTGTCACAATTATGAATAGTGGTTGCTAGGATTTTGTTCCATATTCACAATCACTACTTAGTCACAATTGTGATACTGTCACCACAATCATAACTTTCCCCTCCAACATACGAGGGCTGAATGAAAAGTAATGCCTCCACCTTCGTAACTCAACAGATGGCAATACTAGTATTCGGCAGGTACTGGCTTGTTCAGTAGACTCTCCTCTACAGTTCCATTTGGCTGGAAGCCTTAGCATTGAACGGTTGTGTTGTTAAAGTGCGAAGTATGGAATCCTGCATAGACGGTCGGTCAATGCAACTTAAGCAACGTGCAGTCACTGAATTCTTGACAGCAGAAGGTGTCACCCCAAAGGAATGCATCAGCGAATGCAAGCAGTTTATGGTGATTGTGTTGATGTGAGTACTGTGTGTCGTTGGGCGAGTAAGTCTAAAGATGTTGAGGTAGGAACATCTGACTTGTGTGACAAACAAAGAGTTGGATGTCCTGTGACAGCAACCACCGAGTTTCACAAGCAAAAGGTTGACAGATTGATTAAAAATGATCATTGTATCACTCAGAGAGAAATTTCAAGCATAATCAGTATTTCACAAGAACGTGTGGGTTACATTATTGCTTTGCTTGGCTATCGGAAGATCTGTGCACGATGGGTACTGTGAGACGCTGGTTGTGGAAACAGAGTGTCAACTTCTTCTGTGACGGCTTCAGAAAACTTGTTCATCATTGACAAAAATGTATCCAATTGTCTGGTGATTATGTGGAAAATTAAAGAGCACATTCTAAGGATTATTTCTGTGTTTGATTTATTAAAATATTCCCATCCAAACCCAAATAACGAAGGTGGATGCATTATTTTTCATTCAACCCTCTTACTTTACCGATTCCATGAAAAGTTCATTCTGTCAGTGATGAATGACTAACATTTATATCAGGTTGAGAGGGGGTCAGGCCAGGAGGGGTTACTTAGGGACCTCTTCAAACGGGCCACTGGAATTGCCACACATTGTGGCAAATCTGGTGGTGCCTAGTGGGGAGAACCCGTTACTCCATGCCTTGCATTGCCTGATGGTTGCCACATCTCATGGGGGAAGCGTCATCCACCCGGCTTCCCCCATTGTCTCAAAGGCAACACAGGAAGCCTCCCGTATTTCCACCATGGCAGCATACACTGGATCTTCTAAATTTTTACAATGGAGCCCCAGTGGACTCCATCGTAAAACTATAGAAGATCCTGCACATGCCACCAAAACCAAACCCTTATGATGAGGTCATAGGTAAGCATACATAATTAAGTAACTGATGCAGCAGAATATTTATCAATATCTCTACTCCAAGACATCTAAGACACTTTTTGTTCCTTTTTAGAAACTGTTTTCTCAGGAGCAGCGCACATTTATTTATTTACCTATATATCTTCCACTTTCTGTTTCTAAAAAGACATATTTATAAGAAAAATGTTTCATTTCAGTGGATTTTTCTCCTTCCCAATATTTGCATAAATACGTAAAACAAGCCATAACAAACCAATTTACAATGAACATCGCTACATTCATTTTTCATGTCCTTTGATCCAAGGAAATCTGAAATGTGATTCTCTTCCTCAGAGCCATAGAACTGTCAAACAAGAAAACACACCCCTGAGCTACATTTTATGCTGTTGTGGAGTGTAACAACAAGCCTCTCTCTTTAGCACACTTCAGACAAGGGAGAGGGGAGGAAGAAAGAGTGAGTAAGAAAATGAAACAGCACCCCACATAATTAATATCCTTCTTGTTCCAGAGTGAAGAGTGGAATTCGTTTGCATGGCTTAAATTATTGATTGCCCTTAAGCATTTCATTTCAAGAATTTCAGTGGAGACAATAAAATCTTATTTTTTCATATACAAATAGGTTTGATGAAAGATTTTACTGGACAAATTAGATAATACTTGGCTGCTTTTAAGAAAAACAAAAACAAAACATGTTTCAAATAGTTCTGTAAAATTAGACTTTTACTATGCTAGAGATCTGTACATGATATTTAGTGAATTTTGAGGAAAGATTGGTGAGGAAAGGAGCAACAAATTTGATTGGTATGAAGTTGCAATAATGTTGAGGGAAAGGGATGATTTATACAAAGAGTCACAGATTATTGACGTCATCACAAAGGCCCATGGATTCGCCACACATCATGGTAAATCTATGGGCTCCCAGCAGGGGTATGGCAAACCTATTACTCCATGCCCTGCACTGTGTGACTTGCATTTGCTCCCATCCCATGGGGGGAAGTGTTGTCAACTGACTCCCCCACCCCCCATTGCTGATAAGGAAACACAAGAAGGCATCTATGTTTCTGCGGTAGTGGCATACGCTGCTTGCTCTTCTCCTTTCTGGATGGATCCTGGCCAGAAGTATGTGTGCTGCATCATGTAATGGGCTCCCTCCTGAAAGTGGATAACAAGCAGCTTACGACAGGCCAAGTAGCCCATCCGATGAGGTAGTAAGAAAATATAACTACACTTCTGATTCCCCAGTCAATGTAGAAGACAAAAATGCACTTGCAAAGCAAAGAATGGGCTAAATACTATCATTAGCTCTCACTAATTCATTCCATCATCTGATAGTGGATTGCATAAATTTCTTCTCATTGGTACTATCCAACAGGATTCAAGCCAGCACATTGCACCACGTCAAAAAAGCAGAATTCCGTGAGTCCAAATTGTGCTTCCCAGATGGCAGGAACGCTGAAAGTAAAACAAGACATTGAGACTTTTTTCTATTTGTCATTCACCTAGCATCATGATCAAGTAACAAAATTGTTGCTCCCACCAATACTTGAAACAAACTCTATATAAATGTGTAACTAGTAGGCATGTGCAATTGATAAAAAAGTTTCAAAAGTCATTACAAAATTAGATTGCACTGGTGTTTCATTTCTAAAGTGTTTCTACAGCATAGTTAGTGAAAATTTCATTACTGTAATGAGGGTAAGGAAATTTTGTTACTTTTTCATTATTGTAATTGTGCATACTTACTATAATTGGGGAAATTTCACAGGCTCCTTACTCCCTCATTTGTACAGCTATGGGGGTGAAACTTGCTACAATGGTAGAACACATTTACCACTGTTAGCTCATCCTGTTTCTCCACCTCTCTCCCTGATTCCCTCATTGTTCCCAAACAGTCTTTTTTCTATTTATTTTATGTTTTACAGTTATATTTTCTTTTTATTTTGTAGCTAAATTTGTGAAATTGCTCAAAAAATAGAAAAATTAAAGAGCAGTGGAAGTGCGATAAGGAAATATAAGGGTATGTGGCACTACAATTCAAGGTACACATATTGACAAATTGTTGCGACTGTGTGAATGAAGAAATCTGCAATATTGACAGTGCTCATCTTGGTATGTGTTCCGTCCCCCAGGACGATGGTTTGCCTTACATTTTGTTTCAGCCTCTGGCTGCAAAAGCCCAGGAAAAGTGGCTTGGAGTCTGCAAGAGCTGGCTGCAGTTTTCTTTGCAATGATTGGTCAAAGAGTACAACATCTTAGGACCGCCCTTTTTTACCAGGGTCTAGTCTCCATTTTGGAGCCTCATTTTGGCTATAGTCTTCCAACGTGCTGCAGCTGTGCAAAGCTAACTGGGACAAATCATCCTCAAAAACAGGCCAATCTAAGCCTATCCAAATTAGATAAGTATTGAATTATATTGATCTGGAATAGGAAATCTAGTTATAGGAGCAGGGTTATTCTGTCGCTTCTAGAACTAATCTTTGCTGTAAAGATAGGGAAGGAAAGAGTTTCTCCTTCTAATATAGGCAGCGTGATTAGGGTATAGTGGTTTTATAATCACCTTTGCCTTCTGGAACCAGGGATAATTCTGCAACTAAAACCTATAGAAATTTGTTTCATTTTCTGCAACTTTAAGATCTGTGCCAGGTTTACAACCTTGTATGAATAAACATCCTTTTTGAAGTTATCCAGACTCAGTCGTTCAATATCTATAGGACAGCTTATAGGGATTTGCAGTTCGCCCGGATAAAGGACAGCACGTTTCAATTTTATAGTTTTTTATTGTCCGGCGGACGGCACAGTTTTGAGGTCGATCAGCGGTTTTTCCGCTTCAGCTAGCTTGCACGGCTTTATAGTTTTTTATAGTTTAGGAAGTTTTAGTATAGGCTGCGGCTTTTCCGCCTGAGCTCAGTCTGCATACCTAAAGACTATACCAGCGTCTGAGGCAGTGGAGCCCGCTCTCAGACCTGAAGGAGTCAAATAGTGGGGCTCTATTTCCTTGCTATTTGGCTCGCGTGTGCGCACGTAGCCCAGTGGCTTTCTGGGTTTGCACAGGCTGTGCAGTTCCCAGCAACGTCCAGGGCTCCCTCGGCGGTAGACCTCGAGCCGCGGAGCACCAGCGACAGTTCTTTGGCTGGCTCTGAGGCGTGGAGCCCACCAGAACCAGGCTAGAACCTGGACAGTCCTGGCAACGCTGCTGCGAGTTCGGCCGGAGCACTCAACCGGCTTTGACAGCCTCTTCATCAGGAGTTCGGCCGGAGCACTCGGCCGGCTTTGACCTGCCTCATGGTCCGGCGGTGGTGACCTGCCTCATCGTCCTGCGGTGGTGACCTGCCTCATCGTCCTGCGGTGGTGACCTTCCTCATCGTCCTGCGGTGGTGACCTGCCTCATCGTCCTGCGGTGGTGACCTGCCTCATCGTCCTGCGGTGGTGACCTGCTTCATCGACCTGCGGTGGTGACCTCCCTTCACAGCGGGGAGGAGGCGTCTCTTCTCTCCTCCTTTCCAAAGCCAGCCTCGGTGCTCCTTCGGCGGCAGGCCTCGAGCCGCAGAGCACGAGGTGCTTGAAAATTTGGCGAAGTCGCCATTTTGGCAGTTTACGTCACTCGGGCAAGGGAGGTATCAAGTGGCAAGTTGCTGTCAGTTGACATTTTGCAGCTTGCCCACCAAAGTCTGGCGCCAAAGGTCACAATCTTTGTAAAGTATAGTTACTTAGTGATATATATTGCTATGGTTAAGTGCTGTGAATTGTATTATATATTGAATTTGCTTTTATTGTAAATTTACTTGCAGGTATATTGCATTTGCCTTTGTTGTAAATTTACTTGCTATTAAGAATACATAATGTCTATGCAATTTCAAGATGATACAGATGGTATACCTCCTTCTGAGGCTGAAAGTAGGAATGAAAGGCCCCAAAGGATAAAGCACCCTTCAGCCAAGATGCTAGCCCATCTAATAGATGAAAAGGAGCTCCTCCATGTGAGGTTAGGTTCGGCATGGGAGCGAATTGTAACATTAATGGACAGAATAGAGAGCTTGGGTATCACAAGGGTGCCAGCCATATTACAGACAGACCTCGAAGAAGCCTTCGGTCTTTGGAGGGGTTTAGTGTCTAAGATAGTCCAGGTCCTCGAGCGCATTAACGCCAAGGATTCAGAGTTAGAAATAGGGAGTGTTTTAGCTGACACTAATGAGAAAGAAAATAGGGTGAGGGCAATCCTAGCTTCCTTATGCAGCCATGAGACCAATCTTTTAAAATCACCTGCTGTGGCACTTAGTCTTAAGTCCAACCGCTCTAGCCAGGTATCTAAACTAAGGGAGCGTGCATCGTCTAAACACAGCCACTCTAGCAAGTCTTCTGCTGCTGGGAGTGCCATCTCTTCCCTAGCTGCCTTGCACATTAAGGAGGCTGCACGTCTGGAGCTACAGAGCAAGGTGGCGGAGGCGGAAGCTGATGCAAAAGTAGCTGACCACACTTTCCACCTTAAAGAGGAGGAACAGCGACTCCAAATAGAACAGGCCCAAAGGCAATGTGAAATAGAAATGCTTAGAATAAGGATGGATGCTACTGCCAAAAAGGTAAAAGCTGAGACTTTGGCCAAGGTCCTAAGTGGACAACTCACAGAAGAAAATGTAAGTCAGTTGCCGAAGCAGGACCCTTCTTCCAAGGTGCTTGTGGATCTTAATAGCTTAAACAGCCAGCTTTCTGACGAGGAACATGAAGACTTCTCCGTTCGGTCAGAACAGGGCTCTAAAGTTGCCTTCGGGCTGCCGGAAGTTCAAAGCGTCATAGCGGGGAGCTCCTCTTTGCTCAGTTTGCCTGTGCCTCCTACTAAGATTCCTGAGCAGTCAGCCAAACCATCAAAGCCTATCACCAATTGGGCCCTACAAGCAAGTCCAAAAGGAACCATCTGTCCGTCTACAGACGATGCCTTCCCTCCAAAGGGTCAAAGGTCGACACCAGGAGCACGGGATTTCTCCCTGCAGCAGCCAACGCCACATAAGACACCGTCAACACCAGAATCCCAACTCGTCTCTATCCTTAGAAGTCCCAAAAGAGACCTCAAGGACAAGGGAGTCGAAAAGTTTTCAGACAAGCCTGAAGAGTTCCTTCTCTGGAAGGTTACCTTCAAGAGGGCAATTAGAGACTTAAAGTTGTTGCCTGAAGAAGAGCTGACCCTGCTAGGTGCCTGGTTGGGTCCAGCATCATCTTCTCAAGTTAAGAGAATATATGCAGCCCATGTAGCTGACCCCGACAAAGCCTTGGAAAAGGCTTGGGACAGATTACATCAGCGGTATGGAGCTAGCACGGAGATTGAAGCATCTCTAATGGACAAGCTGCAAAGGTTCCCAACCTTAAAGCTCAAGGACTGCAAGCTCCTGTGGGACCTCAGTGATCTTCTTGCAGAGTTAGAGTCGGCCAAGGAGAATCCAGAGTTGCCTGGACTGAAGTGCCTCGATCAGCATCTGTCCCAGCGGCAGATTCTGGGCAAACTTCCCTTCGCCCTGCAGGAAGACTGGGGAAAACAGGTTTTTAACTACAAGGAGGCCCATTCTCAGGCGTACCCACCGTTTTCCCATCTGGTCCAGTTCATCACCAGAGCGGCCAGGGAAAGGAATGATCCACAGACGGGCCTGCCCACCTTATATCAAGGGATCCATCCAGGGAAGGCACCTGAAGTGGACAAGAAACCACCTAGAGAGGCCAATAGACCTGTCAGCGTAAAGGCAGTCGAAACTCAACACAAGACTGACGAACCCAGGTCAGAAGTAAAAGAGTTGCTTTGCCCTATTCAACAAAAGCCTCACTGCTTGGCCAACTGCAGGGAGTTTAGTAGGAAGGCATACAAAGAAAGACAACAGCTATTTCAAAAGCAGGGTATCTGCTTTAGATGCTGTGGAGCAACTCCACACTTTGCATCCAACTGCAAAGAAAACGTCAAGTGTGAGAAATGCAACAGCCTCAAGCATTGCACTGCAATGCACAACTCCAGTGTCATCTCCCACCCCAAAGGGAACGCTTCACCAAAAGAAAAGTTAGCAGTCGAAGACACCGACAAGCCAGCCGCACCAGAGATGCAGGTGGAGGTTTCAGCAGTCGCCTGTACAGAGCTGTGTTCTGACTCGCACCAGTTAAGAGTTTGTCATCCTATCTGCCTAGCGGATGTATATCCAGCCAAGAGCCCTTGGCTTAGAAAGAGACTCTATGTGGCCCTGGATTCACAGAGCGACGCCTCCCTGGCTACTCCAGAGTTCTTCCGCATGTTTGACCTTAAAACCAAGATGGTCGACTACACTATGACTACGTGTGCAGGAAAAAAGAAGTTGCAGGGTCGCATAGCATCTGGCTTTGTTGTCTCCTCTTGCGACCAGAAGAGACAGTTCAAGCTGCCAGACCTGATTGAGTGCTCCTCCATCCCTCGGAACAAAAAGCAAATTGTAACTAGAGAAGTTGTGGAGGCCCATCCACATTTGCGACGATTGAAGAATGCTATACCGGCATTTCAGCCAGATGTGGACATTGCCCTTTTGCTTGGTTCGGACTGCCCGAGCTTGTTTTGTGTGAACGATCAAGTTAAAGGACCTCCAGGTGCACCTATTGCACAACAATTGCCATTAGGCTGGACAGTCATAGGCCCAGTGTGCATAAACAAGATGCACCCACCATCGTCGTTGGACTCCAATCAAGCACAGGTGCTTAAAGGTGGACGTCCTACACTTGTGCGCAGTTGCCTAAGTCACATCTCAGTCTACTGCCAAGGAATAACTCCAGAGTATTCCTCCACCTTCAAAGTCTCTGAGAGAGACGAAGCCATAGCGCTCTCGAAAGATGAGCAAAGGTTCTTGGACAGTATGAATGCTCAAGTCTCACAAAGTACAGAGGGAAATTGGGTAGCTCCTTTGCCCTTTAAGTCAGATAAGCCCACTTCGCTAAACAATAGACACATGGCAGGGAAAAGACTCTGGTCCCTAAAGAAAAGAATCCATCATCAGGGTAGAACTCTAACTGAGGCAGCCCTTAGAAACGAAGGTCTGTGGGTAGTTAATGCCAAAAGGTTGGTCAACAGTTGTATTTTCAAATGTGTTAAATGCAGGTGCCTTAGGCGAAACTGTCAAAATCGGTTAATAGCAGAACTACCTCAGGATAGGACTTTGACAGACCCCCCTTTTTCCCATGTGGGAATTAATGTGTTTGGTCCTTGGGAAATTGTTACCAGAAAAACCAGGGGTGGTGTTGTAAATAATAAAAGATGGGCGGTTTTGTTTACTTGTTTGTCAAAACGAACTGTCTATACTGAGGATGTAGAGGGAATGGACACTTCATCATTCATAAATGCCTTGAAAAAGTTTATAGCCCTCAGAGGGCCAATTAAGTCAATTTGGTCGGACTGTGGCACCAATTTTGCATGTGCAGACCTTAGCCAACCACTTCTGGAAGAGGTGGAAGGCCGAATACTTAAGCCAGCTTCCAACCAGAAGACTCTGGCAAACCCCAAAGGACAATGTCAAGGTGGGAAACCTTGTGTTGCTAAAGGACAAAGACTTGCCCCGCTATACCTGGCCTATGGGCATTATACTAAAGACCTTTCCTTGCCCTGACGGTAAGGTTAGAAAAGTTCAGGTAAAGACTCATAGTAAGGACAAAATGTCTGTCCTAGACAGACCAACCAGCAATCTCGTGTTGCTTGTCCAAAGTGTGTAAGTTTTATACTGTTTTATTGTTGTGTATACAAAGGTGTTTGTATGTTTTTGAGTGGTAAATTCCCACATCCTGGGAATTTAAGCGGGGAGTGTTCCGTCCCCCAGGACGATGGTTTGCCTTACATTTTGTTTCAGCCTCTGGCTGCAAAAGCCCAGGAAAAGTGGCTTGGAGTCTGCAAGAGCTGGCTGCAGTTTTCTTTGCAATGATTGGTCAAAGAGTACAACATCTTAGGACCGCCCTTTTTTACCAGGGTCTAGTCTCCATTTTGGAGCCTCATTTTGGCTATAGTCTTCCAACGTGCTGCAGCTGTGCAAAGCTAACTGGGACAAATCATCCTCAAAAACAGGCCAATCTAAGCCTATCCAAATTAGATAAGTATTGAATTATATTGATCTGGAATAGGAAATCTAGTTATAGGAGCAGGGTTATTCTGTCGCTTCTAGAACTAATCTTTGCTGTAAAGATAGGGAAGGAAAGAGTTTCTCCTTCTAATATAGGCAGCGTGATTAGGGTATAGTGGTTTTATAATCACCTTTGCCTTCTGGAACCAGGGATAATTCTGCAACTAAAACCTATAGAAATTTGTTTCATTTTCTGCAACTTTAAGATCTGTGCCAGGTTTACAACCTTGTATGAATAAACATCCTTTTTGAAGTTATCCAGACTCAGTCGTTCAATATCTATAGGACAGCTTATAGGGATTTGCAGTTCGCCCGGATAAAGGACAGCACGTTTCAATTTTATAGTTTTTTATTGTCCGGCGGACGGCACAGTATGTATCAAATATCAATGATAGCAGGAATGTAGTTTGTGCGATAAAATTCTAAGGAGATCTAGGGCCCTTCTACATAGCCATATAATCGAGAATATCAAGGCAGAAAATCCCACAATATCTGCTTTGAACTGGGTTATCTGACCCCACACTGCCAGTTCAAAGCAGATGATATGGGTTTTTATTCAGCTGTGTGGAAGGGACCCTAGTTGGGTTTTTTTTTAATTTCACATGTACACAGTGTTAATATTGAATGAAAAGTTTGCTACAATAGGTTTGAATTGTCTTATTTAAAAAGTTTAGTTTATCCAGGATACTTCTACCTCTAGCAGAAAATTTTCAGTTGAAGAAGAAATGCTCAGGAACACATGTACTTCATTAACTGAAGAATAATTGTAATTTGTTTCATTTCTATTCTGCTTGTCCTTTCCAGAACTCAGAACAGCAGATACATGTATGTCCCTAGTAGTATGCTCATAGCAATTCTGTGACATAGCTGAGACCAAGAGTTGGTATCAAACCATATTTAGTTACAAGACGTGGTGGAGATTTGATCCCAGATACACTTGAGCTTAATCAGATACCCTATTCACCGTATAGTCAAAAGTTGATCTACAAGGTCCCAGAGACTGTTGCAATTCACGATGCAAGGAGCATTCCTGATGTGATCTTACAACCTCATGATGTCTGGAATATGTGATTCACTTTGTCCACTTGTAATAGTGGAAATGACAGCTCCAAATGAGCAAAAGGGTTGGTGTGTGCATATACTAAATTGCACTCCAAAGTATATAATCTTGTTTCTTCATTGAGCACATACAAAGAATTAGACCAAGGGATAGAGGGAGTATAATTATACGATTATCTCAGTGGTCTTTAAAATAGGTGACAATGTAAAAAGAGGGGATATATATTTACCTCACTCAGCAGCAGTCAGATAAAGGAAGCAATTAAGATATTTCTTTCTTGCACTCTCAGAACCGATTCTTCTTGCTTCTGAGATCCCTATCAGGCAGCCTACTCAGGACAAATCAGATTTCCCTGTATAATGTCATTTTGATTTTCACCAGTGTTAAAGAAACAGGCAACAGATTAAAAGGAATGTATTGATTGAGTTGTTTGTTTGTTTATTCATAAATTAATAATCACATGTTCTCTTTTACTAGTTCTGCAAAAAGAGAAAACCATGGCTATACTGGGTTAGTTGCTGCAGTGTACACCAGCCCTGTAGAAACACGTTTTGGTCCTGCTGGATTCTGACACCAGTACAAGGTGCTTGTGGCAGGTAAGTAACTCAGAAAAAGCTCCATGGCCACCAGAAAGTCATAGCAATGGCACATTCTTTGTGTTATTGCTATGACTTCCTGGTGGCCATGGAGCTTTGCCTGAGTACCTCTGTCACAGGCACCTTTACTGATCTCAGAAGGGGGTATCCCCTATCCATACAATCAGCAAGAAGAAGGGGATCATACAGGCACACCATTCTGACATCAGCAGATATGACCTGACCATGTCAGTCAAGCTTCTGGATGGTGCTCCATAGCTGTCAGAAGCTGTCAGATACAGAGGAGAAGCCACCCTCTTCCCTAAAGCTGATCAGCACTAGGAAAGAGTCATGGTGGCAGCCTCTGTCTGGATAGGGGATTGGGCCAAATTGGACCCAGTCCACACTGCCCAAAATATGCCAGCATTTCTGGAATATTCCCTGAGGCCCTGGCCCCATCTACACTGCCATATAATGCAGTTTCAAGCATATAATGCTGTTCAGTGCAGCTAACCTTCCATATAGGAGTCTACACCAACCTGACTTGGGCTGGATCTACACTGCCACACAATACAATTCAAATCTACATTATATGATAAGTACAGATTTAGTGCCAAAGTTACCATTGTGCTTAGGTGTGCTTAAGAACAGGGCCCCTTTGGCCATGGGGCCTATCCTCCAGCCAAAATTGAATTACAATTGATTATGCTTACATGGCACAATTCTAAATTTGAAGGCGTTCTATTTTGGAGCAATTCCAGACATAATGATAGAGTTGATAGTCTATGGCAGTGTGACAAAAAGCAGGCAGTGTAGGCCTACCAGGCTGATCTCCTTCAGAGCCCATAACTTAACTGGCACAGGGCCTCATTTGTCCCAAATCCTGCACTGTACAGACTCATATAATGCACTCTAACTGCATTTTACTACATTATATGGGTCTACACTGATCATATAATGCAGTTCCAAACTGTATAATATAGCAGTACAGATCCAGCCAAAGACATATTAAGGCAAGAAAATCCAAGATATTCACTGGAAATTGCAATGTATCCTGAAGACGCACAGTGGTTGCACCACTGTGAGTCTAGGTTTTGTTGTTAGTGTATACAAGCCTAAAGTTAATGGAAAAGACAACATTAAACCAGCAAGGAAAACAAATCTGAATTAATTCAAATACATCAGCAAGGAAACCATGTTATAAAGCAATCCAGCCATTAGGCCTCTTCAGATTCCTTGTCACAATCCAATTTTCTCAAAATTTTAGTAGAAATTGATTTATTTTGTTTTGCATTCTGACTGACTTATGACATCTGACTGCACCAGAAGGAAAGGCAAGACATTTCCCATCCTTTGCTTGGACGATGACTGGCCCTTCACATTAAGAAGTCCCATATAAAACATAAATGTTACCCAACACTTCCTCCCCCCCCTTTATAACATGTATTATATCACAAGTCATTATTTTATCTGCTAAAATATACTGAACATCATATGCATTCTAGAAGGGAGATTCTAAAGCTAAAGTTAAGCATGAGAGGATCTATTTTTCTCTCTCTCCAATCTATCTGGGTTGGAATTTGGCTTGAGATGCTGGGTTTGTAGTTTGGGTGTTCATAGAATCATAAAGTTATATGAGACCACAAGGGCTATCCAGTTCAATCCCCTACCATGCAAGAATATTTAATCAAAGCATTCCTCCTCTTGACTTCTGTTTAAACACTTGCAACAAAGGAGATTTCACATCACCCAGAGGCTGCTGGCAGGCAAATATATGTTTATTTAGACAACACGTTGATGGTGAACAGATTATGGCAGAAGTGTCTTGTTTTTAACCCCCCCCCCACTCCCATTCTTTAATCTACATTGTAATATAACCCTCAATATTTAAATCCCGTGCTGGAGAAAGTGTGACATAAATGAGAGAGAGGGAGGTTGTGAGCTACAAAGGACTTTCCCACAAATAGAGAACATGATGGACAATTTTCTCCATTATATTTTGCACAATAATATCTATGTAAAACTAGCACAGTATTCTCTTTCTGTAGGAAAACTGATAAGGAAAAGACAAAAAAAGTTTGATGAAAAAGATGGAAATAACCTTTTCAGTCCCAGTTGCATTAATAGTCCATACAACAAGACAACAATAATCTCTTTTGGATTTCACACGTTTTCAAAAATGCAGAAATGCAACCTCAAAAACACTAAGGTACACAGAACTACTAAGGTACACATAATTTTCTAGTTCATTCTACCACAACAGTGTTAGAACTATCCAGAATACAATTCTAAGTATATCACAATAACTAAGAAAACTATGATGCTGCAGGATGAAGCAGTGAAGTTAAAGTAGTATCAAACTTCTAGAATTACGTAGTGTGCTTATAGCCTTAATAAATTCTGATTCAAAGCAAAGTAAAATATTTACCCATCCCTAATCAAATGTTAATACAGGATGAGCATCCTTTATCTGGAATATTACAAAATCCAAAATTGTCCATATGTGTGGCTGAGACAGTGTCAGCTTTGCTTTTCGATGGTTCAAACTTTTTTTCACTCATGAAAAATATTATTTAAAATTTTATGTAAAATTACCTCCAAGCTATATGTACAAGGTGTACATGGGAAAATGAATTTCATGTTTAGATTTGGGTCTCACCTCCAAATATATTTCCTTACAAACATAAATGCAAATGCAAGTATCCCAAAATGAAAACAAATAAAAAGATAAAACACCTCTGGTCCCAGGCATTTTGTATAAGGAGTATTTAATTCATCTTGTAGGATGCATATGAACAAAAATCTGTACAACACTTTCTGGTGTTGGTAGGATATGGAAACACTTTCTCTCCCTTGGACAGAGCAGAAGCTATGTCATTTTGACATTTCACATCAGCTGAACTGCAATGCCAACACTAGACATGATAAATACCTAAAGAACCACAGCATGGAGATATCTTTCAGCAGTCTCAGAATCCCAATTCATTGTTCGCATGGTGAGAGCCTTAGGATAACTTTTATGACACAGCTTGACTAATAGCTTGTATCGATGTTTTCTAGAGGTCCAGATTAGGGGTATGAGGAAACATCATGGAAATTTCATTTGTCTTATCACTGAAATGCTATTCACTGTCCCTAAAAATTTCCAGCCTTGTTGCCTAGGGAGTGATCTGAATTCAATTGTGATTTGTTGCTGGTGACAAGTGAACTAAGAACTATAAAGCAATATGAAATTATGGAAGAAGTGATAAATCATTGAGTCCAATTGTATTAATTCTGGAGAATGTACACTTGAGCATAAGGGATTAAAAAAAAAAGAAGTCATCCATAAAGCTACAATAAAAGATGCTGCATTGCCACCTTGCCATCCCAACAAAATAAAGTTATTCAGTTGGATATTCAAAGTCTTCAACAGAAGTCTAATTGTTCAGATTGTACAGTTAATCCTGTGTATTAGCATCAGTGCTATGGATTACTCAATATGGAGATAATTGTTTTGTTTTTAAAAGCCACATTATAATCACATTAAGGCACCTCAGGGTGTCTACCTTAAGGACAGCATGTCCTGCTGTGTTTTATTACTTAAATGTTGATGCAATTTGGTCCCCCTGCTGAGTGCCCATTTGTCTTGCTCAGGCATAAATAGATAGATAGCTTTATGCAATTGTGTTCGTCCTCACACCTCCATCCCACCCCTGAAAAATATTCATCAATAATTCATGAGTTGTGACCAGTAAGTTTATTTATTTTTAAATAAATCTTTCTGGAACAATTGTATTCTGAATGTTAGAATCAACCATTGGTAGAAGGAAGCATACTTAAAGTGCTCAAACAGATCCACCAAGAAGGTCACCACTCTTGGCATAGGTATAAGGTAAGAACATCTTTGCTGAAAAGCAAATCAAGAAGAATGCTGAAGAGTTGGTTTAGCAACACACTCCATGTTTTCATAGCAATTGTTTGCAGTTGCCAGCTAATCACTCACCAAAGAATTCCTTCAGCAACTCTGTACCAAAAGCATCAATTAACCAACAATATGATGGCTGCAACACTGATTTGTCCATGTATGTTCCTCCCCTGAAGTATGGTCAGTAAAAGATAGAACAACATAGCAGATATATCCCTCTTTCTCCCTCATATCCTATTTTGTCATGCTGTAAACCAGCAAGCAGAAAACATGAGCTTTATGGGTTTTGGTTTTGTTCCCCAGGCCCTTGGTAGATGTTTCCCATCTCCATTCTTTGTCCAGTTAATATTCTTGGTGTAATTTAATGCAATGAACCCAATTACAGCTGATCTGTATAGACATCTCTGTCATGAAAAACAGGTATTTGGTTAGCAAAAAGTGCATTTTTTCCATTCAAGTCAAAGAGTACATTGATGACAATTGTAATGTATTACACAGTGATTTTGAATGACTAAGGGATCTTAAGGTAGTAAAAACAGCCAGGATTATGGGATTACCTACTAAATTTTAATAGGCAATGGGAATTCTGACAGTTAGAACCACATGGGCCATCTAGTCCAACCCCCTGCCATGCAGGAAAGGCACAATCAAAGCACTCCCAACAGATGGCCACCCAGCTTCTGTTTAAAAGCCTCAATTGCTCCAAGTCCTGGTCTCCAGGGCAGCAGAAAACAAGCCTGCTCTCTCCTCTTACATCCTTTCATATATTTATATGAGGCTATTGTGTCTCAACCTCTCAACAGGGTCAAATTATAGGAAAGGATATTCCACCTGAACATCAGGAAGAACTTCCAGGTTGTAAGAGCTGTTAAACAGTGGAACTCTCTGCCTCAGAGTGTGTTGGAAGCTTCTTGCTTGGCAGTTTTTAAACAGAAAGCAGATGGCCATCTGTCAGGGGTACTCTGATTGTGCTCATAGATGGCTTATGTGTTATCTTCTAACTTTATTATTATATTATTCTATGGTTTTATGATTTTATGTCCAAATTTCCTGAATAAAACTAGTCTTCCCACCCCACCTCCTACATATATTGCTGGACCATGGGAGAACACTTAAAAAGCAAATTTAAAAGCAAAGCAACAACCAAAAAGCATCTTAAGAAACAGAAGTTGCCTAAGACAGTTATTAAATAAAATTCAAAGATATTTCTAATCACTGAAAAACTCAAAAGAAGCAGTCAATTAACATTGCGTCAGTTGGGGAAAAATCAAAAGAAGTGTAGATACACAAAAAGACACCTGAAGGAAAGAAGGAAACTGTAATAGAATAACTAAGGTGTTCTGCGTGTTAAGTAATATTATAAATTATACACATTTTCTCTTGGCGCTTAGTGTTTGAAGTCTCTTTTAACTTTGAAGTTTTATTGCAGATGTTTGTCTCTCATACTTTCTTGCTTTTTTACAAGCAAAAAATCGTTATGCTAGCATATGGCAGAAATCCTAGTTCACCAGGCATAACTATTCATCTACTCCTCGCCCAAGACTCTTTACTGATTTGTTGCCATAACACCCCGTCCCTTCAACCATTTAATAGTTGGACTAGAACAGGTTGTGACCAGATGATCGCTAGTAGAATTGTGCAAAATTATCATTAGTCCTCGTAAGTTGGATCAAATTAGTTAAATTAATACTTAGGTTACGATATCTGATGTGCGGGCATGGCCCACACTAAAAACGTAAGAATTGAATCTTAGGTAAAGATAAAGGTTTTCCCCTGACATTAAGTCCATCGCGTCCGACTCTGGGGGTTGATGCTCATCTCCATTACTAAGCCAAAGAGGCAGTGTTGTCCGTAGACACCTCCAAGGTCATGTGGCTGGCATGACTGCATGGAGCAATGTTACCTTCCCGCCAGAGCGGTACCTATTGATCTACACACATTTGCATGTTTTTGAACTGCTAGGTTGGAAGAAGCTGGGGTTAACAGCGGGTGCTCACTCCGCTTCCCAGATTTGAACCTGTGACCTTTCGATCCGCAAGTTCAGCAGCTCAGCGCTTTAACACACTGCACCTCCGGGGCCTCTGGTGAACTGAATCTTACCCAATACTTTTTGTTTGAACTTTGTAAATCTCAGAAGCCTCCCAGTGCAAGGAAGCAAAGCAAAGCCAAAAGGGCTACCTTTCCTCTATAAATTAATGGTCTCTTGCCATTAGGAGAGGGAAGCAGCAGGGAGAAAGCAGAGTTCCCTGGGAAAGAGACGGATAAAGCACAGGATTCAGGGAAATGTTGTTTGGGAAGGCAAGGGGCCCTAAGCCAGATAATTCAAAATGTTCTAGTTCTAAACTACATTTCCCAGAATTTTGGGAATAATGGGAGTAATGGAATTTCATTACTTTTTTGTTTTAGTAATTGTGCAAGTGGGGAAATTTCAGGGGCTCCTTTCTCCCTCAGTTTTATAGCTATTGGGGTGAAACTTGCTACAATAGTAGAGCACATTTTCCACTGTTAGCCCATCAAGTTTCAGAACATTTCACTTATCACCTTCTCAAACTACATTGACCAAAGCAAGTGTCCTAGGATGCTTCCAGTCTGCTTCAGGTATGGAGCTCCACCCCTGCCATCACACAACATCGTGTGAAGGCCACAGACCCAAATGGGGTGGAAGTCTTCTTGGATGCTCCTCTCCAGACATGGAGCCTTCCCATGTTATGCTGGCTCCAGTGGAACCAGCAAACTTCTGCCTGTTTTGGGTGACACTTCTCCTGTGTGATGGGGGATGTGTTATTATGCCTGCTGTTTTGCCATGCTTGCTGGCAAAATAGCACTGGTGGGGCTCCTCCATGTGATAAGGACATAGGTGTCATGCATTAAGCCACAACCATAGTCTCTCACAATGCATAACTCAACTGCATACTCATGCATTCACACAGACACACATTTTTTTCTGTTTGGACAGAAGACAGAAATCATAGCTAAAGGTATCCTCTCAGATGAAGGTGAAATAAGGATTTTTTTTTCCCCACTCTGCATTATATGCTCAATATAGACATATATTATGCAGTTCAATTAGGCGGTGGCACAATGGGCTAAACCCTTGTGCTGGCAGGACTGGTGATCAATAGGAGAATGGGTGAGCTTCCTCTGTCAGCTCCCATGCGGGGACATGAGAGAAGCCTCCCACAAGGATGGTAAAACATCAAACATCTGGGTGTCCCCTGGGCAATGTCTTTGCAGATGGACAATTTTCTCACACCAGAAGTGACTTGTAGTTTCTCAAGGCGCTCCTGACATGAAAAAAAAACCTGCATTATCTGGCAGTGTAGATGAGGTCTGACCTAACCTACCTGCTTCCAGTAAAGCAGAATAGATGGAACCATAATAGCTGGAAGGGAAAAAAAGAAGCTAACCAAACACATTGGTAGACTTCCCAAAGAGTCTCTGCTAGCTGCAAAAAATAAACCAGTGAAGCCTTGAAAATTGTCACAAACTTCTGTTCTGGTAACTGAGTGGGAGAAATGCTACCACTGCTAATAATAACAGCTGCAGCAGTAACATAATTTGTATATTATTATTCAAAAGCATTTGACATTTAAATTGAATTTTATGTACACATTTATTTATTGAGTAAATAAATAAATAAATACTTTTTTCAAAAGTGTGTCTTATTGTGCATGTTTTCAATTATGTTTTTAGTGTACTGGAAACTACTTTCAAACTTTTTTATTTTCTGATATAATGTTATAACATTTATTTATTTTTTATTTTAAAGTATTTTGAACCACCTTGAATCTTATGTTGGGAGAAAACGATGGGGTAGAAATTGAATAAATAAATAAATAAATAAATAAATAAATAAACAAGGGGAATTTAAGTTGCTTGGCTGGTTTATTGAATGATTTGATTCTTCTTTTTTATATGCTTTCAGCTGTCTATTCAGTCTGCTTTTATGTGTCCATTGTACTTGTTTTTAGTCTGATTTCCTCTGTATTGATGTGTTAATTGGCTTGGATTGTCATTTTGTTTTATGGAGTTACAATATTAACTTAATGAGCAAGAGGCAAAGGAAATACCTACCTTCTATGTTCATTGAAGTGCATAAATACAAAAGTGACCCCAAATCTAGGTGAGGGGAACTGACGTTTCACTATTTTTTTTTTAAATAGCCCAGGCAAAAAATATTTTTTCTTTGGCAGAGTATTAGCCCAGAAAGTGTAACCTCCAAACCTTGGTTATTAATCTACTGCTTACAAGTGCTTGGACTTCAATCAAGTTATTTAATTTATTCCAAGTTTTCCGTTTCTCCCATCTCTTTTTAATTCATTTTTAATCCCTTTATACATTTTTAATTACATTATTAGAGACCGTATGTCAAAATTCACCTAGAGTGTTGCCGAGTGATAATTAGTGAATGTCTGACTAGGAATCCCATTGTATTAGCCACTGCTGAGGATTACGGGGATTCAAAATGCTCCTGCTTTTCAAACTACCAGGATCATATGTGCCTTGATGTAGAATTCCTTTTACAGTCCAAAGCTGAGGAATATGAATCAGGATAAGACAAAAGGCTTGTAAAATTTAATATTGATTGTATAAATGCTTTTTTTGTGTTTGACCTGAACCTTCAATGACACTGCATACGAACCTTGTTTTTTTTTTCCTTTTTAATGTTTAAAAAGGCCACTAATTGCTTGGCGTGCATGAATAAAGGAATTGTATTACATTTTTATTAAGCAGGGATTAACTGCAGGACAATAATTTGATAAATCCAGTACTGCACCACACCGTTAAGAACGCTTAACAAACTGGGCAATTAGCATTACAAGTTCAAAATACTGGGTAAAGTAATGAGGTCTTAGAGGTTAGAGAACTTGTGGGATTTAAACATGAAATGCTAGGAGCTAGCAATTTTATGGAGAACTGTTTAAAGCTTTGATTGTTCATCTGTTAGAGTTTCCACTTTTTGGGTGCAGTCCAGTAGAATTGCCCAATCCAGCCGAAATAAATCTGCAGAGAAATTGTTTTAGGTTCTACTTCTTTGCTGCACTGAAACTCCAAGTTTTTAATTCTAAAACAGAAAATCTTTGTGCCCAAGTGATTATATAAGCTTGATGACAGACTTTTAAAAAATACTTTAACTTTATCATGGTCGAATCATACAAACACAGAATTGGAAGGGCCATTCAGTTTAACCCTCTGCCATGTAGGAATATACAGTCAAAACACTCTTGACAGATTGTCATCTAGCCTATGTTAAAAAAAAAAAAACCTCCAGCAAAAGAGACTTTGTCACGCTCTAAAGCAGCATATTCCTCTGTTGAACAGGTTTTACCAGCAGGAAGTTGTTTCTGCGTTAGGATATCTGGCTTATAGCAAGTCTTAGTTATGCATTGAGGGGACCCACTCAAATTAAAACATAGTCATGCCTAGTCTAAGATGCATCTAATGGAGCACTATCAACCTATATTGCCTGATAGACACAATGTAACATAGGGCTTGTAGTGTGAAATTACAGTTATTGTTTTAATGTCGGGTTTGTAATATCTCCATTTAAGCCTTGCCATCCTCTAAATGTAGCTTCCTTAAACATTAAATGTGTGCAAAATGTCAGAAATCTGTTTTGGTTTTGATTTGAAATTCAGATCCTGCTGTTTTCTTTCAGGAAGATTCGGGGAGATATCGAGGGGGGGGTGGCATTTGAATTCATAATTCAAAACCTGGAGTTTTGGGGTTTACAATGCACAGCTCATGCATGTGTGTGTGTGTGCATGCACACAAACACACACACACACACAAGCCAGAAAAAATCCTAAGAAAATAAATCACAACAGAGTCACAGTGCTGAGCAAACAAAGGCTTTTTGGGGATAATTTTTAAATATTTTGGGGAAAAGGGGTGAGATAGGCTGATTGTGTGGGAAGCAGGAGTACACACACAAGCCAGAAAAATTGCTGGGTAGGTAGGTAGGGCTGGGAAGAAATAAGATAGCTAATAATAATAATAATAATAATAATAATAATAATAATAATAATAATAATAATAATAATAATACTCCACCTATCTCCTTGTGGGGACTCAAGAGAGACAGCGAATCCCTAACCCATCCCACACTTCATCACACACAAGCAGCCTATTTCACCCCTCCCCCCAATTACTCCCAAAAAGTTCTTTGTTAGCTCAGCATTGTGACTCTGTTGTGATCTGTTTTCCTAGTTTTTTTTCTGGCTTCTGTGTGTGCGTGTGCGCATGCGTGCACATGCACAAGTATTCCATTCAAAATTGACCATAAATTCATTTTGGAGGACCTAGAAATGCCTAGTGAAGTAAAATGCTGCCTGCCAAAGCTCTGGGTTCAGTTGCAAAGTAACATGTTCTGAACTATGAGTACCGGTGGGTGTTATACATGAAATTTCCTTTGTTGATCCAAGAATTTATCCGATTTTTAAATATAGTTTGTATTCATCTTATAAACTATGCTACAAGCATTATGCAAGATTCACATGCATGATTTATCTTGTCCAAAAAAAGCTCAGGTCACACTGCTCAAATATTTTCTTTAGAGCAGATTCTCTCTCAGTGATTGACAAAAGAATGACAGTGAATGTACATTGCTGCGTGAACTCTCTTTTGATAGTACGTGACCTGACTCAACATAACACCATCAACTGAATTAGTAATTGAGTACATTTTGTTTATCCATTTTTTAAAGTTAGTCACTGTCTTTCATTTACTTGTCAATTTTCATGCAAACTTTATATTCCATTCCTTGCTACAGGCTATTTTTAATCAGCTGGCTCAATTGGTGAAAAATATTTGTTGCAGGTCTCTTTAAGATTGTCCATCTCAGACAGCACATTTTGAAATGGAAGTTGTCGCATTCAAATGCTATGATATATCCCCCCTATCCTGTACTGTAACAAAACACTCATAAATCCCTTAGGCAACATTGTAAAAATAGCCAGCCTGATCTTGTGTTAGGAAAGAGTCCGACTAAACTGCATGATCTAAACCAATATCCTTGTACTATCTATCTCCATTTGGTTAGAAGTTTCAATTACTCAGAGTATTTGCTTTCGAACTTGTGGTATCATGTATGCATTCTCCCAGCACGAAAGCTAATTGGGGCCTATACATATAATCACTGTTTTTTGGGGGTTTTTTCCGTGTCAGGAGCAACCGGAATTGCTTCTGGAGTGAGAGAATTGGCCGTCTGCAAGGACGTTGCCCAGGGGACGCCCGGATGTTTTGATGTTTTACCATCCTTGTGGGAGGCTTCTTTCATGTCCCCGCATGGAGTTGGAGCTGATAGAGGGAGCTCATCCGCTCTCTCCCCGAGTGGGATTCGAACCTGGCAGCCTTCAGGTCAGCAATCCAACCTTCAAGTAACAAGGCTTTTATCCCCTAGGCCATCGGAGGCTCCGCATAATCACTGGTAACAATCACTGAAAACCTGTTGCAATGCTTGTATATGTAGCATCCAGAATGCTGCCAACTAACAAAATAGATCATTGAGCAATACAGGATTACTTGGTTGTTTTGGGGACGATCAGCATAAACATTGCAGGCTAAGAGTGGAATGCTTGTTACAATCCAGATTTTGCATTACAATTCTTAATTCCTTTGAGGTTCTCTTAAGATTAAAGGTAGTAGTTGAGGCTGACCAAGTATCCAAACCAATTCAAGAAAGTTATTGACAAACCAGAATGTGTCAGGAGGAGGGCAACCAAAATGGTTAAAGAAACAGCTATGCCTAATGATAGAAGGCTTTGGGGGTTGGGATTGATTTCCTTCAAAAACAGAACGTTAATATGTGATATGTTAGCCATTTAAATAATGGAAAGGATGTCATATTTCTGCTGCTTTAGAGATTAGAACACAGAGCAATGGATTTAAACTACAGAAAAAGATATTCCACTTAAAAGTTAGGAAAACCTTTCTGACAAGAAAAGCTGTTCAACAATGGCATATGGTGCATTGGAGTGTGGTGCAGTTTCCTTCTTTGGAGGTTTCAAACAGATTCTGAATGACCATCTTTCAGGAGTGCTTAGATTGTGTTTTCTGCTTGGCAGAGAGTTGGACTCGATGGTCCCTGTGGTCTTATTCAATTCTATGATGCTAGGATTCTAAGATGAATGAGAAGTGCCATAGGGCCAACCTAGAAAAGAGGTCTGTCATAGTTCATAACTAAAATATGGATTTATTTATTTATTTATTATTTACAGCATTTATATTCTGCCCTTCTCACCCTGAAAAGAATTTAGGGCAGATCACAAAACACATATATGCCAAACATTCAATGTTGATTATAACAATGACAAGACAGACAACAGATAGTGGTATATAGGCATTCCCATTATTCGGCATCTTTGGAGGCTGTGCTCGGTTCTGGCCACCAGGGGGTGATGTCTCTCCATCTCCCTTCTGTGAGCTTTCTTTGTTTGTAAACTTTCTACTTTTTCTAATCGAAATGCTGAGCCTAAATAGATATCTCCACACTTTTAATGTGGTTCCCATTTGTTTACTCACATTTATTTTTGAACTGCTAGGTTGGCAGAAGCTGGACTAAAGGTCAGCAGCTCGCCCTGACCCGAACTTCAAACTCTCAACCTTCTTATTGGCAAGATTATTGCAGCTTGGGTGATTAAACTGTTGTGCTAAAACCCAGCCCTGTCCGCCCATTACAATGCTTTTTCCTTTTTCAAGAGACTAATTTCAAGAGCTGCTATAATATTAAACAATAGCACTAGCCAATACAGCTATGACAACCACCATAAGCCTTCAAACTGGTTTCTAGGAAGTACACCAGCTTCTAGTATTAGATTAAAATGAAACTGTAGCCCATGATAGGAAAGGCTCAATATTATGTTCTGTTCTTCAGGGTATTTTAAAACATGAGTCAACACTAATGGAAGAATAGCAGAAGCAAGATGATGATTCTGGAAAATTGACATAAAATCACTTTTTTCAAAGAGTAATATTGGTTTACCTAATCTGCTTTACCAGGCATGAGAAACCTTATAACGCATCACTCTCTAATCTCCTAGAAAGTAAAACATCAGTATTTATCTGTCAACACTCCTTGATATATAGTCAGCAGAATCTGAAATCACTCCACATAAAATAAAACCTGGCAAAGTACAGGGACTGGTTTCCATCTAGCACTTTCAGACTGTCATGGAGTGACATATTATTATATTTTGCAATAAGGAACACTGCCAAGTACTGTGAGCTTTAAACAGTCATGTCATCTTTGATCATATCCATCAGCTAATTAAAGCTTCTTGTTTAGGAAGACCTTAATAGAACATAAGTTCCTTAGCCTGACCAAGAAAGGGTTCATGAAGGTGTGGTGGATAGTTCAATGAAAATGTCAGAACAAAGTAGGGCATAGTCCATGTTGGAGACCATTAGGGAAAGAATCAACAGAAAAAGGATAAAGGAGAACCCCTCCCCAATTTTGGCTTCAAGAATATAAACATAGTGAATTGAAGATAGCAGTTTATTTATGACCTAGTCCAGATGCCATCACTTAATGTCAGCACTCTGACACCAACACAAACATACACCTTACCATTTATAGCAGTTTTGGAAAACTGACCTAGCAACAGCAAGCAACAATATTTGGGAAATCATAGGCAGAAATATATTAGTTGATTATGAAAAAACAGTCATTCAGCCACAATGGAAAATTACATGGCATGCATCAAGTACAATTATTCACATTGAGCGCTTTCTGCAAAGCTAGTGGTCTCTTTCCCATAGTAGCTGTGTTTCTAATTCTTTGGGAAATAGTAGGAGAGAAAGTAGGACAGAAATACATCTTATCAAAATACAGAAAACTACAAAAATATGTTAAACGAAAATTCTAAATGCTTCATCACTGGATGAATGATGGCACGGGTCTTCAGTTTTTCAGCCTTTTATTGCGGAACTGGGACCCCCTCTACCTCAATCCCTGGGTCCTCTGAATCAGACTATTTTTATTGGAAAATGCAGATTCCTGGCAATCTGTCTCCTCCTTTCTATTTAAATTGTCCAGTTCCAAGGAGTGTGTTACAACACTGATATAACAACAACTACTCATACTCCCACTTCTAATACTCAAGCCTAGTTTTCCAGATGCAGCAATCTGTAGGTATCCTGGTATTTTACTATTGTTGTGTAGGCATTACATTTTGTCATAATATGTTTGGAAACAGCTTTGAGTCCCCCATCTAGGGTGAGAAAAGTGGTATATGAGTGAAGTAAATAAATAAATAAATCCATAGCACAGCCCAACAACATTTTCTTTGGAGCACACAGGTCAAATCTGAAAAGGATGATTTACTAGCTGTGTGTTCGAATTTTTAGCCCAAACATGAACATGTCTTCCAGAGCTTCAGGTAGTTTGTCATGTCACACTCCACTGCATCAGTAGCACATTAGGTTCTGTTTGCTGCACAGATCTGGCACATATTCATCAGGACATGCTGAGCTATGAAATCTGAAAAGCTGAAGTTTGCTGATGGCCAGAGCCGGCCCTAGGTATTTTTCAAGTGTAGGCGAACAGAATTTTGGCGCCCCCCCAAACCAATCACTGAAAAATAAAAGCGTTGGATAAGCGAAAATGTTGGATAATAAGGAAGTATAAAGGAAAAGCCTATAAAACATCAAATTACATTATGATTTTAAAAATTAAGCACCAAAACATCATGTTTTACAACAAATCAATAGAAAAAGCAGTTCAATACATGGTAATGTTATGTAGGAATTACTATATTTGCAAATTTAGCACTAAACATTGAACAGGGATATAGGGCAGTGTGGACTTAGATAACCCAGATAGCCCTCAGTATTAAAAAAAAACCCTCTAAAATCAGGACAATAAATAAAGAACAACACTCTGAAAACAGAAGAAATCCAGACAGTAAACAATCAGGGACAGCTAACTCCTCCCAAAAAAAGATTCTCCCAGGCAAGAAGAAGCCAGGCCTTGAAGCCACAGGGACATTAAATGCTAATCAAGGTGATTAATTACAACATTCACACCTGCTTCAAAGAAAAGTTCTTTCTCCCACCCTGGACCTTCTACAGATATATAAACCCCACATACCTAGCTTCCAAGTTCCTACAGACCTCACAATCTCTGAAGGCCCCAAAGGTGGGCTTGCGTGGTGCGAAGGTGGGTCTGCGCTGGCCGGAAGGCCCAGCGCGGCCGCTGGAAGGCCCGAAAGAGAAGGAGGTGGAGAGTGGTGCCCTCCTCCCAGGACGATGGTGCCCCCGGGACGATGGCGCCACAGGCAAATGCCTATTTCGCCTTATGGTTGGACCGCCTCTGCTGATGGCTGCAACTAAAAAGCATGATCTTGCTCTGTCTTTTCTACTCCAGCCCTTGAAATATATGTAGAATGCAAAAGCTGGATTCCCAGCCAGCTTTCTTCTGTGAGGTTGGCTTTTCAGCACTTGATGTTAGTCATTGATCTGGGTCATGTTATAACTGCTTTAAAGTTCCATTGATTTCTATGGCAGACATTTTAAAATGCACTTAACTCTCCTATTGAAGTCAGTGGGGCTTAAAAGTGCTTAACTGTGGCTGACTTGAGCACCCAGATGTTGAATAAAGTGAGAAGAATTACATTGTGTCCTAGATTTCAGACTGAGAGAAGTGTGGTGGCAATCATTTGTTGGCACAAGGATTTCAGGCCCATACAGTTTTCTCTGTCACTGCCACTCTCTATTATTATTAATACAGAGAAAGCTCCTTTCACCAATAGCTAAGAGTAGGTTCACTGGCTGTAGTTCTACAAGAGGGGCCATAGCTCAGCAGTAAGATATATGCACCAAATGATAAAACTCAAAATTAATCTGTCTGCCTCTATGTATCTATCTATCTCCTGTCTATCAATCAATTTTCTATCTCATATATCAATCGATCAATCCATATTCTATTTTTCCACTAATGTGGGACCAAAGATGGCTTACAATTTGAGTTATAATAGTAATAACAATTCACAGTAAAAATGAACCCCTCTCCCCGTAATAATATTAACTAACAAAACAGTAAAGGGGCAATAAATGTTTAAATTTTATTAACGTTATTTTTTCTTGTTTTTTCTAAAAAAAAGAAATAAGTATTAATATAAATATTAAAAAGAAAATATTTGTGTTATAAAGCATAAAAATTCTATGTCCTTCCTGAAATGCACCTTTGTAGGATCAAGCTTCAAGGTAACTAGAAATAATAAAAAATGCCAACTGACTCATATCTAGAGATACAATCTTTCAGATAATCTTAATGAATGAAATTCAAATCATTAGATACCTTCCTTTTCTCACCACATTCATTCACAAGTTACTTTCTGATTTTAGTAACTTGATCTTATTGTTTTCCATCCAACCCCTGAAATATAGAGACCAGACAACAATATGGGATTAACTATGGACAATTTTTATTAATGTTACCTAATTAACCTGTTTGTGACTTGCAAAACATTTCTAAAGGGGCATGAACTTGGTGTGGATTAAGCCGAAGCAGTGGCCATCTAGAACCTACTCCTCAGCCAACTTGTGTGAAACACCTGGATCCCTGGATGTAATAAACGGTACCATTTCCAGGGTGACTACTTAGGGGAATGTAATGGTGAATTCTGCCTCAACTAAAAAGGATTTATTAAGGTCAAAACTCTTTCTGTTTCAAGGCTATTTCCATTCACCCTCACATCACTTATTTAAACTACAAATGAGGGTTTCTGTTCCTCGCCTACATCACAAAGGGGTGCTTTAGGTGTACACCAAAATGTAAACCCATCACTGTTTTCCACCATAGATTAGGGGTATGCGTTCGTTTTACCCCATTCTCCACGAAGTCCACCAAAGTGACCTGAATACCCCCTAGGTATTTTCAAGTGTAGGTGAACAGAATTTTGGCGCCCCCTTCCAAACCAATCACTGAAAAATAAAAGCGTTGGATAAGCGAAAATGTTTGATAATAAGGAGGGATTAAGGAAAAGCCTATTCAACATCAAATTACATTAATATTTTACAAATTAAGCACTAAAACATCATGTTTTACAACAAATCAACAGAAAAAGCAGTTCAATACCTTGCGGAGGCAGGCCGCAGGAGACGGGAGTTGCCTCAATGGCACCCCCAACAGGATGGTGCCACAGGCAACTGCCTAGTTGGCCTGGTGGTTGAACCACCTCTGAATACCTCTTTGCAACTCGTACAAAAATTGGTGGTTGCTGCATCCTACAGATGGATACCATCAGCCTGGTAGAAATCCTGTCTAAGGATCATTGTGGTGTGTGTAAGAACCCATTCTGTCAGCTAAAGCCTTGCATATGGCCCTGTTCACTCTCTTTCTGGCTCCGTCAAGCTTTGGATGTCACTGCCTGTAAAACTTCCTGGAACTTAGTGCCAAGGCTGACCAGATACCCCTGACTAATTAGTCAGTGCAATTTTCCACAAGTGGTCTAGCATGGGCTCCTGCTGAATGTCAGCGTTGGGTGCGAACTGCCTGAAGCACTCAACCTGCATGCAGGGCAGAGCATCAGCTAAAGTATGGTCTGTCCCTACTGTCAGAACCCTGCTACTAGAGCCTGGATGTGGCTCTGAGTTTCAGGGTCACTGACATTGATAAGACACCTGCGTCCCAGGACTCGGAGGAGAAACGGCTGCTGGACTTGGCGGGGAATTTGCGCGGGGTTTTACTGAGCGGGAAGAGACTGTTCAAATGAGGGGGAGGGTATATAAAGGAGGGTTGGCCGGAGCCTCCCATTCTTGGCTTTTCTGATGTTCATGTTTCCTACAGTAAAAGTTCCTGGTGATACCACAGAGAGTCTCGTGTGTTCATTCAGGAGCGGCTGTGGTGAGCTGACACTAAGCCAAGAATACGGACACCATCCCGCTGTAGCGGTGAGGTGTAACATGCAAGTGGAGGATGAAGAGCTCTTGGGCGCCGGAGGAGGAAGGTCGGAAAGGGCCACTCCCGAGACGGACGCTGAGTTCCACCAGCTGGCGGCCCTGGCGTCATCCACCGCTTATGCCCAGCCAAATGGGGTAACCCAGAGGCGCGGAGTGGTGCGGGGAGACAGCACCGGAGGAGAGGAAGGTTCACCTTCCCCAGGCCCGCAAAAGATGGTGTTTCTGGAGGAGAGGATGTCGGCGATGGAGACCACCCTGGCAGTGATGTCGAGGGCGATGGAGCGCCTGGCGGTTTTGGCGGAGCCGGAGCGAGGAAGGGAACTCCGGGCTAGCTCAATGTGGGACGTGAGCATGGGAAGCAGCCAGGGCTTTGCAGACCTCCCAGCACCGAAGGGAAGGGAAATGCGAAAGGAGCCCGGTGCCCGGCCCAAGATCCAAACGAGCCTGACGCGGGTGGAGGAGAGTGACGACGAAGGGGAAAAGCCTCCGAGAATCCCGGCTACGCTCCCAACTGAGACCCTGGTGCCCCTGGCGAATGCCGGGCGTGGCACAGGACAAAGGGAAGCAGCAGCGGGGCCCACTGGCCCGCAAGGGGGCTTGCGACGGGCGGAGAATTGGGGATTGCCACCACAGGGACCCCTACCGAGACGAGAGGAACTAAGGATCGAGTTTGGGGGAGAGTCCTCTGAACTGGATTTTTTCCTGACCACGGTGAGGGGCTATATGGAGGACAATGCCCACACTTTTAGAACGGAATCCAGCCGGGTACGGGCCATTGGTGCAGTGTTGAAGAGGGGAGCGGCCAGCTGGTACGTTCAACTACACGCGCGGCGCGACCCATGTCTGGGGTCACTCCGACGCTTTATGGGGGCCCTGGAGACCCGTTTCCGAGATCCACTGGAGCAGATCCGGGTGAGGGAGGAGTTGAAGACCGTCTCCCAGGGGCAGAGGTCGGTATCTGAGTATGCGGAGGAGTTCCAATGCCTCGCTGAAAAGGTGCCGGAATGGTCTGCAGTGACAAAGATAGAACTCTTCAAAGAGGGGCTCAGGCGGGAGATCCTCTCCTGGGCGGTGCATCGTGATGAGCCTGACACACTGCGCGGATGGATTCAGCTGGCGGGGCGCATCGAGACATCGCTGGCCCAGGCGAGGAGGCACCGAGGAGGGCTACAGCAGCGGCCGCAGATGAAAGAGGGGAGCCGGAAGGAGGGATCAACCCCAGCCGGGAGGAGAACGGAGCCGACAGGGAACGTGAGCACCAGCAGGAGGGGCTGCTTCGTGTGCGGCCGTTTGGGCCACAGGGCTGCCGAGTGCTGGCAGAGAAAAGGGGAAGGCGGAGGCCCGCCCAAACCAAGAGCCGTGGCAGGGAAACGCGCCGAGGAAGAACCACCGATGAGGCACCACTCGGGGGGGTTGGTAAGTCAGGACAAAGCCATGATAGTGGTCCCCATTCAGCTGGAAAGTGGCAGCAAACAAGCAACCTGCAAAGCATTTGTGGATTGTGGATGTTCCAGGAACATCATCTCCCCTGAATTAGCCGAGGGATTGGGATGCGAAAGAACGAACCTAGAATCCCCAATAGCTTTTTCGCAGTTGGACGGATCCACAGCATCGGGATCATTAGCTAAGTACAGTGCCGAAGATGTAAAGTGTAAGATAGGGAGTTGGGAAGGAAAGGTGTCATTTGTGATATCACAAATAGCCAGCTATAATGTTATACTAGGCATGCCATGGCTGGGGCAGGCCAACCCGCAAATCAACTGGGAGGATAAGAGCATGATCTTCAGGATGAAGTTGGAAGGAGGGAGCCAGGAAGTGGAGAGGGAGCCGGGGAAAAGGGGGGAGGAAGACTCTATCAGGATAGCAGAACTGGCAGATAAATTACCCCCAGAGTATCGGGATTTTGTGGACGTATTTGATGAGAAGGAAGCAGACAGTTTCCCACCGAAGCGGAGAGTTGAAGTGAAGATAGAGCTAGTCCCAGGAGCAGAGCTTCCTAAGGCAAAAATATACCCAATGTCGGCTAGGGAAAAGGAGGAACTGAGAAAATACATTGATAAAAACCTAGCGAGGGGTTTCATAGAGCCTTCAAATTCCCCTCTAGGGGCGCCTGTGTTGTTCAGGCGCAAAAAGGACCAAACGCTGAGGCTCTGCATTGACTACAGGGGCCTGAATGCAATCAGTTCTGGAAATAAATACCCCCTACCTTTAGTGAAGGACTTGATCGCCCAGTTATCGGAGGGACAGATATTCACTAAATTGGACTTAATTGAAGCGTACCATAAATTGCAGATTAAACCAGAGGACAGGTGGAAGACGGCCTTCTCCTGTGCATTCGGATTATTCAATTATCGTGTGCTCCCTTTCGGTTTGTGCGGCGGAGGCGCCGCGTTCATGCAATTAATCAACGAAGTGTTGCATCCATTGTTGTACAAGGGAGTCTTTGTTTTTTTAGATGACATATTGTTAGTATCTCGGACTAAGGAGCAACACATAGAACTAGTCAGGGAAGTCCTGCAAAAGTTGAGAGAAGCAAAACTGTATGCGAAGCTTGCCAAGTGCGAGTTCAATAAAGACCAGATAGACTTTCTGGGGTATAGGATTTCCTCCCAGGGAGTGGCGATGGACCCTGCGAAGGTAGAAGACGTGAGGGGGTGGGAAGCCCCCAAAACACGGAAGCAGCTGCAATCCTTCCTAGGGTTCGCAAACTTCTATAGAACATTTATCAAGGACTTTGCGCGCCTCACTTTGCCATTAACGGATTTGTTAAAGACTAAAGGCAGGGGAGAAACAGCCAAAGTGAAGGCCCCAGGGGCCAAACTGACCTGGACAATAGAATGCCAGGAAGCTTTCGAAGCCCTTAAAAAGCGTTTTACTGAGGAGCCTGTCCTACAGCACCCTGATATGTCTAAAGCCTTTGTATTACATTGCGATGCGTCAGACCGGGCATATGGGGCAGTTCTGCTACAGAAAGACGAGGGGGGGAACCTGAAGCCATGTGGCTATCTGTCAAAAAAGTTTAGCGATACAGAAAAAAACTGGCCGATTTGGGAGAGAGAAGCCTTAGCGATTCTAAAAGCACTAGAGTGCTGGAGACACTTTCTGGAAGGAAGTGGAACACCGTTTGAGGTGTGGACTGACCATAGAAATTTACAGTATCTAAGATCCCCTCGTAAACTATCAGCGAAGCAAATTAGATGGGCCCAATATTTCAGCCGTTTTGATTTCAGACTCAGATTCTTCCAGGGGAAACATAACATACTCGCTGACGCTCTCTCTCGGATGCCTCAGCACGGGGGAGGAATTCAGGAATCTGAAGGGAGTATTTTTCTTGAGAAGCAATGGGGCCTGGCAGTACTAACTCGAGCACAAGCGGCCAAAGAAAACAAACGTACTGCCATTTCCACGGGGGGAGGAGAAATATGGGAGGAAGAGTTGAAGCGAGCGTATGGAATGGACAAATGGTTACAAACTAACAAAGAAAAGGGAGAATTGTGTGGGGATTTGGTGTTTGTAAATAAGAAATTGTATATTCCTGAATGTTTAAGACGAGAAATGTTAAGGAAGTACCATGATAACAAGGGTGCGGGTCATCTAGGCCCCACCAGGACTATTAAACTGTTGGCCAAACAATGCTGGTGGCCCGGAATGAGGAAAGACGCCAGGGGGTACGTCACGCAGTGTGAATTATGTGCAGAGGGAAAAACACCACCGGGGAAGCCCCAGGGGCTATTGCAGAAGGTGGTGGAGCCCATGAGGCCATGGGAATGCGTAGCCATGGATTTTGTAGGCGAACTACCCCCCAGCAGAGAACACAGATACATTTGGACAATATTGGACCTATTCTCAAAACAGGCACACTTTGTGGCCCTGCCAAAACTCCCTTCAGCTGAAAAACTTGCTGATTTGTATGTGAAGCATGTATATCGCCTACATGGGTGTCCCGACAAGATAATTAGTGACCGGGGAGTCCAATTTACTGCAAAATTTTGGGGAAAATTCTTACAGCTGTTAGGAGCAGAAAGGAACCTGAGCTCGGCCTTTCATCCCGCGACCAACGGGGGGGTCGAACGTACCCAACAGACACTGTGCCAATTCTTAAGGATGTACACCAATTATAGACAGGATGATTGGGCGGACCTTCTTCCGTTTGCTGAGATGGCTTTTAACGGGGCCGTACATTCGGCCACAGGTCGTGCCCCATTCGAAATAGTATACGGACAGGAGGTGGCACCTTTCCCCAGGCTACCCGAGTGGAAGGAAGGGGAGGGCCAGACCGACGAGGAATGGCCGGCCAAAATCAAGCAAGGGTGGCAAACCGTGGTAGAGGCATTGCGGGAAACACAAAAGAAGTACAAGCTCTTTGCGGATCGTAGGCGCCGAGAGGGGGACAAATTGGGCGAAGGAGATCTGGTTTGGCTGAGCACAAAAAACCTGAAATTGGGGTTCCCATCCAAGAAATTGGCTCCACGCTATATAGGACCATTCAGGGTAGCAAAAAGAATAAACGAAGTGACCTATGAGCTGAGGCTACCAAAGGACCTAGGAAAGGTACACCCGGTATTCCATTGCAGCCTGTTAAAAAAGTATAAAGGAACTCTGGACAGCGGAGAACAATAGTTGTGTTTAATCTTTTCCTTCCAGGACGAAGGGGAGGAGGACGCCATGTCAGAACCCTGCTACTAGAGCCTGGATGTGGCTCTGAGTTTCAGGGTCACTGACATTGATAAGACACCTGCGTCCCAGGACTCGGAGGAGAAACGGCTGCTGGACTTGGCGGGGAATTTGCGCGGGGTTTTACTGAGCGGGAAGAGACTGTTCAAATGAGGGGGAGGGTATATAAAGGAGGGTTGGCCGGAGCCTCCCATTCTTGGCTTTTCTGATGTTCATGTTTCCTACAGTAAAAGTTCCTGGTGATACCACAGAGAGTCTCGTGTGTTCATTCAGGAGCGGCTGTGGTGAGCTGACACCCTACTATATGAAAAGTTCAAAACCATATGTTGTGCCAAAGACAGTGGAGCATAAAATGACTGACTGTCCCCATAACTCTTGGTGATTTGAAAGTCAATGATTTAATAACCTGAACAATGGCCATGCTGTCCCACAGAACATGCAGAGAGGAATTTGTAAACTCCTGTACCCACAACATGACCATTACCAGGATGGGTAAATTTCTAAATAGATCAGGTACACTAGGACCCGTAGCTAAGCACAATGGGCCAAGTGAGGCGGGAAGACCTGAGAGCCGTGTCTCCCTCCCCCACCCATAGCTCACCCACTCCTAGTGCCAGGAGTAGCGGCACTCTGCCACCCCCGGCACCCCTGGGTAGTAATGGAGGCTGCAGGGTAGGTGGAAACCAATAGGCCTGGTCAATGAAATTATGGACAACCTGGTCTTGCTACCAATGAGCTCCAAATGAGCTCCATTTGCTCTTCTACGCAGCCATGCACACTGGAAATAGTTCCAACTGGAACTATTTCCAATAATAGTCCCTGTCAGCAGAGGTAGGAAGAAGGGAAGCTAATTTTATGGGGCACATTTCATAATTTTCTTATTCAAAATAATAATTGATTTGCACTTTTACTGTTGCCTTTTCATCAGCAGTCAGAGACTTATTTGATTAAACAGGCTCTCGGCTTAAACTGGTTAGGGCCAGGAGATATATTTGATAAGTATTATGATTTTCCTGGGTTTTAATTGTCATTACGCATATGCTTTAAAATGGTGTTTTAATTGGTGTGATAGTTGAATGCTTTTCAAATGTTTGTATGCCATATTGTTTCACTTGTTCTGTTTGGGAGAAGGTCTGGAAAGGACTGTTTAAGTAAAAAAAAATGTAGTTCTGAAATATATTCATTTTACTTGGACTGGATTACTTTTGTGACCTCTTCTATGAGTCTATTCATATTCAAGCCTGTCAACATGAGGATTCTGGACAGAAATTATCTCTGCCCTGTGTATACTAGAAGTAGTGCAGACCAAGACAAACCCTTTAAGTCTTTGACTGATGTCAGACTATTTGTGTCTCTGGTGCCTTATACAGAAGAAGGTATCAATGCTTCAGCTGCCATTAACCTAAAGGTATGACTTCCATCACTACTGCCAATCACTGCTTAATCACTGAATCCCAGAAAATAAAACTCTAGTCCTGGAAGCTTGTGAAACTTTGCTAAGATTATGGTCAAAACCGTACTACCCCTTTCAAGAGTCAGCTTTATATCCCAATATTTGTCCTGGCAGATCTTGGCCTGTATAAACATATTTTCCATGCGGCTTTAGCCTGAAGGTGATTATTCTTTGATCTAGTATGCCAGTAATCTGCTGGCCCAGTTGGATGCTGGAAGTCATGGAATAGTGACCTTGGTCACAACTTCTGCTTGCTTCCTTTTCAGCTTAAAGTGAAGGAAATGCTGTATTTTCATGTACAGAAAAAGTAAGCCATCATCAAGCCATGAAGCCTCTGGGTCGGGGTTAAATTTGTTTATTTCAAATGCTATAGCTGAGAATATCATGCTTGTTTTCTGCTTCTTCACGACACATGAGATCTTTACCATCTAGATGACAAGAACAGTTGTTGCTATATGCCTTCAAGTCAACCCTGACTTACGGCAACCCTGTCATTAGGTTTTCTTAGCTATTACTTTCCTGTTAGGATGAGAAGATATAATAATCTTGACTTTATAAGGCATCCTTTCCCAAAGTTTGGAAATATTGCTTCTTTTAGAGTACATCTTCCAAAAATATCCACAAGGATTTTTATGCCACTTGGAGGATTTGTGGAGTGGTGGGTCAAAAAGAAACCTTTCCAAGCTTTGCTTTTACCTTAGGAGGCAGGGATTGGAAAGGTATGACCTTCCAACTGTGGTTGGATGACAATTCCCATCAGCTCTAGCAATGAGGAGGAATGAAAAGAATGAATCTCCAACAATTCACAGAGGACCATATGTTTACCATCTCTAGTATACATAAAGGTTAGGAAGGCTGTGTGAATCCAGCCTTAACTATGACCTGAAAAACCCAATAATGATTTTTTTCTCTTCCCTCTAAGTTTTGAATGTTCAAGATTGTGAAAAACTCCCAGGTACAGTGGTATGGACACTGCACTTATTTCCTAAGCACTGATAAGTGCTGCACTAAGACAGAAGTTCTAAGTGCTGCTGCATCTTCAGAAACAACTGTAAACCCATTATCTAGCCCTGTCTCCTTCCACTTATCACTTGTGTACTAGAGAAGATAAATGTATCCCTAATAGATATTGGCATGCCAACACATTAATAAAATTAGCCAGAAAAGATAAGGGAGCTAGCAAATTTTCAAGTATCTGTTTTGGGAGTTTCTGTAATATTAGAGCATATGAATCCAAAGTGACACTTCTTTCCAAATGTGTTACTCTTTCTATGCTGCTACAGGCATCCTCTTATAAACAATGTGTGATCTGTCAATCAGTATAAATGGAGGTGGCAATCAGAGCTTAGTGGAAGATGACTGCTGTCCTAACCTAATTCTTCTTCTTCTTCTTCTTCTTCTTCTTCTTCTTATTATTATTATTATTATTATTATTATTATTATTATTATTATTAGAGGAAATGGGGCATACACATTTCCTCTGTTGCCTCTTAGCTGCCTCCTAAGGAAAGATGGCAAGATTATGGTGGAAACAATGGCAGCCCTACTGTAGATTGAAAGTCAGAATACTTAGCAAATTGATTAAAAAGCAGCCCAATACTTCTGGGAAGGGTAAATAAAAAAGAGTGGAGAGGCCAGGTGTGAATTGTGGAAAATGATTTTGCAATGTAGAGCACTCCTCTTTGGGATCTCATGCCCACTTCCAGGATACTCCACTCCATTCTGCTTCATCTCACCCCAATTTTCAATTCCCCTTCTGCTTTGGTCAACATTACCCACCCAACCTTCAAAATGATACTTGGGGGTATTTTTCCATTCCGGTTCCTCTCTTCAAATGTTTCTGTACTTCTGAAAACTCTTCACCCAGAATTGTTGATTCCTGTGTGTTTTATGTGGATGGTGTCTATCTGTCTGTAATCACTTACATAACTATATAATATTACTGTGAGAGATTAGGAACTATTTCTAAGGTTCATTTCAAAATCAAATGGGTAACATTATGCCTGCAAAAATTACATACCTGGTAATCATTTATTACTTTATGTTTGTTATTCATTTATAAGAAACATAGGAAGTGATTTTTTTAGGAAGAGAGGAATAACAGCCCTGGATTAGGTGCAAATATGTCAGATCCAAGGCTTCTCCAGGGCATACTTATACATCTAAACTGTGTAGATGAGCTCTTAGTCTCTAAGGCATTACAAGATCCCTTTGCATACTGGTATTCCAGACTAACAAGGCTATGTTTTTGAATAAAATTATTCAGTTCAAAGAGCTAATCTGAAACAACAAAACTTTTGCCAGAGAGTGACCTATTAGTTCATAGGCTAGAGCAAATTTTTCGTTATTTCGTTAAATTCGTTAAAAATTCGTTTCGTAAGCAATTTTGAATTAATATTGAACCATCTGCTCACTGCCCTTACAAATATTACGAATTTGAATAATAAAAGTACCTTTTTTCGTTTGTTTCTGATGTCTTCGGATGAAGCTGTAGCCCCTCTGAGAGGAGAAGCCATGTTGGCATGCCTCTCAGTCAATCAGAGCGGAAGAGGGACGGAGGGAGAGGCATGGACATCGATCTGCTAGCATTTAAAAAAAAATGTTGCTTCAAAAATCCCCAAAAATCAGTGGATGGGTCAAACATTATGAAACTTGATAGGCAAAGAGTACTTAATTTTTGCTTCCATTCTGGCAAATTTCATCATAATAGCTTTCATAATGCATGAGAATGAAGCCTCTGAATATTGACCATTAATGAAGCAATTCGCCATAACGAGAGAAAAAACTCCATTTCCCAGAAGCCTTAGCAAGCCAATCAAAGTGGAAGGAAGAAGGACAGGGAGGTGTGGCTATCGATCTGCTAACATTTTAAAAAAATGTTGCTTCAGAAATCCCCAAAAATCAGTGGATGGGTCAAACATTATGAAACTTGATAGGCAAAGAGTACTTAATTTTTGCTTCCATTCTGGCAAATTTCATCATAATAGCTTTCATAATGCAGGAGAACGAAGCCTCTGAATATTGACCATTAATGAAGCAATTCGCCATAACGAGAGAAAAAACTCCATTTCCCAGAAGCCTTAGCAAGCCAATCAAAGTGGAAGGAAGAAGGACAGGGAGGCGTGGCTATCGATCTGCTAACATTTTAAAAAAATGTTGCTTCAGAAATCCCCAAAAATCAGTGGATGGGTCAAACATTATGAAACTAGATAGGCTAAGAGTACTTAATTTTTGCTTCCATTCTGGCAAATTTCATCATAATAGCTTTCAAAATGCAGGAGAAGGAAGCCTCTGAATATTGACCATTTATAAAAGCATTGGGCTGAAGCAAACGTTTCTCCAATAGTACTATGCCCACTTGCAAACTACAATTCCCAGGTGTTCCAGGCCCTCTCTCCTCTTAACATTCCCCACCCCCTTTTGTTCTCACTTAGAATCATAGCATCATTGAACAGTAGAGTTGGAAGAGAGCTCGTGGGCCATCCAGCCCAACCCCTTCTGCCAGGCAGGAAGACACCATCCAATCCCTCCCAACAGATGGCCATCCAGCCTCTGCTTAAAAGCCTCCAAAGAAGAAACCTCCACCACAGCCCGGGGAGAGAGTTCCACAGCTGAACAGCTCACAGTGAGGAAGTTCTTCCTAATGTTCAGGTGAAATCTCCTTTCCTGTAGTTTAAAGCCATTGTTCAGTGTCCTAGTCTGCAGGGCAGCAGAAAACAAGCTTGCTCCCTCCTCTCTATGACTTCCCCTCACATATTATACATCATGTCTCCTCTCAGCCTTCTTTTCTGCAGGCTAAACATGCCCAGTTCTTCAAGCCACTCCTTATAGGGCTTGTTCTCCAGACCCTAGATCATTTTAGTTGCCCTCCTCTGACCATCTTGACCAAACTTTCATACAGTATGTGAATTCTTGGAAGGTATGAGAAGTTTAGAGAGAAGGAGGGAGGAAGAGGTTTGAATTTTGGACTCCAATTGTGGCATGATTCCCCACTCTGCCACCCACTTGGGCAAGTCACACACTCTCAGCCCAGAAAAGCCAATGGAACAGGAAATAGCACTTTCAAACCAGGAACTAATTTCCTTATGCAGAGGCTGATGGCCATCTGTCAGGAAGGATTTGATGGTGTACTATGATTTCTGTTCCTGGGTGATAAATGTCATTTCCTAATTGGTTCTGTCATAGAAACATGGCAAAATCTATGACACTGCCTGAACTTTGTGCAAGCGACATGGATGGAACATATTATGGTTTGGTCCACCAATTTAACAAAGTTTCAGCCACAAAAACAAAGTTTCTGAAGTAGAACAATGACTTTCACAGTAAAGACAACCCAATGAAACAGGAAATAAGACTTTCAAACCAGGAACAGATTTCTGCAATTATTAAAAAATGGTTTATTATAAAAGCTATGAAAATTCGCCAAAAATCAGAGGATAAGGGAAACATTCCAAATTTTGGTGAGCTATCAGTGTTAAATGTGTTCTACCACTGTACCAAGTTTGAAGAAGATCACTCAAAAAATGAGGGCGGGATAGTCCTGTAAAATCTCCCCTCGTGCTGTTTTTTTTTGGGCCACTGCGCATGCGCGTCCGCCATTAACGAATTAATTTAGAAAATAACGAATTTTCGTTAATTTCGAATTTTTTGGGGGGCAAAATTCGGAAATGACATCAGAAACGAAACCCTGGCGCCCCCTACTTTTGAAACGAGTTTAGAATCAATTTTTTCATGGATCGCTCAAGCCTATTAGTTCAGAAGGAGATATATAAAGGTAGAATTTAAAAGTTTCAATTTAGTATTCAGAATGACTGATTTCTAAAATGTATTGATTAAGTTTAGTATCTTTTTCCAGATCCTCACTAGTTCAGAACTATTGTGTTGGTGTTTATATGACACCTGTGGTAACCATTAATCTTTTCTTAAAGAGTATATTAATGATATCATCCTAATAGGGGGGAATCCATCATCTTTGATTATAATAATCTGTCTGAAAATAAATGGAGCCAATTAGCAGTAAAGAGAGCACTCTCAAGTAATGTCAAACAAGGACAATCTGTAACACATATGAACCATGTCCTTAAAGCAATGAACAACAAACAAGCAAACATTTCCACAAAGTTTTATGGAGTTTAAAATATCAAGAAGACTACTTGTTTGGAAAAATGTCTTTCAACAAAAAGATAAGTTTCTCACAATGACACATATGAAGGAAATATCTCATAAAATAAAAGTATCTACAAGGGGATGCATACCTAAACTTCACATTGATATCTGAAATCACAGACAACAGACCCTATTGAAATGAATGGCATCTAGCCCAAGAATACCATAAGGCCATGCTGGAGGACCTAGAAAATGGATAAATCATACTGGGAATACTGGCTATGTGTATAGGGGCCATTACATTATCCCTGGGAAGTGTGAGAAAATGTATTGCCTCATCTTTTATGACACATGGATATAATGAACAACGGCAGGAGATAGTTTCAGGTGAAGAGAAGTCAGTTCCAGTAAACTAACAGAATGGCCTTGGCTATCTCATCTCTCTCACTGAAGCAGCTGGTGAATGGAATATAGTGGGTGCTTGTCCTAAACCTTGATGCCTGAGGGTTTAATACATGACAGGAAGTGGGAGTGGTGCATGCAACAGCAGGAGGTCCTCATTGGTTGGAGATCTAGAATCTCCCTCCAGATCCAATGAATACTTGTGTTATTCATCATGAGAAGGTATGATCTTTGGATCATCTCATTCTTCCACTGTTTCAGGTTTCAATCATTTTTAGAATAAGATTTTAAAATGTACTTCCCATGTCCATAGGGAATAAATTCCTAACCAGATCACAGTTACTGAAACCATAGATATAACTAAACACCATTCAGTTACAGTCCCAGCATACTATGGAATTGCTTTGGAAAACCTAGAGATTTCTACAGGGAAATCATCTTTAGGAATTTGCTGGGTCCTCCAACACATCTAAGCACACCATTGATCACATGGAGGACCCAATAAATTCCTAGAGAGACAATTTCCCCAGGGGCACAGGTAAGGGAAACTGCAGATATGGATTCTGTGGTTAAGGACATCTTGCTGTAGTGAACTGTAGAGAAAGACTAATCCATTCTGGATGTAACTAAGGCATGGACTGCCGTGGTCAAGTTAGTCTCCTTGAGATACGTTCACAGCTGGCACACAAGCTTTAACTGTGCAAAGGCCCTCCTGGCCACTGCCAACACCTGAGCATCAAGCATCAGTACTGAGTTCTGGAAGGCCCCCAGGCTGCGGACCTGTGTCCCTGGGGGAGTGTAACCCCATTGAGCACCCTATACCCCGATTGACCTCACAACTGACCAGGAGGACCTCTGTCTTGTCTGGATTAAGTTTCAGCTATGACCACTGCTAGAGATGGATGATAATTTTTTTTAAAGCATACATTTCCAAAATGATCATAGACTTCTTCATAAATATATTGAAAATACCCTGAGGTTTATTTTGAAAAATCTGAGAGAAAAAGTGCAACTGCCAGATTCTATCCAGGCAAGCTAAGCTTTGAGTGCTTAACTCCTAAAAGTTTGTCTTCAAACTCATATGCATTCAGTACCATTTATCATGCTGAACTGGATTGCTGCCTCTTTTTGTTCTGATCATATCATCACCTTTAACAGCTACACAGCAGGCAAATGCAACATTATCCTGTCCAGGACCAGCTCTCTCTATTAAATCTAGCCAATGCAAATGGCTAAGAATTTTGTCCAATTTGTTTTGATGAAGCATTTCCAACATTTGCAATGTTCCTCATAAATATGATAAAAAGACCATGAGGTTTAAAATAAATGAATTTGCCAGGAAGCCAAATGACATTTCCATCCAACTTTAGCCATTGCTGCTTTCCCTCCTTTTCGAATGCCACTCAGGGGATCCTTGACATGACACCCCACATAAAAGCGAATGCATTGGGCATAAAGCAGTAAAACACTGCTCTGTGCCAAATTATTTTGATACTGAAAAGACCCAGGTCGAATCCAGTATGGACACTGTCTGGACTGCCCCCTTGGAAGTTTTGGGACTTTTGAGGGGGCCGTCCACACAGCCCTTTCACGTTCAGCCCAGAAAATGTGAGAGGATCTACTACCTTCCACAAAACCCCATAAAAACTGTGGGGGGAGGAGGGAGTAAAATAACTTACCTAGCCACCATTAAACTGCTGGTGGAGCTCTCCCGGTGCAGGGGAAGAGGGAAATTGTTCCTGCCCCTCTTTCTCAGGGCACATCATTTCTATGCTCCAGGAGAGCTCCTGCCACAGTTTAATGGCGGCCTGATAAGTTATTTTACTTTTCCCCCATTTCTAAAGGGGTTTGGCTGAGGCAGTGTGAGTATTTCCCTGTCCTTCTGGAAGGTTCTGGGAGGGCATATGGATGCCCCCCCCCCCAGAAAAGCACATGCTTTCTGGGGCATGTGTGGACTTCAAACAGGGTGCAAACGCATTTAAAAAACGTGATTGCTCCTGGGATAAAGGGCTGTATGGAAACATCCTTGATATTTTTTCTGACCAAGTATTTCTAATCACTCAACACTATTATAGACCAGTCTTTAAAAGTTCTACCTATTTTTTGAAAATATTGTATTCTTTTATTTCTAGGAAAAGTTAATCAAATTCTACAAAATGTATCAGTTTGGTCAACTATTCATTTAAAGATGGAACAATACTTTCTTTTCAGTGTCTTGCATAAACTATTTGAGCAGCTGTTATAGAATTTTGAAAGATTTTTTTTTCTTGTTGATTATATTATTTACCAGTCCCAACAAAAATATTTCTGGTGAGAATGGTATGTTCTGTTGTAAAATCATTTGGATTGTTTATTTAGCAGCTGTCCAATATGCATGGGCTTTATGACAGGTCCACCACACGTGGAAAAAGATCTCTTCTTTTCTCTTTCATTTCCAACATTTTTATCCATTATTTTGTTTTTATTCATTTTGCTAACTTTTACTGGAGTGGTGTAAAACCTGTCAAACATTTTATAAAGGTTTTATTTCAATTTGTTTGCTTTTGTAAATTTAAGGCCTTTGTTTCACATTTCTTCCTATACGTTCATATTTATTTCATGACCCATGTCTTTTGCCTAATTTGCCATATAGACTTTTACTTGTTCATCACTTGTCTCATATTTCAATAAAAATGATAAATCCTTCTGATATGTTTATTTCTTTCTGGCCATGATATTTTTCAGCTCAGTCATTTCTTTTTCAAAGCCATGTTGAAGATTTTGTTTAAATTTCTGTTTATAAGTAAACCATCCAACTTTTAATTCTTCTTGCTTCAATTCTTCTCTTGATTTTAGCATAGGTTGGTTTAGTAGGAATCTAATCAACTGATACTATTAAAAATGTTATCTGCTTTTTTATTTGCCGTTGTTGTTGTGTACCTTTATGTAATGTCTGACTTAGCTATTTGTTTCCATTTCATTTCTTTGTATGTCGTATTTTGTCGTTCTGTAGTCTTCTTTGGTTGATATTTTTATTTGGTCACCAGGGCCCAAACTAGCTTCACCTCCTCTCTGCTTTAGCTACACAAAATGGTGCTATATCAATCTTAATAAGTGTAGAAATCCTTGCACTCCATGTGCTGTGATTCCATGTTAATGGGCAATGTGCCAGTTGCAGATTTTTCACAGACTTTTATGATTTGCTGGGATCCTTCTTTCCGGAACAGTCTGATTTAATGAGCACTTTCATAGAGATGAATCCTACCCCACCCCCTGCCTTAGTTCCTTTGATTTGTTTGTCCTTGGGCAGGAGGACAAGTTGCATGGAACAAAACAGAAACCGCAAACAAATAAAAGCCCCCTTTTGCAGTTCATTTCTTTCTGATGTTTTTGTGTGGAAATAGTAAATAGTATACCTAAAAAAAATGAAAGGGGTTCAAAGCACATAGATGTATGAGTTTGGCATGAGACCTTTTGCTGAAGCTATGCCTGCAAAGTCTATAAAAATATTTCCCCAAGGAAATTGGAATCTGTGGACATTTTAGAGCTCTGACAGTTTAAAGAAAAGCAGAAATGTCATGGTAGTGTGAGACATTCTTAGCATGTGAGTACAGAGAAGGTTACAGGGAAAGTTGTTCTCAGGCATGTCAGGCACATCCTGCTTGACCACATATCCTGCTTGCTTCTCCTTGTTATAAATACATTTCATAACCGCTACCTGACAGTCAAAATGGGGGCCTATTTGTGCCGTAGTCAATGCTGCACTGAAGGTCAAAATAAGGTTTTGCTGACAAGTCATGTTTGTAGCAGAGTCAATTGCAAAGCTCTTTTCATCTTCATTGGATTAGGACATGCCATTGGAATTGAAATTCTTTGGGGGAGTAGGCATGGGGGAGGATAATACTAAGGGGAAGTTAGAGAGACCTAAATGAAGACCGGCACTTAGTTCCAATACAGCTGTGAATCCTGTTATATGAACTGCTGATGGCAATGACGAGGTCATGGATAAGGTCTTGGAAACCAGAGTGCAATTGAGCAGTTCTGCTTCGCCTAAAGGTTTAAACAACAGGAAAGAGACATCTCTCCGAAAGATGTTTGCACACAGCTGAAATACTGTTGCTTGAAGCCCACATACTGGCAACTGTTATGGAAAATTGCCTTGCCAGCTTTTCTTTCCCCTTTAACTAGATAAAGTACTGGTGGAGGAAAGGGATTTTGAGAGGCGTTGCCAATATCATAAGGTAACATGATCACTGATTGAAGGGAGTAAAAAATACAACTCTGCCAAAAGGAAAGTAATAAAGAAGGAAGGAGTAAAACAAAATAACTTCTATTATAGTGTTAGGGGAATACAAAATAGTCATTTCTGAGTAGAAATTAGCACACTTTCTCTCTCTCTCTCTCTGTTTTTGTGTGGGTGTGATGTACAAAGCAGAAAATTAATCAACAGTTTTATTTTCTAAAGAAACAAACAAGAAACCCTTTGTAACTACTGGCATCAGGTACACTGTTTATAGCCTTTAGGAAAAAGTGGAGGGGTGAGAAGAACTGAACTATTTTGGCCAAGGGGAAGCTAAAAGTCTGTTGATCTTACATCCCTTAGAGCTGCTGGCAGAAAGAAAAGTATTGGAATTGCACTCCTATTAAGAGAGCCAAGACTTGCTGCATGCTAGATTTTAGTTACTAAACAATGGGCTGGGAAAGCCATAGTGCCAAGAACTCAAGGGACAAAACCTTATTATTGGCTCATTCCACTTCAGGCTGCAGGTGGTCATGGTAAATCTGAGGGCTTACTATTTGAACATTCTTTTGCAGAGGTTAGTATTGTGAGTTGTGCAAAAAGTCTAAGAACATTTTGTTGTTTTGTGAAAGTGTACAATGACATTTCTCAATTAAACACAGTTGACATCAGCTCTCAAGCCAGCTCGGGGTCACACGATGTGGCCTCCGGCAACACTGAACCAGAGTACTCCACTCTTGTCAGCATCCCTGTTTCTGGCCAATGTAGATAGGGCTTTGAGGTAGGTGTACTTTTCAAAGATATCTAAAAAAGAAATATGTGAGTTTTAACAGGCAGGAGTGTTTGGAGGGATTAATAAGATGCCTATTGCACAAAGAGGATTTAAAATAGAGATCTTTGGAATGGAGTTGGGCAAAGATAATTTAAAGCAGGGATCTATTAAAGGGGATTGAAAAAAGAGGATTTAAATCAGGAATCTGGTGCTTCATTTCATACAATGGATCATTTCTCAAGATGCCTCCTTCTTTCTCTTTAATTAAAGATTTCTGTAATTAAAAAGAAAAATAGGTTGAATGATTTTGTGAGGGGTGGTAGTAGGATTTGATTTCAGCCATCCTGTTGCCACCTGGACCACATGTGCTACTGCACAGATGAAATCTAATGCATCCTGTAGACCATTGTCTCAGAGAAAATGGAACTGTTCTATGGTTGACAGGAGAGAACAGGTTATCCTTAGCATGTGATGATAAATAGACTATATTTACTTATATATTTATGAGGCTGGTTAATTATAGGCTTTTACAAACAGTAAGACCTTGTTCTTTTTGTTGAAGTCAAATGGCAAACTTTTCACTCATTTAAAGGCTACAAATATCCTTTAAAAGGAACCCAGAGGCCATGGCATGAGTTGATTTGCAGAGATAATAAATGGCTATCAATCATTATAATTGCTTTATAATTAGAGTTTGGGAATAAAACACCTCTACTTTTTCTTTTGTGTGTAATATTCAAGACACTATGCACTTGAACCCCTCAAACAAAAATAGAAGGCACAGGTTTTAGAGTTTTAAAGGGGCAACAGGTATATAATTGTTCTGCAGCAAGTAAACAACCAAACATTAGTACAGGTTGAGTATCCCTTATCTGAAATGATTGGAGTAGGAGTGTTTTGGATTTATTTATTTTTTTCCAAATTTTGGAATATCTGCATTTGTATAAACTTACATAATAAAATATCAAATGGGGCACAAGACTAAACATAACATTTATTGATGTCTCATAGGCACCTTATGCCATGTAATATTTTTTACAATATTTTAAATAATTTTGTACATGAAGCAAAGTTTGTGTACAATGAACTATCAGAATGTTCAAACCTAGACCAGTTGATAAACTCTATGTTGTGACTGCGCCTTCGGGGACTGTGGATGTTGGTGGTGGGATCAGGAGAGGAAGGAAAAACCCTCGTGAGGAGGGCTCGTTGGAGGATTTGTACAGAAAGAGAATTAGGGACCTCAATGGGGAGTCTTCTGAGGAAGATTGAGATGGGGAGTTTGTGGAAGAAATGGATGCTGGGGAACAGGTGGTGGCTGAGGAAGTGGGCACTGACTGGGCACGGGCACCGGAGATGCCTGGGGAATTGGGGCCCATGGATACTGCTGAAACTTGGGTATCTTCAGAAGCAGATCCCACTTGTTCTGTTTGGAGGAGGGAGGATGGATCCTCAGGTGTGAATGGTGTTGGGTGTGGGCAGGATGATTGGAATTCTGATGAAGAATTAGGCATGCCCGATCCACGAGCTTTAGCTGTGTGGAGTTCTGATTCAGATTAAGGATTTGGGACACCTGCTCTTTGGGTGTTGGTGTTTGGACACCCAGGGAGAATTGGGATAAATTGGGAGTGTTTGGTCACTTCACTTTGCGTTGGCAAGGTGTTGCTGGGCGCCATTGGGATTCCTGTACGTGTTAAAGAAGACTGGACTGGGACTTTGCTTCAGATCTGCTGTTGTCTCCATTGCCTTGGCTCTTTTTGCCATTTCGTGGACCTTGAATTGATTAATTCAACCTCTGGACCCTGGACTGGAATTCGACCCTGTTTCTGCCTTCGCTCTCTGATTGGTCTACCCACGGCTCTTGACTTCTGGCTTGCCTCCTGACCCTGCTGCTGTCTCCTGTCCTGACCCTGGATCAACCTGACGATGTTTCTTCACTTTGTCCCTTGAGCTCCTGGCATTACCTGCACTCTTGAAACAGTTTGCTGATGTTCCTGCTATTTTGACTCCGGACCGGTTTGACGACATCTTCTTGCACTGTCCCTTTAAATCCCCAAAGCCTGTTGCTTGCAGCAGTAAGGGCTTGGAGCCATACTTTCCCTTTTGCACCGGCTCCAAGTTTGTTTACAAGCTCCTTTGCCCGGTTTTGGTTTCTGTTTAGAGCTTTGTGTTCAAATTGCTAGCTTGTGACTCTTGGGAGTTTTTTGGGAGTTTCCTAGTCTTTGTTTTGTTTTGGCTGCTTTTCCAAGCCAACTTAGTTTGTTTAGAGCTGAATTGAAGCACACTTTGTTTAATCTGGATTATTTGCTTGGATAATCTGGTTTGGTTGCTAAAACATACTTTTTGATATATTTTTGTTTGGACTGCTTTAAAACACTGAAAGTTAAGTGTTTAAAGCCATCTTTTGTGTTTGTGTCTATTTTTTTGGGCTATCTCTTGAATAAACTCTGTTTTGCTCTCAAATTGGTGTCTGACTTTTGACACTCTACAAGCTAGCTGGCATTGCCCTCTCTGATGTGTGATGGGAAGTTGCTGCTAACTGTGAGAGAAATAAGGTTGAACACTGTGAAAGCCATCCACTGCATGGCTATCAGCCTCCTCCCAGTAGACTCAAATCAAGGAAAAGCTTCATGAGAACCATCACTCCTCTTAATGTTCCTCCAGCAACAGCAAGAATATCCCTTTGGGCAGCTAAACCAGGCAATCCCAACTGGATGCCCACCCCCCTCCCCCCCCCCCGAGGGTCTGCCTCCAGGGGCAAACTAAGAATGGACAACTTGGAAATCACTGAACAGACTCAGAAGCTGAGTGGGCAGATCAAAAGACAACCTGGCAAGATGGCACTACCTGAAGGAATCTTCCACCTTGTGTGACTGTGGAGCAGAACAAACAACTCCACATATGTATGCTTTCCCACAATTTCCTGTCTCATGTACAGAGGAAGAGTTGTTTAACGCTACAGACAATGCGATCACAATTGCCCGGTTTTGGTCTAAAACTATTTAGCTGCTTGTGATCCCTTTATTTTATCAGTTTTAACCTTATTTATTATGCAATGCTTTTGACACAAAATAAATAAAGTCATAAGACTTTCATTAGATCCATACTTATGACTGGATTTACGAAGACTGAGCAGCGTGTCCACTAAATAAGGACAGCCACGAGGGTTTGCTTGCCATGGCAAGGCAAGTGCAGTGGGAGAGAGTAGGGGAGCAACTAGCATGCAAGAAACAAAGCAGCAAACAAATAGCTTTAAGCTTAAACTTAGCAATAGTCAGAATAGCACACAACTAGCAGCTGAATTTGTCCATTCAGGAAGGCTTTTCTTCCAAAGGATTCCTATTAGGATTCCCATAGCCAGGCTTAGGATTCACTTAGATTCATTTTATTTGTGTGTGCATGTTTGGGCGGGGGGGTGTCAATCTGGTATTTATTTTGGGGGGTTTTCTTTCAAATCAAATAAAAAATCTTTATTACGGTCATAGACCAGCATAAGGAGAGTGGAGTACAGTCTCATAAAAGCATTGTACAATAAAATCTAAAAGGCTAGAAAACAGGTATGTTGAAGGCTAAAACACAAATAGAAAAGGGAAAGGACTAGAATGAATGGAGAGGGAAGGAGATTGATGGAAGGACAGGAGCATACGGGGCACAAGTCTAGGGGGCTGCAGTGGGGGGGAAAGTATTGATTTATATTTCAGTTAGTTGATAGCTGATAGTTAGATTGCTAACTTTTGGAGCCAGCCATGGGGTTTTCTCCCCCCCCTCTAATTATACAATACTTCAAAAATGTCCTAAAATCAATGGGTGAAACATTCTGAAACTTGGGAGGCTTAGACTGATCAAAGTGTGATATAATTGTACCAAGTTTCATAGCAATAGATATAAAACTGAGGGAGTGAGGAGTCCAGTTAATGTCCCCATTGGCCAAATGGGTGAATGCATAAGGAAAATCTAACAATTTCTTTCAAAACTCCAAGATACATCTGACACGGAGCCCTTCAAATGTTTTCAAAACACTTTGGAATTTTGTTAAGACCAACAAAACAGGATTTTTACTCATGCACACTCCTAATATATACTGTATTTACTTTAATCTAGTGAACCATAAAATCTAATGTGCACCTCAGTTTTTAAGACACTGAAACCAAAAAAAGAAGATTTTCTTGCAAATGTAATGTGTAGCGGAAAGAGAATGGAAAGAAGGTAGGAGAAGGAAGTGGAGAAAGGAGTCTTGAAAGAAAAGGCAGAAAGAGAGAAAGAGAATGAAAAGAAGGTAGAAGAAAGAAAAGACAGAGAGAAGGAAGGGTGGAAGGGAGAGATAAAGATGGAAAGGAGTTCTGCTGCGACGGAGTCAAGGAGAGCCAGGGCCTCCTGCTCCTCCTCCTTCAGGGCCTGCAGCTTATGAGGCAGTGGCCCCAACAAGCCATGGTGGAAGATGTGAAGGTGGCCATGGTGCCTTTGCCAGCTGTTTGCTGCAGGCCACAGACCCGAGGAGTCAAGGAGGCTGCTTCTCCGCTGCCTTCACAGCCACCTTCACCTCTTCCTCCTTGACTTCTGGGACCATTTGCTGCTTTGTCGGCTTGCCCCTTCTCACCGGCTGCTTTCCCAGCTCACCCCTTTGCCGTCCACTTTGCCGGATCACAAAATAGTGTCACAGTCATGACTAAATAATTATTGTGAATACATAACAGTTGTCTAGATTTATTAATCCATAATTGTTACATTTTCACAAAGATTCATTAATCCAAATTGTGACACTATTACTACAATCATTTATTAATAATCAACTATCTGAGAAAAGAAAGTGCATTGTGCTGATGATGGGCAAATGACATTTCTGCCAGATTTGGGAGTCAGGTCAGAATAGACAATTCAGTTAAGTATACATAAATAAGTACTTAACTAATAGCTAATGTAGAATGCTGACCAGGACCCCATATTCCAATCTGTTTGGATATGTTGACAACAAAATCAAGAACATGGCTTGGTAGTAAATTGACAGCCTATGGGCCTCATATTAATGTATTCAAGGATTTCTACCTATTTTTCACTGTGTTACCTATCAATATGGTTGCACATGGATATGCAAGGAAGGTCCTTTTTCGGACTTATTTTGTTTCTCTTACTCTTATTCAATTTATCATCCTTAAATCTGGACTGAACCAGTCACAAAACAGGGGTAAAATTCATTTTACTAGCAATTGAAAAGAGAAAAGTGATTAGGGCTGAACAAAGCTTCAGAAGTCCATTTCATAATTTAGAGATTTGTATGATTCATTAATACAGATCTCTGAATTACTAATCAGAATGGGGCCCCTCCGAAGCATTAAGAAGCTAAACAGAAGCCTCCGAAATATTCTGGAGAGATTAGTTTTGGAGCATTGCAAGCTGTGGGTCTTTTTTTCAATGTAACATGCTCCATAATTGTCTGAGGTAGAAGAGGGAGGGGGACTGATGTGATTAGCAATGACAGCTGCATGCTGGGTTTTTTCCTTGTCAGCCAATCACTTGGTTTTCTTCAAAGCTGATCTCCTCCCCTCAGCATCTGTGTTTCTTTATGGAGTTCGTAGGAGAGAGAAAAAGGTGTGTGTTTCAGGGATCTGTTATCTGTGTTTGTTAAAACATAAACTTAAGCTTTTTGATAATTCTGTTTCTTTCTGTCCCTTCATATCCGGTCTATAACCTTCTTTTGTTGAAATTATCTAATCCCAAGCTTACATTTTCCAAATTCTCTATACTCCCTTCCCAAACTTTACAGCCCTTACCTTCCCCTCAGTTCTTAAATTTCCTAAAACTCAGTGGATGATCAAAACATTCTGAAACTTGGCAGGCTTAAAGTCGCAAATGTTGGCTATATTTGTACTAAGCTTCAGAAAATGACAGAGAAATGAGACTCAGAAATTTCCCCATTGCCGCTAATGAAACCAAACTTAATGAAACAATTATGAAGCTTTGGCGATTTCGATTATTTAATGAAATGGGACTCCTCTGAATCTTTAGGAAACGAATCAGGGGTCATCCAATATCTGAAACGAATTACTAATCAAAATTCAGCTTCTTTACACATCTCTAAAAGCGATTATCCACCTGTTCCCTTTAGTACTAAGTACTAAATGTTCAACATTTATTTGTTATATCTTGCTGCATTCAAAGAAATATATTAGCAGCCATGTACATATCAGCATTATTTAATCACTCCTAGACCTCCAAAGAAACGTGTATATCTAAAATATATAGCTGTATAATTAGTGAGCGGAAGATTTAATATTTCAGAAATATTACTTTGGATGTTTAATTTTCACTGGTTCCCTGCAGATCTAAATAAGAGTCCATGTGAATTATTTTCTAAACAAACCCTGATAGATGATCAGTCATATCTTTTGGTGTTACCTCAGGTTAACATCTCAAGTTCATCCAAGATGAAATTATAATATCAGATCAATCCAGGACTCTATTGAAATATACATATCTATTTTTGAAATAAAAAAATCTAGTTGGTAATAAAGAGATGGGTGATGAGGTGCCTTGAAAATTATTAGACATGCAGTAAAATATATTTAATTTGGGAGATTGAGAGGTGGGAAGATAACTGCTTTCTGCCTACACACTTCTGCCATTGCCATGTATAACTAATACTTGAAATAGTTTAGAAACTGAAGAAATTAAACACAGAACTCCTGGCACGAAGGAACCACCTACACCATTTATGCATTTGTTCTATTAATAGTGTCCCACACATTAGCTGTTGACACCCTGGAATAAATTTCGGGAGAACATGAAGAGATGAGCTCTGGTCTTTTTCTTGTCCATTTATGTATGCTAATTGGGAAATACCAGAAAAAGAATGTTGTAGGTCTCACTGATACATGCAGGAAAATTAGAATAGATAAAGCAAGTAGTTTACCAAACTTGGAAACATTACCTTTTCAGATGACAATTCCCAGAGTGACATTTTCTCCAAGTGATGCCCCTCTGGTAGGAAAATACCTTAACCTGTAAACAATTTTGTGAGAATATTGTGGAGAAGATTATGATGTTTGATATTTGTATTGACATGGTGAAATGGCCAGATCCTTGTGGTGAATGGGTTCAAGTGAAGGGCACCATAGTAGTACAGTTTGTTAGCAGTTTGTTACAATGCTTTAATATTTGCATTTTAGGCATGTGTGCAATGTTCATATACTAAAGCACAAGTGAGAAGAAAAGGCATTAATCTTCCTGTCTATCCTTGCACCCAGTCATCATGATGATGACAAGACTGAAGACTGTGTTGGGGCTATCAGGGACCATCTTGGCCCATCTTCATTATGGCACAAGGTGAAATCTGGTGTCTCAGGACAGGTTTGTATCTGTCAGCACCAGAATGTATGAGGCTATTTATATATAGCCTGTGTTTCTTTTCATAGTAGATACAATTTGGCATAACACAATGCTTTCATAGAGATATAGCTTGTGTTTGGAGTCATGAGTGAGAACAACAATGCTCAGTCATGGAATGATCAGAGGCCTTATTCCTCCGATTTGCTTACCAAGCCCCATACTGAAGGAAGGTCAATCATTTGGAAAATAGTTCTGGAGGAACTAGTTTTGGGGGTGTGGCTGCTTTGTGGAGCAGCTTGCCCCATTTAACTCAGTTTGAGTTTGCCGTTGGCCCACCTGTCCACCCATTAACAGTTTAATATATTGGTTGTCCAACGGGGCCAGGTAGGAATTTCCCCCTATGTTCTAGGGGGGCTTTTTCACCTACCCTATACTGTTTGTGAGGGCAAGTGGGGAGTAGTGGGCCTGCCTGTGGAAAGCACCCACAGGTTTACATCTGGTGTAAACCTAAGGCACCCCTTTGTGGTGTAGGCCAGGAACTGAAACCAACACCTATGTTTATGTAACCAGGGTTAGGGCGAATAGAAATGGCCTAAAAATGGGGAGAGTTCTGTAAAATTCTTTGGACTTGGGGTAGAATTCTTTGTATGTTTTCCTAAGGGGTCACCCTGGAAATTTCAATTCACGCTGTTGTCTGGTCTCTTGTTTCAATGATGGGATGGTAAAAGGCTTATATGGGTTAGTTATAAGATTTATTTAGCATTCCAGTTTTTGTTTCCTAATGCAATCATTTCTCAAATAATGTAAAAAGGCTTATTTGTAGATATTCTTATGAATTAGACCTCTGGATGGACATTCAACTAATTCTTATCTTAGGACATTGATTCTTCACTAAAGACTTCATCACATGAGGATTTTTAGTGTCTTAGGATGTTTCTGCCTCAGTTGCGGGACAGATGGGTACACAGCTCATCAGAAGACATCCCTCACCTTCCAACAGAGTCACCCCATATGCCTGCCGTTTCATCAAGCTTGCTATCAAAATGGCACTGTGGTATGTGTGTATGATAATATCATAAGAGTCTGCCTGAACTTTGCTATCTGGGGTGACATCTGTTTTTTTCCACCTCAAGAACATGTTTCGTAAGCATGAAATAAAGTAATTTTAGAAAATATTTTCTTGAGGCTTCCCCAGGCTCTAGATCTCAGTGAACTGCCCCCCTTCCTGTGGTTTTTCCACCAATACTCAATGACTTTTTTATGCAGACAGATATTTGGCAGTTAAGCAGGGTTGTTATAAAAAGGGCTTTTAATGTTGCTATGCTTTGCAATTAAAAACAAAACAAAAACTTATTTGTTTTGTGATTGCTTTAAAATTGTTTGCTCTTTTAAACTATTCTGTTTTATTGTTTTAATCAATACTTGTTTCACTTTATTGCTAGCTTTGCTGAGTCCCATTTTACAGGGGGAAAGGTAAGATAAAAATCTAAGTAACAAATGTGTCAGGAAAAATAGATGAAACTGCGGTAGTGAAGTAGAATTCTATTCGTTACCTCTCCCAGATATGCAATGTTGCACATGGTGAATGAAAGAAAAGGCATGGGACGATGGGAGAGGAAGTTGGCTCTGGCTTGTCTCCTGAGGATTACTGCCTTCTTCCACTGGAACATTTGAGACCCACTTTGTTCTCATGCACTTCTTGACTATTTATAAACTTCAGTGTAGAATAGCCAGTTGTTATAGTGGCTGAGCATAAGTTTTTCAACTTCTTTTCATACCTGAAAATGGGTGAGAATGGAGCCGCAAGGTCATTAAAATCAGTGTTAATACTCAAAGCTTAGATCTCCTTAGTTGAGGGATGAGGGAAGCAAACTGGCATTGAAGGAGGTTTGCATGGTGTAGTGTGAATCCCATTGCCAATCTCCCTCCTTCCCAAGATTAACCTGTCCCTCACTATTGACAGGTAAACTAATCCCACAATGTTCCCATCACCTACATTGTGTGGTAAGGCCATTCTACATTTCTACTATTATTTCTCCTAGAATTCCTTTCATAAACAGAAACTCAATAGAAAACTAGGATAAAAAAAGATGCAGCACAAAAGGAGGCAAAATGATGAAGAGAGAATAGAAAAACAACTGGTGCCAAGCAGCAATCCTTAAAGTTACAAAGTTCTTAAAATGAGTGGGATGGAAATGGCTCAGGAGATAAATAACCAATGACCCCTGTTTGCTCTGTTTCTACAGGGAGAAAACAGTGTCATTACTCAATTTGTCTCTATTTCAGCCTGGTGGAATATTGTGTGAGTGTTTACCTGGTCCAGGAGATCTTTTGGTAGAACCATTAGAATGGTCCTAGTTTCTGTTGTCTCATTTTCTGTTTATTTCTGTTCTGTCATTTTGAATCCAAAGGCAACCAAGGTAAAAGACATTTTAAAGTTTGTTTATACAAGTACAGTAAGCAACCTTTAGAACTGTAAGGATGCAACTCTTCACTAATTCATTGAAGGAAACAGTGAGTAAATTTCACACTTTCTTCCTGATCCAAGAAAATATTTGAAAACCATTGAGTTTTGGAAGCCTGTTCAAAGTTCAAAACTTTTGTGCAAAATTCTCACATGATTCTCTCTCTGTGTGTGTATGCATTTGCTTGTTTGTTTCTACAGAAGAAAAACAGCATTTTTATGCAGGAAAGTGTGTTATATGCAAAACAAACATGCTTCTCATCCCCATAATAAATCCCCAATTACAGCATTTTGTGTGCAGGAAATAATATTCTTATGTATAATATTTTCCCCCACATAATATTTTATTTTCTGTGTACTCAATCATGTGTGAGTTTGGTACAGAAAAAGTCCTGACCTATGAAGATTCCCATCAATCCAGGATTCCCTCATTTGGGTTTCTTGATATTCGGACACATTCTTTTAACCATTTGTGAATATTTTCATCTCTAGTAGTCAGCTTAATACTGAGCCTTTGTAGTAGAAGCAATGGTGTGATCTCAGATCTTGAAAACTAGTGCCCTTTCACTAGTCTGTAGTTACATTTTTCAGTTGTAAAGATATACTTGTCTTTATGACCTTGTTTTCTCTTTCTATTTTTAATTTACATTCAGCCTCTAGCTGATGGATTCTGTCACATAGTTTTATGTTCTCTTCCATGTCTAAGGTTTCCATGCTTATCTGTCTTTTGTCCAGGATAAATGTTCTGAATCTTTCTGTTCAGACAAGTTCTCTCTCTCCATATTTCAATATCACTCAGTTCCTGTTGAGTGGGCTTTAAATCCAGCTTTGTTTACAAAGGAAGGCCTTCCATTCAATTTTATCCTTCCCACCTGCTTCAAAACACATGCACATTTGGTCTTTCAGTTGCTTTTGATGAAAGTGATATTATTATGATTATGACTATGATGATTATTATTATTATTGCTTATTCATACCCTGCTTTTTCTCTCCAAAAAGGAGAGTCATTTATTGTTTCCCTTTTATTTAAGTAAGTGCTATCCCTTTAAATAATATAAATAATATATAAGAATATAGTCCAGTTTATTTGGGCTTTCCCCTCTTTGTTCTATGTTCAGCTTTGCGTACTTTCTACCTGGAAAACAGTTGAAAATTACTTTTGTAGGTGTCTTCTCATCCGATCCTAGGGTTCATGCACAAAATTAATCCTGCCTGTCTTCCTGTGGCAGTTTCAATGAAAATCACCTCCATGCTTGCTTTTTAACTTTTTTTCAAAGAGCCAAGAATGTTACTGCTACATCTAAAGAAGCAACTGTGGTTCCTGCTACACTGCTATATAATGCAGGTTATCAAAGCAGATAATCCAATTATAGATGATCTCATTTGTATAATTGAAGATCCAATTAAGACAATTCAAAATTGGCTATTTAAAATAAGAGAATTTGGAGAAGTTTCGGGTTTAAATTTAAATATAGATAAGACCATGATCTTGCCAAAAAATATGACAAAAAAAAGGCAAGAAGAACTAACAGAAATCTCAGGGATACAGATCAGGAAAAAAATAAAATATTTAGGTATAACGTTAACGGCCAGAAACTTTCAATTATTAGAGAATAATTATGACCCTATATGGAGAGATATAAAAAAGAACTTAGAAAAATGGAAGTATTTAAATTTATCATTATAAGGAAGAATTTCAGTAATAAAAATGTCTATTCTGCCCAAGATGTTATTTTTATTTCAGAACATCCCTATCGTTAGAAACTCACAAAAATTTAAAAATTGGAATAAAGATATTAGCAAATTCATTTGGATGGGCAAAAAACCTAGAATAAAAAGAAGTTACATGATAGATGAAAAGAAAAGAGGAGGACTAGGGCTACCAGATCTCCAAATATATCATGACACATGTGGCCTCATATGGGTGAAGGATTGGGCTACATTGGAGAACACTAAAATCATAACACTGGAAGGTATAGATCTACGGGCGGGTTGGCATGCATACTTATGGTATGGAAAAAAACAACGGAAAAAAAATTTGGCAACCATTTTATCCGATCCTTACTCATAAAAATCTGGGACAAATATAGGAAGAAATTTTATTGGAAAACACCTAGATGGATCTCCCCATTAGAAGCATGTCAGAGAAGAGAAACAGGTGGAGAAATATGGCCCAGATACAAAGACATCTTAGTGAAAGAAAATTGAAAACATAGTCTACAAAGTCAGGAAGAAATAAATCGCAAATTCCCTAATGTTGGATGGTTCCAATACATGCAATTGAAAGAATATTATAATAAAGACAAAATTCTAGGATTTGAAGAGAGAGATAGTTTCTGGGATAAGGTAATGAAATTGGGAAAAAAACAAATATCCATAATTTATACAAAACTAATAGAATGGGAGACGGATGAAGTAGCAATAAAAGAAAACATGACTAAATGGGCTAAAAATGTAGGGGAAAAAATTTATTTAGAAGAATGGGAAAAGGCCTGGAACTCCAGACTAAAAACAACTTATGCCATAGAACTGAAAGAAAATTGGATTAAAATGTTCTATCGCTGGTATTTGACCCCTCAAAAATTACCAAACTATTATAAAAAAAACTTCAAACAAATGTTGGAAATGCGGTGACCAGGTGGGGACATTTTTCCACTGTTGGTGGACATGCAAAAAGGCGAAGAAATATTGGAAAGAAATCCATCAAAAAATACAAGAGATGTTGCAAATTAAGGTAGAGCTGGACCCAAAGTATTTTCTATTGGGTATGCTCAATATAGAAAAAGATAAAAATAAAGAAACTTTGTTTAATTACCTCACCATATATAGAAAAATATATGCCAAAGATTGGAAAAAGAAAGAAACTCCTGAGCTAAGCAGTTGGTTAAACAAAGTGTTGGAAATTATGAATATGGACAAGCTGACGTATTTACTGAAAAATAATAATGGCATACCAAAAAGGCAAACGGATTGGGGCTTGATAAAGAAGTACTTAAGAGAAAAACAAATAACGATGCTAATTTAGATAAACAATTATTAGAAATAGATCAAATGTAAGAGGATACAAAATATCTGTGTAAGAGATGGAAGTCAATTCTTATTTTTTATTTTTATTATTATTATTATTATTTGCACTAGTTGGTTTATTTGTGTATGTGGTTTTTTTTTGTTTTTTTTTCTTTTTGATCGGTTGTTTTGCGCGGGTTCTTCTGGTTGGACTCTCTCTTTTCTCTTTTTCCATTTATCCATGCACACTCCCCCCTTCTTACCTCCCCTCTCTGTTTCCACTACTCAGCTGTTAATTTTATCTGAAATTCTAATAAAAAATTATTATTATTTTTAAAAAAGCAGATAATCCAGATTATTATTGAATTATATGAATCTACACTGCCATATAATCCAGTTCAGAGCAGAGAATCTGGATTTTATATGGAAGTGTAGAAGGGCTAAATTAAAAGTTAGAAGGCCTCCAATCTGGATCAGGATGATGTAATAGATATGTGGAAGATTTAAACTTTTCACCATTCTAATAATCTGGAGTAGTAATAATAATAATAATAATAATAATAATAATAATAATTTTATTCTTATATCCCGCCCCATCTCCCCGGAGGGACTTGGGGCGGCTTACATGGGGCCATGCCCAGACACCACAGCACAAATCAGATAAAACATTAAACCAAGCAGTAAAATTTCAACATGGTTAAAAACAGTCATAAAAGTCAATATACACAACAATATTAAAATCCCGATTTGGGTCAAAAGATCCAGGCCAAGGTGCAAAGCAATATCAAGTTATCAGGGAGGGATAATTATACAGCAGGTGTAATACTTAAAGTGCTGAATGAATCCTAAAAACAATCCAGAGGGTCTACTGCTTAATAGGTAAATAAAATGATCCCACAAGGATCAGTCAACGAAGGCCTTCTGGAATAGCCAAATTTTCAGGCTCTTCCTGAAAGAAAGTAGGGTAGGGGCCTGCCTAATCTCCCTGGGGAGCGAGGGCCACGGCGGAGAAGGCGCTCTCCCTCATCCCCACCAACCGCGACTGCGAGGGTGGTGGGAGCGAGAGAAGGGCCTCCCCCGACGAGCGAAGAGAACGTGCAGGTTCATAGGGGGAGATGCGGTCTTGAAGGTAGGTGGGTCGCAAACCGTTTAGGGCTTTGTAGGTGATAACCTGCACCTTGAATTGGGCTCGGAAAATAAATGGCAGCCAGTGGAGCTCTTTAAACAGCGGCGTTGAGCGCGCCCTGTAATCTGCCCCAGTTAGAAACCTGGCTGCCGATCGTTGTACTAGTTGTAGTTTCCGAGCCGTCTTCAAAGGCAGCCCCACGTAGAGCGCATTGCAGTAATCCAGTCTAGAGGTAACTAAGGCATCTGACTTCTCGAGGTATGGTCGCAGCTGGCACACAAGTTTTAGTTGTGCAAAGGCCCTCCCAGCCACAGCCGACACCTGGGCCTCAAGTGTCAGTGCAGAGTCCAGGAGGACCCCCAAGCTGCAGACCTGCGCCTTCAGGGGAGTGCGACCCCGTCAAGCACAGGTTGCCACCCAATACCCCGATCAGACGTACGACTGACTTGGAGGACCTCTGTCTTGTCAGAATTGAACTTCAGCTTGTTTGCCCTCATCCAGGCCAATACAGCGGCCAGACACTGGTCCAGTATCCGAGGGGCTTCCTTGGAATTAGGTGGAAAGGAGTAGTAGAGTTGGGTGTCATCCGCGTAGAGATGGCACCGCACTCCAAAACTCTGGATGACCTCACCCAGTGGTTTCATGTGGATATTAAAAAGCATGGGGGGCAAAATGGAACCTTGCGGGACCCCTCAGGTCAATGGCCAGGGGTCCGAGCAGGTGTCCCCCAGCTTCACCAACTGGGAACGGCCCTCTAGAAAGGACTGGAGCCACTGCAAGGCCCATCCCAGAGAGCTGTCCCAGAAGGATACTATGGTTGATGGTATAGAAAGCCGCTGAGATGTCCAAGAGAACCAGCAGGGTCACACTCCCCCTGTCCAGCTCTCTGCGGAGGTCATCCACCAAGGCGACCAAAGCCGTCTCGGTACTGTAGCCAGGTCTGAAACCAGACTGCGATTGGTCCAGAAAATCCGTATCTTCCAAGAATCCCTGGAGCTGGGAAGCAACCACCCGCTCCAAGACCTTGCCCAAGAATGGAAGGTTAGAGATTGGTCTGTAGTTACTGAGGTTAGCCGGATCCAAGGAGGCTTTCTTCAAAACAGGCCTCACCACAGCTTGTTTTAGGCCAGATGGAAATATGCCCTGCTCCAAAGAGGCATTGATTATTCTCACAAACCAATCAACTAGCCCTCCACTGGCTTGTTTTAAGAGCCAAGATGGGCAAGGGTCAAGGGCACAGGTGGTCGCCCTCACCGCTCCACATCTTGTCCACATCGTCAGGCTGCACAAGCTGAAACGAATCCCACAAGATCGAACAGACAGATGCCTCGTTTACCTCACCTGGCAATGCATCAAGGCCGGCATCTAAGTCAGAACGAATCTGAGCGACTTTGTCTGCAAAATGGTGAGCGAACTCGCTACACCGAGTTGACGAGATGTCGGGTGCTCCCCCAACCTGAGGAGGGTGGAGGAGCTCCCCAACAACTCGAAACAACTCTGAAGATCTATTTGTTGCAGACGCGATGCGGGCTGTCGAGAAAACTTTCTTGGCTGCCCGCAATGCCGCAGAATAGGCCCTAATAGCGGCTCTAGACCGTGCTCTAGACTAATATGCTTGTGTTCATGCCAAAGCAAAAATAAATGAACCTGGAGCGACATAGCTGTTGGTTACTGGTTTAAAGTAATGTTTACTCGGGTATATAGAGAAAGGGAAGATTCCAGATAAAGTCTAGAAATGGAGTGATTGGTTCAGCAACTTTTACAAAGTTTGGAGCTAAATGGCAGTAGAAGATGGAAGAGTGTGGCTGCAAAATTTAGTGAAAATGATGTATGTTCATCTAATGTATGCACAGAGATAAAAATAAGGATAGGCAGAAGAAATTATTTATCCTTGTTTTATCTCTGTCTTCCTTTCTGGGATGGAACATAGATTATTACCTCAGACAATTCCTAGGCAGAAGAATCCGAGGGAGGGAGGGAGAAATGTCGTTATACTACCTGGAGGCAATGCAAGAGAAGAACCCTTGACACTGATTTGAACAAAACAACAAAAATAATGTGACTTCCATGTCAAATTGATTTCACTTAAAGTTGAGAAATTATTATTAAACCACACAATTTTACTTTAACCCAAAGGAGCCTAAAAGAGGTAAACGATAAGAGTATTCAAGAGAGAGGGGGGGAATAGAAAAAAATGCTTGTTAATTAAGCCTTGAATCAAATGGATTCAAGATCTCAGTCCACCCATCACAAACCCATTGGCATGTGGCCTTTACTACAGATGACTCTGTCTTCCTAAGCATGCCCAGCTGCAAATGTCTGTACCACAGGTGCTTTGGTTTGTAGCTATGAGACATCCAAAGGCAGATGGGCTTATTGGCCTTTCAGTTGCTTTTCACTGGCATTGTGAAGACGGAAGCATGCTGATAAAAATAGATGTGATATCCTGCTTTGCACGTGTGTCTCCCCCCACCTTCTCTCTCTCTCTTACTTTCCCTTTTCCCTCCCTCTCTTTCTGTCTGCATGGTGTGAAGTGTGGCATGCAGACAAAAGAAGCTCTGAAATGAACAGCCACTGTCAGTACATGAGCTAATTTGCAAAAGCCATTTTTAGTTAACCAACAAAAAGTGCAGCTATTACATGACAAGTTGGAGCAGACACTTCTTTTTACATGAGATGTATAGAATATTTTAGAATGAGTTTTAGCCTCCTCCTCTTCCTCCTCTTTCTTCTTCTTGTTCCATTTATGTGTCACTCTTGCAGTAGATAATGGTGATCTACACATATTTCAATCAATGATCAATAGGATAATGATCATATTACTTATCATGCCATTAAAGCACAATTCTAAAATAAGAACTATTGGCTTTCTTTCTCTCTTTCAGATTTTTCTTGTATGGCCCTGAGAAAATAATTGGGCCCATCACCATTCTGGGCTTCTAATGTTAGACAGGGAATCAAGAATTCATATAGGTGGAGTGGTGAAGATATAGATCTACAAATCCATAGAATCCAGAGGTTTCACAGTCCCTAAATATATCTCCACCAAAAGAAAACATTCATTTGAGAGAAGAAATGAATATTGAGATAAGAAATGCGTAAATTGCTGAATGATAAATCAGCAGCTGAAAGGAAGAAAATCAGCATATTTGAAATGTGTTGATAGAGGAGAGTTTTATGGATACGATGGACTGCTAAAAAGGATAAATGGTCCCTTGAGCAAATCAGTTGGGAACTATCATTAGAAGCCCAGATACCTAAACAGGGTGTCATAAGTTGGACAAAATGTGAGATGACAATACTTGGTAAAGCAGAAGGCACTAAGAAAAGAGGAAGTCCACATATAAATTGATTTCATCATGGAACCATGAAACTGAATTTCCAAGACTTGAACAGGAAAGTAGATAAATTGGACTTTTGGAGTCTCTCATTTACAGGATTTCTATAAGTTGAAGCAAATAACAACAAGCCAAGACTTACCTAAGTACCAAACAGATGGTTGCTGCAATGGGTATCTTCTGTTGGGTTTAGCAAGCAACTAGAACAGCTTGCACTGGATTTTGCAGCATTCAAAAGGATACATTTGAGATCTGCCTGTTCTGAAGTCCATCACTGGCTAAGACATCATGATGCCAAAGAGGGAAAGGCTGGCACTGTTGGCAGGATAGGACATGAAGAGAAGGAGAGAGGGAGGAGTGGCATTAAGGAGGCAATTGGCTGAAGGTTGCTAAAATCAGCTTCAGTGTCCAAGAAATTTATTTATTTATTTATTTACAGTATTTATATTCCGCCCTTCTTTCTCACCCCGAAGGGGACTCAGGGCGGATCACATTATGTACATATAGGGCAAACATTCAATGCCCATAAACACATTGAACCGAGAAAGAGACAACAGACAGACAGACGCAGAGGCAATTTAACCTTCTCCTGAGGGGATGTTCGATTCTGGCCACAGGGGGGAGCAGCTGCTTCATCATCCACTCTGATGGCACTTCCTCACTTCCTCATTCCAACGTTGTAAATTAGTTAAACTTGCCTCCCCACTTTTATAAATGGTACCTTATTTCCTACTTGATAGATGCAACTATCTTTCGGGTTGCTAGGTCAGCAATGAGCAGGGGCTATATTTTATTTTTAATTGATGGGTGCTCACCCCGCCATGGGCTGGCCTCGAACTCATGACCTCATGGTCAGAGTGATTTATTGCAGCAGCTGTTTACCAGCCTGTGCCACAGCCCGGCCCCAAGAAAGACTGGAAAAACTCTCACTGAGGCATCATGGTGCCAAGGTGAGAAAATGACCTATGGACCAGAAGTATTGGTGGGAAAGGAGTCTGTAGCATGCATTTTTTGGAGATAGCTTATGATATTTATAGTTTGTTCTCTTTTGTGGGGATCCCATGAATATGTACTGACTGTAATAAATACTGACTGTAATTTAAATTGATATTCTTGAACCTTTAGTTTAAATCTTTATTTATATCCTGCCCCTCTCCGCAAGTACTCTCTGTTTTCAGTATTTAACAATGCCCAACTATAAGCCTCTGATGAAAAGGGATCTTGTAATACATAGGGACTAAGAGAAGGAAATTGGTAGAATATGTTTTTCTAGACAACACCCCATCTATATAGGCCAGTCGAGGTGGTGGTGAATGCACTTCATGGCATTTTACAAAATGATACAAAAGTTCAATTAATCCTAACAGCCATGAAGGTCACTTAATGCATCTTTGCCATGTGATATTCTAAACTGGAGGGTGCCCTAGAACTTCCCTGAAACTCCAGAAATCACCTGCACATTTGCCACTGCTTAGACGGGGCAGCCTGGGGACAGCAGATGGCAATTGGAGAAGGGGGGGGGGTAAAAAGGAGGGTGGATTTTTCCTTTACTCCCTCCCATCTCTTGAATAGTTATGGTGCTCCAGTTTCAGTAGATGCAACGAGCGATGACTGCCAATAATTTGTGCCCACTGGCTGCCACTAAGCAAAACATACAACGGGGATGGTAAGGATGGCTATCCATTGGTGCCAAATCACATTCAGCATCTCTGGACTGTGTGGACAACTTCCCACTACAGTCCAGCTTGGTTTGGTTACACATAGTATGGACACCTATCCACTGCCGAGAGCGCACATTGATTTCTCCACAGAGAGTATGTAGTTTAAAACGAGTGTTAGTAAGTAAGGCAGTGTATACAAAATGCAAAATAGATATTTGCATCTTTTTGCTTATGTTCCAATAAAATGTTGAGTTTCTGCTGCTCCTGGGGCGAAATAATGATCTATGGAGGGCAAGCAAACTCTGGTCTGCTTCTGGTCAACTTAACCCCCCCCCCCCCCCCCACACACACACACACACACTCCCACACACAAATCTTCAAATGCTTTCCTATTCTGACTTTTCATGCAGAATCAGATTGTGTTTACAGTCTTAAGGCATGCAAAAGTGACTTTAAAACCTCACCACCATCATTGCATTCTGTGTGCTTTTGAAGTTAAAAGCTGAAATGAAGTCGTCTGATGATCTTGTGCACAGGTAGGATAAAAAGGACTGCTGTCATATGACATTTCATATAATGAATTTATTATAGAATTGACATGTAAGCATGAAGGGCAACAGATAATTATAATAATTTTATTTCTTACCCATCTCTTCTCATGGCTCAAGTTGCACCCAAGTTGAATTGAACTTTCTCCAAATTAATCAAAGTATCTTTGAAGAACTACAATAGTCTCTGAAATGTTTTATGACCCGCTTATCTCATCTTTAACTCAATTGAGATTATTTGCGAGTAGGTTTAAGTACTGTTCTGATTAAATGTGCATATGATTTTGGAGTAAATGACTATTGTTATTATAACCTGTGCTGAATAGCTGCATGATGCTTACCAGAAATATAACATAGAACTGAAGGGGGAAGATTCCTTTTAAGTGTGTGTGGGATCCTGAGGGAAAAATTGAATTGTTGGGAAATATGTATACATAATAGTGTCATCATCAAGTCATTTTACCTACTATCTGGGACCATGGTTTCTTTCACTTTATTTGGTCGACATTACTAGATTGATATTTCACATTACCAAGAAACACAATAGAAAAGTAGAAAATACTCATACCTTTTCTTTTCCTCAGTTCAAAAAAGTGTCTCAAAACTCCATTATAAAAAGATCATTACCATTATTTTGTGCTGACATTGATGTTTTCATGTTTAGTACAGAAACCAGTGACCTAAATCTTTTTGGCTAGTCTCAATTAAAACAGATTCACTAAGTCAATAAATAAATGATGAATCAACAAATACATAATGCCTACAATTCAATGGGACTTTTGAACTCTAATGGGGACTAACAATAGGTTTCCAGCTAGTTTTTTTTGTGAAAAATTATACTAGTATTTATTATACTATTTGACATATCAGTGTAATGGTAGTGTATTTGGGGGTTTTGGTTGTTGCAGAGGTAGGAATTCAACATATTTTTATTCATTGGCATCCAAACTGCTCAAAACTCACTGGACTCATGCTGTCCCCTCAAACATGATAATTTGATGGCGGGGGTGGATGGGATGGGGCACAGAGAAGTAGCAATATCTCGAATATCAAATGTTGCATTTTTCTGCAAAACAATATGTTTTTTTCAGTAACAACATTTTTTCACAGGGTTCCGAAATGTATGAACTCCGTTTTTCATTTTTGTGTGTGAATATGACATAAATTGAAGGTTTATGTCTCTAAATCACAATGGTGTGGACAGTTCTCCAGGAGTACAGTAATCCATTACATTCAGTCACCAGTTGATAGGACAAGAATGGCAGATCACAAGAGTGTGTACCTATAATTCTGCTGGTGGTCCCTGAAGATATATATGTGGACCCACAAAGACATCCAGCAGAACTCAGCTCTTTGATGCTGAATATTGTCTAGTGGGAATTTAAGTCAAAATACTTAACTAACAACTATCCAGCTAACAGTCTGGATCTCAATCAAATTACTAGGCTTGCTCAAATAATTCGATTTCCCTGTTACTCGTTACTAATTCGTTACTTTTGTAACTTGTGAAGCAATATACGACCTTGATTGTCCACACGTCTGGATATCGCGGTTTCGAACCGCGACAGGCCGTTTTTCTTATGTCGTCGTTTTTTTTCGTTGGGAAAAAAAGGTTTTGCAAATCACCCAAACTTGTGTAAGTGCACTGGGGCAACCTAGCGTGTTGTTTCCACCTTGTGGCCAATCAGAGAGCACGTTTAACCCAGGGGAGGGGCTGGTAGTACGTCCTGAATAAAAAGACCGTGCACGGGACCCTCGTGGCTCATTTCGGGATCTGCAGAGAGAGGGTGGGTTGGGAGTGAGATTCCGCAGGCAGGCAAGATTGCTGCGTCACAGCTTCCTTGGCTGAGCTAGAGCTAGGCTACAGATTAGAAGACCGGGAGAAAAGGTTGGGTGGGTGAGGTGGGGTGGGAAACTGTTGGGTGTTTCTGAATATTTTTTTTTCCAAAGGGTCTGTGGCCTTTTTTCCCCACAAGCTTGGCGTTTGCCATTTTCCCACCAGGCCTGCAATTTTTCTGCTGCGCCATTTTGCCTGGTGCGGGCGGGGTGGGCTTTCATTTTTGTTTTTTCAACGCTAGCAAAAGGATTGCACATCCCATCCTCCTCCCTAGAATAACACCTGTGTTTTGGGGAAAAAGGGACCCTGATTTTGGTTGCTTTCCTGCTCTGCTGCTCTAAAGGGCCGGTCTGTGCCAGGGCAGTAGTGATTCAAAAGCAAAGTTTGGCAAAAGGATTGCACATCCCCTCCTCCTCCCTAGAATAACACCTGTGTTTTGGGAAAAAAGGGACTCTGATTTTGGTTGCTTTCCTGCTCTGCTGCTCTAAAGGGCCGGTCTGTGCCAGGGCAGCAGTGATTCAAAAGCAAAGTTTGGCAAAAGGATTGCACATCCCATCCTCCTCCCAAGAATAACACCTGTGTTTTGGGAAAAAAGGGACCCTGATTTTGGTTGCTTTCCTGCTCTGCTGCTCTAAAGGGCCAGTCTGTGCCAGGGCAGCAGTGATTCAAAAGTAAAGTCTGGCAAAAGGATTGCACATCCCATCCTCCTCCCAAGAATAACACCTGTGTTTTGGGAAAAAAAGGACCCTGATTTTGGTTGCTTTCCTGCTCTGCTGCTCTAAAGGGCCGGTCTGTGCCAGGGCAGTAGTGATTCAAAAGCAAAGTTTGGCAAAAGGATTGCACATCCCCTCCTCCTCCCTAGAATAACACCTGTGTTTTGGGAAAAAAGGGACTCTGATTTTGGTTGCTTTCCTGCTCTGCTGCTCTAAAGGGCCGGTCTGTGCCGGGGCAGCAGTGATTCAAAAGCAAAGTTTGGCAAAAGGATTGCACATCCCATCCTCCTCCCAAGAATAACACCTGTGTTTTGGGAAAAAAGGGACCCTGATTTTGGTTGCTTTCCTGCTCTGCTGCTCTAAAGGGCCGGTCTGTGCCAGGGCAGTAGTGATTCAAAAGCAAAGTTTGGCAAAAGGATTGCACATCCCCTCCTCCTCCCTAGAATAACACCTGTGTTTTGGGAAAAAAGGGACTCTGATTTTGGTTGCTTTCCTGCTCTGCTGCTCTAAAGGGCCGGTCTGTGCCGGGGCAGCAGTGATTCAAAAGCAAAGTTTGGCAAAAGGATTGCACATCCCATCCTCCTCCCAAGAATAACACCTGTGTTTTGGGGAAAAAGGGACCCTGATTTTGGTTGCTTTCCTGCTCTGCTGCTCTAAAGGGCCGGTCTGTGCCAGGGCAGCAGTGATTCAAAAGCAAAGTCTGGCAAAAGGATTGCACATCCCATCCTCCTCCCAAGAATAACACCTGTGTTTTGGGAAAAAAGGGACCCTGATTTTGGTTGCTTTCCTGCTCTGCTGCTCTAAAGGGCCGGTCTGTGCCAGGGCAGCAGTGATTCAAAAGCAAAGTCTGGCAAAAGGATTGCACATCCCACCCTCCTCCCTAGAATAACACCAGTGTTTTGGGAAAAAAGGGACCCCGATTTTGGTTGCTTTCCTGCTCTGCTGCTCTAAAGGGCCGGTCTGTGCCAGGGCAGCAGTGATTCAAAAGCAAAGTCTGGCAAAAGGATTGCACATCCCATCCTCCTCCCTAGAATAACACCTGTGTTTTGCGAAAAAAGGGACCCCGATTTTGGTTGCTTTCCTGCTCTGCTGCTCTAAAGGGCCGGTCTGTGCCAGGGCAGCAGTGATTCAAAAGCAAAGTCTGGCAAAAGGATTGCACATCCCATCCTCCTCCCTAGAATAACACCTGTGTTTTGGGGAAAAAAGGGACCCTGATTTTGGTTCCCCCTCTTTCCTTTCTTCTCAGCTGCTCAAGTAAGGCTTGCTGCAAATATCTTTCTCCTATATTAACCCTATCAAGGTCTGGAAAATACAGGTATCCCCTTTTAAACTTATAACAACAAGAACAACTGTAATAGAAGGGTTTGCGGCAGTTCGACCCAGAACACATTGCCAATCAAGAAACAACACATCTTTCCCCCCAGTAACACAATACCTTCCTCCCTTCTGTAACCTCAAAACACTCCCATTATCATGAAGCGTTCAGCTGAACGCGGGTCTGGTGGAGCAAGTCCTGCTAGTGGTCAAGCAACAGCCCGGACACTGTGGGGGGCCAAAAAAGTTAGGGTGGGTCCCATCCGTCTGGAACGCGGAACAATGGGAGTGGGTGGACTTGATGAAGAAGCTGGCTGTTCAACTGCTGAAAGTTCACAGCCCTCCACCCGGAGCCAGTTGTTGGTTGGAGCTGAGACAAGTGGACGATCAATGGAACATGCAGGTGTTGCCGTCCTGGAACTACAGGTGGTGGATAGTGAGGATCTTGATAACCCCACCCCTCCACCCGCTACTGACAGTGAGGAGGAGGTAGAGGAGGTAGTACCATCAAATCATAGACTTTCTCATGCTGCTGAAAGGGTGCCCACGACTCCTATCTCCCTGGGCGTCAGCACAGTGGCTGTGGGGAGGCCAAGGTCATATATTTGGGACCATTTCCATGTCCACACTCAGCGTGCCACTTTGGCAGTTTGTAGACACTGTGGGGCAAATATCAGCAGAGGCAGAGACCTGAGACATCTTGCGACCTCGGGGTTGAGCTCTCACATGAAGTGACACCATCCCTCGATATCGGTAGGAGGGGGAGCTGCAAGCCCTTGCAGTGGCAGCATTAGCACACAAAGTTCTCCTGGTGTAGATGGTGGAAGGCAGACACAGTCCACCTTGGAGGATTGGGGCATGCCTTTAGCCAGGAAGAGAATGGGGGAAACATTACCCACACCCCAGCAGATAACCCAAAGTGTTGGAGAGATGATGGCCCTTGATCACCATCCCTTCCGCCTGGTTGAACAAGAAGGCTTCGTCCGCCTTATGAAACGCCTGTGCCCCCGCTACAAAATCCCCTCCCATCACACCTTTTCCAGAAAAGTTATTCCCGGATTGTACGAGGGCTGCAAGGAACGCATTATCCAGATGTTGCGTAGCGCCATGGGAGGACACATCCATTTTACCTCTGATATTTGGTCAAGCTTGGGAGGAGGCCATTCCTACCTCTCTCTCACGGCACATTGGTGGGAGAAGGAAGGCAGTATGGATACATCCCATCGTTGGGCACTCCTCGCTTTGGAGGTAGTTGATCGTGATCACAAGGCAGAGACCATCTGCAGCTATCTGGGAAACATGATGGGGGAGTGGATGCGTTGCAGGCCGGAAGAAATGAGGAGGGGCTTCATGGTGACTGACGCTGGTAAAAATATGATCAAAGCGGTTGAAAGTGCTGGGTTTTTGAATGTCACCTGCATGGCCCACTTGCTTCACAATACCGTCAAGGAAGGTTTAAAGAGCCCGGAAGAGCAGCCGGCCAGCACCGCAAACATCGCCCTGCTGATCGAGCGCTGTAGAAAGATCGCGGGCTACTTCCACAGGAGCATCAAGGCAGCCCGGCAGCTGAGAGACAGGCAGAGCCTTGAAGGCCTCCCGCAGCACAAGCTGCTCCAGGACGTCTCTACCCGGTGGAATTCAACCTATAAGATGCTCAAACGCATGGTCGAGCAGCAGAAGGCGGTACACGGCATCTCCCTTACATTGGTTGCGCCTGTTAGCAAGCTTGTTCCAACTAAGCAAGAGTGGGACACCATCTCCCAGCTGGTAGACGTCCTAAAGCCATTCAAACATGCCACAGAGACCCTTTCGGAATCAAAAGCCCTTCTTAGCCAGGCAGTGCCCATGGTCTTGGGGCTAAGGAGGCACCTAGAAAGGCTTGGGGCCGGTCAAACACTGGACTCCCTGGCTGGACTGCTGACACTGCCAGTCCAGGAGGTGGTGAGGAGGTTGTCCTTTGCTGTACGGAAATGCCTAGAGCCACTTCTTTCCAGCAAGGTCCATATGCTGGCGGCCTTGTGTGATCCACGGCTAAAGTACAACGTCTGCCCAAAAGACTTTACCGTATGGAAGGCCCAACTAGTTAACCTTGTGAGGGAGGTCTTTGCTGCCAGGGTGGGGAAACGGGCACAGTGTCCCCTCTACCGGAAATGCCTGCCACCCCCAGCACTAGCGCTAGTGGCGAGAGTGATAGTCCCGGGGAGCCGGCAGGGGGTTGCCGTAGGGTTATGGATCTCCAGCCGCGACCAGGAAACACTTTCTTTGCAGAGACGGTGGCCATACTAGCCTGCTCGGAAGATTCCTCTTTGCTCGCTTCTGCGCAAAAGGTAGACTTGGCCGAATGCTCGGTCAACAGGTACTTTGAGGAGCCTCCTGAGATAATTTCTTGTGATCCATTGGCCTATTGGGCTTCACGTGATCACATGTGGCCGGATCTGTCGCACGTAGCCCGCCAGTTTCTCAGCTGTCCGCCCACCAGCGTGCAGAGCGAAAGGGTCTTCAGCCTAGCGGGAGATGTAGTCACGCCCCACCGCAGCTTGCTGGACCCTCAAACAGTTGAGAAACTGGTCTTCCTGAAGGCCAACCTTCCCGTGTTGAATTTCCCCGATTTGGATTTTGACACCGACGCCTCCTAGAACAACAGTTCTCCTCCTTTAAGCAGCTCTGCTTCTGATTAACTTTGGCTATTTCTGTTGGGGGGGGTTTGCCCCTTTGGCCTATGTCCAACAACTCTCTCCTCTATCCTACTATGCTTTCCTTCCTCTCATCCCTTCTGTTCTCGTCTTTATCATCACACACCGTTGCCCACTTTCGTTTTTGGGTAAATCAATCTCTAGGGGCCGTTCCCTGAGGTTCTTTAGGTTTTGTCTCCTGTAATAATGATTCTGGATGGGAAGAAGGATATTCTGGGGGAACTTAGTCCATAAAAGCCAAGGTAGGAAATGCATCCGCTTTGGGTTCAGGACGGATTAAATTCAATTCTCTACCCTTTCTTTATCAAAAAATATTTCGGGAATGAGCCATGACTGTTAGGTCTTCTCCAGATTCTCGCAGCCCCTGTACAGAAAGAAGATTGTTATAATCGATGTGGATCCTTTGGTAAGACATATTTGGTGAAGGAATACGGCAGAGTCTCACTTTACAGAGATAACGGTACATCAGAACATTTGTGGCTGTGTCTTGCTGCATTAAGTAGTACACCTCGGCCTTGGCCACCACTTCAAAATTTTTCTCTTTCACTGTCCCATATCCTTGAGCGGGTGTGGTCGACGCAGTGGCCGCGGGACGGCCGCCTTAGGGTCCCCTCGCCCTCTGGCCGCGCACGCGGACGGTGCCGTTTGCCCGTCAGGGCGTGCGCCTTTGCGGCTGCTAGTGACCTGTGGGCGCAGGTTCTGTGGCGTGGGAACTGTTTTTTGCTGGTTTGTTTCACTACCTCCTTGAAGCGGATGGGCATTAAAACATGGAGGATGGACCAGTTGGATCTTCTTACACTCCCAGGCACTGTCTTGTTTTTCAAAAAGCAATTATTTTCAAAAGTGCCATTCTTCCCACGCTCTGCCTTCCTTACGGTCAAGCTCTCACATCCACAGGTTGCTGGGGTATGGCATTGCGATGACAATGCGAGTATGCGGTCCTCCAATGTTTGCGTGAAGTCTCTGCTCTTATTTTGTCAAGTGTGGACATAGCTCTGCAAAACCTCTACTAACTTGCAGGCCACAGTCCGCACCTACAGTGATATGTCGCAAGAATAAATAAAACGTCTGTCAAACCCTCCACATCCAATCCATGTTGTTGACAGTTATAAATCTGTGTGGTTCCCTTTGGCTTCCTTCTCTTACAACCCAGCTTTGGTCCTTTCTTCTTTCACCTTTGAGAGAAGGCTCCTCTGCCCCTACTCTCTTTCAGCCAGCAGACTGTTATCTCATACCATAGGTTGTAAATGTGCCTTCCATAAATTTCAAATCCTGCCTACAGGTCCTCTAGCCACGCATGTCGCATTTAATGTTCCACACAAACAACTAGATGATTCCAGAGGCTGAACTTATGCGGCCCTGCCGCAACCCGTTCCCAATCATGAAAACGGCGGTTGATCCGTTTTCTGTTCCCAGCATGTCAACAAACACTTTTCGTGGGACAGACTAGGTGACTTGGAATTCCCAAATAACCCAGCACATTCCATTAATTATCCTCCAAGCAGTTCAAGGCTTTGAAGAGAGTATTCAACATGGCCGACGATGGTGTGACCCCTTGCAGCAGCTTGCCGAGTGACCGATCTGAGAATACTCTTCCTCGAGGCCAAACTCCCGGTCCTGGAATATCAAGAAATCCCTTCGAAGCGAGGAGGACTCTCTGAGAGTTATTAAAACGATCAATGTTAAATGATTTAAAAAATTACTATTTCCCGCCAACATCTCCCTGCGTGGACTCGGTGCGGATTACTTGGGGCAGCGGCCCAAGCAACATGAGGACAAAATAAAATAAAATAATTTAGATTTAATTTTTTTTAATGAAAGTAATAAAATAATTTTATGTCTTGACATCATAAAATATTACGGTACTTGCAGAAATGTCTGCTGTGCAAAAGTATCAGGTGCACTTTTCCAACACTTTTGCTGAAACAGTCCAGGACAATTCTTAGCGTTTTGTATTTGAAAATGAGGACTGTGTTTTGACGGATGAGACGAAAGGTGGTTTACAAGCCAAATTTGTTAACACAGCCATCGTTAAATGTGGGACACCCTGCCCAAAGCCTCTTGTCGTTTAGGATAACGAAAACATTTTATTTATCTCCAACCCCTTTACAATGCTTTTACAATATGGGATAACTGAAATCCCACAATGACAGGGATAAACCTTTTTTTAATGGATCCCAGCCATTGTCTGCTACAAGTTTTTTCTCTATGCGTGTGTCTGAGAGGATAAGACACAGAAGGTAAGTATGTGATGCTAATCTTCTGCAGACCCATAAGTAGAGAAACAAACCACTCAGAAACTCAGTTGAAGAATTGGTTGCCAGGCCAAGAGTATTTCACACTTTATTGATTTTTAACTGTCAAACTACCTCATCTCTGTGGAAGTATTCAGCCCTCGGCCCAGAGCCGTGTTTTTACACCACTGTTTTCTAAGCGGGTAATGCTGTATGCTGACTGTGACAGATTTTATTTTATGTATTATTGATGCAACATTTTTTTTACTATATATATTATTTTGGTTTTATTGCTGCCATTGTATTGTTGACGGGCATGCCCCATGGAAGCCGCTCAGAGTCCCTCCGGGAAGATGGGGCGGGGAATACAAATAAAGATCTTACTGTTGTTATTATTATTATTATCATTATTGATGTGATGGTGGCCACGACTACCCTGCAGACTGCCAGCTTACTTGTGTCCATCCGGTAGGGCTGCGGCCAGGGCCGCAGACGGTTTGCTTTCAGGGAGTGTGCCTTTGTGGCGGCTAGAGACTTTGGGGCTCTGGTCTGGTTGACACAGAAGTCTGGTTAGGAAACATGGTGGAATGGAGCCCAGCCGGGGGATCTCAACAAGTTTATCATCGTTTGATGCGAGTGTGGTGCCCAGACAAACGGAAGGCTTGGATCTTGTTTGTGATTGGCCAGGGTGATGCAACAAACACCGTGGTATGAGAGAGACAATCAAGAAGGAAATTCCTGCTTCTTGGCAGAAATGGGCAGTGCTGGGTGAGATGTCATGGGTGGTGGGGTGGTGGCGTGGGGCCGGCCAACGGTGGCCGGCCCCCCTGGTCAGTGGGGCTTGGGACCCCATTTCACTAGCTGCCACGAAGGCAACACGCCCTTCCCCTTGGGTGGTGGGGTGGTGGCGTGGGGCCGGCCAACGGTGGCCGGCCCCCCTGGTCAGTGGAGCTTGGGACCCCATTTCACTAGCTGCCGCGAAGGCAACACACCCTTCCCCTTGGGTGGTGGGGTGGTGGCATGGGGCCGGCCAACGGTGGCCGGCCCCCCGGTCAGTGGAGCTTGGGACCCCATTTCACTAGCTGCCGCGAAGGCAACATGCCCTTCCCCTTGGGTGGTGGGGTGGTGGCGTGGGGCCGGCCAATGGTGGTTGGGGCTTGGGACCCCATTTCACTAGCTGCCGCGAAGGCAACACGCCCTTCCCCTTGGGTGGTGGGGTGTTGGCGTGGGGCCAGCCAATGGTGGCCGGCCCCCCTGGTCAGTGGAGCTTGGGCCCACATTTCACTAGCAGACATGAAGAAAACACGCCCTTCCCCTTGGGTGGTGGGGTGTTGTCGTGGGGCCGGCCAACGGTGGCCGGCCCCCCTGGTCAGTGGAGCTTGGGCCCACATTTCACTAGCAGACGTGAAGAAAACACGCCCTTCCCCTTGGGTGGTGGGGTGTTGTCGTGGGGCCGGCCAACGGTGGCCGGCCCCCCTGGTCAGTGGAGTTTGGGCCCACATTTCACTAGCAGACGTGAAGAAAACAGGCCCTTCCCCTTGGGTGGTGGGGTGGTGGCGTGGGGCCGGCCAACGGTGGCCGGCCCCCCTGGTCAGTGGGGCTTGGGACCCCATTTCACTAGCTGCCGCGAAGGCAACACACCCTTCCCCTTGGGTGGTGGGGTGTTGGTGTGGGGCCGGCCAACGGTGGCCGGCCCCCCTGGTCAGTGGAGCTTGGGCCCACATTTCACTAGCAGACATGAAGAAAACACGCCCTTCCCCTTGGGTGGTGGGGTGTTGTCGTGGGGCCGGCCAACGGTGGCCAGTCCCCCTGGTCAGTGGAGCTTGGGCCCACATTTCACTAGCAGACGTGAAGAAAACACGCCCTTCCCCTTGGGTGGTGGGGTGTTGTCGTGGGGCCGGCCAACGGTGGCCGGCCCCCCTGGTCAGTGGAGCTTGGGCCCACATTTCACTAGCAGACGTGAAGAAAACAGGCCCTTCCCCTTGGGTGGTGGGGTGTTGTCGTGGGGCCGGCCAACGGGGGCCGGCCCCCCTGGTCAGTGGAGCTTGGGCCCACATTTCACTAGCAGACGTGAAGAAAACACGCCCTTCCCCTTGGGTGGTGGGGTGTTGTCGTGGGGCCGGCCAACGGTGGCTGGCCCCCCTGGTCAGTGGAGCTTGGGACCCCTTTTCACTTGCTGCCCAAAAGGCGACACCCCCTTCCCCTTGGGTGGTGGGGTGGTGGCGTGGGTAGAGGCTAAGGTCACAAAAGCAGAAAACTTTGTGGGTGGGCCGGGCCGGTCTCTCAGGGATGCGTTCCAGCCAACTGTGGCCGGCGCAGGGTGGGGTCTTTGCTGCCTGCGGCTTTTTTCTTTCTTTTCTTTTTGCTGCCTCTCGGCCTACGTGGTCTAGTTTCCCACGATGCATCGCATCTCTCTTCTCTCACGGCTGTCCCTCCGCACATATTTGGGCAATTTTTCCCAGATCCTTCCTTTGGGGCGGGGTCCTCTGGTTTTTTTTCTCTCTCTCTCTCTCTCTAGGGGATGCATGCCGGCCAACTGTGGCCGGCTCAGGGTGGGGTCTTTGCTGCCTGCGGCTTTTTTCTTTCTTTTCTTTTTGCTGCCTCTCGGCCTACGTGGTCGAGTTTCCCACGATGCATCGCATCTCTCTTCTCTCGCAGCTGTCCTTCCGTTCATATTTGGGCAATTTTTCCCAGATCCTTCCTTTGGGGTGGGGTCCTCTGTTTCTCTCTCTCTCTCTCTCTCTCTCTAGGGGATGCATGCCGGCCAACTGTGGCCGGCGCAGGGTGGGGTCTTTGCTGCTGAGATAGACATTGGGGTTCAGATCCCCACGGGGATTTTTTCTTTCTGCTTTTTTCTCCATCTTGGCCATTGCGGTTCAGATCACCACGTTGATTTTTTCTTTCTTTTTGCTGCAATTTTTCCCACTCCCCCTGCCAGTGCTTTTAATGGATCCAAACCCTCATGTGTATCTCTGCAGCTAAGCCCCCGCCCTACTGCTTTAGGGAAAGGGTCAGGGGTGTGGGATCCATGCCCCCATGTCTATTTCCGCAGTTTAAGCCCACGCCCTGCTGCTTTGGGGAAAGGGGCGGGGGTGGGAGCCAGCCCACGGTGGCCGGCTCCCCAGGGGAGTGGGATCCAAGCCCCCATTTTGCCATCAGGCGATAAATCAAACCAACATCGCACAAATCTTACATTTCTTGGGAGGGGGAGGGGCTTGACCACTGTGGTATAATGGCCTCCAATATGGATGCCTGGGGAAAGTCATTGCGCATTGTGGCAGGCAGCACAATGTGTCTCTTGGCCAATGGCCCCCAATGCCCTAACATTTTGACAGATTTACGGGCACTGGAACAATGTTACACAAGTAGAAGAAGGACTTTCACAGTGAAGGAACCCCCATTGAACAGGAAATAACAATTCAAAAGCAGGAACAGATTTTTTGCAATTGGTAAATAAAGTTTTTTTATATGAACTATAAAATTGCGCAATAAATCTTAGGAAAGGGCAAACGCTCTGCAATTTAGCGAACAAGCAGGGTGGATTGTGTTCTCCCACTGTACCAAATTTGATCAGTATAGCTGAAAAAATGAGTGCAGGAGAGCCCCCTAACTCCCCCCCTCTTGGGCTGTTTTTGGGCCACTGCGCATGCGCGTCCGCCATTAACGAATTAATTTAGAAAATAACGAATTTTTGTTAATTTCGAATTGTTTGGGGGGCCAAATTTGGAAATGACTTCAGAAACGAAACGCTACCCCCCTCTACTTTTGAAACGAGTTTAGAATCAATTTTTTCTTGGATCGCTCAAGCCTACAAATTACGTCACAACTATCAGATTCCACTGAAATTATATAACTATAAAATTGTCTCTTATTTGAATAAGTTTACTCTTTTTAGCTTCCTTTGTTTTTTTCATTTTCCTATGGCCCATTTAAAGTAAAAAGTATTATGCTTCTACAAAACTGAGATGTACAAGAAACCAAAATCCCTAGATGAAATTAATGAGGCAGAGGTGCATTATATTTTTGTCTAAAAATGCTCCCTGACGCATGAAAAGGTAGAACTACACAATATATACAGATCAACAACACTTACACATCAACATCTCAGCTGAATGGATTTACGTTGAATTTTATTGCGGTTATTTGTTTTTCTTGTTCACAGCCTATCATTTTATAAAGTCTCTTTTCTACATGAGATTGCCTATAACCTTTGGAGAGTGTCATTCTCAAAATAAACTCCCTTATACCTTTTAGCTTAAGGGAAAAATAGAAATAAAAGTACACAGGGTACTGAAGTAGTAATATGAGGGAGGCAATTTCCCTGCCAACAAGCATTGGTAAAATGCCTAGAGGATTTAAATTTGGCATCCGCTTCCATTGATGTAATGTTTGATCCAGGCAAGAGATCTGATAGAATGAATAGACTGTGAGATTTAAAAGTCAACTCCAAATATGTAATCAGAGATGCCACATTCCCTGGAGGAATAAAGCCACAAAGGTTTCCATAGAAATCACTAGTGTATTCTGAAAGAGTGTTGGCATGGATTATAGATGCCTTGGCATTCAAATCTTACATTTATTTAAGCCTCAGGAAAGCCTTATTTCATATAGCCTAGAACAGGAACAGGAAATGTATGGACCTCCAGATGTTTTTTCCCTTCTATCCTTACAATGACTGTTAGAAGTTGAAGTCTGAAAGTATTTAAAGGGCTGTGTGAGGTATAGTAGCTACAAGGAGAGCAATATGAGGGCTTCATCTCCCAAATACAAATTCTGTTTTCCCTTATTGAAATTTCACTTTAATTCCCATCTTTATAGTAACTTAGAGTTTTAATTGAACATTTAGAAATAAAGTTTAGGCAGGGGGCAGATGAACATACCAAGAGAATGTAAAAATAGAAAACAGAAGAATTCTTGAGCTGCAGAGTCTCACTTTCTGCAATGCTAAGAAATGGAAGGAATCAGGATTTTTATTAGAGAGCAATGTTACATGTCTGACTATATGTTTCTCACTCTGAACTAGCCCTGGGACCATACTTCTATCTAGGACCACTCTCAATCACGGTGCATGGAAGTGGGTTATTATTCCCTTGCACTGCTGTTTTAGGGCCTATTGTGTGACAAATTGTCATTTTCATATTTCATTTTTTGCATTATTTCACAAGGTCTTTTCATCTTAGATAGAAAGATATTTTTGAATTTTGATAAATGCTTCAAAATATGCCCTGACCATATTAAATAATGACATCTATCCCCAGCCTGGAGAGGAGCATTTATGTCTTCATGAAATGTATGTATTAAAGATGAGGAGTACCTTAGAGCAGCAACCCCAATTCACCAGTAAAATGATTGAATACACAGGGTTTCAGCAGAATTGTAAGCCTTAAATCTGGATGAATGATTCACTCAGCTATGGTCTTCCCATAGGCAATGGAATGGAATACAGGAGAATTCGAAAAAACACCCAGCACCACGTCTAAACTCAGACACAACTACTAAGGACCTCATCATAGCCAGTTCCATTTCATCAGCAATCACAAGTGAAATGGAAGGCATATGTGGCACCTTGCAGTGACCTGGCACATCCTCCCTCCTTTCACCATCACATGGGGCATCAAGACAAGGCATATTGGCACCCTGTCCCTCCCTCCATCAGATGGGGGGAAAGGGTCATAACCACGGGCAGCTCTGTTGGAAATACCCAAAGGACAACTTACCTTTGGCTTTGGCGAGAACGCTTCTTTGCCACTTCAAACATGAATGGGGCTAGGCCAAAGCCTGTGTCATGTGATTTCAAAAGCCCATTTTGTGATAAGGTAATAGATTGTGTCCTTTCACCTTCAGACTGTAACCCTTTGCACATTTATTTGGGTGTAAATCTTATAGAAAATATTAAAATTTACTGCTGAGCAGGCAGATCTAGTATTATGCTCTTAGTTCCAAAATACTACAGTGATATTATAAATGGTCAATAGCAAGAACAAATAAACAGATGGCTGCAAATTAGGAAAATTGACCAAAATCACTAGCAATAGACATGTGGACCAGTTATCTACATCATCTCTCCTGGTCCAGCAGTCCCCCACAACCTTATAGAATTGTCATTCACCCATGCTTTCATTGCTGTCAAAATGAACTTACTTTCTTCAATACAGCTGGTATCCAGTAAAGAAGGGCGTGGGGAGTTTTGATCATGGTAATAATTTCACAGTTGTGCCTACCACATTATCACACCAAGACTTTAAAGCAGGCAGCCACGTATTTCTTTCACCTGCAGAATTCTGGGAAATGTCGTTTGAGAAGGCAAAGACTTTTTTAGCTGAGAATTCAAAATGCCCTGGCCTAATCTACATTTCCCAGAATTCTGCAGGCAGCAGAAATGCAGGACTACCAGCTTTAAAGCCCTGGTGTGATGTTGTATGTATTTATTGTGTATACGAAATTACGGATGTGTAAATCTAGTTTGCCATTGTCATTGTTGCGTTCCTTCAAATCATTTTGGACATATAGCAACTCTAAGATGAACCGTTGCTACTTAGTCACAATTGTGACACTATACCACAACCATAATTTTTTCACCAATAAACTTCACCAGGTATTGACTTCATAGGGAGAAGAAGGTCCAGTCCTCCAGTGATCACAGCATGGGTTAATGCTGTTTCTATCAGGTTTCAGGAGTGCAGGGTAGGGAGGCTAGATAGATCAGAATTGTTTACTTATTTAAATATATTTAACTAAACGACTGATATAGAATACTGACATAAGTCCCTCTTGGCACTCATGGTCAAGGGAGTGAAGTTACAAGGGGCAAAAAAGTCCATCTGAATAGTTTTCCATTTAATCCACTTTCAAGAAATCATTATGTTTTCTTTTGGCCCCTCTTTGGTCCTTACCAATAGTGTAGACTTATATAATTTGCAATTGTGTTTTTCCCAATAATTCCCAATTGTTCTTTTTTATTTTTTTTTAAAAAGACACTCATACATAGCAACTGTCAAAACCTCTTTGATAAAATAAGGAAATTACATCTTTTTTTCTTTCTTGTTGGTCTGGTTTTGGATGTTTCCAACAGCTAAATTATAGCTGAAGCAGGGTTATAATGCTGTGACATTATCATTGGAGATCTAATCTGATTGAGCTTGCTTCAGCAGTGTTCTAGAATAGTTGCATTGATGCCATGTGCTTAAGGAAAGATGTGATGTTTGTTAAAATATTATGATTTTTTTTTACTTGAATTGAAATTTACTTAATTTATCCAGCTAAGGAGGTACATATAGTAAGTAATAAAAGCAACTGATATTTTAATATGGTTTTTTTTTTTAAAAAAAAGGAAAAGTTTTTCCATGTAATCTAATATAATGTACTTTTCTTCTATATATTGTGTATAATGCTATGATATTGCAAATTAAAAACATAAAAATAAAGGAATTATTATAAATTGAAATCCCTTTGTGACTTTTGGCCCATACTGTATGTAATCCTGGGCTTGCGATCTTGTGATTCCCATCACAGTATCCCACCACATTATCATATCAGAACTTTAAAGTGGGTAGCCCTGCTTTTCTTCCACCTGCAGAATTCTGGGAAATGAAATTTAGGATGGGACCTTTTGAATTTTCAACATCAGAGCTCTTTGCCTTTCCAAGCTACATTTCCCAGAATTCTGTACACAGCAGAAATGGGGGGTTGCCCACTTTAAAACCCTGGTGTGATAACAATCAGTTTAAGATATATAGATTTCTCTCTATGAAAGAGGAGGAAGAATTTACTCTTGAGGACAATCACATTTCACTCATTTACAAAAATATTTATATGCCACACAAAATCATGACATTTCAGAGTAGTGTACAAGTAAAATTTATTTAATCAGAATCCCTTTTCCAGTTTCTGCACAAATCTCTTTACCTATGCTTCTCTGACATCTCAATTTCAATATCAGAGGTGGAGCGGTATTTTTCAGATATACTGAGAAAGGGAGTAGACTCAAAGGATCCACAGCTTGTCAAGCTCCTAACAGCCCTCTCTAGCAGCATATCTTCATTCCCATATATCTTCCCTCACCCATGCAACCAGGAGGTGATCTATATCAGATCTTTATCCAATTCCCTCTCATTAAAATTAATTGATTCATTTTTGAGGATCCCCCCAAAAGTGGAGAAATGTGCAAAGATATTACTGTTTGACTGTTGGCACAAGCCCAATGGGTCCTTTGGATCTTTGATGTTTTCCAATATTGCTCTGCAAGTCTATTTTGCATGTCCTGAAGCTTCAAAGGGTAAGAAATGTGTTATAATATTTTTGTCGTATAAATAGCAATAGAACAGGAAGACCTGTATATTTGTGATGTGTCACTGAACTCGCATAACATGCCTTATTGCTGGATATGCTCCATTATTTATCTCTGTGTATTTCTTGATCTTTGACAATACAGGCGTTCCAGAAAGGCTGAAACTTTTAATTAGAGACTTGAACAGCTTTCCCTCTTACTAGTGTACTCATTAAATTGATTTTTCCAGTCCATCATGTAATTGTTCCAGCGAAGGATTCCTGCCTTCCACTCTTGTTCTGCTTCATCAATATTTTCTGTAAAACATGAAATGGGTGGTATTAATCTAAATTTAAATCTCTTTGTATATTAATTGAAAAATAATTCTGATTACCAATGCCATTTTTCTCTAAATACACCGCACATTTTGCCTTCCTTCTTGTCACTTGATTTATTGCAAATTATTATTTTATCTTTAGATCATGAGATAACCAGTTAAAATGGGAGCAGTGGGACTCTTTATTTTCAGGCCAGTATTCATATTGGATCTGTGTTTACAGCTTTTATGTTTGACATTTACTAAGTGGCTTAGAGCACATGAGAGAAAGGCAATTAATTAGTCAACCAGGGTACAAATATAGACTTCGAACTAGAGGATGCAATGAAGTGTACTAATTTTTATTTCTGGGAGTTATCAATCAATCAATCAATCAATCAATCATAAAAATCAGTTGCAGAAAAACACACCAAATGTAGCAACAGGTTTTCCAGAAGGAAAAAAACCCCAAAGGATTGGCAAGAAACTGATGATTTATTTGCTTAGTACAGAATCATAAAGGATTACAAGAGCAGTGAGAAATAATCTATTTACCCACAACAATAGCAAGCCATCCTTTAATTTTAGTATGGACATACAATATTTTAGTCTATTTTGCCATGGCTAAGATCTGAAGAAGGAAGCAGCAAAATAATTGCCATAAAAGTCTCATGTCACAAGCTGCCATTTGTATGGCTAACCATCCTAAACATACTGTATGAAGTAACTTTTTACTGATGCAAAAATATTCACACAATTCAGAGAACAGAAGCTAACTTTTTAAACCTCCTACATGTACATACAGCATGATGGTGACAGAGTTTCATAGCATCATTGAATAATATAGTTGGAAGAGACCACATGGGCCATCTAGCACAACCCCCTGCCATGCAGGAAAAGCACAATCCAAATATCCATGACAGATGGCCATCCACCCTCTGACTCTTGGATGATTTTCATCTTGGGCTAGGATCCAATGATGATGGTTGCCATGCAACTTCTATATGTCCAAGTGGTTGAACATTTCCAAAATTTGTGTTTGGAGACATCCACAATGTGCAAGTGGTTCTCTATTCTCTGTTTAGGCCAAGCATCTATAAATTGAGATGACCACTTGTTGGTCCAGAGAGTAATACTGGAAGCTTCCAGGCAGCTCTCTAGATTCCAAATCAGCCAATGCTGTTCTAACAACAGCTTAACACCTCTTTGGTGAACAGAAGATTCAGTGCAGTCATGCTGGCAGGGTTTATTGCTCCACCAGTGGTATGCTAGATGGTAACCTTAATGTTTAGTGCTTTAATTGCATTTTCCTACATGCCAAAGGGTTGGATTGGATTGCCCTCATGGTTTCTTCCAACTTTATGATTCAATTTATAATATCATGTCACCTTTGATTTTAGGTTAATGGCTAAATATCCTCCCTTTTTTCTATAGCTCTCCAAATGGAAATATGGCAAAATATGAAGTGGAAAATCCACTTACATATTACAGCAAGTTGTGCTAGAATTTTTATGATTCTGTTTCTGATTATTAACTTTATTCATACCCTGCCTTTCTCACTGTGAGGACTCAATTTATTTATTTACCTTATTTATATCCTGCCTTTCTCTACCCCAAGGGGGACTCATGGCAGCTAACAATTCCACACACCAAGTTTAAAAAATGTAATACAAAAGTTACAAAACAATTATATAGTACAGTATGGTAAAAAAAACAGATTAAAATATAATAAGTATGTTTAAAATAGCCTTTAAAACTCACAGTCTCTCTTGCCCCCCGCCCAATCCTATCCACAACCTCCCCAAAGCCTGCTCCTTATCCTTCCCCAAATGCCTACTGGGAGAAGGTCTTAATATGCATCCTGGTCTCGCTCTCTTATTTGATTATTTGTCTGAAATTTCAACTGGTGTTTTTTTCCCTTCAGATTAATCTCTTTCATGTTTTTTATTCCATTAAAAAAATTAGCAGCAGCAGCCTTTGAAATCACTTATTTTTGACTCGGTTGTATACCAAAAGATGCCAACTGTCAACATGACCTTGTGGAGTTGGAAGAATAGATAATAACAGCTGGACATTGGCCACATTTTACTTAGAATACATGACAAATTATTTGCCTACTTTGCTCAGAAAAACAAATGCTTCTTTCTTACCCAGATGCTCATCAGCATTGCACCTGCAAAATTCCCCTTAGTTAATGGTGATGATAAATTTGGTGTCCATGATGATTTAAAGAGAATAACATGACCTTAGACTTAGAGAATGATCAGAGATCTTTCTGATATTAGATCTGCATCTATATATTTTTAATTTTTTTTCACATATGTCTCTGGAATAGCAAACTGTGATGCTAATGACTTTAAATAAATCATTGTGGTCAATCGGGATCTGTTATATTCATATGCATATGAGTACAGAACTTGTAGTGGGTTGGATCACATCTGATTCTCCCTAGAGAATCAATGTACTATTACAAAAATTGTTCTCATTTTTATCAAGTCATCTATAGCATCAGGTATGTGGAAATTATCCCAACAACACATACAATTGTTTTGTGTTTTAATACATGAATACTTAGCTTTCAAACAAACATGCAAGACAGTGAGGAACCCTAAATTTGGAAGTATGAGAAAAGGGAAGTGTAAAGGATTACACATCCAGACACACAAATCTGACACTCCGCATAGTCAACATTTTCTATAAAAATCAAAAACCTTGTAGAACACAAGTGGTTTACTCATATTTACATGTCTGTACACATATAGGCATGGATTTTGTTTGTTCAAAATAGAGTAAATGCATGTGACAGAATCAGTGTATGCCAAAACTGAGGACATGGAAATCATCCCAACCTGACTATAGATAGAATTTTTAAGGTGTAAATTAGGGCACATCTATATGAACACTATGCCCCCTAAGTGCTGACAACGTGGGTTAAAATTATGTGTTTGCGCTCTGTATTAGGGAAAGCTGGGGGATGCACCAGAGCTTCCCCACACTTGCTGTAGTGTGAAAAGCCGGGCCACCAGCCCCACTGTTCAAATGGATCTGTACCACCACTCAATTTTCCCCATGCTCTGCAGTGCAAAGAAAATGGGGTGGCCCTTATCTGTATCATGTTGTTATCACTGTAGCTGTGGCTTTGGACTTCAAAGATCTCATGTCTATCACTAGGCACCATTGCTTACATTGACAACGTTGCTTAGGGATGGTCAGAAGTTCTTTGGAACTTCGTGTCCTCTGCTACAGCAATGAAAATGTGATACAGGTAAAGGTAGCAATTTAAGAATGGAAGTGGCCCTTTGAGTACTGCAACTCCAGATCAGTCCCATGGTAAGTGGCTCATGTACATGCACCCTTAGTCAAAAATACATTTCATGCATCTATTACCCCATCGAAAGTGCTATCACATGTCAAGAAACCATGAGTCAAGGAAAAATTGACTGACAAAAATCTTGATATGTTCAGAGTTAACCATGTTTCCCATCTAGCAAAATAAAGCAAAATCCACAAAACGGTATTACCAAGAGTGCCAACCTAAAAACACAAAACACTTCATGCAAGCTCTTCCATCAGGCAAATGATGTTAGAAAATCATAAAGGAGAAGGAAGGAAAAGTGATAATGTTGGAGTCAGATGCCTACGTTTTGTTGTTTCTGTTGCTGTTTAGTGGGTCTGAAAGGATCACAATGCAGGCAAAGACCACTCCTTTTTAACTATGTGGGTACAGAGACAAAGGACTGTACAATTCTACCAGCAGCAATGAAATGACATCTTTGGGGGCCCATAGTGTTGCTATCTTTTGTGAAAGTCCACCCCCTTTCTTAGGCAAAGAACATTGAATTTCTCAAGACATCACTGTACTGTTATATCTAGAAAAACCTTTTGGTACTGTATAGTTTGGAATGTATTCTGCACAATTAATTTATTCTTCACAAAATTTACACCCAATTTTGCTTGTGATTGTTTTGTAATTTAGAATGAATCCTGATTTGTAAATAATCCTCAAAAGGTATGCAATTTTTAGACATTTTAGTAGCCAGAAAATGACTAAAATTATTTATTATTTCTTCTGAGAAGTAAGTTAGTGAACAAGCACATCCCTGACCATGTCACATATCTCACATTGGAACAGATGGCATTTCTACTGTAAATTCATAGAAAACCTATCTATTTTTGTGATACTTTGGGATTCACTCTGAATCAGTTGAGTTTACTTATGCAATAATCAGTATGTATACTGATCAAAAATAAAAATTGAATTAAGGCTGTGTAGAGTAGGAATGCTTGAGGAATTCGATTGCTGTGATGAATCGACCTGGTAAGATTTCAACTCAGACTAATGTGAATGTTTAGTGCAAATAATTTCCTTTCAGATGAAGAAGCATCTCATTTCAATTTATCTTTAACAAGAATTTATCCAGTAAATATTTTCCTAGACTTTAAAACCTATTTTCATGCAGGAAAAGAATCCACTGCTGATTATTAACACAATTATTAACATAAAAATCGAAAAGATTTAAGTAGAATATATGAAACTGACACAGACTAGAAATAAAAGTCTGCATTCCATTCTAATTGGAAAGTACATAGGTCTGATAATATATGAAAACATAATGTATGCACATGTTTTCTGAAAGATTTCAGTCCCTTTATGGAAAATCTGGCTTATTGTGTAATGCTGATCTATTGTTACCAGTTATATTGCAAAACACTTGATTACATGCAACACATTTGCTTATTAGTATCATCATCAGACAGGTGGTGTCTTTAGTCATATTTTTTCTGAGGAATGCCTAATGATAATAAAAAAGAATGTTTCACTAGCTTTGTGATATTTCTGCTTTTTTCCTAAAAAGTGATCTAAATTCAATAGTGTTTTGGGTCTGTATTCTGTTTGTTTAGTTTGGTTTTTTTATACTTATCCCCACACTGTCCTTACATATGATGGCATGTCATGATGTGAGAAATGATAAAGTTTCTCAAACATCAACTCAGGTCAATGCATCAAAGGAAGAATATCACATTGTTTTCCCCTTGGGAAGTGTTATACAGAGAGTTATTTCAAGAGGCAACCAAACCCAACTTTGGGGTATCTACTATTCTGACAATCCAGATTATAACTTAAGCAATGTGACAAATGTCATTTCATTGAATACTACACAAGAGAACTGAACCATAAACAGCAGAAATATTCTGCATAAAAAAGGTTCCAGCAGCCATAAATAGGCACTAGGAAGCATCCTTACCAAAAATCCTAGAGAACTGTTGCCTGTCATTTAAGCTGGTTTTGATGTAATATTTTTAGAGTGAGAATAATATAATGCCTAAAACAGGACAAAGAAAGGTCCATCCCTTCTCTTGCTCTGTGCTTATAGCATTCCTAACTATTGGCTAGGTTAAGTGGTGTCACTGGGAATTGAAGTCTAACAAAACTTTGAGGGCCACATTGTCTCCACCCCAGTTTAACCTACACCAAAGCATTGTCCTGAAGAATGGAAACTTTGCATTTTGAGCTCCTTGAAGAAAGAGAGTAAAATAACAAGAGCAGTAGCCACAATTACAGTAATGGAAAGAAGAGATTGAATCAAGGCTTCACTGAATGGGAGTTCCATTTGTTATAACTAATTTTATATCCCATTCATTCAATGGATGATTTTAAGCATGCCGAAGCTTTGATCAAACTCTACATTTCTCATTTCTCATCTCTGAATTACTGGATATGTGAAACTATGTGTAATGGTTTTCTGTAAATGGCCAGGTTGTACTGTAATCCCCATTGATTTCAATAATTATTTGGTTCCATGGTCCAGTTTGCTTCCATGCTCCATCACTGTAATCCGACTTAATCAAAAACATAAATCACAAGAAATATACCTGCTTAAAGATATTAGCCATGACAATACAAACAACTCTCATGGCCAGATTTTTTTCCGTACAGTAAATACATGCATGGAAGAAGACTAGGAATTTTAAATGTGTGTCCTTTGTTTAATCTCTGTTTTGTGCATTTTCATACGTATTTTATAGAAATACATTTTAGTATGTATCTTTTATAGAAATACATTTTAATATGTGTATTTGTGGCATTTTACAATGTTTATGTGTTTTAATTATTCTGTAACCCGCCTAGAGCCACAAGGAAAGGTGGGTAAGAAAAATAATAATAATAATAATAATAATAATAATAATAATAATAATAATAATAATAATAAAAAAAACATCTGCCAAGCTGGCTTTGACTTCTGGGGGATACAGTCCAAAGTACCTGGAGGATCAACATTTAGGAATAATTGCTTTTAGCCATTTTCATCCTGTTATTTACCCCAAAGCTGTACTTGTTATATTTGGACAGGAAACAGCATTTTTTTGTTACTATGCAGAATATTTGTGCAGAATGTACATTTTCCTGTGCAAATAAGCATGCAGTTTGCACAGAATAAGTCCTGAACTATGAATATTTGGGTCAGTCCAGTTTTTTCTCATACAGAAATAAACTTATTTTAAGCATACATTTAAGCATATTGTTACTCAATAATTACTCTTTCCCCCAACTATCATATACAACATTTTGGTGCTGAAAACTTTACATTAATTGTGAACATTTTCACTCATTTTAAATTTTGGACAGAGATTCTGAAAAGATGTTAGTTCTGTCATTAGCTCACCATGTTGTTTTCATGGAGACATTTTCCCCACTTGCTTTCCTTTCTCCATTATGTGAATTTCTGATGTGTGTACTGCAAACGAAAGTGGTTTGTATTGCTTTTCAGAATTCTATCTTTGCAAATTGAGTAGGTCTTGCTTTCCAATAAATAGTATCCTCCCCTTCCCATGTTTTGATTTTGATATAAATGAAACCCCTATAAGATCTTAACTATTTTCTCCTGTAGGTTTCATGCAAAGCCTCTTGTTCACAGACTGCACTCATTCAGTGGATAAAAAATCTTATATCAATAAAACCAAAGAAAGAATGTAAACACACACACTCTCTCTTTCTTTCAGAACAAATTAATTTGGAAACATACTCTTTAAATGAAGGAGCTTCTTTTTGGAGGAACTTCTAATTTTACACAAATAGTTTGTACCCACAAAAGCCTTGAAATTGAAATAAAAATTTAGTAGCAGCAAAGTGACCTTGTATTATCCAATTTACTGTACATACATACATTTACCACCAAATTACCTGTCATCTCCAGGACTTTGGGAAAAAATATATTCCAAAACCGGCACTGCTGCGCACGTAATTTTGCACGAATCTTAGAAGAGTTTGTGCTTAATGTTAAGTATTTTTGTTCAGCGATCGTGAAGACTGGCCATCTCATCCCATTAATCTGAGTTCCATTGGGTGTTCTAAAGGATTAAAGAGAAGTATTAGATTCCTCATGGGAAATTACCTGTGCACATCAGTAGTGTAAAAATTGTTCTCTTGAAAAGTTATTTTATTTCAAAGATTGGTAGGTTTGCATGGAATTACCTCTGTACTTTGAAAAGTAGGTAAGAATAAATATCAACAGCCTCAAAACTTTAAATGGAAACCTATCAAAAAATTAATTAAAATATAGCAATATGCACTTCTTTTTAAAAAATGGCAGGAAAAGAAAACCACACTTATCATAATAAAATCATGGCTCATCAGTTCCATCAATGAGCCCAAGAGGTCAGGGAGAAAATGTAATCTTGTAGGTAAAAGTAAAGGCAACAAATATAATAACTTGGATTGCCCGAAGTGCTTAATAAGAAAGCTAATATCTTATTCAAATATGCAAGAATATTATATTGGTTTTCTTTGATGGAGGAGAAGGTTTGGTAGAAATTTCTATATAGGTGTACCCATATCTAGTTAAAATGAATAAAAGTGTGTCTTGGTAAAAGCTTGCTGAAAGAGGACTGAATTTTGTAAGAGGTGTGGGGAGGGAGGGATGCTTCAAAATAGTTGGCATGAGGCTGAAAGCAGACTGCTAATAGTTTAAGTTTGCAATAAAACAGTTGTGATCTCAGACTCGGGTTGAATGTAACGGAACATTCCTAACTCTCCTAATATCCCAGTCTGGCCTGCCGAGATTCCCCAAAGGCCACATCCACTTCTACATGCTAACATCATTTAGTACTTTTCTAACTTATGTACATTTTACCCTTTCTAAAAAGCTGGATTGTCTCTCTGAATGCTTCGTTACAGTAGCAAGATATGTGTGTGGGTACATGCCTTCAAATTGCCCAATGACCTATGAAGAGTCCATGACTGTCATAGGGTTTTCTTAGGCAAGGAATATTCCAGAAATTGTTTTGCCAGTTTTTCTTCTGAAATACAGCATACAGCTCCTGGTATATTGCACCCTTTTAACAATCTTTAAAACACAGCCCCTGCAGAGGTTCTCTGAAATTGATTTTGGCTCTCAAGATGAAAGAGGCGTTTCACCTTTGCTGTGAAGGAAAAATATTGGTTCAAGGAATGCTTGATTCACACTGGATTTACTGAACATTCTAAATTTATATATACCTAGACAATGTGTTATACTGGTTTAGGAATTGAGCTAAGACACTTCAAATCCCCATGGAAAACTACTGGGTGATCTTGGATAAGTCATACCCTTTCATCCACAGAAGAAGGCCATGTCAAACCCCTTCTGAAGAAATATTGCCAAGAAAGCCCAGTGATGGGTTTGCCTTATTGTTGAAATAAGTAAAAAATGACTTGATAGTACACAACAGCAACAAAGACATGAGAGTGGGACAGAGGGATTGCAGTGATAAGGCCTGTTTTCTGATTTCATGAATGTACACTAGCAAACTTGTAAATTACTCTGTTGTTAAACTTTTTTTGTGTGTGTCAGGAGCGAGTTGCTAAACTGGAAAAATTGCACTCTATAAAGTAGGTTTTTTTTCTAAGCTCCTTGGGTAAAAAAGGTACATGTGTCATCTTGTGTATTCATAGGGACTGTGTGCACGTGGTCTAACATTACAGAAGTGAATGGTATGTCCAATTTGCTTTTCCCCAAAGTCAGTTCTCTGTCCAGTTCATGAAGAGAGACTTCTGAATTTTAGTAAGTTCATATGAAAAAAGGAAACATGAATTTCTTAGCCATCTGCACCGGATAAATTCAGCAAGCATAGCGAATGCTATCAGAGAGTATTCCAGGTTGTAGTAGGATATCATGTAGTTAGCAATGAAGATCTCTCAAGGGTGGAGTTGAGAGTAGCAGTTAAAAATATCAATGCTTGCTTATTTCCTGCCTGAAATATTGTTCCGTTTTTTCAAAAGCCTTTCAAAGGATGGGATTGAGAAGGGTGAAAAAATGTATTAGTATAAAATGTTGTTTTTGTGCAGTACACAATATTTTATGCATTAAAAGAGGTCATTTTTGTGCAAATTGTTTTGAATTGGGGGGGGGGGGGAGATCTCATGACATTTCACTAATTTCCCCCCAATGATGTGGCTTGCTGTGCCAAGATGCTCTTCTCTTCAAGGATGAGGAAAAGCAGCAAGTATTCTTTTCATCCCTAGTTGCAGTAACATATATGGTATGGTTGTGTACACACAGATATAAATTAAAGAGCCTGGATGGGCTAATTTTCCAGTTTCATTTTCTCCCACACATGTATATTTTAAACTTCATGATGCAGTTGTTTTGGGAAACATTTTGTTCAACCTTATGACTCTTTATAGTTGATTCTAAGGCAGAGGTTCAATGTCTTACTGAGCCAATTGAGAGGTTCAGTCAGACCAGAGTTTTGCATTTTCAGTCTTCTGCAGGTTTTCGTATTTTCAGAATAGAATAAACAAACTAGGGATCTTATCAGATGGCAGGGATAGCAGGGGAAATCGTGGGGTAACGGAGGGAACCATCACGCTCTGTTCCCTACTGTCAGGGCCATCCTCTCCCTTCCCATGATATTTCCCCGTCTGTCTCTGCTGCTTCTTCGGTTCCTGTTGCCTTGTTCAACGAAGAGTCAGGTGTATACCTGACTCCTCTGAGCTCTACGGTTGCAAGACTGCCGACATGGAGCCCCACGTTGTCCCAGCAGATGTAGACCTGCATCATGTAATGGGCTCTGGGGACTCTGTGCTGGCAGTGGAGAGAAGTGGGCAGAAGACTCTTCTCTCGCTGCATCTGATGAGGTCCTAGGCTATATGGAAAGCTTGATCTATGGCTGCTTCCTGTGTTCTTTACATAAACGTATCAAACGGAAGTTGGTGGGGTCTGTGGGAGGAAGTACAGGATTTTTTTGTTTTCTTTAAAACTGCTCATTTCTCTTTCTGGATATAACTCTTTCCAATACGATGCTCAGTAAAATCCAAAAGCAAATTCTTCAAGCAAGACAAACATGCATTAGCTTCTCTTAAAGTGGTTGAAAAAAATTAACAGCACTCAGAAAGAGGAATGCAATAAAAGGCTTAAAAGTGTAGAGTTGATTTGAGCAATTTGATGTCTTTCTCCATAGTTTCCAGCCAGGAAAAACGGGCAAGCAAAAGCTAATTCTTGTTGAAGTTAGTAGGGGCTGAAGATTGTTTACCAGCATAGTAGAGGTCAAGATCAGCCATCTGAGGAAAGATTGGAAGACTGCAAATGTTTACTTCAGGCTTTCTCCTTGCTTTCTCTTTGGTAGCACAGTTGTTAATGAATACTACATTTAGAAGCTAGATGGCTTCAAATAAAAGGGAATTGGGTTTGCAGTTCATATTCAGTTGAAGAACATTTTCTCTAACAGGGGGCTATTGGGATCAAATTGTTTGATTTGTACATGGCCTGGTTTGTTGTATAACTATTTTAACACAACAAAGATGCTACAGCTAAATGCATTAAATGGGTAAACATCCAGCCAATGCTAAAATAAAAAGGACACCAGCTGTTCTTGCTACAGGCCACTGGCTCCATGCCTGGTATATCTCAGTTCTATGAACTGACTACCCAGATGTAACACTGGAAATAAACTTTCTCATATTACCTGCAACTGAATTTCAGATTGTAGTGGGGAATGCTTGCAATCTGAAGATGCAACAAAGGTAGATCCTATCCTACTCCAAAAGGTTACCAAATTTTACATGGTTTGGATTCAGTTTACAATGGCTTTCACTGTTGCTACTTCTATTTCTCACACAAATATATACATTTTAGGACAATAGCTGAAATTATTTTGGCTGCTGATGGTCTCTCAGCATAATTTTTAGGATTCAACATGGTTTGGAAACTATGTTTCCAAGAGCTGATGATGTACCAAATTTGTAGTCCCAAGGCCTTCTGACCGTTAGGAACTCAAGATACCTTGAGAACTACATTTCCCAGGGTTTTCAGTGATGCTGCTTTATTAAATCCCGTCTCAAATCAAACTACCAGAAACTTGTTCATGATTGGCTACATTTTGTGATTTCAGGTGTATTCTGCCTGTTTTCTAGCACCTCAAGAATGTCTTAAACACCATTCTAATAAAATATCTCAAATAATATGCAGTCCTGTTAATTTTCTGCTTCTCTGTGATTTTTAACAACTTTGCCTGATAAAGTAGCCAGTGAGCTATTAACCTCATGGAATGTATTTCATTCCTTTTTGTTGACTTAATAAATGTCAGAAGCCTTGACCCCAAATACTAGCAGTGCATTAATCCACAAGTCCAAGGTCAAGCCGATAGTCCAATAGAGGTGCAAATATGACAGGTTAACACAATAGAGAAGCCAAATCTCCAATCCAGGCTCATTAGCCAAACATCTGAATCTCCAGAGTACAAGGTGCAAAGTAAGTCCAAGGTTTGGGAAACACAAAATAGTAAGAGTCCAAGGTTGTAGCTTCTAGCATTGACATTGCAGACAACATCAAGGTACCAGGCTTGAGTTGCTTAAACCCTAAGTCTGCATGTGTTACCTGTCACTGGTTCTCTTCTCAGCTAGTCTTGAGGACCTGAGTAGCTGACACCTCTCTCTTTATAGGTCCAGGAAAGCTGGAACAATTATCTTTTCCTCAACCTGCTCAGAGGAACGTGCTTACACTTGTTCTGTGGGCTGAAAAGTAGTAGGTCCTTCCATGGGTGCTTCCTCAAAGCTTGGCTGAGGGAGCTGAAGGGCACTGTTGAGCTTTCCGCTAGCATCTCCTCATCCACACTTACCAAACTGCCCATGACAATAGAGCTGCCATGGTGCCAGCATGGTGTAATGGTTTGAATGTTGGTCTATGCTTCAGAAGACTACTGCTAGCCCCTGCTAGGCCATGGAAACCTAACCTGGGTGGCTTTGGGCAAGCCTCACACTCTCAGGCCCAGAAAAACCCATGATAGGTTTTCTTTAGGGTTGCCATAAGTCAGAAATGAATGGAAAAGCACACAACAGCAAACAACAACAAAGGTGTCACAGTGATGAGAATGCTGAGTGCTGTTGTATGGTGGAAAACTCAATATTTGACAGATCTCACATCACTACTCCATATTTATTTACTGCCTTTTAAGTGCTTAGCTTTACCTCAAGCCCCACTGGACAGTCAATAGTGAAGTCAAACGATTAGCCTACAATATCCCTTAATCTGATCTGGCATGGCAATTGCTAAGCTCCTTGATTGGCCACTTCTTTGCTAATTCTGCTCTGATTAACTTATGGCACCCATTTAATTGCATGTTTATTTGTGGCTCCAGAGAATAGTGACTTAAACAGAGCTGACTAGTACTTCAGTTCAAGATCAGAACACTAATAGCACTGTCAGAACTCATTTGAGTGCCTCCCTCCGATTAAACAAATCATGACATTCCAAATTACGATTTATGGGCAGGAAGGGGTCTGTGCTTATGGATGCAGATATCACTTTGCTAAAAGTGATTGAAAACATTATTCCTTTGCTGTAGCTTAGTGTCATGTGTAGCCTTGATATTTAAAAAGAAAAATGCAAGGCTACAGAGCAAGAACGGTATTAACAAGTGATATACAAAAATGCACTTTTATCAGTGTATTTAGCACTTTTACTGCTAAAGCTACATCACAATCCTATGCATGTCTGTTGAAGAAATAATAGACTATAATAATTTAGAACACTTTCAGGTGTTTATGGGGGACTGGGAATAGGATACATGAGAGATGAAACTGGTTCCTTCAAGATCTAGAGATAGGATACCTTCATCTGTGCACCATTAACTGCTGAGTGTCTGTTTGATGCTATTGGTTCAACAAAGTAATTTAGAGGAAATCTCTATTTTGTAGGCAAAATTCCCATAATTAAAATGAATGGATTGCCCATTATTGCTTTCTCACTAATATGATTAATGCAAAATGAAAGCACAATGCAAATATCCACTGATCTTTTATTAAAAGCAAAATCAATATAGTTTATCAATCATGGACAAAAAGTTATAAATAGAATACAAGATGGTATAAGTAGGAGATAATTCAGACATATTGCTAGATCATGACTTGACATTTCATAGACAGACAGAAAATGGTTTCAGGTTTATGAGCCTGTCTGCTTTCTTTTCTTTTAGTGATGATTTCAGTCAAATCATAATTTCAAGATTCCCTCAAATTGGAAAACAAACTGTTCTTAATTTGCATAGCAAGATTATACGCTAGAGTTTTACCGAAGATTAGGTCAAAATGTATTGTTCAAGCAGTAGTATAGTTAGGAATGAGAAGAGCCAATGCTTATACAACTGGAAAGCAAATTATAACCTGGTAGCAAAATGTTACCTTCTGTTAATTTTTACTCTTTTTATGTATTAGTTACAATTGTAGCTCACCTTTTCCCCAACAGCGCAAGATGGTATCCATGGCTCTCCTCATTTCATCTTTGTTGTGACAACAATTCTATGTGGTAGCTCAGGTTTAAAGACAATGGCTGTCAACCAGTAAGTTGCATATATTATAAGGTTCAAGAATTTCCCAAATCCCAGTACATTTTAACCTTTATGCCACATGTAAAGGAAGATGTGATGCTGACTGTCAGCTCCTGCTTCCAATTCTGGATTGTAGGACATGGTTCAGAACAGACCAAGAATGGACAGTCTATTTTGGGTGTTGGTCACGTTCATATAGGGATGAAAAGAAGAATATTAAACAATATTTGGAAAACAAGGAGGAAGTGAATCATAACAAAGAGAGTAAATTGTCAATCCAATGAAGCAAAAAACAATTTTGGCCCAGTTGGAATATTGGATTTTTAACAAAATATTTTCAAGTCATGGATGGTTGAATCCATGGATGTAGACTCTGCAAATATGGAGGGCAGACTGTACTAGCATTACTGCCAGCTTTTTTGGGAATGTGAATTCACTTTACAGAAATATTAATAATTAGATTTCATAGTACAGCTTTGTTAAACTGCACTAGATCCAAAACATTTTAAAGATCTTTTTTAGCCTGTTAGATAGTATAGATAAACCCTGCTATTTATGGTTCGGCATAGAGTCCTCTGCTTCTATTTTATTACTGGGAGAGAAAGGTGCTTCTAATTAATTTGGGAACTAGAATAGAGTACAGTACATGATAACAGAACACAATGCAGTGTATGTTCCAAATGTCCAAGTTAACATTAGCTGTGCATCCAAAAAAAGCCAGTCTTTCCAAGGATGAGATGTATTCACTACATTGCTGAGACATATACAGGCAGATGTCTCCCTTAATTTTAAGGGAAATTTAAAATGTTACCTTTTCCAGCAGGCACTCAACAGTGTAATAACCAATTGCAAAGACTAAAAACAGAATTGTAGTGACAGAGTTCATAATACTTCTTGAAAGTTCCTAATCTGTTAGACACAAGAATGTATAGACGATTTATGCCTATTCAAGGTACTTCTTTTTTTTTTTCAAATAACAAATCCTAGAGACTTCTTGATAGTAGATAGCATCTTGATTAATATTTAAAATTGCAAATGAAATATTTCTATCCACTTCCTTTTATTTGAGATTTATTGATATGAAACCCTGAAATATCAACCAGCACAACTACCTCCTCCTTGGTGAATTATCTAACATAAGCTAGGCACAATGGCATTGAGCAAGCAATCCTTCATGCCATTGATGAGATGATAAATGACTAGCTGCAGTGAATAAATGTTCTGAATTTAAAAAGAAATCTAGTTACACAAAATCACACATCAGCAGCCAGTGATGATAGTGAGAGTGACTTAAAATATAATCTGAGCATTCACAAAGTGTGATTGCTCCAAGATTTCCATTTTATTCATTTGGGTGTGATAATCTTGTTATTTTGAATGACTTTATTTGAGGAAAGCAAATGGCACTTAGTGTTTTTCTTTCCTTTTCTTGGTGACAGAGGGTCAGAGCCTGACTGAATTTGTTGCACTTCATTCTTTTGACACCAGTGGGAAAAATTATCCATGACTAAAATTTCAATAGTGTCCAAGTTCAGTTAACTTTGTGTGTGTTCACACTGCACAGTTACAATAGTGTGATAGCTCTTTAATTGTCGTCATACAAAATTCTAGGGTTTGTAGTTGGATGATGTCCTTAGAATTCTTTGCTAGGGATTTTTAGTCAACTCCCCAGAACTAAATCTTCACAATGGGTCAATGTGGTAGTGGAAACTGAGTTTATGGGATTGAAGCACCAGGACTTTTAAAATTAGTATGGCTGATAATCTCCTTTTTCTTAATTAACAGAGATTATTCTCTGTTCACATGCACAACATATTCTTTCCTAAATGCAAACCAGGTTTTACTGTTCCCTACCTTCCAGTGTGTAGATGTGTTATGCATATGTAAGGAGAAAAACCAAAAGGTTAGCAAAGGTGATAGGAGGACGATGGCCAGCAATGAAAGGAGTGTGGTGCTAGTAAGAAGCATGGAAGTGATCAGGTAGAGTCAAGGAGAGAGAAGAACAAAAGGGGAGGAGCAAAACTAATAGAAACGATGTCGTCCAATGGGGCAGGAGAGGAAATTAAACAAGAAAAGTAGGGAGGAATTGCGACTGCCCCCTTTGCTGCTTTGCCAAAAGGTCCTGACCCATCCAAGCATTCTTCACACTCACAACCTAAACTATGGCTACAAACATCACATCTGTGTGTGTGTGTGTGTGTGTGTGTGTGTAACTAGATAGCTTATTGATCTTTCAAAGTCCTGCAAATCTCCGTCCACCACTATCCAACTTAATGGTCGAACTCAACAGCAGTGTGTCTGCCAGCTCACGCTGTCATCAGCATGTGGTCCTGTAGCTGGGCACCCATCACCCAGTATGTCTCCTCTAAGTCTGAACCCCCTCACTTGGCCCACCCCTTCTGTGGCCAGGAGCAAAGGATACCCAGTGATCCACATACGATCCTAACAAAAAATCTCTGTATATATGTGAAAGAAGTAGTTTCAACTTGCATTCATTTGTATACAGCAAAGGTGATGATTAGCATGGCGTATTAGTATATTCCACTTCCATCATATCCGTTGTGTTCTGATACATTTTGAATTTATGTTTCCATATCTTTTATAAGAGGTTAGCTAAACCTCCGGTTTGCTAATAAAACTGAATTACCGTGTTGTGAAATGATGCCTATCTAAAATGTTTTCCACCAACATGAAATGTTCGAATCTGAGAGAATGAAGTTGGTGGCATCAGCTTTTGAAGACTGGTAAAACCTTATGCTTACCAACTTCATTCTTTTAGTTATTTTCTAAAGAGCTTCAAAGTCTGTTAGGACACATTCATTTTAGTAGTTAATGTTTAGGTAGTTCCAATTGGTGATAGAATTGGAATTGCAATCGGTAAGGACTTGTTTATAAGTTCTTGTGACAATGAATATTCTTGTCACTGTGACTAGATGGTCTTGTGACATAGAATGGTCCAATACTGCTGGACTCCAGCTCCCATCCACAGAATCACTCGTGAGGAACCATTGAAGTCCCACAACATACAAAGGACCATACATTGGCCACTTTTGGTCAGACCATGACAATTGAATTACGTTGTGATTTCTTTTCCTACTTCAGCATTGTGCCTTGACACTTCTAACAGAGACCCTTTCACACTACACAGTTCTAACATTATAATCTCACTTTAAATGTCATCCTGGGGATTGTACTTTTGTGGGACTATTTCTCCATGGCTGTCCATTCTAAATTGACCTCCAAATGGCATAATTATTTGAGTGTTGGATTGTGACTCTGGAGATAAGTTCACCTGAGGGTTGGTGTACATTGGAAATGACTTGAAGGCACACAACAATGACAACCTCCACCACCACAACACTGAAAATCACAGCATTTCACAACTATTGCAGTTAAAGTGGAATCATATGTTTCTGTCCGTGCTGCATGAAATAGCCTTTACCAATAAGGACTAAATGAAGTGGGATGAATTTTCCCACTGGATTCGGAATACTGATATGAAACTAATCAGTGCACTTTGGTTGTAGGCTTCTGCTTTCCTAGGTGGTAATTCAAATATGCATGGAAGATATTAATAGACATGTGAATGTAATACTATTTGTCAAAATCACCTTGTTAATGGGGGGGAAAGTTCAAAATGGTATTCTTTCAGAAAGCTTGAAACAGAATGAAAAATAACTGAACTAAGAAGAGTTACCAACAAGTCGTAGCTATGAATTGCAGCCAAGATATTTAATCAGTAGTAATAACAGTAAATTATAAACTTTACCTTCATGCAAACACATTACCTAACATACCCCTGTATATCAAATGGGCAATTTGAGGCCAGATTTATATCATTCTTCACATTTATCAAAATAGACAAATGTGACAAATTGGACAGGCATATTGATAAAAAAAAATGCATAAAAGCAATCCTGATGCAAATGCATATGTATACAGTATGAACCCTGTATTTGCAGAGGATATATTCCCAGACCACTCATTGATACCTGAAATCATAGGGAATGATTATATATAGTCAAATAATTATTTATGGGCTGGGTGCACACCATAGAGGCACGCTAGAGGACCTAGAGAAGTTCACAAAACCTTCTAGAAGGAATATTTATTGGAACATGTAAGTAATAGGTGGCTGGCTATCAAGTCAAACTGAAGAAAGAGCAAGCTTGTTTTCTGTTTCTTTAGAGACTAAGGGCCTGTCTACACTGTACTGTCTCTAAAGTCACTTTTGGGTGTCCAAAAGCTGGTTAACCTAATTTTACCTCAAATTAGCAAAAGTTCATGCATGGGGGGGGGGGGAGGAGCAGCCGGGCTGGTTCAGATTGGGTACTAGTCTCAAGAGCCAGTGCTATCATCTTGTTTTCCTCATACCTTGCAGTGCTAAGGAAAGGGGATGGTATGTACTTACCTTCATTACTGTTTGTTGCTGCAGCAGCAGCCACTGAACTCCAGAAAGCTACTGGACATTGCCAGACACCTTTGCTATCATGGGAAACTTGGAGAGAGGAGGGGAATAACAAAAGAAAGAGTGACTGTCCAGCAGGAATAAAGAGGCATAAACACCTTGGAAGATTCAGGACTGATCTAAAGCAACAATGTTTTGGATGAGTCCTGGATTTCATTGCCTTTTTTAAAGGGCCCTAAGATATGGATTTAAGGTACAAGGAAAGAGATTCCATGTAAACAGATAAGAAAAAAAATTCTGACAGTAAGATGTTTCACTATGGAATGTGCTGACTTGAAATGTGGTGGAGTCTCCTTCTTTGGAAATTTTCAAACAGGATGGATGCAAATTTGTTGGAAGTGCTTCAGCTGGGTGTTTCTGCATGGCAAAATGGGGTTGGACTGGATTACCCTTGTGGTCTCTTCCCACTCTATTATTCCATGACTTTTAAGTCTCTGAATAAGCAAGAAGACACACAAACACCATATGTATGACCATTCTGAAATTCCATTTGTCCTTTTTTTTTTAAAACATTTTTATTGGGTTTTACATTCATAATTCATAATTCATAACAATACTACTTCCCTTTTTTCCAATATTTTTTCCCTCCCTACCACCCACACCCTCCCTCCTCAACCACAGTATGTTTATATTAATCTTGCAGATCCAGCCACAGGTAAAGTCTTTGTATTTTTTCTTTAATGTAATCGTTGGCTCCTCCATTTTTCACCCAGTTGAAGTAGTCTTTCCATCTGTTTGTAATGTCCTTTTGTTTATTCATTCTTGTTACTTGGTTAGTCATAATTCCTGTAATATCTAACAACACTTGATCATACAAATAATCATTCAAATTATTTAACGTCCATTTCGATTTGTCTCTCCATCCTCTAGCAATCACAGCATGTGCTGCTCTTATTGTTACTTTCAATAACTCTTGGCACTCAGTTTTTATACTTGGATGATCCAGCACTCCCCGAAATAACAAATCATTATTAATTTGTATTGTTATCTGTAATAAGTCCTGGATTTTCCCTTGTATCATTAGCCAAATTTTTTTTAATTCAGAACACTCCCACCACATATGTGAATAAGTGCCCTTTTCTTTATTACAATGCCAGCACTTTGAATTCTTCCCTTTTATCATATAAGACAGTTGTTCCGGAGTTCTATACCATCTTAATACCATCTTTTTTTCTAATTCATTATATTTTTCTGTTTTTATTTTATTTATGTTCCTAATTATTTCGTCTACTTCTTGTGTGCTTAATATTTTAACCCCATTCCATTTGTTACGTATTGCTCGGATCATAAATTCCTTATCTTCTACCATTAAATTGTATATTTTTGCCACTGTTCCTTTACTTGTTTTTTCTCTTGCATTTAGCAATTTATCTACCTTCAGTTCTTCAGTGGGCTGTGCACCCTCTTTTTTTACTTTTTCCCAGATCCCTCTTAATTTTAACCAATATTCTTTCCCCCCTTTTTCCAAAAGATCTAGCCAGTTAATTATCCCTCCATCTTGTTTCCACATATCTTTTACCCTCCTTAATCCTTTTTCTTCTAAGGTATTTACCAACCTTTCAGGGAGTCCCATGCTCTTAATTGGGGTCTTTCCAGAAATTTTATTTGCCCATAGTTTTTGCCATTTTTGCCAACATTCAAACTCAATCTTTCTTGGACCTGTTAGTTTTTCTTTTATTTCTTTAATATCTCTAGTATATAGCCCATATTTTCCCCGCCCTTCATTTATTTCGTTCTCTACTTTTATCCATTTATCTTCTCCCTTTAAACTTATTTCTAGTAAAGATCTTAGTTGAAAGGCCTCATAATAGTTTTGTAGGTTTGGAAATCCCCATCCAAGTAATCTTCTTGGGGTATATTGAATCTTTTTCATTATTCTGTTTCTCTTTTTTCCATATATCCATTCTCTCAAGGTATTATCCCATTCTTTTATTTGTCTATAGTCTATTTTTATTGATAGGGTTTGGAACAGGTAAAGTAATTTGGGTATTATGCACATTTTTAGTGCTAATATTTTTCGTGGGATACTTAATTGTTTATCTCCCCAGGCTTTTAATTTTTCCTGGATTTTTTTCCATATTGCCCCATAATTGGCTGCTTTTAACTTAGTTATTTCTTTTGTAATGGTTATCCCTAAATATTTTATTTTATTTCTTATTATTTTTATGTCTCCCATTTTTGTCTGCAGCTCCTTCTGCTCCTTTTCCCCCATATTGTATATCATCATTTCTGATTTGCTCATATTCACTTTCAATCCTGAATACCTTTCAAAATCTTTTAATATTATTTGTATTTCATGAATAGCTTCTGCTGGGTTTTCCATTATTAGTAAAATATCGTCCGCATAAAGATTTATCTTCACCTCTTCGTTCCTAATTTGATATCCCTTTATCCTGCCGTTGTTTCTTATTCTATCTGCTAGAGGTTCCATTGCTAATGCAAATAGGAGCGGAGACAGAGGACAACCTTGTTTTACACCTCTTTCTGTTTTGAAATATTTTGTTAAGCCTTCATTTACTCTTATTCTTGCTCTTGAATTACTATATAACTCTTTTACTATTTTAATAAATGAAATGTCAAATCCGTAATTACCCATTAGTTGTAACAGATATTTGTGGTTTAGTGAATCAAAGGCTTTATAAATGTCTAACTTTAATAGTGCAAACTTTCTTTTTTTGTTATGATTAAGGATGTTTAATACATTTCTTATAGGGTGCGCAATATTCCTGCCTTTTATAAAACCATATTGATCTTCCTTTACTATTTTGGATATAATCTCTTCTATTCTATTTACTAATATTTTCGTGAATATTTTATAATCCTGATTTAGGAGGCTAATGGGTCTGTATGAATTGGGATCTTCTGGATCTTTCCCACTTTTTCTTACTGTTATTATCTCTGATTCTCTCCATGTGTCAGGGATTTTCCCTCCCTTCATTATGTTATTAAATAGAATCTTCAATTCTGGAATTATTATTTCTTTCATTTCTTTGTAAAATTCTGCAGTGTATCCATCCCCTCCCGGAGATTTTCTATTTTTCAGTGTGTCGATAACCTGTTCTATTTCTTGATACGATATTTCTGTTCCTAGTTTCCTATTGTCTTCTCTATCTATTATTTTCTGTATTTTTTCGTCAAATTCTCCATGTATTTGTTTTTTATACAATTCCTGATAGAAGTCTACAAATGCCTCCCTTATTTCCTTGGTCGAGTTTACTTTTTTATTATATTTATTTTTTAACTGAATGACTCTTCCTTTCTCTTTCATGTTCTTCAAATAGTTAGCCAGTTTTTTCGTTGTATTCATATTTTGTCTTTGGAAATTATTTTTAATAAATATATCTTTTTTCCATAAATCCAAATTATCAATTTCTTCTAACTGTTTCTTTAAATTTTCCAACTTTGCTTTCACCTGCACTTGGTATTTATTTTGTAGTAATTTTTGTGTTTCCTCTATTTCTCTAAACACCCTTTTCCTTTCTCTATCTTGCTGTTTCTTTACTGCCACTTCTTTTGCTATACAGTAACCCCTAATTACTGCTTTTGCTGTGTCCCAGACTGTTTCTGTACTTGCTGAACCCCTATTCTCTTTGAAGTAATTTTTTATTTCTTCTGATAGTTCATTCTTAAGTTTTTCTGTCTTAATTATAAAATGTTTATATCTCCAAGTTTTTATTGCCTCCGTTTCATCAGGCTCCTCTATCCTTAACTCCACTATAATAGGTGCATGATCTGAAATCCAGATCGGTTGTGTTTCCATATTTAAAATTCTAGACCTATTAGTATTTTTTATTAATATATAATCTATCCACGAAAAAGATTTATGACTTTGTGAGAAGTATGTTGGCTTTTGTTTTATGAGATTTGCTTCAAATATGTCCTCCATTTTCCATTTTTTTACAAGGTCTTTGTTTTTTCTAAGGTCCATATTAAAATCCCCTCCAATTATTAGCTCCCCTTGATAAATTTCCTGTACTTTCCTAAACCACTTTCTAAAATATTTCTTTTGTCCTTTATTTGGGCCATATACATTTCCTATTGTATATTTCTTGCCATTTATTTTGCATATTAGTACTATGTACCTCCCTTCCTTATCTATTATTGTTTCTAATATTTCCAGTTTCAATGAGTTTTTCATTATAATCGCTACCCCTCTAGCTTTATTCGTACCTCTCGCTTCAGCTATCACGCTCCAACCTGGAATATTTATTAATTGTTTGTTATCTTTCTGATGTTTGTGGGTTTCCTGTAAACAAAGCACATTGCAATACGATTTCTTTGCTAGTTGTATTATTCTTGACCGCTTGAGGTCTGAAGCCAACCCGTTTGTATTTAAAAAACACATTTTTAACTTGTCACCCATTATCTATGTATATTTGTGGCTCCTCATCTGCAATGTTCCCTTCCCTTATTACTGTGGTTACCCCTCCCCCCTTCTCAAATGTTATTTTAAGGAAATGAATCTTTCCTTTCATTTGAGATTTCTTGCGGCACTGCGCCCCCTGTTCCCTCTCCTATTCGTTCTTTGTTATTACTATCCCAGGCCATACAGTTACTTCACTGTTTTTGCCCATTATATGCCTGCTTTCAACCCTCTACCCGCCATACATATTAGTTTTGTTGTACATAAGCTTAAACATAATGTCCATTCAATCCTGCATCCATCTTCCAAAGAGATTCTAAGGTAGAGTCCCTACTTATTATGATGTTGTAGTCCTTGTTCATTTTAATGGTCTTGTTAATCCACTAATCTTCATCTTCGTCACCTTCCTCTGACTCACTTTCTTCTCCTTTTTTCTCTGTAGAGTCTTTTGTTTCTGATGTCAGCAGAAGGCCCAATTTATCCAGCATTGAGTGAGCTTGTTCTGGTGTTCTTGCAGTATATTTTTCCTTGTCTTTGTAAACCAGAATAGCCATTGGTAACACCCAGGAAAACTTTATCCCGTGAGCAGTCAGTCTGTCTGCATACGTTTTTAAAAGAGCTTTTATCTTCAGAGATTCCGGAGACAGGTCGTGTTTTGGAATTATTTTTTTCCCTTTATATGTTAAGTCTCTGTTTGCTTTAAGGAGTTTAAACACTTCATCTCGTTTACTTTCTGTGGTGAAGGCCATTATGATATCTCTTACGCCTCCCCTTTTTGCATGGTGAAAGGTTCTGTGAACTCTTTCAATTTGAGTTTGCACTATTTCCATGTTTAAACCTTGAAGCCATAATATTATTTCCACTTGTAAATTCTCTGCAGAAATTTCTTCTGGGAAACCGGACAGTCTCAAGTTTTTTCTTCTTTGTCTATCTGATAGCTCAGCCACTTTATATCTTAAAGCTGCAATTTCATTCTGGTTTTGCTGCGTTCTTTTCTCAGTCTAAGTTTTTTTTTAATTAATTTATTATCTTGTTGTATGGTCTTCATTTGTTTCAGCAGCATGTCAACTTTTGGATTCAAGGTTTCCGACAGCTCTGTAATCATTTGTTGAATATTTTGTAGTTCCCGTTTGGACGCCATTTTTGGCCGTCTTCCCGGTTTGAGTCTTGCTTATCTTACTTAATAAAGTCTCTTTCCCCCAATTATTTTACTGTAGAGAAAGTTTGTTGTCTGCAGGGGTCTCCCACAAATAATTATCCATTAACTGACTGCTAAATTAATACTTATCTCCGGCTCTGGACTTTATTTCATTTGTATCTCCGGAGAGTCAGGAACAGAGCTGCTTCCTCTTACCCAGGCATGCGCAGAGCCCAATTCCATTTGTCCTTTATCTTACTGATGCCCACATGTTTTCATGCCCTTCTTTACCTTTGTAAAACATTTTGAAATACAATAGCACCAAAATTGTTATGGATGAGTAATTCACTTGTAAAACCTTATCAATACATGTGTTTTCAATGGCAATGATGAGGAAAGAAAACTGATTCAATGCACTCAAAAATTGCAAACCACAGCATGAAACATGTTTTTTAAAAGTTATTGAATTAGTTTCAGCGTTCCCCTTTTTTTTAAAGTAAATGTTACTAACACACTATCTTAACTTTTTAGTTCCTTAAAATAGAAGAATGGGGCAAAATTCTCCATAAACTCTCTAAAATGTCCCCTCAACTAGTATTTAGGAAGTAACATAGAAACATTAATTAAACTAATAAATACATAAATACATAAACAAAACAAAGTAACCTTAAAAACAAAGCACAATTCCTCATTGCCCTAAAGCACAACATGTTACATCAAAAAACATTACATATAACATATTAATTTAAAGAAGTGCAGAAAACTGTATCTGCAAAATATTCTATTAAAGAAGTTGTGAAAAAATTGTCCCAAACAATGGAAAATTTACAATTTATTCCACTTTCAAAGAATACCCTGGGAATTCAGAAATCCTGGAGAAATTCATTGGAGGAATACATGAAGAGAGAAAGTAAATACAATACTACAACAAAATCAAATTAGTCTATTACAACATTTAATACAAATTATCTTAAATTCCCTCTAAAACAAACTTAATTCCAAACCACACTATCCTCTATTCCTCCTTCCCCATACATACACACATATATGAAAATATTAAAATTAAAAAAAATCCAGCCCTCCAGCCCAAAGACATCTATATGAAAAAGCCATCTTCTTGCTTCTGTGAGATATATATTCTTAATTTCACCACACAATATATAGAGATATGGACAAACAAAACTATGTTCAAAGGGAAACAATGGGAAACTATGCTATCTTCGAAAGTTCGAATCCTCAGTACCTGTGTACCATAGGTGTTGAAATTAAGATTACCTTAGAATTTGGATAAAACCAAACTTCCAAGCTGATGTAGCTGTTTGGATGCAACATCTGAAGAATTCCAAAGGAAGGAACAAGTGTTAATGGCATTCCTGAAAGAGATGTGTACATCTCAGAATTGCCATCGAGTCCCATCTTCAGTTACAATTTAATAAATCTTTGGAAAAGCTCCTATTGCTTTTGAGGCAAATAAAGGGAGAGAGTTTTGAGAAGAATGATGAAGTACTTTTCAAGAAGATACCAGATGTTCCCCATTAAAGCAACAATCAATTTACTGGGAAAGTCTTCCAAACTACCATATGATTTGCTCTCTCTTTCCCATGACCAGAAGTGACAGAATAAACCTAGACAAACACTTGCACAATCTAGACAGTTAGCAAAATCAATTTTCCTTGCACTATATTTAAGTCTCATTCCACATTGGAACTCATTCATTCCTCGTTGAGGAATAGTTTTTGGATCCAGCTTCCAAATAGAATTGCATGTCCCAAGGACTCTTGAAGCATGGTAATCTTAAGGTGTGGCTCCTGAGGGTTGGCTATGGATGACTACCATTACTCATGTACATATTTAGAAATTTTAGTTAAAAAATCAGCCCAAAAAACCAGGGTTGACTTATCCATGGATCAATGTGAATATCATACTCAAAAGAAACCATCGCTTTCTCTGAGTAGACTGGGAAAAGGCAAGAGTTTGTTCTGTTCCAGGAGAACATAAAGAAAAGCACCAATGCCCTCTACTCTCTCTGCCACGGAGCTCCTTCTGACCCTTTTAAATGTCAGGATGGGGAAATTGAAGTGGTGGCCAGTGGCACTTTCCCCTTTGATGTGGCATTGGCACTTTCCCCTCTCCATGTTATAACCCTTTACTTGGGTCATATCAAAATCCATAATCCTGGCCCTCAAACCTGCCCTTGACTTACACATCAGGTTAACTTAAATTTTTGTCCATTAGTATCATCAAAGTTGTCAGGCACCAGGGCTATCTTTTGTATTCATATGGGTATGGCTTAACATAGGGATGGAATGTTGTACTTTGACCAGGGAAACTTTTATTTGTTTTTTTCCTTTAAAAAACTGATGACTTATTAGAATTGGATACATGTACTCCTGTGCTACTTTTCCTTCTGAAGATCATATTTCAGTTTAATCAATGTCGCCTATAATTAAATTACTACTGTTATTTGCTTCTTTATTTTTGCATTTGGTGCAGTTACCTTAGTGTGTGCATAGACGTGTCTAAACCATGCTCCATTTGCCTTCCTACTGTTGAGTGAGTAATGCTGAAGTGCATTTAGACTGTTCAAATTCAGTAATAAGATGTCAGCTCAAAAAATTAATTACTTTTCACTGCCGACAAACAAACTCATCTACCAGAATTTACAGCCTACAGATTTACAGAATTTACAGCCTACAGCCATAGCATGTGATAAATAATTAAATAAATGTGTTGATTGTATATTCCCACAGGTAAACTAATGACCATGTATTCAGAACTTGAAACTATTGACATCAAGGTGGAGGAGGCACCTGGAACAAGTGACTCTCAAATTTAAAAAAAAAAAAACCCACTACATTTCTTGTCTTATTTGGCTTTCTGCCAGAAAATCTTTCTGCTTCCTATTTCACCCTACATTTTGCATAAAACATGCATGCATACTTATGCACATACAAAGGAACTCTGAACTCTGATAATGAAAGCAAATATTATGCCTCCCTCTGATCCCTTGAGAAATGTCCATAATCCATTTGGCTCTCATCTTAATGTCCAGAAACCTTATTCACATTGTTACACATCTCCTTTTCTAATGCCCTAAACATACTAAATTAGGCTCAAGCTAATCTATCTGGATTCCTGCCAAGTGACAGCTATCTTAGCTAAGCATTCTTGTGGTATGTATGGATTCAAATGGAAAATGAAATGGCATCAAGTTTCCTTGGTCCAGGATAGCAGATATGTATATAAAGCTTGTTTGTTCAGTTGAGATATAGTTCCTTTAACTATATCCCTTTGAAACATGTTTTTATTTTCCTCTTAACACATATCTGGAAAATCTGTTATCTACCAGACTAGACAAAATCTATATATTATATAGGCTATAGACCAAAAAGGAGATTGGATGGAGTAGTATTATATGTCAAAAAATATTTACACCTTTGAAGAGATGCAAGACTTCAATCCTGGAAATCAGCATCTGGATAAGAATTAAGGGAACAAGGACTGAAAAAGATGTAGTTGTGGGGGTTTACTACAGACCTACAAGCCAGACTGAAGAACTGGATGAAGCCTTCCTTGACCAAACATGCAGAAAGAAGAGATATAGCAATAATGATTTCAACTACAGTACTCTGATATTTGTTGGAAAACAAAATTTGCCAAGAGTACTAAGTCCAACAAATTCCTCACTTGCCTGGCAGACAATTTTATTGACCAGAATGTAGAAGAGGCAACAAGGGGATCTGATCATTCTGGATCTGATCATAACCAACACTGAGGACCTGGTCAATGGAGTGGAAGTGGTGGGTTCCTTAGGTGGTAGTGTCCATGTGCTCCTGGAGATTGTGATACAAAGAAAAGTGAAAACTAAGAGAAGTCAAGCATGCATTTTTGACTTTAGGAGACCTGACCAGGAAATTTAAAGGAATACTGAGAGTGATTCCATTGACAGGAATGCTAAAAGGGAGTTAATGATGGAGGATAATTTCTTAAAAGTGTGATACTGAAGGCACAATTGCAAACAGTGGCAGCAAGAAGGAAAAAATAAGAGAAGTGTAAAGCAATCAGAAAGGATGTCCCAAGAACTTTTAAATTTAAATTTAAATTTATAAAGTCCCTCATAATATTTTGATTAGCATACTGATTAAATTTGGAATATATAGAAACACTGTCGGACAAGTTGGTTACAAAAATATACTGAAAGAGTTGTCATGAATGGCTGCACTTCAAAGTGGAAGGAGGTCAAAATTGGAGTTTTTCAGGGCTCTAGTTTAAGGAATTATTATCAACATTTTTATCAATGGTGTATATGACAGGTGAGAGGGAATCCTTATCAGTTTAGTAGATGACACAATATTATGGGATGAGACTAACACAGTGGAAGACAGGAACAGATTTCCAAAGGAAATACTTCTGGAATATGGCCATACAGCCCGGAAAACATACAACAACCCTGTCTCATTTTAACAAGAATATAGATAAGTTGATGCGGATTCATAAGATGACGAGGTATTGACAGCAAAATGTATGGGATCAGTTGAAAAAGCTGGTCATTTATGCTTGGGGAAGAGAAGACCAAAGAGTGACATTATTGCATTCGAATGTCACAGAAAGAAATTTGTTTCTTTCTCTGCTAGATCCTGGGGGAGGTGTGCGGGCGGGTTGAGGGCAATAGGACCATTTTTGTTCAGCATCTGCCTTAATTATCTGATCACCCAAGAGACCCTGCACTCTCTACTACATTTTTCATGATGCATAAAGTCTAATACAGAGGTGAGAATTGAGTCACTTCTTCTTTCCCTCTAAAACAGCCAATCTAATGTAAAATTTTAGCATCACCTGAAGCCCAAGATTCCACCACCCTTTAGAAAAGATACAATATAACTTAAAAGTTAATCGATCCTCCCTACTGCTTCAACCTGAGTCCAACAACCTCCCCAGACTAAGACTGGCACTTCCAGAATGCTGACCAGCTCTATCAGAGGTGCCTCCTTTGCCACAGGTTAGTTTGGTAACTCTGATAGTTACTCTGCTGTAGTGCTGTGTGTGACCTCCCTCTCGAAGACCTTGACTCCAAGCCTCTGCGGCCTGCACCAAAGCCTTATGAAGGTTCTGCAGGGCTGGTCTAAGGTTTCTTTTAAAAACAATACTCAATATTCAAGATTTGGAAATTGAACAAGGCATTGTTCTGATGTCCTTTGTCATGTTTAGCCTTATTCGAAACAATCCATCTTCAATAACTCCAGATGCAGTATGAGACACTTTCCAATTGTATTCATTACATGCCAATTCATTAGTCATGGTTAGGCAGGAAAAAGAAAAGGCCAGTTTCTGAGCAACTGCACTGCTTACAATGAAAATTAACAGGTTTGGAATAACACAAGGCCGTTTTTGATCACTGTAAAAGATGTTAAGTTGTTTTCTGAGGGTAATTATAAAGGTATTCAACACACAGCAATAGGAGCAATTGTTAGTGTTTTTTCAAACCTATAGAAATGTCTGATATATTTCTTCTAGCAAAATGTCTCCTTAGTCAGGTATATTAAAGTGGAAAAACATACAAACTTGGAGAGGCTGTAGTATTTTGCTTTGTGGGGGGTCAATTGTGAAAGACAACATTCTACCCCCGCCTCTCTTTTCTCCTGCTGAATTGAATGTAATCTGCTTTTGCATTTTAAATATAGTTTGCAGCCATTGAACTAAGCTGGAGATAAAGAGGGAATGTGGGATGAGGAAAGAAAAACAGTGACTTTTTAAAAAAAAAGTTGGAAAAAAAAGCAATTTAATTGAGATTGTGCCCAGTTGGAACAATTGATGCAATTATGGCTACAAAAGAAAGAGAGAGGAGGAAAAAGACAAGAGTAACCAACAAAGAAGACAAAAGAGAGATGGAAAAAGTTTCCAACAGCTCAGCACAAGGAAAAGTGGATTCTGTAATACAGGCTACAGCTAATGCCTCAATAGAGGCAGTCAGTCTCCTAAACCACTTTGACAAGAAAGGTCAACATTTAGGTGAGTATTAAGAATCTGCCTGATTCAAACAAAGCTGGTTCTTTGAAGTTGTCAGAAATTACCATGATGACAAGGCTACGAGTGGACAATGTGTATTAAGGGGGAAAAACATCAGATGAAATCTATCCATATCAATGAGAGACTGAAGTACATGCTTAAGGTTGGAATTCTAAATGCAGGAACTAGAGAGCAAGGACTTGAAGAATATTTGTGAAGTTTCTCATTTTTGTCAAGAGTGGCTGTCTCAACACATTGTTGAGAAATCACCAGCCAGCACATAATAGTCCACAGCTCAATGCAAGAATGAAACAGAGTATTCTGCTTTCTAAGGATTCAGTAATTTTAACATGAATCTCTCCCACAAAGGTACTTTTTTCACCCTTTTGAAGCGAAGTACAGTAGAGTCCCACTTATCCAACATAAACGGGCCGGCAGAACGTTGGATAAGCGAATATGTTGGATAATAAGGAGGGATTAAGGAAAAGCCTATTAAACATCAAATTAGGAAATGCTTTTACAAATTAAGCACCAAAACATCATGTAATACCACAAATTAGACAGAAAAAGTAGTTCGATACACAGTAATGCTATGTAGAAATTACTGTATTTACAAACTTGGCACCAAAATATCACGATGTATTGAAGACGCTGACAACAAAAAAGCGTTGGATAATCCAGAACGTTGGATAAGCGCATGTTGGATAAGTGAGACTCTACTGTAGTTACAAATACAATAAATAAAGAATGGCTGTCTCAAGAAAAATGTGAAAACAGCCCATCTGTTGCATAAAACATTTGGAAGTCCATGCTATAAGGCAGCAACTAACATATTTTAGCTATAGAATTTGTATTTTCTGCACTATGTGAAAAAATTGTTCTCATTCCCAGCCTATAGAAGGGGGGAGGGCTTTATAAGCAAATGAGAACACGCATGTGTTCTTCATATGTAGCTAATGTCAGATCTAAAAGAACATGATTTCCTCAATAGAAGAACCTGGATTAATTATAAGAGGGGGAAAAGGGGAAGCAAGGGGCTAAGTGTTTATTTTTTTCTTTACAAATTACTATTTCCACTGCATTACTGCAATGAGCTCAAAACAGCAGTCTTTGGTTATATGATGAAATTCATGGCTGAGCCTAGATGAACTTTGAAAGTGACTCTTTCTCATTTTAATATATAGGGCACATGCCAGACATAAATAAATATGTCTATGGTGTGGTAGTGATGTATCTGTTTTATTTTGTATTTGCAAATATTAGGGCCAGGATACAGACGAACGTTGGCTTCCATGTGAGTGAGATAATGCAACTGCCTGGGAATATAGGGCCCATCTATAGGGCACCAATTATCTGGCCTGGCTCTGAGGATGGTTACACTACCTGCCTCTGTTCTGTTGTGGTGGCAGAATGGATCAGACTGGATCCAATTTGGCTCTGCTGGATGATCACCATTACTATTTTTGTTGTTTGGTGCCACAAAATCAGCTATGGATGTTTGGAGAGCTCCTGGTCATGGACAGGAACCTTTGCTGATGTCAGCAAATCTGCCCATACAACTTCACTAGATCATGTAAGCATCTTTCCTGACATCAGCAATTGTGACCAAGAACAGCCAGGAGCTCTCCAGAGCTCCATGGCCACTTCAGTGGTGCCAAAAAACGATACTGGTAAACAGCACCCTCTTCTCCCCAGTGCTGCAGAGTGCAGAGGAAAAAAAACAGGATAGTGGCACTGGCCTGTGTGGATGGCTTGGCTTGTTTAATTTCAGGGTTCACACTAACCCCAAAATGTAAAGGCTGCTCTGAAGTTTCAGGGAACCTCTGCAGCATTCCCCAGCTTCTTCTAATGCAAGATAAAATTGAGTTAATCAGTTTTAATCGGCTTTAGGGTCTGGAAGTCAGCTGACATTTTCTGGATACCCAGGACTTCTGTTCTCATTTGCAATATGTGGTTTTTATGTATAGACTTTTAGTCTCAGATTTAAAGGAGCAATTCAAGTTTCTGAATCCTAGATTCAAATTAATTTCAGCATCTTGGATAGTTCCTTTTAAAATGGAGTGGATTCACTGCCATGGGAGTCACTAGTTCCCATTGTGAAGGAGGCATTCTGAATTGGAACCACACTGCAGGTAGAGGAGGGGCAAGATGATTAGCTTTCCTCCTTGTACTGTTTCCTCAACAAAATTCAATATTCTTAAATCTCTGATAAGGTAAATTCTATATTTGCAAATACATTGCTCTAGCTTTGTAAAGCTTGTGCATGTGGAGGGGCAATCTTTCGGACAACAGTTAACTCTCTTTCCAGTTTTTCCAGTTAAGATTACCTTGGCTGAAACCATTGTAATTATTTTCAAAAAGAAGAGATCTATTCATACAATTCCAAAATAATGACTCATTTTCCACAGATCAAACTAGCATCTCTAAAAAAATGTTCTTCCCTTCCTCCCTAACTTTCTTTTTGTTGCAATTGCTACAAAAGTACATTTTGTTATTTTGACCCCTTGGTAAAGTCAAAGCTGAAAATGATCACATAACCTCACAGGAGTGTAACCTGTAATTTTCAGAAACAAAGACATAAAGGTCATTTGAGTGATCAGCTATGGAGATTAATCATGTGCAGATGGTTTCCTCCACCCTATAATGCTTTTGATCCATTATCAAAAATTTGGATTCCAAACCCATTTTGTAGAACAGCAGCAGGATCAAATATGTTTAATTCTGAGATTCTGTGACAGCTTGTCAGTACATTAGCCAGAACTTTATACAATTGCCAAATATTTGTCTCCAATTATTGGTTTCATGCCTGAAGTCTTAAATCCAAATTAATGAAACAGCTAAGTGGTTTTTACTACAGTTCTTCAGTATTAAATTGATGGGGACAGCCATTCTGTTATGGAAATGCAAGGAGTTCCCAAATAAAGCATTTTTTTCCTTTTTTCTCCTATCTGAGCAATGTATCCAAGGATGTGGCTTGAGAGGTCACATATCTGACCTATTTTGACTAGCTTCATCACTCAAGTTGTTCCCAGGAGAAACAACTTAGAGAGGGTTTTCAACATATAATAGAACAATTATACTTAGAAAACAGGGCTAAAGTCATAATCAACTATTCGAGTACTGAACCTTTTAGTATTAAGCAAGGTGTAAAGCAGGGTTGTCCTCTTTCCCAGTAGTATTTATATTAGTTATGGAATTATTAGCCTCTGCCATCAGGAAATATAAAGAGATACAGGAAATGGGCATAGATAACAAAATCAAAATCAGCTTGTTTGCAGCTGATATGCTTTTGACAGTTAGGAATCCAAATAGGGCACTAGATTGGATAAATTTACATTTAAAACAGTTTGACAAAATAACAGGTCTAACAATTAATTGGAAGAAAATTGAGGTGATGACAATAAACCTGGAGGTAAAGGACAAAGAGAAAATAAAGGATTAATTTAAAGTTAATATTAGAAGCAATATTAAGTACTTGGGAGTTACAATACCTGTTAATTACTCAGAGTTAAAAAATAAATAAATTTTAATAGACTTTTTAGGGAAATCCAAGAAAGACTACTGGAATACAAAAATTTTAATCTCTCATGGTTCAGCAAAATAGCCATTTTTACAATGAAAATATCAATATTTAATTTCCTTTGTAATATGCTACCCATTAAAATACCAGACGTTGATCTTAAAAATGGCAGAAAATAGTCAATGAATTTTGTAATGGAACTAGAAGATCTAGGCTATTGAGAGGTTTATGGTACATTCCTCAGAAATTATGGGGATTAGGAATACCAGAACTAAAAATCTACTATCACTAAAGGGAGTGTTTAGGCTGCTCTCGGAACCTAATTTAATCTGGCGGAACTTAAAGGCAAATGCTGGCAAAGAGATTATGTTGTGGCTTTTTTTCTTTTAAAAAATGTTTTTGTCAAAACTTTTAAAAAAATTCTCCAAAATTAGTAGGTATATTAATATTTCTGAAATTTGGAGGGAATGATCCCCTGTTGTCTTGTGTCATTGTTTAGAAATTCAAGGAAATAGCTCTTGTAGGTTTTTTTTTTTAAATTGTTTACAAAAAAATTGCAAATTCTCAAAAAAATCCGTGGATGAGTTAAATGTTCTGAAACGTGATGGGCGAACAGTGGTAAATGTGTTCTATAATTGTAGCAAGTTGTATGCCAATAATTCTAACAATGAGGGAGAAAGGAACACCTGAATCTTTCCCATTGGCACAATTACTTAAAGAAAAGTTATGAAAAAGTAGTGAACTCAGAGTTATGATATGGACCCCGTCCAATTTCAGGAACACTTTAGAACCTATTTCTCCCCACCCCAGGCTCATAGCCAGGATTTTGATTTGGAAGGGGCTGGGATTTTGGTTTGGGGGGGGGGCTGAGTCTGAGTGCAAGGGGATCTACCCTAGCAAACCTTTTGTATCATTATCCCAATACCCCCATGCATATGGGATATATTGAGCATGGTGATCAGATCATAATATGAATAAACACAACAGTTTAAATAATAAATATAAAGCCTTCTCATGGACCATCCTGAGAATTTGGGGGGGGGGGGCTGAAGCTCCTCAAGCCCCCCCCCCCATGGCTACATGCCTGCCTCACCCCCTAATTTCATAATGAGTACTGAATTTTCTTTCATGGATCGCACTAATTGAGTAATCATTATATAAAATACACATATTAACTTACTGTTGATATATTTTGGTCCCCGTGTGTTTAAGAGTCTTTCCATTTTGATAGTTCTCTATGGATGTGTGCTATTGGCTCCATTCTGTCCAAGATTCATCACTGCCAAATTTAAAATATTTTTTAACTATACACTATACTGTAAAAGATAAAACATCTCTTTATGAATGTCCGTTTTTTTTTAATATGGAAACTATATGGAATTTCTCTCCATAGCATTCCTCACAACACAATGAGAATTCTGGGAACATTTAAGATGCTCTTCAAGAACTTTGAAATTTGTATTCCAAAAAGTAACATTTCCATGTTCTAAAGTATACATGAATTATTTCTAATTCTTGTTTCTTTCAATACACATTCTCTTGGGGAGTGGTAGTCAAGAGAAGCAGGTTCAAGTGTTTATCAGTAGGCCCTCTCTTGGGATGTGGTCATCTAAATGTGTGTATTGAATGGATGTTACCTTCAGTTTCTTTCTTGTAGATCTCATTTCATCTGATCTGTCAATTTTTGTCATTTTTCTTTAAAAAAACAGTCACGTCTGGAAAACAGTGCTGAATAAAGATAATGAATAAAGTAATGGAAAAGGCATAACCCAGCAACTTCTGATGTTAGTTGACAAGCATTTTCTTCCATGATAAATAAAGCTTCTCCTTACAAGGGTTTAGCTGGGCATACAGCTGACGGTGATTGATAATACCAGTTAGTGTCACTCATTACTCCTAAAGCCTTTCTGAAGAACACCAAAAGTCAAGAAGGAAATTGAGGATAAAATGTATTTTTAATATAAAAAAGCAACTAAGTTGTCATCATGGATCTAAACTTAAAATAAATCACATGAAACCATAGACAAAAATAGTCTCACTCCAACAAATAGCCTTTGAATAATATTCATATTAGTAATAACAGGGGGGAAATGGGTAGGCTTCAAATTGAAGTAGCACAGACATGCTAAGAAACTGTCACATGATGAATATATTAGTCTCAAAGTGGACCACTTCTGTGTTTACACATGTGCCAACTGTCGTTGTTTTTCAATTAGTGCAGCAATTAGAATTACCAGATTTCAGAGCCTGATCCTGATCCACTAGCTTTTGTGGCTTATTTCCAGATAGAAAATTCTTCAATTTTGTTGGGCTCAGTTTCAGGCAAGAAGAAGAGACTGCAAATCTTCAGTTCAGATTGCCACTATTTGTGTGACTTAATTGATTTGTTGGTGCAACACGGAAAGACTCTTCGGGGGAGTATTATGTTAACCTAGCTCCTTTCAACCTGGCCATTGTGATGGAGGCACACCCTCAACTTTCCTCTGTAATCACTTTCTGTTTGGAAAAAAGATTTTAACCTTCCTTATGATATATCCCTATATTAGTGAGAAGGATTAATCTCCTCATTCCACCTTGACCAACAGCCTGTTTAGCTGATATTTTTATCTTAATTTCCAAATAAGGTAAACATTTTCTCTTTCTTTATATACATGTATGTGATTGAATTATATGAGTTGTGAGGAATTGTTGTTGGTACCTAATGTTTAATGACATCACCGGGGCTGGCCTAGGTATCAGATTTTGGCCTGAAAACCTCAGGATTTGGGATTAACCTGATGGTAATCACAGCAGTTTAAGGCAGGGCCTTCAAAAGGCCCTGCCTTAAACTAAATTTCCCAGAATTCTGCTTGCTTCCCTCATTAAAGCCTCAATGCGAATGTGGTCTCTGCCTGTCTCTCTCTGGCCAGCCATGTGCTGGAGGGGCTTCTTCCTTGCCCAGCCATCCAGCCAAGCATTCCTCCCTCCCTCCTAGATGCCCCAGGCTCCCCTTGCTGCCCCCCCTTTGGAAAATTGCAGGGCTTTGTCCTCCACTTCGACCTCACCATTTTATTTATTTATTTATTTATTTACATCACTTTTATCCCACCCTTCTCACGCGGAGGGACTCAGGGCAACTTACAACAGTCAGCAAATTACATTGCCCAAAATGCATTCAATAAAACAATAATAGAATCAATAACAATAAAACAATACCACATCAATTAAAACTCTAATCAGACTCTATTAAACCATGAATTATACAATTTAAAATGCGTGTATAGTTAAATTCTCCTCAGGGCCCTCTGGGGGAACCAAACCCAGACCTTTGGAGGAAGAAGTGGCACCCACAATGAAGGCCTGGAGCCCTTTACAAGACTTACATAACTCTTCCAAAAGTCATAAGTCAGTGTTTTGAATAGTAACGTTTTATTGTATGGGCACCACTTATGTTTCTTGATATCAAGTCGTATGTATAAATCTTATGGAATAGATACGGTAAATAATTTTTTTGGAGGGAGGGAAAGAATTACAAAAATCTGAAGACTAATACTCATTTGCATTAGAATTGTTTTTTAAAAAAATCTCCAGAAAACTGTTAATGCTTGATTGCTATGCAAAGCAAAGAGGACAGCACTGACAATAAACACATTATAGTCCAAGTTTTGGATTTGTGGCTCTGTTCACAGTGGAAACCTCCGGGTCAAGTGACAGCTTCATTTTATTGTGAGATACAAAAGAGCAATTGATTCTATATACAGTACCAGAGAGTAATGTTTCCATGACGTGATGGTTTCCTTGGCCCATTTGTTTACATCATTAATTTAGATATTGAATGGGTATCTAAAGAGCCCCCTCTCCACAATTCTTCTATTACCTGTCCGTAATGAAATATATTAATCCATTGCCTCTGAGCAGGTAGCCAAATTTCAAAAAATACTGCTTCACATAGCCTTCATCTTTTTTAAAAAGGGGTTCCCCATGATTCATGATGAGCTAACATTAAAAGAAGTGGTTTAACTAGGGGAGAGGTGCACAGCTCCAACACATAACAACAGCATCAGCAGCAGCAATGGGGTCTAATGTCTTTTGATTAAAAGTAATTAATAGATTAGAATCCTTCTTAGTGTGCCAAGTCAGCATAAGAGCTGTTCATGTAGAACTGGGTAAGGGAAATTCAGAAACTGCTATAAATAATTAAGTAGGATTCACAGTTCTTCTGTTTTATGACATTTTAGTTCATGTTTGCAGTATGATTGGTTAACATTTCTTTGCAGTATTTTCATTTCTGACTGGATACTAAATATGATTTCACTGAGGTATTCATAAAATGAAAGCTGAATGTATTTTACAAGGTCAGTCTAGAACCTAAAAATTATACCACCAATAATATTTGATGGAGTTTTCTCCTATGGAACATACAATGGTCATTTCTGTTTTAAACTATATTGAAAGTTGCCTTAGGTCCCACATTGGAAGTAAATTGAGGCAGGAATATGGCTTAGCCAGACACAGGTCCATATGCAAACCTGCTGTGCTATGCTGTTCCATACAAAATTGCAGCTTGTAATACACATCACATTCAAGTAAGCCAATATTGGACAAATAATTATAAATAAAACAGAATTTAAGAAATGTGTGAAAATGCATATTAATTTTAATTCAGAACTATATCTTAATGTCAATAGTTCAGAATGAATGGATAATGGAAATCTGTATGAGTCACAGATAGAAACTTGACAGATTTATCTGCATGTTCCAATACTATATTGCCATAACTGGTGAAAAGGTGGTAAGAAGTTCAAAAAAAGCAATCATTTTCTTAATTTTAACTCTCGAATAAACTTTTACTTAAATGGAAACTATTGGGAAATTCCCTGGCCCTCAGCATTAATTTGTTGGATACATTGGTTTACTCTTCATCTTCATGAATACAACAGAGGTTTGAAGGAGAGAGTAAGTTCATGATTATTACAGGCCAAACATTACAGAAGCTATCCAAGATAGTAAAACTGTGGAGAAAATAGAGTCAAATATCTTGGTTAGTTCATAAAGGGCGAATTTATATGGGCAAAAAACCCTAGACTCACCTCAAATCCATTATTGGATGTTAACATCTGGTGAGTAGTGGGGATCTGGAATATTTAAACTGACTTAGTCCCACTTGAAACTCCAGAGTATTGCAAGATTCAGGTCTGATTCAGGCTGATCTGCTTTTCAGCAGATCATTCTTTCTCTGTGCTGAATAGCACAGGAAGAGAAGATGGCTTATCCAGTCTTGCCACTGCTACTCCCAGTCAGCCTTGAACCTCTTACCAAACTCCTGGCCATTGCAAGAGCCTATCAGAATAGAGTATTTACTTATTATTTATGTATTTATTTACTGCATTTATATCCTGTCCTACTCACCCCGCAGAAAACTCAGGGCAGCTCACAAAAAAGCACAATTTGATGTCACATATACATGGGATAAAAACAACACATATACATTAAAATCAATACTTAAACATCATAATCTTAAAACCAATTATTTAAAAACCACACAGTCCAAAGGCATAGTCCAGGAGCCATTCCAATCCTAAATTGCACTGTCCTATAGTTACTTATTGCATTGCAGTTTGTTGTCCAAAAGCTTGGTCCCACATCCATGTCATCACTTTCTTTCTGATCTAATTTCACTGCAAAGGGACTTTCACAGCCGAGGGGCCACCACTGAGAAGACCCTGTCTCTCGTCCTTACCAATCGTGTCTGCAAAGAAGATGAGGCCAAGAACAGGGCCTCCACAGATTATCTTAACCTTCGAGATGGTTCATAGAGGAAGATACATTTGGGCAGGTTACCTGGGCTGGAACCATTTAGGGCTTTATAGGCTAAAGCCAGCACTTTTAATTGTGAAGAGAAGGCTGAGAGGAGACATGGCATGCATAAATATGTGAGGGGAAGTCATAGGGAGGAGGGAGCAAGCTTGTTTTCTGGTGCCCCCCCCCCCCAGACTAGGACATGGAACAATGGCTTCCAACTACAGGAAAAGTGATTCCACCTGAACATTAGAAAAACTTCCTAACTGTGAGAGCTGTTTGGCAGAGGAACTCTCTGCCCTGGTGTATGGTAGAAGCTCTTTCTTTGGAGGCTTTTAAGCAGAGGCTGGATGGCCATCTGTCAGGGGTTCTTTGAATGTGATTTTCCTGCTTCTTGGCAGTAGGTTGAACTGGATGGCCCATGAGGTCTCTTCCAACTCTATGATTCTATGCTCAGTAGCAGACTGGTAGCCAGTGGAGCTGGTGCCACGGGGGGCTGTGTGCTCCCTGTACCCCGCTCCAGTGAGGAATCTGGCTGCCGCTCATTGGACCACTTGAAGCTTCCTAACAGTTACCAAAGGCAACCCCATGTAGAGCACATTGCAGTAATCTGTTTGGAATGTAACAGTAGCATGGACCACCATGGCCATGTCTGGTATTCACATGACCAGCAAGGAGGAAATGTGTGATCCCCCCCTTCACAGACATTCATGTTGATATCAGCAAAAGGGTCTTCAAGGTCCAGGAGGATGAACAGAATCCTAGCTGGGAGTGTTGATAGTAACATGAAGAATGAGATGATAATCCAGTGGGGCCAATGCAGTGTCAACCCAGTTGGATCATCTGAACACCAACATGGTGCCAAAGCATGTTTCTCTAGGTACATCTGACTCTCAACAATGTTCAATGGATTTTGAGGAGTGAGTTCTTTAGAGCATAATATCTATTTAGTGAGAACAGAGGGGAATAACGGGAATCTGATTACATGCCCTGGGCTTATGCCACAGTTTATGAAAGTATGAGCATCTTCTATGTGTATTATGATAGTTGTAATAAAACTATGGAATTGGACCCCAATTCTTATTGGGCATCCAACAAATATCATAGTGGGCTGAACTGAGTGATGATGTATAATTGCTTCATTATGGATCTTTCTCCTTTTTATTTGCACCAGCAGCAAATATTTGCAAGCCTCAGAAACATTGTGACCAATGTCACTTCACCCTGAAAACCAGAACCTGTGGGATGGAAATCCTATCATCAAGAAAGAAGCTACAACTGCCTAAAGTTAAAAAGTCAAGCTTTGTCAGCTGCTGTGCCTACTCGAATAAGTGAAATTGTGAAGAGACATTATATTAGCAAAATTATCATAATAACCCAGAACTACCAAAAGAATTACAATATCTGAAGGAGCTGGGATTATTAGAATATCTTGTTTAAAGAAAATCAGGGAAAGGAGCTGCAATCCTCCAATACTAAAGATTCATGCTTACTCCAATATTTAGACCTGCAAGGATACACTATGTTTGTGAGAGAAGTACAAATCTCTCCAAAGAATTAGATCATCCGGAAAAGTCAGGGTTATGAGAACATCTTGTTTGCAAAGAATATGCCTGTTGTATACACATCTGGTTGTTTTTTTTTCCAAAATGGGGGCACAGGGGGGAAAGAACAATCCTATTGTCTACAGAGACACAGAGATTGTATCATTTACATGATACAGAGCCAAGTCGAGTTTCCATCTGTGTAGCTATTAACTATGGAGCTGAATTTCATTTTGCTTGGGTACTGCTATTCTTAAAGGAGGACAAGGAGGGCAAAGATTGTTTTTCTTTCGACAGCCTTTAGGAAGTTGACTTTTCACTCTGCTTGAAACATTGTCTTACTGAGCAGGTTGCAGTTATCTGAGATGAAAAGTGTAACATTAACTGTCAGGGCACTGTGAATGTCAGGTACTCACTCCCTTTGCATCCCAGGAGCGCAGATAAATATTGTTATTCAAGTTACTATAGAATTCAACATTTGGAGGCAGATATAAACGTTCATTCCTAGACAGGGGAGACATCTAAGTAATTTGGGTGGGAGCCCTTCCACAAAGTTTACTAATACTGCATCTATTAAGTAATTAGTTATTTGAGTACCTATTTGCAAATAAATAAATAAATAAATAAATAAATGACTGCATATCCATGAAAAATCCAGGCTCATCTTTTGAGTTTATTCAGATGTTGCTTCAAATTTCAAAACATGTTTTATTTCCTTCCTTATAGCAGGGTATAAAGTGTCCTTCTACAAAGGCAAGCAAGATCAAGAGTGTGGTTTGCAAAACTACTGCTAGAATAACTATATAATGCTAACTTAGAAAATCATAGTTGGACAGTTGGGTGTCTCTCATCTTACATTTGACAACTCTGACCCATAGCACCCATATCAATTAGTATGTGAAAGTAAAAATACAAGCTGCAATCATTGAGAAAATGCATATAGGATTTCTCATTTGTTGGAATTTTTCTCATTACATTGTGTATATATTTATTTATTTAGTCCTAGCATGAGTGCTGGGTCATCCAGCCATGTCATGCTTGTCTTTGTAAATACTGGAGTTAATGACCCTCTTTGGATAAGGAACACAAAGGGCATGGTGAAGGTGGATCTCTGGTGCAGGATTGCAAATATAATACTTTTGCAACTTGAAACCTGTGTCCTTCATTGGCAACAGCTGCTATTGTGACAAAAGGAAGTTTAGTTCTCTTGTAAGATATTCAACAGATGAACAACAATGCTAAAGCATATTCAATCTTGTTATAAACACATCTGATACAATAGACTTCTAATGGGAACAGTAGGTATGAAAATACTATTCAACATTGCTCATTCCTTGCCAAAACAGCTTTTCCAAAAGGAAATCCAAATGTGAATAATATCTAAGGTCCCCTCTTCACTGCCATACAAAATCCAGAATATCTTATTTGAATTGGATTATCTAACAGTATAGACTCATATAATCCAGTTCAAAGCAGATAATGTGGATTATCTGATTTAATAATCTGGATTATATGGCAGAAGGGTCCAGAGAGCCCAAAATTTGAGAAAGCATGTAGTGTTCATACATTGTGAATTGTTTGGGGAAGTTATGTGTACAGAAATACACATATCTTGTTCTTGTGAAAGTTGTGGGGTCATGTGCCAAGCCCGTGTTCATTATCCATTTTAAAAGTCCACTGTTTTCACTGATTTTGATTTTTAATGCAAAATCAGTATTTTACACGCATGGACCTTTCATGTGAAATATGTACATAATAGGTCATTTTGCACAAAAAACATGTGTTTCTAGAAATAATATGTGCATTAAAAACAGGTGTTTTTTTTTACACAAACACATATATTGCTCAAAGTAGACACCTATGCTAAAGATTTTTCTAACATATCTTGAGATTTGTGAAAATGGGAATACATAGCAAGGAGAAAACTATGAAAAGTTGAAGAAGATTCATCCTTGTTTGTAAGAATAAAATAGTCAGATTTCTATCCAGAATAATACTTGCCAAGACATTTAACCGCTATTTCATGCACTGTTATTCATTCCTACAACAAATTCCTAAATATTTTCTACCCCATGGGCTACCACAAATATTTTTTATATCACTTCCTCCTGCTGTAGTGATAGCCATTATCACTGTAACCTATGCATACAGGCAGTCCCTGAGTTACAGACATCTGACATTCATATGACTCCTAGATAAGAACGGGGTGAGACAACAAAAAGGCAAATTCACTCATGGAAGGGTTATCATGAGAAAAAGGTGTTTACTGAAGCTTCAACACCAATCCTTGTTTCTATAACAAGTATTTTTTTCAAACTCTAATTCATAGAATCATAGAATAATGCAGTTGGAAGAGACCTCATGGGCCATACAGTCCAACCTCCTGCCAAGAAGCAGGAAATCGCATTCAAAGCAAGCATTCAAATTGTCACAGAAACAGAAAGTCAGATGAAATCTTCTGAACAGGAGCAGAGAGAGCAAAACAAATGTAACCCCTCCCTATGCTATTCAAAACATGTCCTGTTTACAAGCTTGTCTGAGTTATGAGCCATTGCTTAACCCGAGTATCACTTTGACATATGAGCAAAATTTTGACTAAGGAGCTAGCTTTTCTTCTCCCTCTCTTTCCTTGCTGAGGGGTTTCTTCGACCATTTTTTTCATAGCTTCTCCCCCAGTACTTCCCAAGTGGCACCCGGCATTTCCTAACTGCTTTGGCATCTCCTCTGTACCTCTCTGAGGGAGGGAGGGAGAGAGGGAAGGAGGGAAAGAAAAAGAGGAGGATGAGGATGAAGAAGCCACTTTCTCTAAGTCTGGCTCAGCCCCAGGCTGCCTGAGATCCACCTAGGAGCCCATGGCTGGGGCCTTTGGTAGGCTCCCTTGCCCCCACTTGCCTCTTTGGCTCCCTGGCAAAGTGCTTCTGCTGTTGCTGCGGTGGTGGCTGTTACACTAGCCAACACACATTTTGTTGCCTCAAATGTGCTTCCTTGCCACAACTTTGTGCTTCTACCATTTTAAAGGTGATCTTTCCTTTTTATTATTTCATGTGAATGTGTGGGTTTTGCCTGGCTGTTACACTGGCCAACACACATTTTGTTGCTTCAAATGTGCTTCCTTGCCACAGTGGCTGGATGGAACCAAGCACTGCCTATCTCTGAACATTTTTTATTTACTAATTTTCATTATAGATAATCTAATGCTTTGAATTTTGTTATTTATTAGGTACATTTTCTTATTTAAAAACACAAACAAAAATGTTGAGGGGCTTCGGGGGGCTGGAATAAATTAATACCATTTCAATGGGAGTTTGCTTTGAGATAAGAACAATTTGAGTTAAAAGATCAGTTACAGAACAAATTAAATTCTTACCTCAAGGTATTACTGTGTGTGTGTGTGTGTGGATGGAGTTAAAACTTTTAAAATGTACCTGTTCTGACTTACATACAAATTCAACTGAAGAACAGACCTAAGGAACCTATCTTGCCTGTAACTCAAGAATTGCCTATATGTTAATTTGTTATGATAGAGCAATATCACTATTGGAGTAGGAGAGTGAAAACACTGGGGTAAGTGCCTCATTTTCATAAGCAAGCATTTAGAGATTTTTTTAAAAAAAATATTTGAGGAAATATGAGGAAACCAAAATAATAATCATAGAATGCTTATAAAATATAAAATCGTAAATTAATGCAAACACACACAAAAAACCACAAGGAAAAACTTACCCAGTTTTTGCAAAAGTTGCCCAATATTTCAGAATAGATCTACTCAGTGTTTCCTCTGCTTTCGTATAATTAACTCTTCTCTCTAAAGGTAGTCCAAATACAAACTCTATTTCATAACCATGTGGAACTCCCATCCATTCTGGCCAAGCAAGTTTGGAAGACCTATGCTCAAAGAAGTATAAGAAAGCACTGTTCCCTGTCTTGATGAAATATTTTAAGAACTCAAGCACAGGGCAGATGAAATTGTAATCCCCAAGGATCTCACCCATTACATTGCGATATCTGAATGGGTCCTGCTCCTCTTCCCAGTCAGTATAGTGAAAAGCAACAGCTTCCAGCCCAATTTCCTGTGTTTCTGGAAAGGTTAACCTCAAACATGCCCAGAATTCTGTTTCATTGATAAGGCTGTTGTCTTTGTTGAAGCCTGGGGCTCCATAGGCAAGAAAAGGTGCACCTTCATCTTTGTTCACTCCCATCAAGATCTGGGTTTGTTTGAATTTTCCACTCCTCAGCAGTGCAGCTGGTGTGTCAGCAAGAAAGTCATTGTCAACTACTGGAGTGAAATAGAGCTCCAAAATGGCACTGTGTTTTAAGACAGACACTTGTTTGTCAAGGATATCCTGAGGATCTTTGTTCTGAAGACAAGAAATTATCTCTGTTTCATTGCTGCTTGTACAGTGAAGGAGTTGGGCTAGAGCCAGCGTTCTCCGCCTAGCTTCAGAGGGAAGGATTACACCCCATGGGGCATTTCCGGCTCCACTCTGTAAGATTGCTCTAGTGAAGAGAGGATGACTTTGAGGAGAAAGCATATGGTAGCTGATACAACCTGCTCCAGCACTTTCTCCAAATAATGTCACACTTTTAGGATTCCCGCCAAAGGCTACTATGTTGTCCTGGATCCACTGAAGTGCCAGCCGTTGGTCAAACAATCCTGCATTTCCAGGAGCTTCTTCATTTCCTGGCAAAGCCAAAAATCCAAAGGCTCCTAACCTATAATTCATTGAAACAACAATAACTCTTTCTACTCGGGCTAGAAACTTGCCATCATAAACATTCAAAGAGGATGTCCCAGACTGGAATGCACCCCCATAGATCCACACCATGACAGTTGTATTTTTAGGTTTGGGAGAAGGAACCCAAATGTTGAGGTAGAGACAATCTTCATTGAGGTCTGTGTTTGGGTTCCACATTTCTGATCCTATGAATCCAGGGAAAGTATCATCAATGATCTGAAAACAAGAGTTTGCATATTTGCTGGCATTCCAGACCCCATTCCATTTTTCTTGAGGTTGTGGTTTCCTGAACCGGAGCCGACCAATAGGAGGCACTGCATAAGGAATTCCAAAAAAGGCAGTTACTGTCCCGCCAAGCACAGGTAAAGTAACCCCTTTAACTCTTCCATTCTTAGTGTCAATTATTGTGTCATCTTCAGGGATCACCTTCTTGACAAACATATAGAGCAAAAGAAACCACAGAAAAATTCTTGATTGGCCACACTCCATAGCAGACTTGGTGATTTCTGAAATAAAAAAAGGTATTGAGGCAATCTGTTTGGGTATTGGAATTGCTCCATTTTTAAAAAATTATATAATACAGCCATAACACTTCAGTAATACAAACATGTGCATTCAGACCATATAAAGAAGAAAAATCTTAAAATCAGTTACATAGTGGAAGGGGCAACTGTGATAGATGGGGGCCATATTTTGGATTTATTAGTTAATTTATTAGTTTGTATCCCACCTCCATCTCCCCCAAAGGGGACTCGGGGCAGCTCACAGAAATATCAGAACAACAGAATAACAATGTACAATACATCAATAAACAATAACATGCACCAGTTGTAATATTTACATATTAACCAGAAAATTAAAAAACATTTATTAAAAACATAGAATTAAAAACAGTGAGGCTGTAATAGTAGATTAGCAAAGTGCACGTTATAAGTTGCGAATTCAAAACATAGATAAAGTGCTACAAGTTTGTTTGAGGTCAATTTGGGATGAGAGGAGCCCTGAGCTAATGTCAAGTAACCAGGAGAAGTGCAACCAATATAAAAAGGTCGAGGAATATAATTATGATTATGATGGGAATGGGCAATCTTTTCTGGAGGTTTCCAGGAAAGGCAATTCGCGTTCTCTCTATTTTTTCTCACAGAAAAGGGAAGTTTGAGATTTCTGGAGAAGTCAAGATCCATAAAAACTACATTGAGACCACATGTAATACTTAAACTAAATTTTTACTCACTCCCACAGCTTAACACTAATACAAGCCAGTTACATTAATGCTATTGTTTTTACACAAGTCTAGGAGTACATCTGTGATAAATATGATATGTGGTTTGAATGGAATTGTATGAAACATGTATAGTTGGGACCTGGAGACGCTATCCTAAGAAATGGGGCCTGAAAAACTACAAAAAGAGGTGAATTGCTGAACTGCTGGCATTGATGACTAAAGACAAATTATTAACTCTATGGTGGAAAACAACATGTTACATTACCAGAGATAATGACTCGTTTAAGTTAAGGAAGTGTCTACAAGGCTCCTTAAGAACAAAAACCAATTATCTTTTAAGGAAGAAAAGCCAAAATATGAAAAAAAAATACAAGACTCAAGCTGAACTCTAGTAATTATACTAGAAGAGCACCATTCTCCATTATCACAGTTATTCTGGTGGTCTGGGGTTATTTCCTGGTCATCTTTTTCCTTCTCCTACCCTAGGTGTTCTAGGTGAGACAAAGGATCCTGAATGCACTACCACCCTCCTCTGTTAGCAACAGATGAGCTCCAGGATACTTCTGGAAGTCATCTGGCTATCAATATGGACTTGGAAGTGGTGAAGCAACAGCTGTTGTTCTCAAGGCAAAGACAGAAGTTGTTTCTTTCAATTTTCCATGAAAAATGTTATATGGGAACCTCCTTCTACAATGTCTTTAATCAGCCATTAAAAGTATGCCAGCCACTTAGATCATTCTGACCTTAGCGAATTGTTAACCTTGCCTTTACATGTACATGCAGTTAATCCAGAGAGAAGAATCATATTGCATATTTCAGACCAATTAGAGGTAGTCCACCTTGGAGGTTTCGTGGAAAAGGAGTAAAAGAATAACTAAATTGTATTTTAACACTTATTTTCTAAAAATTATTATCACTGTGTGTCTGCTTGAGCATGCATGTGTGGGCATGGATCTCATACAGACTCAGTAGAGTGTATTTTCTTATTTTATCAATCTGGAGCCATCCTATTAATTATTAACCTTAATAAAAAAATACTGAGAGAGCCCTTGAAATAGTATTGAAGCAACTTGAATATGCCTAGTAATTTCTCCTTGAAGAAGGAAGAAAGATATAGAAAGGGGAAAGAATTCTGTGTCCTCATTACTGTCATTTTAAACATTCTTTTCTCAGCTATTGAGGAGTACTTCTGTCCTTAAAAGGAGTGGAGTTAATTTCTGTTGAAAATACAGCTGTGCAGCTCATTTAGGACTGGTTTGCTTGTTGCCTGCTTGGAGTTGAAAGCTGAGAATAGAAAATAGGAACATTTTTGCTTGAAGTGCTTCCTAAGTATGTGAGAGCATCAAAGGAACCGAGGGACAGAAAGGGGATTATCATAGGCAACATTTTACAGATTCAGTTGAATACAAGAGCAAATAAAACACCATAGCATATGGGCTGAGTACTGAAAGAAAGGATTTAAAGTAATAGTAGACTTTATGTAAAGCCTCTTGAGGTGATTCATAACAAACTGAAGAGCATTATCTAGCATTAATCTAACCTTAAACTTTATTCACCTAAAAGCCTCTATATCATCTGTGAATTTTATGCTTTCCAGGTGGTTTGTGGACATAAAAATGCTCACAAGGTTTGGCACAAGCAGAACCCAAGGTCCTATTCCATAGATAAAGTAGCTATGAGTCCTATTTTACTACGGAAAGACTTCTAATTGAAGTAATATTAGCAGGTACTCATATTCTTGAAGGAATCATTTTGATGGCATCATTTGAATAGTTGTCCAGTCTAAGTCTGATTTGAAAATAAAGCACAGTGGGGGGAATGGACTCATAACTGCAGATGGTCCATGATTCGAGACCCAGTACGTCTGGATAAAAGAACCCATTAATGGGTGGTAAAGAAGATCTGCTGCCAATCTGAATGGAATACTCCAGGAAGGGACAGCTGCACTTACATGGAACCTCCTGATAATTTTAAATATAATGTTAAATAATCAAAATAATTGCAAATAGGATCTTATTATTGTATGCATTAAAATTGGGTTTGACTATGGAGTCCTGTGACAGGATCGTATTGACATAAAATTGTTCAGAGGGAATTTGTCATTGCCTTCCTCCGAGGTTGACAGAGGGTGAATTACCCAAGGTCACCAAGTGGGTTTCAAAGGCACAGCAGGAATTCAGATCATGGTTTCCCAGAGTCATAGTTCAGTCTACAAACCATTGGTGTAGTACAACTAAAAGAGGAATATAGATGATAAAACTGAAATTCATACAACAGAATCTCACTCTTCTAAACAAGGACAGGTGATCAAATGCCCTCAGGATGTATTTGGCTGCAAATCTTATAAACACCAGCAATTTTTGTTCCTGGGTTATAAATGTCATTTCCTAACTGGTTCTATCATAAAAAACATGGGAAAAGTTTGAAGGAAATAATAGTACTACCCTCAGTCACAAAAAACAAAGTTTCTGGAACTACTTTCAAAGTAAGTTCCACACAATTAAACAGGAAATAACACTTTCAAACCAGAAACATATTTTTTTCAAATTTTATTACATAGTATACAGAAGTATTTATTCAAAACCTTAATAGTATTTTAACATTAGTAACTTATTTTGTATAAATTGTTCTTGTTTTTCTCTCAGATTTATTGCAATCTTCCTTTAATCCCATTTCTGGGAGAGTGGTAGCTTCAGATCAAATCGCAGTCATCAGTTAGTAAATCAATAACATTTGGAGAAAACCTGGTTGCCTATGCCTGCTGCAGAGGATCAGGCATTCACTTTGAAATCAATGTTCCCAAAGAAGGTCAACCAAGAAGAATCAAATGTTGTACTCCTATAGTCACTTAAAATCTGAAGCTTGGAAAACAGACCCTTCCTTTGCATTTTAAAAATAATGCTCTTTTGAAAGCCAGTATCGCTAGTCCACAAATTTTGTGGACTTCAGTTGCCTTACATGGTCAAAAATATGGCATTATGGAAGATGAAATGCAAAATATGTGGTGGTTAAAAAATTCTCCACCCCTGACTGGATGTGATGATAATTCATTGTTCAGATCTTAGTCTCTGGTGTGTACACTTTCAGTATCAAAATTATGACAAAATTTAGTAAAATGGCAGATATTTGGATCAAATATGACAGAGTTGTAAAAATGTGACATGCTGCCTGAAAAAAGCAATGATCTGCCTCCCCATGTGTACCCAGAAGTTAGTTACACTATTGGAGATGGGTGAAATACATATAGGGCCCCAACCTTAGGAATACTTTTTAGGATTATAAAACATCAACAAAAATGTAGGGCATAATCAAGTACGAGGCAAGCTCTTCCATTGTGTTCAAAGGAAAGGAGTTAAACGTTTTCCCTCCTGCAGTTGACAGATATGGTCTTAACCATGTTTACTTTCAGCTGGACTGTGTCCCATTTTGAGATATATGATCAAATTATAAAGTTTAGAAAATATGAGTATAATATATTAGCAGTTTTAGCCCTCTTCATATCTAAAGGCAGATCCTTCTTGCATACATACACACACGCAATATAACTGCCCCTATCCTTATAAAAAGGGTGAAATTTATGACTCAAAATAAAATAGATCAGCAATTATTAATATTTACTGTAGTTGACCAAAGAAAAAAGTGGGCAAACTGTTTCATATCAGCATCTTGTTTTGTGAAATCAAACACCCCCAAAAAGTATCACTGAGTTCAGAAGATTAACTCCTAAGGAAAAATGCGAAGGACTTTGTCCATATCAACTTTCCACTACCCTGTCACACACTCTTTAGTACTGTTCATTTCAGTAGGATGCAACTATTTATAACAAAGTGGTAACCTAAAGCCAATGCCAGCTATGGAGCACATACACTGGGATTTCTAGTAATGACACTATCTTTATTAATGACTTGGATGAAGGTTTAGAAGAAATCCTTATCAAGTTTTCAGATGACACCAAATTAGAAGGGATAGCTAATACTCCAGAAGGCAGAATAAGAATTTAAAACCATCATAACATATTAGAGTTAAGCCAAAACTAACAAAATTAATTTCAACAAGGAGAAATGTAGGATACTACACTTAGAAAAAAAAATGAAATGCACAGATACAGGATGAGTGACAAGTGGCTCGACAATTTTACAAGTGAAAAAGTTCTTGGAATCTTAGTGGACAACATGAGCCAACAATGTGATGCAGCTAAAAAGCCAATGGGATTTTGGGCTGCATCATAAGAAATATAGTGTCTAGATCAAACAAAATCATGGTGTTGCTTTGGTTAGATCTCACCTAGGATACTGTGTCCAATTCTGGGCACCACAATTCAAGTAAGATATTGACAAGCTGGAAGATATCCAGAGGAGGTGACTAAAATGATCAAAGATGTGGAGACCATGCCCTATGAGGAGCAGCTTAAACAGCTGGCTATGTTTAGCCTGCAGAAGAAAAAGGTGAGAGGGGACATGATAGTAATGATAAAATATTTCAAATGATGTCATAAGGAAAAGGGAGCAGGCTTATTTCTGCTCTGGAAACTAGAGCAATGGGTTCAATTTACAGGAAAGGAGATTCCACCTGAACATTAGGAAGAACTTCCTAACCATAAGAGCAGTTCAACAGCAAAACTGTTGAACTCACTGCCCTGGAGAGTGGTGGAGGCTTCTTCTTTGAAGGCTTTTAAACAGACACTAGATGACAATCTGTTGGGGATGCTTTAATTGTGCTTTTCCTGCATAGCAGGGGATTGGATTGGATGGCCAGTGTGGTCTCTTCCAATTATATGATTCTATGAAAAAGTTAATATAAATTATCAATATAATGAAAATGAATCATTAAGCCACTGTGGTGTAATGTGGTTTGAGCACTGGGCTATGTCTGGAGACCAGGTTTGAATCCCCGATCAGCTATGGAAACCTATTGGGTTATCTTGGCAAGCCATGCACTATCAGCCTCAGTAGAAGAAAAAAGAATCCCCTTTGAACATAATATATTCACCTTTGTGCTACCATGCATCAGAAACAACCGAAGGCATACAACAATAGTGGCTCATGTGTTGATTTTATTTTTTCATCAGGATGTGACTTTACATCAAGTTACACATAAAGTCCGTCACGGAAAAAAAAAGGCTGCTGCAAACTAATTTCAACTCACTTTTAATACTGTAAAAAATGCTGGCTACCAACTCAAAGTTAAACTGCAGCTATTTGCATTAAAACATTTCATTCTGTATTTAAATAGACTCAAGTTAACGGAAAAGAGATTGAAGCAAATATACCTTAGTTTGTTACTTCCAGAATAAAAGAGGTCAGAGGATTCCTTTAGGCTGTCACCCAAATGGAGATACATTGTTAGATACATTTACATTTAAAAAAAATATTTCCATTTGGCTTAGCCATGAAAGTTAAACAAAACGTACTTCAGTATTCTCATTCAGTGAAGCAATGCCATTCATTTCAATGATTGTTTCCTCTCTTTGCGAATCTTTAGCCAACCAAGAAATCTATACACAAGGCTATGTAATCTCTATTTAAATTCAGAAAATGGTTGAATTAATAAATGATTTTTCAGTTCAGTTTAATTTACTTAGCCCAGAATCTGTTGAATAATACTATGGTTCGATACACATGCTTGCTTATTTGTTCCATCAGTTCCATTTACAGAATAGACTTTGTATTCCCAGCAGAGCAACAAATGGCCAGAGCACAACACTTTAGCAGACTGCAATTCTCATACAAATCGAGCTTAACTATAACTTATGCTGATAGAGAGAAACGTAAACAGAGAATCTCTTACCCCAGCTTCTATTACAGAGATGCCAAAGTTTTTTTTTCCAAAAAGCCAAGCTCTTTGATAGTTCAGCAAAATTCAGTGTTCAGCTGCCTGTTTAAAGCTTGCAAATTGGACCGTGCTGGCATTATAATCAACTGTTTAAGACAAAGCTCGCGAGACTTGGCAACAGCAATTTGATCTGAAGGCAGGCGGTCTTTGTCTCTGACATCTGTTCAAAGTGGTTGAAAGGCTTCAAAGTTAACACAAGGAGGGAATTGGAGTGTTCCAAGTTTCCAACCATTTCTCACAAAAAAAGAAGGAAAAATGAAAGGAGATATTAATTTATAAAAGCCATTCTCTTAAAATTATCAAGCAATGCAAGTGCCAAGCAAGTGCAAGTAAAAACTTCCTCTTCTATGTGTTTGCCTTCTGTGTCATTTGCAAGTACATCATACTGTATCTGTTGGTCTTTTAGTGGCAAGGTGGGACTCAGCTACCAAGTGCAGCACAATAGGGATACCACCTCTTTATCTTGTATTTATGATTTTTTGTAAGTAATGTTATAAAATGATTTTGATGGGAAGAATGCAGCAGACCAAACAAAAGAAGGCAGAATGGCAGAATATTATAAGTGGATTACATGTTTTTCTTAGCATTCTCTTCCTCTGAGAATGAGAATATGTGACTTGCCCAGGTCTCCCAGTGGTTTTCATGATGGAGTAGGGATTCAAGCTCTGGTCACTCAGAGTCCAAGTCCAAGTGTCAAACCACTACACTGTACTGTCTCTCATACATCCTAGATTAATAGATATATCTGAAGTGATTAAACAATATCAGATATCCATGCTGCAAAATGCTTTCTTTTAAAAAAGATGCCTCCAAAATAAAATGTAATTAAAATAGGAGTGATGGTACTGATATTATTTGAATCCAGTAATGTGAAAATCACATAATGCCTCTGATCCTGAACCTACATGCTTTGCCACATCATGGTGATTATTTACACCTGTTTAGTGGTTATAGTACCAAGTAATTAAATATGTGAAGCACAAATGGTCTACCTTAGCTCTTAGGATAGTAACTAAAACTAAAAAATGACAACCCTGTTTTCTTAACCTTGCTTATTTCTTCTTTTGCCATGGGATCTGTTTTAACACATCCAAAAGAGATAGAAAGAGATAAAAAGATAGATTGCAATCTATCTGAACTATATTGCAACATTCAAGAAAAAAGTATGAACCAACTGTTATCCAAATTAATCAACATATCCGAGGTGAAAACCTATTTATCACACTGAGAAACACATTACTGGATTTGGCTAATACATGAGGCATACAGGCATATATTGAGAAGTCAGCACACTGTGATAGTGTTCAATATTAAGCTTGGGAAACATGTGATTTTGGTTTACAATGAACATTCATTGTGCACAGTTGTTTGACTGGGACTGGTAGCAATCATAAAGCCACTCCCCACCAAAGCAGAAGGGGTAATGGTAACTGCCAAAGGGTGGGAGGTAATATTCCTTGCCATAGGAATAACGGTTCCCAGTGGAATTTCTGAGCGGATCAAACTGTGATCTAGTTTAGCCCTCAGAGGCACACAAGTGTTAAGAATGGTGGTAGACAATAACATTCAAAGTAAAGGTGCTGTTGCATAATGCTAATACTAGGCATGTGCGATCCATGAAAAAAATGGTTCAATACTCGCTTCCAAAGTAGGGGGCGGTGGCGCTTCATTTCTAAAGTCATTTCCAATTTTTGAACCAAAAATTTCAGAACTTTCCAAAAATTCAGAATTTTCATAATAAATTAGTTAATGGTGGATGCACATGCACAATGGCATAAAACAGCAGTGTGTGTGTGGGGGGGGGGGGGCGGGGGACAACCCGACCTTTTGAATCAAAAATAAAATGTTGTGTTACTTTACTTCTCCTTCTTCTGTATTTTTCAAATGTTTAAAGAAAAATACCCCCCCCCCCCAACAATGGCGCCGCAGAAGGAATGGGCCGGGGCCTGCAGCCAGCAATGCCCACCAGGCTGCAAGGAATTCCCCACAGTCAGGCATGTTTAGCAAACATATAATAATAACTAAACACAGCTGTCTATTCTAAACAATATCCGAAAAATCGTGGTGCATATTTTTCAGATAATGCTTAGCAAACAATAGGCTGGCGGCCGGCAGCAAGCGGAAGCACTGGCGGCCTGGGAAAAAAGGGGGCACACTCACATGAGTTTCGCCCCCCCCAGCCCCAACCTGACCTTTTGAATAAAAAATAAAACGTTGCATTACTTTTCTTCTCCTTCTTTATTTTTCAAATGTTTAAAGAAAAATAAGCCCCCCTCCGCTTCCCTGTCCTTTTTCCCACCCACCCTTTTCCCAGTATCTTCTTTCAATGTCCTGCCCTGGCCCCGAAAAATGGTGCCGCAGCCAGTAATAGCCCCGGCTGGCAGCTGCCAGCAATGCCCACCAGGCAAGAGAGCAATGGCACAGCAGAAAATTCCTGCCTGAGAGCACACTCACCCAAACAGCCAACTTCCTGCTATTTCTTATGAATAGAATATAAGCTCAATGTGGCTGATACTCCTAATGCTTGCTTGGAAACCATCTGACCTGTATGCCCATAAAATTATTGACATGCCACTGTTACATGAAGAAGGTAACATAACCTACTTCTCCATATGTAAACAACCATTTTTATCACAGAAACAGTGGCTTACAGGTTATTCAAGACATAGAAGATCTTACTAACTATTGGTGGGATATTTTCCCAAGTAAGAGCCCCATCATGAAAAATGTACTAAATTTGGTATGATGTTCCGTAATTATCTTATTTTCTATTGCAGTATTACTTATCATAATATGTATCCATTATGCTAAAGTTACATACCGTATATGCTCGAAGATAAGCCAAGTTTTTCAGTCCTTTTTATGAGCTGAAAAAGCCTTCCCCAGCTTATAATTGGGCCAAGGTCGAGCCAGCAGTGGAGTCTGGAGACCGTTGCTTGCAATATATGATATATTATCTCTCACCTTACCCTCCCTTATCACTGTTGACTTTTCCAAAGCCTCCGCTCTTAACCAAGGGAATGTTTTGAAAAGAGAAAGAAGCCCTTGCAAGTCAGGAAGAATACACACATACACATATATATATACACACACACACATTAATCTTATAAAAGCATTTTTCCATGAAAACCAGTTTTGCATATTAATGAGATAGATATGCTTGTTTATTTGTATATAAAGAATTAAATATTAATGTGTTGTCGAAGGCTTTCATGGCCGGGATCACAGGGTTGTTGTATGTCTTTCGGGCTGTGTGGCCATGTTCCAGAAGCATTCTCTCCTGACATTTCGCCCACATCTATGGCAGGCATCCTCAGAGGTTGTGAGGTATGGAGAAAACTAAGCAAAGAGGTTAATATATATCTGTGGAAAGTCTAGGGTGAGAGAGGTCAGTGTGAATGTTGTGTAGTTAATCACTTTAATTAGCATTGAAAAGCTTATCTGCTGTCTTCTTCCTGCCTCTGGGGCATCCTTTGTTTAGAGTCGTTAACTGCCCTTGGTTGATTCATGTCTGGAAATCCTCTGTTTTCAGAGTATTGCTTTTTATTTACTGTTCTGTGTGGCCCAATTCACCATGGAAACATCCAATTCACCATGGAAAAAGAAAAGGAAGGAAAACTGCCATTTCTAGATGTTCTGGTCATCCGCAAACCCAATCAACAATTGGGCCACACAGTTTACAGAAAACCTACACACACAGATAGATACCTTCATAAAAACTCCAACCATCACCCAAGTCAAAAAAGGAGCACAATCAAAGCCCTGACAGACCGTGCACAAAGAATCTGCGAACCTCACCTCCTCCAAGGTGAACTCAACCACCTAAACTGGGCTCTACAGGCCAATGGAGACTCCACCACAGACATCAGAAGAGCTGCAAGGCCAAGAACAAGCCATGAGAGTCAAGACAAAGATCCACCCAGAGGAAAGGTGTTCTTACCATACATCAAGGGAACTACTGACCGCATAGGGAAGCTGATGAAGAAGCACAACCTACAAACTATCTACAGACCCACGAAGAAAATCCAACAAATGCTACGGTCAGCGAAGGACAAGAGGGATCCTCTCTCTTCTGCAGGAGTCTACCGGATACCATGCAGCTGTGGACAAGTCTACATAGGGACCACCAAACGCAGCGCCCAAACAAGAGTCAAAGAACATGAAAGGCACTGCAGACTAATTCAACCAGAGAAATCAGCCATAGCAGAGCATTTGATGAACCAGCCTGGACACAGAATACTATTTGAGAACACAAAAATGCTGGACCATTCTAACAACTATCATGTCAGACTACACAGAGAAGCCATTGAAATCCACAAGCATGTGGACAACTTCAACAGAAAGGAAGAAACCATGAAAATGAACAAAATCTGGCTACCAGTATTACAAAACTCAAAAATCAGAACAGTAAATAAAAAGCAATACTCTGAAAACAGAGGATTTCCAGACATGAATCAACCAAGGGCAGTTAACGACTCTAAACAAAGGATGCCCCAGAGGCAGGAAGAAGACAGCAGATAAGCTTTTCAATGCTAATTAAAGTGATTAACTACACAACATTCACACTGACCTCTCTCACCCTAGACTTTCCACAGATATATATTAACCTCTTTGCTTAGTTTTCTCCATACCTCACAACCTCTGAGGATGCCTGCCATAGATGTGGGCGAAACGTCAGGAGAGAATGCTTCTGGAACATGGCCACACAGCCCGAAAGACATACAACAACCCCAATTAAATATTAGCTGAACATTTGATACAGCAGGATATAGAGCATTTTCAATATTTTTCATGCCATGAATGCCTGTTTGGCTTGTAGCCTGAAATGGCAGAATATACTCTGTTGGTTCTCTTCCCCCCACCCCCAATTGAGGGTTTCATCACACTAGTTTGAATCCACTTTAGGGAGGGGCCTTTAAACAGCTCAGCTAGACAGGTCCTGGGCCTCACCACACTACAAATCCCAGAATTCTGCAGGAGGCAGAAACCAGATTTAAAGTAGATAAATGCTTAAGTGTGATGAGGCATAGGGACGGTTTTGAGGTCCATACCTCTGTATTATACCAGATTGCCCAGTGGGTCATGTGTCTCTGCACACCTTCCTCTTGTTCCCAACACGGTCTCATAGAAGCATAGAATCACTGGGAGAGTTGGGAGAGACTCCAAGGACCATCTAGTCCAACTCTCTGCTATGCAGGAACACATAATCAAAGCACTCCTACATATGGCAATCTGCTTAAAAACCACCAGAGAATAAGATATCCAAGAAAGTATATTCAACTGCTGAAAAGCTCTTGCCATTAGAAGCTTCTTCCTAATGTTGAGGTGGAAACTCTTTCTCTGCAATTTGAATCCATTGTTCCTTGTTAGTCTCAGGAGATTCAGAAAATAAGCCTTTGCATTTGCAAGGATTGCTAAAAAGGTAAGCTGATTTTCTGGCTGCCCTCCCCCAAAGGAATAACTTTGTTGTAGAGGAGGGGAGGGTGGAAGGGAACAAAAGAGAGGAGGAGTAAGTAAAAAGGGAGAACAAGAAGAGGAGGATGGTTCTCTTGCTTTCCTTTTGCACATGTAAGAAAAAAGGCTCCAAATGGGGAGGGGAAAGGGGGGAATTTGCATGTGGTCTGACTTTCTAGTAGGGAATAAGGGGAGGAGGAAAGTGGAGAAGAGGCCAGGGGAGGAGGGGCTGGAAGATAAGCCTTCATTACCTGGCTGGCTGATTAGCTGGTGAGATGGTTGCTTGGCTCTCACCATTTTGCTCACCTGTTTCTGTGACTTCTTTACAAAACAAAAAGCAGCAGTGGGGGGAAAGGCACCAGATTAAGTTATGTGACCCCAAATAGGATAAGACTCCAGGTTTAAGAAGGTTATAGAGAACATCTCTCTAGAAATGTCTATGTTTTCCTTCATAGCTCTATGATCAGCATCTGTTGTTAGTTAACCATAGAGTCTCAATAGAGGGCAGGGACATTTATAGAAAGAATATAAAATCAAATCTATGAATGATCAAATCCACAAAACTTAAACCTGAAAACATGGAGGACTGCTTGTATAAATTGGCTTTTTCCAATTTTAAATGGCCAGGATTAAAGGGGACGAGGAGGTCTCACTGACTGAACTATTTCTGCAAGTGGAATGAGGAGAAGAATGCCCTCTTTCTGATGCAGCTCCCCACCCCAGGAGTGCTCCACAGGGCAGACAAATAATCTGGAATATGTTTTTGGATACTACAGAGATTCCAGGGAAGGAACGTTTAGTCATATCTGCAAACATAACGCTGAATCTTTGCCTTTGCTTTGAAGTTTACTTTTTTGCTCAATTTCAAAAGCTCAGTTTGAAGCCTAAGGAATTTTTGATTAACTGAAGAGTAATCCAGCAACTCCTCTACCTTTCAAAGTAGTCAGGGGGATACTCATTATATTTGAAATATCACAGAATTTACAACAGAAACAACATACAATACAAAATGAAGTTCTCTAATTCTAGCACCATCGTTTTTTTTCTTTTCCTGCATGAGCCAGCTTGGTTAAGTGGTTTGAATGTTGACTGTGATTCTGGAAACCAGGATTCAATTTCTTGCTTGGCCATGGAAACCATGTGACCTTGGGTGAGGCACACACTCTCAGCTCCAGAATGTATTTGATAGAGACACTTTAGGGCAGTGGTTCTCAACCTGTGGGTCCCCAGGTGTTTTGGCCTACAACTCCCAGAAATCTCAGCCAGTTTACCAGCTGTTAGGATTTCTGAAAGTTGAAGGCCAAAACATCTGGGGACCCACAGGTTGAGAACCACTGCTTTAGAGTCAGAAATGACTTGAAGACAGAAAGCAGCAATGATTTCTAAAACATCTTTTTCCTGAAGAAGCAAATGGAGCTTCAAATACTTGCATGAAATGTTTTGGGCATTTTGGTTGACTAATAAAAGTATCACTGTTTTATAGACAGTTAGATCAGCTGTCAGAATTTAAGACACAATTGAAGACCCATCTCTTCTGTCAGGTCTACCCAGTCAATTTAAAATTGTGAATTTTAATCCAGATTTTATTAGTGGATTTTAACTTTTATTTTAAATCTGTGTACCTTTTGTATGTCTTTTAATAGTGTTGTATCTTTTGTTTTAATAATGTTGTATGCTGCCTCGAGCCACAGGCAGAGGCAGGTAATAAATTCTTTGTAGTGATGATGATGATGATGATGATGATGATGATGATGATGGATTTTGGTTTATCTGCCAATTAGATCTTAATCTGTATGTTCGAACTGGGAGAATGAACACTCAAAACACATAATGAAAATGTTTGATATTTTGGCATTTATGATCTAACAGGCTTACTGTTTCAGAAAAATTGATATTTACAACATGACTAAATATTACATAATTAGAATAGCATTATCTGAATTTTGCAGATAGGTAAAATATCTGCAAATAATTATTTGCCTTTGTTTTGGCAGCCTGTGATACTCTTTATCTCCCTGAACTCTTAACTAGTTTAATTAGGTTTACACAAAACTTTTAACAAGGTTTTCTTTTCTGATCCTTATTTTTCTTAAGGCCCTAGTTTATAGTAAACGATGCCAGTGCTGTGAACTAGTGAAAAGTTTGTGTTCGAATACTTTTTGCCTCTAGCTGAGTCTTTAACTATATTTTGTTTGCTGCTCTCAATGCATCCTTAGTACATTTAAAAACTCTCCAGTGAGCAGTTTAACACTTCCATGCTCCCATGAATGCAAATGATGCTGCAGATAACATTTTACCTGAATAAAGTAGTAAATTTAAATGCTTGGAGAGGGAGATTGGAACCCTCAACTGGGACTCAGCTGCAATTATTGTTGTGATTATTGCTTGTTCCTTTGAGCCCAATAGTGCTGAGATTGGTGAAATTTAAGCTTACAGAAACTGCAGATAAGAAATTGTACTAGCTACTTTCTAAGAAGAGACTCACTGCAATCCTGTTGTATCTACTCAAAAGTAACCCCAACAGCATTTGTTTAGTCTTCAGACTCCTGAAGGAAACAAATTATTTGGCTCTAGTCTGAATTTAGACCTGGTTTGAGGACTGGATCAGCCTTGAACTCCTTGATATACTGACATAGAGATTTAACCATTGATTTTGGACTGTAACATGGCCCCTTTGCAGTTATGCTTTAGTGTGCTGCCAGATGATACCCTGTCCCCAATGCAATTAAACATCTGTATTACCACTTCATCACATTCATTAAATTCTACTGAGCCACCCACTTAAGAAACGGCAGCCTACTGTGTTCACTTGATCATCATCAACATCATCATCATTTAATTACTTATTAATCGCCCTCCATCCACGATGCTCTAGGCGATTTACAAGATAAAATTGTAAAGGATAAAAATACATACATACAAATATTGATTTAAAAATATTAACATAGATTAAAAGCTCTAGTAAAGAGCCATGTCTTGAGTGCTAGGGTAAAAGGCCCCAACTCATGCATGGCTCTCATATAGGGCGGCAAGGCATTCCATAAGGCAGGGGCAGAAACAGAAAAAGCTCTGCGCCTGGTCCTCTCCAAGTGCACTTCTCTAGGACCCGGTACATAGAGTAAGTCTTGTTGGGATGGTTGTTGCGACCTCCAATGATGGGAGAAGGAGAGACGGTCCCTAAGATACGATGGGCCCTGGCCGTAAAGAGTTTTAAAGGTCAGGACTAGCATCTTATATAGAACATGGTAATCAGTTGGAAGCCAATGCAGATGCTGCAGCACTGGTGTTATGTGGCATTTCATGGGTGTTCTTGTGAGTAGCCTGGCTGCCACATTCTGAACAATACGGAGCTTTTGGGTCATGGACATTGGAAGCCCAACATACAGGGCGTTGCAATAGTCCAGCCTAGATGTGACCGTGGCATGAATGACTGTTGCCAGCACCTCATCAGATAGATAGGGTGCCAGTTGCCTCGCTTGTCGTAGGTGGAAAAAGGCCTGTTTGCTGGCAGCAGCGACCTGAGCTTCCATTGTCAGCTGCGAATCTAAAACGACACCCAGGCTCTTAACGGTGGGCGAAGGAGATAGGACAGCACCATCGTAGGTGGGTAGCAAGTGGGTCAGACCAGTTGAACGGCTATGCCAGAGAATCTCAGTCTTTGCCGGGTTCACCTTCAGTCTACTAGCACGTAGCCAGTCCGACAGAGCCTCCAGACATAAGGTGAAATTTTCTGGTATTGACGTTGCTCGAGGCTCCAAGCGCAGAAGGAGTTGGGTGTCGTCCGCATATTGATAACAGTCTAGGCCGAAACTCCGAACCAAGCTAGCAAGGGGTCTAACGTAGATGTTGAAGAGAAGAGGGGAGAGAATGGCACCTTGGGGTACCCCACATAGGAGGGGAGATCTGTCAGAGACTTGATCCATATACTCCACGCATTGGCTCCGGTTTCGCAGAAATAAGTTGATCCAATTGAGGGCCTGACCGCGAACTCCGGACATGGCGAGACGGTGAATCATTAGATCGTAGTCCACGGTGTCAAACGCTGCGGTAAGGTCGAGAAGTACCAGTAGCGCTGATCCGCCGCTATCAGACTGGCGATGAAGTTCATCTGTAATGGCAACCAGGACTGTCTCCGTCCCATGGCCAGGGCGGAAGCCTGACTGGAAAGGGTCCAGGCCGGCTGTATCATCCAGAAATTGTTGCAATTGTCCCAGCACAGCCTGCTCTATCATCTTACCCAAGAATGGGAGGTTGGAGACAGGACGATAGTTGGCAAGGGTCATGGGATCCAAGCTAGGCTTCTTTAGCAGGGGACGAACCCTTGCCTCTTTTAGGTTGTCCGGGAAGACCCCATGTTCAAGAGAGCCATTGATGATATTACTCAATGGATCAAGTAGACCTTCCAGGCAGCTCTTCACGAGCCAGGAGGGGCACGGATCAAGGGAACAGGTGGTTGGTTTTGCAACAGCCAGGATTCTAGCGACATCTTCCTTGTCAAGCAGAGTAAATCGGTCAAAGATAGGCCCAATAAGCGGCCACAAAGTCTCAAGCTCACTTAAGGTATCAGCTGTAGGGGGCAGTTCCTGTCGAAGCACGGTGATTTTATCAGTGAAAAACTTCTGGAATGCCTCTGCTGTAAGAGCCATGGTTGCTGGGTTTTGGACTAAGGGAGCCGGACTGGTCAAAGCACGAACGATTTTGAATACTTGAGCTGGGCGCGATCTAGCAGAGGCTATTAAGGAGGAATTGTAAGATTTTTTAGCATCCTTGACAGCTGATTCGTAGGACCTGCGAAAAGCCTTGAAAGCGGACAGTGACACCTCGTCGGGTTTTCGTCGCCACCGATGTTCCAGCCTCTTTCGTGCTTGCTTCATCGTCTGCAGCTCATTAGTGTACCAGGGGGAGCGATTCCGGTGAGGGCAAAGGAGGCATCTGGGGGCAATCTCATCCAAGGCAGCCAGCAAACTGACATTCCAGGTGTTGACTAGCTCATTGAGAGTGACGCACGCAGTTCCCAGGCCCTTAAGGGCATTCAAGAACCTAGCAGATTCCATGAGTCTCCTAGGCCAAGCAAAGATTGGTGTGGCCAGATGGGGAGGAGGAGATGGAATCTCAATCCGGGCCTTCAGGACAGCGTGATCAGACCAGGGAACATCAATTACCGCAGATAGAGATGTTTGTACTCCGATATTAAAAATCAGGTCCAAGGTGTGGCCGGCCCGATGAGTAGGGCGAGTCTTGAGTAGTGAGAGGCCCAGAGCTTCAAAGGTTGGTACTAGGTCCTTAGTCACAGATGAAGATGGCAGTGCCTCGACATGTACATTAAAGTCACCCAGAACAATAAGTCTGGGGAACTTCAGGACCCAGTCTGCCACAAGATCTAATAAATTTAGCAGACTCTCTCCCGGAGACCCAGGCGTGCGGTAAACTACAAGAATGGCTAGGGATTCCCTGCTAGCCAGGACCACACCAACACACTCAATACCGGCTATCTTTGGAGTTGGAATAGCTTTGATGGTAAAATAATCACGGGAGAGTATTGCTACCCCTCCACCCCGACCCCCACTCCGTGGCTGTTGAAATATCTGGAAGCCTGGAGGTGTCAGTTCATGTGAGGTAATGTTATCACCCTCACAGATCCAGGTCTCTGTAATACAAACCAGGTCCGCTGCTTGATCGAGAATAAAGTCAGAGAGGGTAGCAGTTTTGTTGACAATAGACCTAGCATTGAATAATAGCAGGGACAGGAGGGGTGTTGGTAGCACCTTCTCGGCCGAATGCCTAGGGATGGAATGCAAGTTGGAAAGAGAACGAGTTTCCAATCGACTCGACCTCACTCTGGCACTTGACCTAGGACCACAGTTATCATACTTGGGAATATCATATAGGACAGATGAAGGCCGAATCTGTCGCTGACTTTGTCTCTTTTTAGAGACCAGCATGCTATCATTCTCATATATCCCTCTCCCGATGATTACTGGGATCGTCCTCCCAGTAGCCTTGATGTAGCCTTCAAATGTAGGGTAGAGATATTTTGGGGTTTCTGAATTGTTTTAAAGTGTTATCTTTTCAGACAATATCTAAGCTGGTTGGCAAGTGACTTTTAAAAAATTATCTGCAGAGAGAGTGGCAAAATGGCCAACTCTGCCATGTAATAGTAGTCCACCCATTTTACACTTTAAAATTAAACGGTTATGTAATTTGTGGGATGAGCTGAAATGCCCTTTTTTCCCTTCTCCCCTTTCCTCTTTTCTCTTCCTTCCCTTACTTTCCCCTATCTTCTCTTCTTTGTTGTTTCCTTTCTTTCTCTCTTCTCTCCCCTCTTTCTTGTTTCTTTGTCCTCTTTCCCCTCCCAGGCATTCTCTTCTGCTTTCTTTGTAAAATACACTTACTTCTTCACTTGAGCCTTTCCATTGTCACTGTGTTGCTTTGGTTGCTATACAAAGAAAGAGCTGAGGTTTGAAAGGAGCTGAATTCAGAACAGGGATGGAGCCAATGTGAATCTAAGGAGGGAAGGAAAAGGGGAGGGTCAAATGGAGGCTTCTTGGGGGCTGCAGAGGGGACCCACCTCACTGAGTGAGGGTAGAGTTCCTCGGGGCAGCTTCCACTAGACTGGAAGTGATTGGGGGGTGGGGTAGGTTCCTTTCACAGGAAGGGCACTCTGAGGAGTACATTATCCCCAATCGGTGGGGATAAATCTCAACTGTGTCATGGCAAATCAATGGAGGACTCCTCAGTAAAACAGATAGATTGAAAAGTGTGTGGTGAAGGTAGGAAAATCATCAATTTAATTTCAAAACAAGTATGCCTAAGCTGAATGGTAAACCTACTCTCCCGAACACTTGACCTGTTCAGTGGGATGAGGTCTCTAGAGTGATAAATCATGATAGTTGGAAAAGTCATTGTTAGCCTACGGTTAAATGGAAGAGATGCACTGATTTTTGCAGCATTTTTTTGGACATTAAGATGAAATCTTTGTAGACAAATGTTTCCTGGGTTTGGGATCTTCTTCTTTTATATAGATAGGTTGTGGTTACTTCATGTTTTTCATCTTTGTACCCAGAATCCCAGCTGTTTGTTATTAGAGAAAAAGAATGACCTTTAGGTGGTAAAAACTGTAGTATGTTCTATGCAGATTTCCTTTTTGATTGTTTAGGAATAAGTGATTGTCGCACAATGAATCAACTATTGAAAAATCCTACTGTATACTAGAGGAATTGTGCTGAATGCCAAGTAACATTTTTTGGCAGTCATAATGTCTTCAAATGGTTGAACACATACTTTCGTATAGGTCCTGAAAGTCATTACAAGAGGCCTTTCTAGTCACAACATGCCAAGAGGAGAAACATGTCTTATAATGACTCAAAGAGTGTATTCTTCATAGTTGTCTCTGAATTATAAGTATCCTTATATGTACAATTCACTGTACAGTAGAGTTGGGCCAATTGTTCAAATAATGCCTGTTCATACAATATTAGCTTTTCTCAAGTATCTTGTTAGATGTCTTAACTATTCTTGGACTTTTCAGTTTACTTTGTAAATGCTCTTTATTCTTTATAATTAAAATTGTTATCTTATAACAGAAATGAAAGGAGAGGTGCTATACCAAAATTCAGTAACTACAATTAGAAAATTGTTAGAAATTTGAGAAAACATTTGCTCAGTTCTCCAGAGACAGATGAATGTTTACTGCTTATCCTCCTCCTCCTCTTCCTTTTTTGCTAAAAAAATTATTTGTCTTCTCATATTGAAAATGACAGAAAGTACATTTATTGTGTAATAGCTTCTGTTATTAGGAAAGATTGCTCTGCTTGTCTGCTCATTCAATAAACTGAAACATGTCATACTATAGAACCATGGAAATGTGTCTTTGTACAACTTTAATTTTGTCTTTATTGCTATAATTGTAGATTATATTTTTCTTCATTATTGGAATAAAGGTTGCTAGGTTATGAGGAAATTCCATGGCAAAATATGAAAATGCGCTTGTGTGTAGTATGCATTTCTTATGGCAATTTTCTTGCTTGCTTATTTATTATTTATTTATTTAATATCTTCCATGATGTGTGTATGTACACACACATGGTTAAGTTATTGCCTGTACATTTTTCTTGCATTTATATTTCCAAAATAGAATAAAACAAATTTAGCTAAATGGGAGTGGTGGTGGATAAATTTGTCAATTTCACTTTTAAATTCATTTTTCTTCCTGTGTGTGTTATCACCGGTTCTTTTCACTGGATTAATGTATGCATTTTAAGTACTTGTTAGGAAACCAAAAAACTTATTCAACATCTGTACTGGACAAATTCAGTAAGTTCAGGTGTTCCCAGGATGGAGAACATTACATTGTCAGGTAAGAAGTTTGACAACGCTAATTCAATAGAACAAACATGGTTCACATTACAAAGATTGGAAATTCAGTCTTTAAAAACTACTTGCTCAAAGCAACTTCCTGGAAGGGCAATTTTGTCATTTTTTCCTTTAAGTTTCAGATTTTTTAAAAAAAATCAAGTACTGTTAATTGAATATCTGAAAATCTTTCTGGAATTACAAAATTACAATATTCCAAAATTGTCCTTATGTGGGGCTGAGATAGTGAACTTTTTGATGGTACAATCCACACAAACTTTGTTTTATGCAAAGCATTATTTTAAAATACTGTATAAAATTACTTTCAGGCTATGTGTGCAAATGTCTATAAAACATACATGATTCCCCAAGATATAACATACACATGTATATGCAAATATGTGTATTCCACAGTATAAACTTCTTTCAGAGCAGATGGTACTGTCAATCTGTGATTATGCCAAGGGTGTACTCATGAAGATATCATCATGAACATCTGTACAACATTTCCAGGAACAGGTCACAATTCCTTCACACTGCAGAACACATCATGGCACCATCTGCTTGAACAGCATGAGTTGTCAGAAAGGTGCTTTAGTGTTTTATGCATTTTAATAGTACTTTGCCTTACTTCATTTTTTAACTATGTTGCAACCTGCCTTGAGCCACAAAGAGAGGCAGATAATAAATTATTATTATTCTTTTGTTGACACAAAGACATAGTATGATAAAGGAAATGAGATCTATATGCTGGATTTCGTATTACAAAATTACAAGTCGAACACTTCCCAAGTGTTTAGGGAATTATTATTATTACTATCATGAATGTGAACATGACATAATATGCATGATATGAAACATTGATGCTCAGTTTGAGAAAAAAATAGGAGTTCATCAAAAGCATGACACATTCTATAATGATCATAGCATTTTCAAGGGACAATTTTAAAATGCCAGAATTTTTTTTACCCCATAGAGTCATATTTTTTATATGATTAAAACATAGTTGAAAATGTTGTTTAGATCTTCAAGAAATTCATGTCTAAGGTTACAGAAGGTAACTATGCAACAAAGAAGAAGATATCTGTTGTTATAATGTGTGAAATGGAGTGTCAGACACCTTTGCTTACATGTCATGGATGCTTGATGCATTGCTTTTATGTTATAACTTTAAAGACTAGAGATGTTAACAGAATGATTCCTGACATTACATTACATATAATGTCAATAATAACTAAAGAACGATTAACTAGCAGAACAGTTTCCTATGAAGCCTTCAATCAATGTGAACTTTTCTGTTACTCACATATCTACCTTTGACATGGGATTAAACAACATCTTCACAGAACACACACACACATCTCAACTCCGGAAGACAAATCTTTGAAGAAAGACAGAACAATACATGCTATCTGGTAACCCTGAATAATGCATTCAAGATTGTTTCTGTTTCCAAAAATGTGAAGTAATAGCTAATCATCATCATTTTTATTTCTTACCCGCTTCTCCTTGTCGCTCAAGGCAGGTTACAACATTGTTAAAAATTCACAATTATCTAAAAAGATTCTACAAAATACACATATTAAAACATGTTTCTAAATATATATATATATTAAAATACACAGAACAAATTAAAATTTGGCAGAGTAGACCTGCCAGAAGATACAAGTTTTCAAATGTGTTTTAAATTCCAACAGCTCATTTAGCTGTCAGAGCTCTTCTGGCAGGTCACTCCACAGTCTTGGGGCAGCTGATTAAAAGGTCCTCTTAGTGACAGTCACTAGTTGGGTTCTAGCAGGCTGGAGTAGCTGCCCCCCAGAGGATCAAAGTGTTCAGAGTAGATTGTATGGGAGAAGATGATCCTGTAGGTAACCTGGACACAAACCATGGTTGGATCTAGTTAAGATGGTGAGGCAAGGAAACAACAAAATATCACATCAGAGAAGGACTCTGATCTTCCATAATACTGTAAGTAGCATTGGCTGGGACTCTTCTTTACTATCTGAACAAGGTGCACAAAGAAAAGTGATAGTTACTTATTCTTTCAGTTCTTTATTTCAAATGTAGATCACTACCTTTCCTGTCCTCCTGCAGAACTAAAGCAGAGCTTGGAAAGATTCCTTTTAGGGACTACAATGTTCAGAGGCACCTTGTCAGCATAGACATAGTCTAAGACAATGATCCCTAACCCTTTGTCCTCCAGATGTTTCAGATTTCAGCTTCCAGAATTCCTGACAGTTGGCCAAATTGGAGCTTTTGAGAATTGAAGTCCCAAACACCTAGTGAACCAAAGACTGGGACCAACTGACCTAAAGTATTCTGATAGAGCAGTGGTTCTCAACCTGGGGTCCCAAGATGTTTTTTGGCCTACGATTCCCAGAAATCCCAACCAGTTTACCAGCTGTTAGGATTTCTGGAAGTTGAAGGCCAAAAACATCTGGGGATCCCAGATGGAGAACCACTGTGATAGTACAAAAAGTAATTTCCTAGGCCTTGTTATAAAGGATGCAATGGACCTCACCACTTAGCCGAAGGTGGCACTCCTCTTAAGGGCAAGGCATGAAACCTTCATTTTGCCTCACCGATGGGTAGGACAATCACATAGAAGGAAGCAAGGAGCATGTGTCGTGCGCAGGGCTTCCCCCATAGAGCTGGCATGGATCTGGCAACACAGGAAGCCACCCATGTTGTCAGATCCTTAGCTCCCTATCATTGGGAATTTTATTCAACTACACCTATTGATTTTTGAGACTTCAGGAACTATTGCCACATATCTTAAAAAAAATGTTTTTAAGGCATATCTCTCAGGAAGTTAACAAACATGATTCTGGATTTTTCCTCTGCACTCCTGTGGAACAGTATATAATCTTCATCCTAAAATTTCTTTGAACTGGATCTAGAGTGTATGTATATTCTGTTTATCTATGCATACATCAGATGCTTCTCATAATTCTTCAACACCAATTTTATTCTTAATATCAGCCTTTAGGCATAGTACACCAACATGGGTTTCAATATTTGCCTGGACTGAGAGATGCCCAGAGCAGGTATATCAATTATGTTTATGCATAATTCATATTGCTTAATACCATATAATACCAATGGTGACAAGACGTAGAAGGAGATGAGGACTGTAGGATTTAGTCTGTTTGCAATAAAGATGTCCATACTCCTCCAGGCAAAAGGAGAAACTTAACAGCAGCAACCGCATGTTGACTCATTGGCTTAAACCTGACAGACGTTAACACTGTCAAGTTGATAATTAATGTCATCTCTGCCAGGGTTAGAGAATGAGAAAGTAAAGCTCCTTAGTGCAAACAGAAATAGAATAATAAAGACCGTTTGGCTACCTAAAAAAGAAATCATATACAGTATAATGGTTGTTCATTGGAAAACTGAAGTAAAGGAAAATTGATTAGAAATGCCAACATCAAAATATTGTTGCTATGTCCCAATTCTCTGACATTCTTGGATTCACGTTTCTTTTCAAATGAGGTCATGTGTTTTTGAAACAGTCACGTGAGATATTCCATAGTTTGATATCCCTCCTTTATTTTATTTTCTTGTTGTTGTTGTTGTTGTTGATCATTATTTGATTTTTTTCTGTATGGAGATAAAAATGAGTGTTTAGAGAAGCATGTTTCATTTCTAGCACTTATTAATGCATATCCAGGTGTGAAAAATACAACATGCAGTATTTTTTTTATATAAATATTCATTTGTGAAAATATGGCCTTCTTTAACAGAATTTTATTTACATGTAAAGGATTTGCAGGGTTTGAGCATTCCTGGAATTCATCTTACAATGAAATCCATGTGCAATCAAATATTCCTTGTCTAAAGGAAAATTGTCTAGCTTTTGGAAGTTGGATGAAGGTAATATTTTCAGGGGTTTTTTTTTCATTCTGTCCATTTGGTTACTGACTCATTTGCCTATCAAGAGATATAGCCTTTCCTTCTGCCCTCTTTGTTCTATAGTACTGCCAAAACAAAGCAATCTGAATCACAGCTTTTCCTTTTCAAAATGACAAATGTAAAGAAAGTACTTTATCTATGGCCCAATTCTTTCCCTTACCTTCTTGTCATGAATATTGTTGATTTGTTTTGGAATGCCAAAGGTTCCTCAAGAAGAATCATGATATAACTTCAAATTTTAAAGATCTCTGGGGCAAAGCAATATCTCTCTGCCTTACCAGTATCACAGGCTTGATGGAAAGTTCAGAACCTCAGGTTTTGGAGCCAAAATTATGAATTTCGAAATGACCCATAGATATGTCAAGGGTCATTCCACAGAGACAGGAAAACACCATTGCCATTCCGGGGGAGGGGGGGCAGCTATATAAGCCCTACTGCTATTTCTTTACCCAACCATTTAAAAAGGCCAAAAGTGTCAAGGTGGAGAGCCTAGAAAGTATCCATGCTTATTTTTGGTTCTTCTGAACTAGAATAAATTCTTGCCTTTCACCACTCTATTCAGAGAAGGGAATGGTTTTTTTTAAAAAAATAAGAGTCAAGGTACAATACTCATATTGACCCGTGAATAAATCAACCCAGGTTTTAGAGATTACTTTTTTTACTAAAAAGATTGATGATGATGATGATGATGATGATGATGATGATGATGATGATGATAACTATTTTTGTATCCCGTCTCCATCTCCCCGAAGGGACTTCAGGCAGCTCACATGGGGATTCTAAGCTTATATATGTTAGAATAGTAGAGTTGGAAAAGACCACATGGGCCATCCAGTCCAACCCCCTGCTAAGAAGCAGGAAATCGCATTCAAAGCACCCCCGACAGATGGCCATCCAGCCTCTGCTTAAAAGCCTCCAAAGAAGGAGCCTCCACCACGGCCCTGGGGAGAGAGTTCCACTGTCGAACAGCTCTCACAGTGAGGAAGTTCTTCCTGATGTTCAGGTGGAATCTCCTTTCCTGTAGTTTGAAGCCAATAGAATCATAGAATTACTTGTTACTTGTAATTCGTTCATTTTCCCCATAAAGAAAGCATAGTCACACTATATAATGATTTTAACAAGAAAGAACATCATATATCCTGTAGTACAATTGTGGTATTTTATTTTGTTTGGATTCAGTTTGCTCAATTATGTATGGGGATGTGTACAAAGAGTTTTAAATGATTTGAGCAATTGCTTGAGGCAGTGCCTTGTGTTCAGTTGTAGCTGCTTAAGGTGGGGTGATCAGATAGATGGGAAGATAATGTTTTGAACCAAGTCTGTTTGTTACTTTTGAGAAACTGGAAAATAGTGAGTCCTTTTATAAGATATAATAGCAATGGAACTAGCAACTATGGCCTTATACCCAACATCATTGTATGTACCAATACTTGTGCAATGGATTTTTTTTCCCTACTCTTTTCAATCATCAGTTGAAACTTGGTCCCCGAGAAGTTATATGGAGGCTGCAGGAAAGAGGAGAAATTACCACACAACACGTTTGCTCACAAAAGCATTTCTATCAACAGATATCTATATATATAAAAGAGTGATGGCATCAGGGCAGCGGACAAAACAACAAAACTACAGGCCCCCCAACCTCAAAATTTGACAACACAACCCATCATCCATGGCTCTAGGTTGATACAACAAAAAGAAAAGAAAAATAAAGTCCTAATTAGAGGGAGAGGAGTAATTGTTTTTATCCAATTGCTGCCAGTTAGAAGGCTAAGTTCCGCCCACTTGGTCTCCTAGCAACCGACTCAGCCCAGGGGACAGGCACAAGAGTTTGGAGAGACCCCTAAGGGCCATCCAGCCCAACCCTTTCTACTATGCAGCAGGACACAATCCAAGCATTCACAACACATGGACAACGTATAAATACTATACAATACAACACAGGGACATAGACCCCCCTCTACCCTCACCACTTTCACAGTACACAAACAACCAAATGCATACTAAACATAAAGACAACCATACAACAGACATTCAATACCACCACTACCTCAACAAGTTCTCACCAACACCACCAGGCAACGCCACAGCAACGTGTGGCCGGGCACAGCTAGTCTATCTATATATATAAAAGAGTGATGGCATCACGGCAATTCACAAAACAACAAAAGTACAGGCCCCTCAACCTCAAAATTTGACAACACAACCCATCATCCACGCCTCAAGGTTGATACAACAAAAAGAAAAGAAAAATAAAGTCCTAATTAGAGGGAGAGCAATAATTTTTTACCCAATTGCTGCCAGTTTAGAGGGCTAATCTCTGCCCACTTGGTTGCCTAGCAACCAAGGGACAGCCAGGTTTCAGTTAGGGGACAGGCAGATTTAGGCCTCACTTAGACTTCTTCCACAGATTATCTAATTTGCACTGGATTATATGGCAGTGTAGACCCAAGGCCCTTCCACACAGCTATATAATCCATTTATAATCTTATATTATCTGCTTTGCACTGGATTATCTTGACTCCACACTACGATATAATCCACTTCAGTGTGCATTTTATACAGCTGTGAAGAAGGGGCCTCAGATAATCCAGTTCTGAGCAGATAATATAAGAGTAGAAATATACAGTAGAGTCTCACTTATCCAACGTAAACAGGCCGGCAGGATAAGTGAATATGTTGGATAATAAGAAGGGATTCAGGAAAAGCCAATTAAACATCAAATTAGGTAATCGTTATACAAATTAAGCACCAAAACATCATATTATACAACAAATTTGACAGAAAAAGTAGTTCCATGCGCAGTAATGCTATGTAGTATTTACAGTAGAGTCTCACTTATCCAACACTCGCTTATCCAATGTTCTGGATTATCCAACGCATTTTTGTAGTCAATGCTTTCAATATATCGTGATATTTTGGTGCTAAATTCATAAATACAGTAATTACTATATAGCATTACTGTGTACTGAACTACTTTTTCTGACAAATTTGTTGTCTAACATGATGTTTTGGTGCTTAATTTGTAAAATCATAACTTAATTTGATGTTTAATAGGGTTATCCTTAATTCCTCATTATCCAACATATTCGCTTATCCAACGTTCTGCCGGCCCATTTATGTTGGATAAGTGAGACTCTACTGTACTGTATTTACAAATTTACCACTAAAATACCACAATGAATTTAAAACACTGACTACAAAAACATTGATTATGAAAAGGCAGACTGCGTTGGATAATCCAGAACATTGTATAAGCGAATGTTGGATAAGTGAGATTCTTCTTTAATATGAAATAATTACTGGGATAGAATAATGCAGAACAATATAATCTCTAAAACCAGGACAGTAAATAAACAGGGGAATTCCAGACAGGAAACAATCAGGGCCAGCTAACACCTCCCAACAAAGTATTCCCATCATCAAAGTCTGGCAAATCCTGTTTTCTCAGGGCCACAGACAGTAGAAGCACATAAAATATCGCAAACAACATCACTCTGAAAACAAGGGTATTCCAGACAGGAAACAATCAGGGCCAGCTAACACCTCCCAACAAAGTATTCCCATCATCAAAGTCTGGAAAATCCTCTGTTTTCTCAGGGCCACAGACAGTAGAAGCACATAAAATATTGCAAACAACACCACTCTGAAAACAAGGGAATTCCAGACAGGAAACAATCAGGGCCAGCTAACACCTCCCAACAAAAAATTCACTCAGGGAGGAAACAGCCAGGCTTTAAAGCTGCAAGGCCATTACATCCTAATCATTTTTCCTAATTGCAGCATTCATACTTGCCTCCAACAAACAAAAAAAACCAATCAGAAATATTGTATATTCACAACCTTTAGGAAATAATATCCCCTGATGGCACAGCGTGTTAAAGCGCTGAGCTGCTGAACTTCTGGACTGAAAGGCCACAGGTTTGAATTGGGGGAGCGGAGAGAGCCCCCACTGTTAGCTCCAGCTTCTGCCAACCCAGAAGTTCGAAAACATGCAAATGTGAGTGCATCAATAGGTACTGCTCCGGCGGGAAGGTAACGCCGCTCCATGTAGTCATCCCACATGACCTTGGAGGCGTCTACGAACAACGCCGGCTTTTCGGCTTAGAAATGGAGATGAGCACCAACCCCCAGAGTAAGACACGACTGGACTTAATGTCTGGGGAAAACCTTTACCCTTGACGTTAACTACCACCAATTCCTCAATACTTTATTTCCCATACCACCAGACTTCGCCACAGCAACGCGTGGCTGGGCACAGCTAGTATATATATATATAAATGTAATGTGGCACTTTATTATGGAGTAAACAGCAAAACCACTGAACTCAATCACACCAAATTTGACCACATAAGTCATAGTCATCCAAGGTATGTTTTTAAATCAAAAATTCTAGAAAAATAAATTCCAAATTAGAGGACAAGTAAGAGCCATTGTCATGCCACCAGAAGGCTCTCCCCTGCTGCCCTGTCCCTTTAAGGTTCTAAGGGGACGGAGCTTAGCCTCAGCTCCTGCCAGCTTTAGGGATATGTTTGCAGCTAACTAGTACTGAAAGCTAACATTTCAAAATTGTGCTGTTGAAAGAAACAGATAGTATGGAATGGGGGAGCAAACACATATAGTATTGATTTGAATTTTAGGAAAGAAAGGCTATAGTTCCAAGATCTAGCATGGTTTGACTATCTACTAGGACCTCATCACATGACACAGGGCTACTTCCGATGGGTTTCTATCCTGATTCCACATGAAAGCCCCCTAAGATGGAGCCCTGAGGTTTCCCGTGTTCTCATAAGGTAAGCCAGGGAAAGCGCAGGGGGAGCTGAGCAGAACAGTTTCCCCTGTGGGATGGGGAAGGGGGCAATGTGGCATGCGGGGCAATGGTTTCCCTCACTGCCTGCCAAATTTGCCCCACTGCCCTGCGGATGCCTCCACTTTCCTCTGGCTTAATAACCTCAATGTGATGAGATCTAGGACTCCAGGTGACCAGAGTCTGAAATCATAATCAGCCATGAAAATCTAGGAGGTAATCTTGGGCAAGTCACACTCTATCAGCCTTAGCAGGAGTCAATGATAATCTCCTCTGAATATAGGTATATTCAGAGGAGATTGTCATTGACCATTAAACTTTCTGACAGTGTTACCATAAATTTGAAGCAGACAACATCAATAACAATATACAATATGCATGTAATGAACAATATTAATTGACCATTTCTGTGAGGTTAGGAAATATTACTTCAAGTGTCAATTTTACACTCCTTGAATAATCAAATTTATGTTTAAAGAATCAGGAAATACTCGCACCACACTACTGGAGTGGGGAATAGCAGCTTGTGATCTGTTGTCACTTCAACTGTGACTTCTTTTGATATGACAGCAGATGGGTCTCTTTATTGTTATAAGGGGGAGCCTTTGGTATTGATACAATGCACAATACCTTAAGAATCAATCACAGTTGCTGAGAATATATCATTCAATTTAAAAACACAAAAAACAAGAAATGAGAAGAATATAACCATATTTTTCCAAGCTTCATTCTTGCCTCGATTCCTACCTCTCACCTTGAAGATCACAGATGACACAATATCATGAAATGTGTCAGCCCTCAAATACATCACTTTCACCCTTACATAGTTCAACAAATGCTTCAGATCCATGTTTTCCTTTGTGAAGAGCTATCCAAAGAATTATATTGTAACCTTTTCCTATCCGTTTTAAGTGTGGCCTTTGGTGTAACAAGTAGTCCAACCTTCAATTCATCATTGTTTAGCTTTCTCAGCAACTATCAGCTACCATGGTGATGATTTTATTCATCTATCACATCACTTGTAGATGTATTTTGTTCAGTAACAGAAAATTCTCCAACACCAAGGAAAACAAAATGTAATTAATTGGGCTTTTTAAAAATCCCTCTGAGCCCCATTTTTTTATTGTTCCATTCCAAAACACAGTCCAAGTAATGACAAATGGCCTGAAGAAATATATTGAATACACACATGCTCAAACCAAATGTATTTTGCTTTGTTTCATTATGACAGTAAGAAGCGTCTAGTAAGATAAACTTGGGTGTTTTCTCCCCCACTCTACAGTTGGTACATATTGTGCATTTTATAACTTATTGCAGCTTTTCCATTCTAGCCAGGTGCCTCAGGCTAATCATTTGGAACAAAGCTGAGCTCCAAATACATCCAGTCCCCAATACGCAGTAAGCAATTGGCAACAGCTATACCCCCAGGCCTGTGGATTCATGAAAGGTTTAAGACAGAAAAGTCCAATTAAATCAAAGTTAACATTGCTCTGTAAACAAACCACCTTAAGAAAAAGCTGTATGATTTTAGCCACTCAAGCAAGCATGCAGAAAACTGTTGTCCTCCAACAGAGTTAATTAAAAACATCTTTCATTCTTCTATAAGGAAATGATTGATTGGATTTTTTTATTAAAAAAATGTATCATATAGAATAACCAGATACTATCAGATCATGATATTGTACTTGTGCTTGCAACATGTGGAACTATGTTTCTCTCTTGCCCTCATGTAGGAGGTTCTCCTTTGGAAGATACCTTTCAGACATCAAGTACAAGAAAAAGGTTCCACGATAATTTTCTGATCAAGTTAAGACTATAGGTATTTCCACATTCAAGGCACACACATGTCTGCCTACATAAGTCAGCAAGGTAGATAAAACTAGTGTTGGCTGAGATGAACATATAGTTACAAAAGGAATATATCTTTTGACCCAGTTATGAATAGGAATAACGTTTCTGTTTTGATTTGCATCTACCTTTGAGTTCCCATGAGCTTCTGAAGTGGACAGTTGTAGACAAGCGTTGTAGACCTCTGAGCATTCCTCATTTAAGAAAACCCTATGAAATTCATGAAGTTCCCATGAATTAACAGACTACTTGATGGGACACACAGGTAGATCAACAAGGAAATCTTCCTCAAATAATTTTCAGCATTAGGAGCCAGGAAAATTAATAGTCATTTTAATTGCTTGGTCTTTTTAGTATATATTTCTTACTACTGGAGAAAGATAAGAAGGAGAAAGGAGGAATCCTAAAGAACCTTATTCCTTATATAGCCATACCCCAGTTTTAAAAGTCTTTGATAACAAAGATCATTTTTACAAGTCATTTTACCATGACAACCCCTCTTATCCTCTGTCTTGCTGGAATTTAGCAGCATTAGCTGTGAGGTTGTCAAAGATGGGTTGTAGGAACACAGACTTTTTTTGTTAAAAAAGTCAAGACTGAGATAAGAAAGAATGGAAACATCAGTTGCTAACAGAAATCTTCACTGGGCATGTGTTAATGGGAAAACAAAGAGAAAGGCGGGGAACAGATCTTAGCAGCATATTAAGAAAAGCACAGCCCTACGGGTTTGGTCACCAGTGATGGAAATCATAGTACAAGTAGAGGTGGATGAAAGAAAACATCATTCCTAGATATATTTGGGAAAGAGCTATCAAATGGTTTCTAGAAGATTTGAAAGGTTTTTCATAATGCAAGGCTTACTTGATGTAGTTTCATATCACATGTGTATTGTTTGTTTTGAACAAAATGTTTGCTGAAAAACCTTGACATGCTCTTCTTTTGAGTAATATTATTCAAATTCCTTCCATATAATTTGGTCATCGTATTTTCTCTTATGACCTCATTACACTCACCTACATCAGTGTCCTATGACGCTTCCACCCTGTCTTGGGGACAGAGCCGCATGCCGGCCATCGCACTATGAACACCAACCTCATCAGAAAGCCCAGGCACAGCATTCCACTTCACTTGGCTTCCACAAAATAAAAAGGAGCAATGGAGAAAATCTGTCACCCTGCACAGAGCTCCCTCTCTGTGACACATTCCCCATCACAACACCTCCTGTGTTGGGTGGAAAGCGTCCAGTGATGCTTTCACACCAGCTGTGGGCAGGCACTCCACCGGATGTCACAACACATCAGATAATGTCTGGCATCAGTTTCCATCCATTAGATGGAGTGAATGCATCCTTGGATGCTAAATTCACCAGTCTGATGAGGTCACTGATCTACTTTGTTAACTAAGCTCTGCTCCGTTTCTTTCTTCTTCTGGACAGTTCAGACATAGTGTTCTTCTAGTCTAGTAGTTTCCAAACTCTGGTCTTCAGGTGTTTTTGACTTAACCCCCCAGAATCCCTGGTTTACAGCCAAGCAGTTGAAGTTCAAAACACCTGGGGAATTAGAGTTGGGGAATCACTGCTCTTGACATAGCCACAGCCAGGTATGAACCAAACTGATCTCCACTTAACTTAAAAGTATAGTAGCAACTGTTGTTCCCTAGCTATTTTCTGTTCTCAATTTTTCCATTACCCAACATAATAACTTTCACATGCCTACAAAGGTTGCTGAACACAATATTTAGATATCACTACCAGAGAAAAGATCTTAGGTATATATCTAGGAGATATACTTCTTGTTGCTAAAAGAAATAACTGGGGGAAGTGTTCTTCGAAGATTACAATGCAATTGGCTAAAACTTACAAAAAGAATCTGCAAGGAAAACAGAAGCTATGTCTAACATGCTGGCATTCTGCAAAAGAGATAACAACACAGAATGTAATTGGGGAAAATTATTTACAGTTTTAAAAAGCTTATGATAAAAATCTGCCACAAAAGCTTATTACAGGAAGTCGGCAACTGTAGACTAAAAAGCAAATTTCCATCTTGTATTAAAAGGTATGCAAAAATGAATATGAAAAGGGAAATGGAAATAATGGCAAACTGTCAGAATAGAAAGAATGGCTTAGAAAAAATCCCAAAGACCAATATATGCTCTAGTCAATCATATATAAAGGATTGTTTGTAGTCCTTCTTGGACCCTAGGTTTGATATCCTTGATCAGACATAGAAACCCATTGGGTAACTTTGGAAAAGTCATATCTCAGTTTCAGAGATATGCAATGGCAAAGTCCTTCTGAATAAATCTTGTGAAGAAAATCCTGTTATGGGTTCATCCTATGGACACCATTGGCAAGCTATGTCTACTTATGTGTATTCACAGGTGATATAACATAGATAGTTTTCTATTCAGTTTCTCTGGCTGTAACCCGCATTCATTGTTGATTCTCTTGGTTGAAGCACACTGGTTTTTCTGTTGTCTCAGAGCAAAGGCTTGGAATAACATGCCAGTCAGCAAAGCTGGTGATTTAATTTAGATGTTGCAATAGTGGAAAGAAATCAATTTTAAACAAATTCACAATGTTACCTAGTGACCAGAGAAATCACTCACTGAAGCACATTTTTTCTTAAGTGGTTGGAAAAAAATCTTCCTTCGGGAAGATGTTCATCCCTGTGTCATTTCTGTGTATTTGTGTCATTTCCCACAGTAAACTAATCTTTTAACATAGAGTTGCTAGAAGTTTTGAGGAATATAGAACCATAAGATGTGTTGTGAGAATATATATATATATATATATATATATATATATATATACACACACACACACACACACACACACACACACACACACACACATACATACACACACACACATATGGTGTATGTGTTATGGTTGAGCCTTATGGCTCCGATACAGGGAGACGAGGTCGTAAGACTCCTCGAGAGTCAGACTCTCTTGAGGAGCGCAAAAGGAAACGGCTCCGGGACTTATTTGCAGAACCAACAGACGAAGACTCCTTTGAGGGTTTTACCGAGGGAATGGAGGAAGAGATGGTTAGCTCAGAGGAGGATGACATGGAATGGACTCGTGTGAGGGAGGATTTGGGTGTCACCGGCAATGATAGCATGGGAGGCGACTGGCGGGTTGCAGGATCGGACCCGTGGACGGGCTGGAGGGATGGAACGGGATCCACAGCTGGGGATGCTGTGGGGCGTAGTCAAAGGTGTTTTAGCTCTGATGATGATGATGATGATGAGGCACCTGGAATTAGGATAGCAGCTGATAGTGATGAGGAGTTATGAACTGGCATAAAATGGGGTCTAGAATCAATGGCTAATTGCGTTGGGCAAGGTAATCTGGACGAACGCTTGGGCTCTTGTTGGGGAACTTCCTGAAGACGGGTGTGATTCGTTTGCTGAATACGTAAGTTACCAAGGACACTGGGCATAGACGGCGGGAGGAACTGTGTGGGCTTTTCCTGTGCAACTTGTGTTTAATCTTGATAGCTTGGACCTCCGTCGTCTTTTTGACGGACATTAATTGCCTACTCTGGATTGACGCTGGACTGACTGACTGACTACGACCTCGGACTATCCCTTCTGTGGCTATCGGTGGAACTTGTGAACTAAAGACGTCTGTACCTGGCTTTCGACCTTGGACCGGATTGGGACCCTGCTGACCGCTGCTACCCTGATTGATGTGTCTGGACCCGGAGTTCGCTCGTTGCACGGAGGAGTAACAACTTAGTTACTCAATCGTAGCTTTTGAGTAGCAGAGAGGAATCTGCTGCCAGTTATTTGTGTTTCATTGAATCTTTGTTTACCAACTTTTGTTTGTTTAAAGTGCCAGGCTGAAGTAAGCATTTTTGATTTAACCCGGATTAAACTCCTGTTTAATCCGGTTTATCTTTTGAACCGTTTTTAGTACCAGCGGAGTCTTTTTGTATCTTTTCACATTGAAGGCAAGTGTTTGCCTAGCCCTTTGTTTCTTACGGGCATTTTTGGTTCTGTAACTTTAATAAACTGTGTTGAACCTTATTTGGTGGCGTTCTGTCTGTGACAGTATGTGTGAGAGAGGGGGGATGTAAGAGAAAAAGAGAACCATGCTTAAGTTTGTATTATTATTTTAGCAAATGGTCAGAAAAAATGGTTGAGAGAAGGTGGAAACTCGAAGTTCTGAGTGGATTTACAACATTGAGAGATCAAATTCCTCACTTGGTTCCTGGAGGACTAAGCTTTCTGGCTCCCAGTATAGGATATCTCTTGTGTTAAATACATATGGCAAACCTATCTCAACATCTCTTTTCTTGTATCCCTCATTGTACATACTAAAATACTAGTGACTACATTTTTTCCACATTTTTAAATATGTTACGTCCATCTTTTAAATTTGGTGCTTCCTAGTTTCAAAAGAGTTCTGTAAAAGTTAAAAGCTTGTACATATTCATGATCTTTTAGTGGTGGTAATTCAACCTTGAAGGAGCTGGAGGTGGTGATGGTGTACAGGGATCTCTGACGTGGGCTGGTACATGAGGTCGCGAAGAGTCGGAAGTGACTGAACAAATAAACAACAATTCAACTAACACACAACCCTTAAATGTCTGCCTACCCACAGAGCATATAGCTACCTTGTTTCTTAACCAGCTATATATTGGCTCATGGGGAAAACGAAAAGATGATATGCGGGAGCCAAACACAGGTATGTTAATAATTTCTACTGTGAAATACACTGTCTTGCGCAAGATGTGTGAAATTATCTCTTATCTCTAATAACAAGACTGGAAGTTTTCCCAGACAACAGAAGGCATCTGGACACAGCAAGAGTTTTTTTTAAAGAACAATAATAAGTTAAACTAACAACCAGAGTATTATAAATGATTGTAGTATATGATGTACAACTGGCTTTTCCTCCATCTGAATATATCACATAATTTTGCCAAAAGAAGAGGCATTGACTGTGATTCAATGGAGTTTAGAGATGAAGTGATTCTTTACTTATAAACGGAAGGGTAAAAAAATTACCCTCCTGCTTTGCATCTTTTTAAGTCAAAAATTCAAGAATCCTTCGCTTTTTAAAATTTAGTATAATAGAATAAAACTTTACATCTAGATTCATAAGGCCAATGTTATTTTAATATCATTTTGAAATGGATGTCCACTGTTCTCCAAAAAACAAGCAAACATCTCCCTCTTCCTGCAGGCAGGAACAACTTCATGGGTTTTAGGAAAGCTAGGTCCTTCTCTCCAGAAGAAGCATGGAAAGTCCCATTTAAGAGGAATATAAGGACATACTGAAGGCAATTATTATTCGGTAAGATGGTGGTGCCAATTTGGGTGCATTAGCTCTTAATTTAGTGTAATGTTTTAACTAGTATGCTGTTAATTACTTTAAAAAACTGTTCTATTATGTGTTATTTTGGCCATGTTTTGTTTTAACTTATATTGTAACTTCCCATGTGCCCCGTATTGAAGGAAGGCAGGAGACAAATGAAATTATCTAACTAAATGGTAACCTTTTATCAGAAATAACTCATAGTCAGTTTGGAAAAGAACAGCACAAGGTCCAATATATGCCCCAAAAACAAGATGTGTTGTCAGCGAATCCTTTCAGAGTTTTAGTCTGAACTTGAAAGAAACCATTAAAGGTGCTGAACTGTATTCCCAAAATAGGTTCAGCCCCTAAATAGCTCCTTTATAGTTCAGGTGAAAACACAGAGTTGAGTCAATGAACAACTGATACAGAAACCAGTAGCCGTTACTGGTTGTTTCCATTCACAGAAAAGCTACCTAGAGGAAAAGTCTAGCACAAAGGGCAATGCCCACTGAAAAAGCATCGCACATAATACAGATCCTTATTGTCAGTGCCTTTCACAATGCTCCTAGCTCAGCATGCCCTGAGTAATGCCATTTCACACATCCATTACAAATGCCTTACTGGCTTTTTGCATCTTCTGGTCTCTCTGATTACGTCTAATTGCCACAAATCTCTGGTTTTTAAAAGCATAAGTTCATTACGAAATGCCAACCTTTTCCTTTGATCTCTGAGCTGGCTGTGGCTGCCTTTCCCCTCCATCCCTTGTGAGCATCACAGATTTCAAGGGTGGGGTGGGGGGACTTGTCAGTATTTTTTTGTTCAACCCAGTTCAAAGTAATCAAGCATACAGCAGGGCAGCCGACAGGTGAGCCAAACATGGAACTAACAGCTGACCAGAGAGATAAGCTGATTTATTTGCATCTTTGAAGAAAAGTTTGGTAATTCTCTTTTTAAAAAAAAAGAAAAGAAAAAGAAAAATATGTGAGTGGTGCTTTAAGCAGCCATAAAATGAAATATTTTAGTTCCTGGAATTGCAGGAGGTATGAGAACATTATCTATCAGTTTTACCCTTGGAATTTCAAAGAAAAGGGCAGAAATGAGGAGAGGATGAATATCCAAGTTCATATTACATTGTGTAGAGGTGGGATCCCATGATAAGCTTCAAAATATAACAGAATTGCAGATTTTTGCACTTAACAAAATGCTTTATAGTTTCAGTTTGAAATTTATGAGATGGTATTTCCAATGGAGTTAAAATTGAGCTTTAACTTAATACACAATACTGTTGTGTTAAACAGATATATATGTGTGTGTGTTTACAAGAATGCATATCCATTTTATATAAAATTTCTGGTCAGAATTTTGCTGAGGACCTACATGCTTGAAAGTGAATGTACAGACGTGGAATTAAAATTGCGCAGTTTCATAACATTCATATTCAGCAAAGTACTGTTGTTACATTACTACACAAGCAAAGTGACTGATGCACATTGAGACCGATGCACAACAGGATCAATGTAAATTGAGACTGATGTGCATCACTTTTATCTTGCATCGACAAAGAAACTAGGGATTGTTGTACATTGGGACACTCTTGCTGGTGTGAGATTATACATCTTCACAATTCACCAACAGGGTTTCTTATCACCTCTGTTACATAACTAAGTTTAAGGAAATTTACATGGCATGCACTGTAATAGAGGATTCCAGCCTGTGCATAAAAAGGTACTTACTTTGATCTGAGGTGGAAATTACTTTGATGCAGAACTGGAGGAGAGACAAAAACTGAAACATGACTCAAAGTGAGCTTGACAGATTTGACTCTCCCTAATTGAAAATGTCATCAAAGGCAGGATTTTTGCATCATTTGATCACCTGGGGTGTTCATAAGAAGACAAGCAATCCATTCCAGTTCATGTCAACAGTGTTAGCTAGATGTTATTTGGAAGTCTACAAGCAGGCTTTGAAGACTACCAAAAGGAGTATAATCCTAACTCAAATATGTACCAAATATGTGGAGTAAGGCACATTTTTTTCCTGGCAGAAATCTCTTGAGAATAGAATCCTCTTCTACTAGTAGTTTTCAATCTTCTGGAAAAACTGCTCTAAGGTTTGCTGACAGAACTTATTAAATGTCAGAGAAGACCAAGCCAAGATCTCAAATTCCTTTAACCCAGAGACACGACATTAATGGCATGCAATATTGCTAACACAAGAGCAGTCTTAATTTCAAATGAGTGGACTTTGGAGTCAGCACGGCTTCACCTAGCATCATGATCTCTCTAGTGACACTTGCCTTCTTGGCCAACTAGGACTTTATTCCCAACAGCCAGTTGTCTTCAGCATCTGGTTCCTTACTATTAATACGTTTGTGGGTGTGCTTTTCTTTTAGGGACGTTGTGGGGTTTGAGTCACCCTTTATCCTGTAATACAGCCTTTGGCTTCTTCTCTTATCTCTCTCATCTCCTCTCTCTATTTCATCAAAATAGTACTTTTCAATTATAATTGTCATTAATAATTATAGGAATTCCCGCGAACAGCAAAGCCTTATTCTCACAAAAACTACCTACCTACCTAAACTTACCACCAATATCTAATAATTTATTTCCTTTGCAATCCCATCTCAAGTTCTTTCTCTTTATATTTCTCTCTATGCCTTCTTAATTTCATTTAATACTAATAATAATTTGGTTGTTGCTGCCTAACAATAATGATAAAAAGAACTGGGCTTCTGTGGAAGCTTTGCCAAGAAGCCAACAGAACCCATCATCTCTCTCTAAGGCACACAAAAAACAAATCAGTGGGTCTTCCGGAATCCGAATAACAAAAATGGCTCAAGGTTCAGCTGAAATGCACAAGCCTAGTCTCTAGTCTTCTATCCCTAAGAGTTCTGGTGCCTCATTGATTCCATAGCACTGAGGCATGACAATTAAACTGGTATCAAACTGCATTAATTCTGCAATGTGTGTACAGCCCTAGACTCAATTTGCTATTTCTATAGTGTATCTCTATAAACACTCTCAAATAAAGCAAAATAGACTCCCACTACTGTCTTCCAGCAATGAATATTCAGAGAAATACAGACTGATGGGGAGTCATATTGAAAATCGAGTCTCTTTTAAAAGCACCTAAAATGATGGCAACAACCCCAAAAGGATTGTGAAGGCCACTACCACATCTTGAAGTACGTAATAGTGCATAGTTTTACTATGCATTATGTGAAGAATGTCATTCTATTTCATCCTGAAATCTTAGCCAAATGGATAGTGATTTTGTGAAGCAAGTTTAATCATTTTGCTGATGTTTTCCTGGACAAACTTTGATTTGAAATAAAAGTGACTTGTAAATATTGATTCAACAAGAAATAACGTAAGGGCATATTGTAGCTGTTGCATCATTTTTTCAAAAGCTTCTTACAGGGGTAGAATAGCTTCTACAGGTGGATGGACAAGAAATATTTATATATAGAATTTAATAGGCTATCTGTGGTCTATGATACACAAGTGCTCTAATAACACTGATATATGATGGGACTGTTCTGGACTAGCCATGACAATCTCTTCTAAAGCAGTACACCCAATAATAAAGAAGTATGCTTGGGGTTTGCCTTAAAATCTACACGTTTTGAGAGCAATAAATAAATTTTATAAGCTAAAAGGCTAGAAACGTGACATGCCTGCAGAGCTTGGAAGATAAAGTGAATAGAAGACAAAAAGATATGAAAGGCCATGATATGTGATTTATGGCAGCTAACTGAAAGTAAGAGCTCTCAGTGGTGGAAGACATTTATTGAAGTTCCTAAATATGATGTTGTCCCATTTACACATGACAGTGAGATGTGATTACTCAGATTCAGAAATTAATTCTTAGATATTCTTTATCAAAACACTAAAGTTGTATTATTTATTTACAGTATTTATATTCTGCCCTTCTCACCCCGAAGGGGACTCAGGGCAGATCACAATGTACATATACCAGGCAAACATTCAATGCCATTGACATACACACAGAGTGACAGAGACACAGAGGCTATTTAACATATTCCAGCTTCTGGCTTCATGAGGGTATGCTCGAGTCCGGCCACAGCTGGAGCTGTTGCTTCATCATCCATTGCGATGCTGAGTCCTTAATTAAATACTTCCTCTTCTTTCGGCATGCAGGCTGCTGAACTTTTTTTATGGTGATGTAAATTAATTAAATTAGCCTCCCCGCATAAGTGGTCCCTAAATTTCCTACTTGACAGATGCAACTGTCTTTCGGGTTGCTTAGATAAACAACGAGCTGGGGCTGTTTAGTGGTCAGGCACTCAATTTGACCCAGGCTTTGAACTCATGACCTCTTGATAAGTAGTGATTTATTGCAGCTGGCTACTAACCAGCTACACCACAGCCCGGCCCCTATTAGTGTTCAGGGCACTGATAAAATGTCAGATCTATCACACAATTTTACAAGCTAACATTCAGCAAGGGTTGGGGAGTAAGGATTACCAAAATAAGCGATCCAAAGGGAAGGAGCAAGGTGTGGAAAGGAGGACAGGTTTAACAGTGAAACATGTGATGCCTCTAAGTACATCTGTTTACAGCTTCCAAGAAGTTCACTTGTAGTAATGCACATTGAGCATCTAAAATATTCTAAAATTGTTCCCATGGGTGACTGTGATAGTGACACTTTGACTTTCTGATAGTTCAGTGCACACAAACTTTGTTTCATGCACAAAAGTATTAAAATGTTGTATATAAAATTAAATTCAAGCTATGTGTATATGAATGCATTTTGCATTTAGACTTGGGTCTAAGCTGCAATATGTATGTATACTGAAATATAACTATTTCAAAATCTGAAAAGAAAATCCAACATCTAAAGTCCTCTGGGTCCCAAACATTACAGTAAATAATGCTTAACCTGTATATGCATGGAAATTATGTTGACAACCATGCCAGGGTATGGAGAAAGAGCTGTAAGATCTCAAGATGAATAATCAAGATTTTTTAAAATAAAAAATGCAGTGATATGACAAGATTGCCAGCCTATGAATTGATACAAGTCTTGTCTCTGAAAATAATTCATTAACTGCTGCTGACACAAAAATGCTTCCAAGAACAAAATTCACTTAGAATTAGTGTCTATGGAAGGTTCTTCTAATGTACTGGTGAGCTGGAAATAGGCCTTCTAGATAAAGCTTGATCAGCCACTAGGAAAGGGGAGCTGTCCACAATATGTTCTGAGCTAAGGAAAAACATATGGGGATGCTCTCCATGGGTACATGTAAAAGTTGACGTAACTAGTGTCTTCAATTTTTCTGGTAACTCATTAACTCCATTACTCACTGTTTTTTTAATTTCTCCTTAATGTGTAAAGTTGGGCTAACTCAGGCTGGTTAATAATCTAGTGATTTAAGAATGAAACAGTGGATGTATAATGTCTTCTGTGGGACAGCAGTTACTATAAGTTATTGCTTGCCATTATTACTCAAAGTTCTTGGAGGTGAATTCATCCATGACTTGCCATCATAAGGTAGCAAATCCCACTATCCCACAGGGAAGAGTGAAAAAATGTTTGAATCCTTTTAATGACAATTTTCCCAAATCCACAACAGTAAATTGCAGTCGTTTGGCCTCAGCCTCCCACCTGCGATATGAGGATATTAAATTCACATACTTTGCTGGGTGATTGGATTTGTAAGGGTTAAAAAGGAATAATGGAAAGGGCCCAGGACTATCTGTTCATTCATAAATATGACACACACACACACACCATTTCCAGGAAATACTGCCTTTTTCACAAGAGACTTCTGATCCAAGACTGGCTTCTCCAATGGGAATATGCCTATGGTGTGTTATATTATTATTTTATTTTATGACACAGCAAACAAGATAGATATGCTGAATTTCGTTTCAAAAAATCACAAGTCGAACACTTCCCAAGTGTCTAGGACTGTGTGATGTATTTTCGGATGATGCGCGCAGATTCCAGTAGGGTGGCCTTTTGCAGTTGGCAGATCGTAATTTTGTCAAGGCCTATTGTTTCCAAATGTCGGCTGAGATCTTTTGGATTATTATTATTATTATTATTATTATTATTATTATTATTATTATTATTATTATTATTCAGTTCCTCCAGTTTCCTGGAGTCCCCTATCCTCCAGCAAGAATTTTGAGTCTTGCAATGGGGTGTGGGGAAGAAGGGCCAAGACTCAGCATCATCCCACTGTGTGAGGAGCTATCTGCATGACTCTAATAAGTACAGAAAACACGTTGAATACTCGATGCAATTGCACTAGTGCAAACTATTATAAGTATCAAATCTCAAATAATCATATTAGGTCACATGCTAGATTCCATTCTGGGAGAAAGGCAGCATATCAATTAAATTAAATTAAGTAAATAAGTAAAACACTGAAGGTGGAGCAGGGTTGATTTCTGCTGCCCTGGAGTCAAGGACACAGAGCAATGGATCCAAACTGCAGAAAAATAGATTCCATCTGAACTTTAGAAAGAACTTCCTTATGGTAGAACTGTTTTACCGTGGTGAAATCACCTTTGGAAGTTTTTAAACTGAATGGCCATCAGTCAGGAGTGCTGTGGATGTGGATTTCTGCATGGCAGTGGGTTGGCCTTGTGGTCCCTTCCATCTTTATGATAATTAACAATAACCCTTTTCATGATATTAAGGACGTTGTCCACAAATATTTACTAGAAGGTAAAATGCACTTTAAAGAAAAAAAATTAACTTTCCCTACCAAAAATGAGCATGCCTATCCCTTAGCAGCCTGTACAAGGTTGTAGAAACTTGGAAAATACATCAAAAGGATGCAATCAGTTTTTCAACAGCAATCCTATTTGATGTTTCAAAAATAGGTGGGGCGGAGGGACTCTGAATAACAAAAAAGAGTGCTGACATTAGATAAACCTGATACTTTTTATTTATTTATTTCTGATAGTAAATATATTTTAAACCTCATCAAGAATGGTGAGTCCCCCTCCCCATTTTTTTATTACTTATAAAAATGAAGTAAAACAACAGTTTATTGTGGCAATACTTCATACTGCCCTACTTCTGTAAATTGTCTCTAAGCTCTAGGGTAAATACAAGAACATTCATGTTTTTAAATTGGATACAAAAGTGCTTTCTCTGTCGCAGCATAAATTGCTACATGCAGGCTATCAGATATGTTTAAACATATTGCTGTTCTGCAAATTGCAAACAACATTGAGCTTTGCTTTAACTTTGCTTGTTACAGTGGGTGCTTCTGATAAATATTTTACAATGCTCTTCGGTCAAAGGTATATCAGTGGAAAGATTCTTTATTGCCAGCTATGCCTTACATCCAATTGCTAGTCCCAACTAGAATAATCCAATCAAATCAATGGGATTCAAATTAGCATTGATTTGCCATTCATCCATTGATTTAATGGGTTGACTAGCAGAGTCATCCCATTAAACATTTAGGCCAATGTTTGCTAGGCATTAGGATCCCTTTCACACTACACATTATAGCATTATATTCCACCTTAAGGGTCATGGTTTAATTCTATGGATTCTTGGAATTTGAACATTAGGGAAGAATAGTCATGCTGTCATAGACAGAACGCCAGCGAGTAAAACAAAACTCAGTTTATTGAGGTTACAGAACTAAAAACGCCCGTAGGAGACAAAGAACAGGGCAAACACTTGACTTCAGTGTGATAAGTAACAAAAAACAACTCAGTTTGAGCTTAAACAATTCAAAGGGATAAACCGGGTTAAACAGAAGAATAATCCGGATTAAATCAAAAGTGCTTACTTCAGCCTGGCAAACAATGCAAACAAAAGAGGATCAACAGGAGTCAGAATGTAAACAACAGACTGGTAGCAGATTCCTCTCTGCTACTCAGAAACAGCAGGAGAATAAACCAGGCTTGTTTATTCCTTCCTGCAGCGAACGAAAAGCGTGGTCGTAGTCAGAATTCAGTTTAAGGTTCAGCGGCCAACGATATCCAGGTCCAGGCACAGCAGTCAGGGTAACGGCAGTCAGCAGGGCCCCAATCCGGTCCAGAGGTCAATAGCCAAGCGTAGTCGTCTAGAAATCCAAAGGTCTCACCGATAGCCAGCAGAAGGGATAATCTGGAATCGAAGTCAGTCAGTCCAGCGTCAATCCAGTGCGAGTAGATATTGCCCGTCAAAAAGACGACGGAGGTCCAAGCTATCGAGATTAAACACAAGTTGCACAGAGAAAAACCCCGCACAGTTCCTCCCGCCGTCGATGCCCAGTGTCCTTGGTAAACTTACGTATCCAGTAACGAATCACACCCGTCTTCAGGAAGTTCCCCAACAAAAGCCCAAGCGTCCGTCCAGATTACCTTGCCCAACGCAATTAGACATTGGTCCCAAACCCCAATTTATCCCAGTTCAAGCTCATCATCGCTGTCAGCTGCCATCCCAATTCCAGGTGCCCCAACATCCTCATCCTCATCAGAGCTTAAGCACCTTTGACTACGCCCCACAGCATCCCCAGCTGTGGATCCCGCTCCATCCCTCCAGCCAGTCCATGGGTCTGATCCTGCAACCCGCCAATCACCTCCCATGCTTTCATTGCCTGTTTCCCCAACACCCAAATCCTCCCTCACACGAGTCCATTCCATGTCATCCTCCTCCGAGCTGGCCATCTCTTCCTCCAAACCCTCAGAAAAACCCTCAAATGAGTCCTCATCTGTCGGGTCTGTAAACAAATCCCGGAGCCGTTTTCTTTCACGCTCCTCGAAAGAGTCTGACTCTCGAGGAGTCTTATGACCCCTTCTTCTATTACCGGAGCCCGAAGGCTCAACCATAACACATGCCTTCCAATCTGACATTCTTAAAACTAGCCAACACTCATATTGGTGTTTCAAATGTTCGTCCTTTTTCTGGGAATATTTGATTTGCCGATGTCACGAGTTTCCCCCATCAGTTCTAGTTTTTGAGATACAGAACATAAGCCATATACCATCTGCTCACCCATAGAAGGCCATGATAACCATATCCAAGAAACTAGAGTTGATGCGGTCCATCCAATGCATGCCCCATTAACATTGACCATATAATTTAGTTTCTGGATGAAGATTATCTGCTTTAAACTACATTCTGAGTCTACACTCCTCTATAATCCAGTTTAAAGCAGAAAATATGCATTCAGAAACTGGATTATATGGCAGTGTAGATGGGGCCGTAATTTTCTGAATTAGTGCCCCAAACAGGAACAGGCCTAAAAACCAAGACACCAAGAATTTTTTTGGTTGGGCTGTGTAATTCATCATCTCATTTTCTCAGTTTCATTTAACATATCCTAGTTTTTCTCTCCTCTTCCTCCTCTAGCCTCCTTTGTAGGATACAGCTATGTCAGACAAAGTGGAATACAGCACCGTTATGTTATTATGTTCCTGGCAATTCCTTACTTAGAAACATAGCTCTTTGAAGTATTAGGTATAGATGAGCATTTCATGTAATTAAAAAAACTTTTAACTGGTTTTACTGTTATGTTAGGTTTTTAGTTGGTGTGTTCCCCAAAGTGGAATATTAATAAATTACAATGCAATACTGCAATAGCATTTATTCAAATGTTCATGTTTTTTTCAAATTCAGAATGTTAAAAAGGAATGTGACATAATGTTGAAATGGTAGACGTTTTAATCCCTACTTCGAAGTTTTAAATGTTCTCAAACTCCTAATTAACTCTTCACCCAGGGCCCACCTACACTGCCATATAATGCAGGTTCAAACTGCATTATATAAATCTACACTTACCATAGAGTGCAGTTTCAAACTATGTTATATGGCAGTGTAGATGGGGCCTCATTCAAGATACCTGATGTCTATACTTTTTCACTTAAAGCTTGATATATGATTCTATCCAGGAATTTACTAAGCAGGCTAAAATAGATTTGGTAGGGTGTCAATTGAGGTGTGTTAGTGGCTATTTTGGAACTCTCTTCCAAGGGCTCGCTTACACTGGCCCAAACCCCCAATTTTAATCAGAAGTCTAACCTGAACATTCAGAATCCAGAATCTTCCAGTCTGCAATATGAGGTAAAACCAGTTAACCCAGTTTTAGCCTGTATTCCATAAAGTCAAGAGGGAGTCCCCAGTGGCACAGTGAGTTAAACCACTGAGCTGCTGAACTTGCTGATCAAAAAGTTGGCAGTTCGAATTTGGGGAGTGGGGTGAGCTCCCACTGTTAGCCACAGCTTCTGCCAACCTAGCAGTTTGAAAACATACAAATGTGAATAAATCAATAGGTACCGCTACGGTGGGAAGGTAACGGTGCTCCATGCAGTCATGCCGGCCACATCACCTTGGAGGTGTCTATAAACAAAGCTGGCTCTTCAACTCAGAAATGGAGATGAACACGAACCCTCAGAGTCAGGCACAACTAGACTTAATGTCAGGGGAAAACCTTTATCTTTAGTATAAAGTCAGGAAATGCTGTAGAGTTTCAGCCATAATCTAAACTAGTCCTCATCTGGGCATCCCTTGGACAACATCCTCGCAGAAGGCCAGTTCTCTCACACCAAAAGTGACTTGCAGTTTCTCAAGTTGCTCCTGACACACACACACACACACACACACACACACACACACACACACACACAAAACACTAGACTTCTGTCCATATAGGCCAGTGCTGACATTCCCTTTTCCTTGTGCTCAATGGCACTGAGAAAAGTGTAAGGACTGGGGCTGTGTCAAGGCAGCAGCTGGCCAGATCTCCTGGACATCACTGAGCTCCTTTGTCACAGAGATATATCTTTCCTTCTGATATAACTAGAGAGAAAGATTCCCTGCTTCTTCTCCTAAGCTCCCAAGCAGGGCCAATGTAAAGAAACCCTTGAAAGAGAGTTCCAAAATAGCTGCCATGGCTGGTAAGCATCACTATCCAGCAGGGCCAAATTGATTTTGGCCTGATTGAATGGTCTAGACCAGTGTTTCTCAAACTGTGCTCCTCCAGGTTTTTTGGACTTCAGTTCCCAAAAATCACAGCCAACATACCAGCTGCTAGGAATTGTGGGAGTGGAACTCCACAACATCTGAAGAAGCAGAGTTTGAGAAACACTGGTCTAGACCATGCCTGCACAACTTGTGGTCCTCCAGGTGTTTTAGACTTCAACTCCCAGAATTCCTGAGCATTGGACAAGCTGGTTTGAGCTTCTGGGAGCTGAGGTCCCAAACACCTGGAGGGCCACAGGTTGTACAAGCCTGGTCTAAATTCTACTCCCACTACTTCCATGGGTTGAGGGCAGAGCTTCTGAACAGCTCTTTGGAATCTGGGGCTGAATCAGGACATTTCTTCTCTGGATCTGTCCTAGATTTTGGTGTACCTGTAGATGAGCCCTTAGACCAGTGGTTCTCAACTTGTGAGTACCCAGATCTTTTGGGCCTTCAACTCTCATAAATCCTAATAGCTGGTAAACTGGCTAGGATTTCTGGGAGTTGTAGGCCAAAACACCTGGGGACACACAGGTTGAGAACCACTGCCTTAGACCATGTTATATTTCTAGGAGCCTAGCCAGATCTATCCTGATGGTTGGAATTGAAGGGTGTAGATGTGATAGTTTTACTATTCATTTTGGGGGTCTTAAATACAACCATATCAGACCTTTGGCATTGCTGCATCACTATTTTACCCAATTTCTAAGAAATTGGCATTTTTATAATTATATTTTCCCTCACTGTAGCAAAGAAAGAAAAGGAAAGGAACAATAGAAAACATTTGGGCAGAAGCAGGAATGAAAAGGTGGAAACTTCTTCAAAAGGTATATCCCAGACGTTTTCATTTCCTCCCTGTCATAAATTATTTCTGTTGCCTTTTTACAGTAACACAGTACATTGTGGCATGCATCATATAGTGGTTTGTATGTGTGTGTGTGTGTGTGTGTGTAAGTATGTGTAGGAGAGATCAATTCAGCGATAAACAAAAGCTACCATTATGTTCCATTTATATTTAGAATATGTGCATACACACACACACACACACACACACACACAGAGAGAGAGAGAAATAGACATTATATACAATGTTGAGTGAATGAATGAAAAGAATAAACATAAAACTTAAAAATCCGGTGATGAAGAGAAACAAAAGCTAAAATGAACACAGTGATAAGATTTGAAAAACATTAGAAGCTCATTCAACAGCTCAATGCAAAAACAATAGTGCCAGGATCACACATGAAAGTGTACAGAACATATTATTCCATAAGTACAATTGTCAGGTTCTCCCTGGTCCAAGGCTGCCAAGGGAGAGCAGAGGTGACCAGACAACAGGAGAAATGAGATGGTTTTCTGGATCTCTAGTGGGTCTGAAAATATTTTGTAGTGGTTTGGTCATGAATGACATTCAATAATCAAAACTGATTTGTGGCAAAGGTAAAAAGGTTCTTTATTTTATCTTTATTTTGAACTCTGATTGCCCAGATAAATGCCTGCATTTCAAAATGTATCAATGCACTGCAATGTATTTATTTAAGCAGCGACATAGGTGAGTTCCCAATATTTACATAATATCAATAGAGTTGTGAAAACCAGTCAATCTCACTATCTCCTGCATCTAATTCTATTTGAAACTGGAGTACTTTCTGCATCAAATTTCATGAAGTTACAATTTGTACCAAAAAGCAGTGTCATGTCTCATGAAGACCCTCACTGTTTACGCCTAGTTAAGCCTTTTTTAGTTAGAGGGACTGATATTTTATGCAGTTTCTAGGGAGTCAGTTTAGATAGCCTCTTTGCATTTGAAGCCTCTATCTCCCTGCCCCTTTAAAAATCCCTTCAGGGGTGGAGCCTCTAGCAAGGCACTTCTGGTTCTTGGAAGAGTCAGCCTTTTTGTGACTAGAAGGTGAAGAGAGAGGGTCAGAAAGCTGACAAAATAGTACGTCCAGTTGGAGCTGTAGGAGTTGTATTCAAGTCCAGTTGGATCTGTATTTAAGTCCAGTCAGAGTTAAATATTGAGACCATCTTAGAAACAATTGAATATCATACAAGAAAGATACAATATGAAGAAATAAAAATTCAAGAGCCTCAGTTCGGCCAGAACAGTGTCGATCTCTCAAAGAATTTACCTCTCTTCGTAAAGACTTTGTAGTGAGACTCAGGAGGAGAGAAAGTCTAAAATTCATGTCAGTTAATAAATTAATGTTTGATTCAACTATATAGTCTTCGATCTGTCCCCTGAGCAGTCAGTTCACCTTCCAAGTATTTAAGATAGTGTGGGGGCAGAACAAGCAGCATTGTTAAGAGTTTTTAACAGGATTCCAGTAGAAGATAGTTTAGTTTATTCATTCTCTCTCTCCTTCATTATCTCCACCTCTCCTAATTTCTCTCTGAAATCCTGATTGTTCATCCTCCCCAATTCCAACATCTACTACTTATTTGGATTAAATATACATCTAGTCTAGCCTCAGAGATTGGATTCATAACAGCTATAATAAACACTCCCAATCATTGGGAGAGAGAGGTAATATGGCAAGCCACAGTACCTTTCAATTTAATTACCAAACAATAAATCGCATTATTCCATAGCATTGAGTCATGGTAGCTAAAGTGGTGTCAAACTAAATTCTACTGTTAGATGCACACCAAATTTTCTCAGGAATCTTCCAAAGTGGTGTCAAACTGCATTAATTTGGCACCCTATGACTTCCCAGGAACTGTCCAAAGGTCCAAGAAGGTGATGAGTATCCAGTTGTAGAAACATGGCTGGAGGTTGCACAGCTTTCAGGAACCAGACTTCTGAAAGACTAATGACTATTAATTGTCAAGCATGACCAAGCCATTGCAATGTACTTTGCAACTCTCCTACTAAATGGCTGAATAAAATTGGCAACACAGAAATGGGTTCTACTGAGTGGAAAGGACCAGAATTTCATCTGATGGCACTTTATCTGTATTATATCAGTTGTGCTGAAAGAAAATTTTTAGTTCAGCCTTCACTCAAATATATTGGAGTTTTATACTGAATAAGATCCATCTGTACTTTCAGATCATGAAATAATAACTTTTCCTCTATGTGGGAGAGCTAAAGTTTATTTTGAAAGTCCTCACTTTTTGTCAAGCTTCAGTCAGCAGTGCTACTTTGGATAACAAGGGGAAACTAATGTCCTTTGATGCTAATGTTCTGCACCCATTTCTTGCTGTGGAAAGAAAAATTAAAGCAAACTCCAAGTTTTCCATCACTTTCAACTCAAAGTTAAAGGGTAGGTGATTTTGTTGAAATGTAGCTATATTTCAAAATGTCTTTACATAAAGGTATTGTTTTCCATCATCCGTGGCAAAGCTTAATTTGTTTCCATTTTTTCTGATTAGCATTTCTCAAATCCCAAAAGACATTATTTGTCTTTTGCTCAGTGATAGATCTTGCAAGCGAAAGGGATTTCACTGTATTCAAACCAATAACAATGCATCTCATGGCAATGGGATTACTGATGCTTATTATACTTATTTTCAATCCTTTACAGTCCTACAATTTCATTAACAAAACATGGACAGGATAGTGGTTAATAGTGGATTCTCAAAAAATTAATAGAAAAAGTCTGTCTGAATAAATATTAGAGTGTGTTGGGAGGAAGATAACTCATACCTGTACAGAACCCAGTGCTTGGAAAGAAATGGAGTCCTTATGTGAAGGTTCTTGTTCTACTGAAACAGATATGGCACATAACAAAAACAAAATTTTAGTTCAGAAAATGAGTTCACCCAAGGTTGTGATATGTGATATGTTGCCACATTCCCTAGCAGTCATCACTAGCAAGAACCGTTTCCTGGATTACAACACTTCAGATTCCAATGGGAAAGTTGTGTTTTATGGATTCATATAAAGGCTTCCCCCAAGTTATGAACAAGATAGGTTCTGTAGGTTTGTTCTTAAGTTGAATTTGTATGTAAGTCAGAACAGGCACATTTTAAAAATGTAATATATATCTTTAGTTTTGGATAGCATAGGGAAGCGTCTTGAAAATTTGGCTTGTTGTGTAAACAAGGTTTGGTGATAAGGCTTCAGTGGAGACACATTTTCCCCATGATAACTCTTTCAGGAGTGATTTTCTTTTCCTAAGGGTAGATTTTTCTCACTTCCTGTTGTCTCACCCCATTCTTAACTATGACTCATTTGTAAGTCAGATGTTTGCATCTCAGGGACTGCCTATACATGGGTCCTCTGGTTCTGTGGAATCTCGACCTGTGATTTCCTGAAATTGTGGATCATAGCACTAATTGCACTATTATTAAGTGGCAGCAATGTTAATGGAGACACACTGAAGCATGTGTATAGACCATGATTACCCACTTTTTTGCTGTGGGTTCCCATGAACATGGAGAACCAACTATATGTCACTAATCAGAAGAACTACCATCATAAACCTGCTCCTTCTAAGAGCCACCTCTTTACATTCTCTATTGCCCTACCTTTCCTATGTGTCTGTATGTGGAGGAAAAGACATAACTTTACAGAATACACAATTCCTTTTTCTGAAAACGTACCTTGATATCATCATCATCATCATCTATATTTGTATCCCACCCCATCTCCCCATAGAGGACTCAAAACCACTTTGTAAGCATTTTTCTCATGCTTCACATGAAGGGAAGAGAGTTGTCTTTCAGGAGCAGGAAAAAGTCCTGTTGATGTCCTGTTGTCTCTTATTACCTGATCACATTAAGCGATAGTCTGTTTCTGATCTCATGGCAGAAACGGAGCATTTAGACACAGGATTCATATTGTGTTTTTAAATATAAGGTAAGGGTTTTTCCCTGACGTTAAGTCCAGTCGTGACCAACTCTGGGAGTTGGTGCTCATCTCCATTTCTAAGCCGAAGAGCTGGCGTTGTCCATAGACACCTCCAAGGTCATGTGGCCGGCATGACTGCATGGAGTGCCGTTACCGTCCCACCAGAGCAGTACCTATTGAACTACTCACATTTGCATGTTTTCAAACTGCTAGGTTGGCCGGAGCTGGGATTAACAGCGGGTGCTCATTCTGCTCCCGGGATTTGAACCTGGCACCTTTTGGTCTGCAAGTTCAGCAACTCAGCGCTTTAATGCACTGTGCCACCAGGGGCCTGTTTTTAAATATAGATTACATGAAATGCACAGTTTTTATGTGTGATTGATGAAACAGTAAGCATTCCATCCCCTGTGCTATGATGTTTCCTTTGGGGGCATGTATATGGGTGGTCCCTACAGACCCAGGATTTGTCATGAAGGTAGCCATCACCATTTGTCTCTAACTAAATGATGAGAAAAGACCTCCATAACAGCTACTTTGAAACATTCTTCCCTTTAAAAATGTGTTTTCAAAAGAATTTGACAAGAAAATGTTATACCTTAGAATATTTTCATACAGCACAATAGTAATCGCTATTTGCCAGTTTGCGCCAAATGACTGCAATAGAGGCTCTCTACTGCACAGATGCAAGATCTACATGATCGGTGATGTATGCAGAAATTACATCAAATTGGGAGGAGCAAAGCTTCTGTGGTGTGATTAGTCAAACCAGATTACTTTAAACAGTGAGAAATTAATGTGATGGGGGGAGTATGAATCCTGGCAGGATCCTGTATGAATCCTGTTGTAAAAATGTGGGATGCATATTGATTTAGAATTTTAAAGTTTAAATGTGATGAGGTCCTTAGCAGCATTTCCTCACCAGCAGAAAGTTTGGTTGCTGTTCAACTAGATATGATATGTATTTCTCTTCCATGTGGCTCATGGAAAAATCCATTTGAAAAGATAAAGAAGAACCACCTGAGCAAGATGGCTTGAAAAACATACCACTCAACACAACTTTTGTTCCTTGGAGAAAAGAGCTGAGGAATCCTACATGAAGATCAGGTGAGGTCTGCTCTTGTCAGAGGCCATATCATAATGCCAGCGATTCCCATTTTCTTGAAAGAGTTGCTACAAAAGAAAGAAAGAAAGAAAGAAAGAAAGAAAGAAAGAAAGAAAGAAAGAAAGAAAGAAAGAAAGTCCACAGAAGTAAAGGCATGCCCCTGAGCTAGGCTCCCCTCATGAAGAAGATTCAAACTAAATGCCTGCATCTGAGATTTTGGTGGGGCTCAGAGGTCCTGGTGAAACTCTAGGACAGTTTGAGGTTAGGAAGATTGTTGGAAACAAAACTGGAGATTTCCATCTATTTCCTCTCTTCAAATTCTTGGTATGTTAGACGTACTTGGTGCTACACTTTGGATTATCTTTGATGCAGTCAGTGAATTTACATTAACTGATTTGACTGTTCTGTATTTGGATTTTGGTGATTTATATCTTGCTGTGGTTCTACATTGACCATTAAAACAGCCTTGATCCAGTGTTCCAGAAGTCAGATACTGTCAGTTATAATATCATAGGCAAGGAGGTGTAACCATCTGGAAAACTACATGCTGGATGTGACGCATCCCGTTTAACCTGAAGGAAACCGCCTATACATGGCTTTCCCCCAAGTTAAGCTAACTCAGGGGAAAACCCAATTTCTAAGTCAGGATTCAGGTTATTTCCTGACATACGAACTGTTGGCAGATGTTGTGGCAACTATCCTACATTCCTCGGGTTCAGGCGGCCCAGATATGTGTCCCCTCCCCTGTGCTTTTTCTGTCATTGTACCTATCTTATTGGCAACCTAGCAGCCATTTGCCAATCCATGTCTTTACTAAGGAGGCTGGGCAGGGGAAGCTTGCCTTGCCTTAGAGAACCACAAGGTACTCTCTTCTCTGACACATCAAATATGGCCATCAGGTTGCTGTTCCCTTGCCTTAGTATTGCTTCTTTTGGCTTTTTAGATATGATGAGTAAAATCAAGTAGAGCAAGGGATACAGAGTTTACAGCTATTTGCAGTATATGGCTCTCTTGGGCTGTCAGTCTGTTAGGGAGATATACATGGATTAGACTTGCTATACGTGCATAGTGAATTATTCATCATAGTACACCATATATACTCTGTCGACAGTGACAGAAGCAGAGCTCAAGATTGTGCAATGTGGTTACGTGCTGTGAATTGGACACTGAAGTTGCACATTCTGCTTTGCACAATAAGACAGTTATTGACATGTGTTTTACAATGTTGTCATTCAGGTTGTGTAGCAGTGGTGCAACATATTTCTCCATGTGGATATGTATGAGGTGCTAAGGAGATATTGCAGCCTGTGTATGTGAACTCATCCATCATTAATATGCATAGTAATAATTTGTTTTAGGAGAAAGAAGCAGGAAATGGAGGAAATCTCCAGTTCAACATTGAAAATGTGAGATGGATTTCCATTTCTCACCTCTAATGCTGTTACCAAGCTCAGTTTTTTTATGATTGGCATTGTGATCGTCCCCATCTGATGTTTCTCTCTGGGTTTATATTGGAAAAAGTAGCCCTTCATTTATCTCATCTCTCCACAGTGATGCCTTTGCATTTGCCAAATGAGAATCCCGTCAATTCACCAAAATTGTTTTTGCAATCTCGGGTGAGTGATGCAATGTCTCTGACATTCCTCTTGCCTTATTTCTCTCCACCATATGCTCTTCTGTTGTAGCCAACAGCATCCTAACTAGTGATATCTCTCTGAAAAATATGACAACATATCATCCAGCAGTAGATTTTTGAAATGAGTATACATCATTTTCACAGATTGGTGGCATCTTCTGATCCCATCATATATTACTGGTAGGCAAGAGCTACATTAGAACCTGCACCAAAAAAAGAAAACGATATGATATCATTGACAATTTGATCAGAAACAAATTGTATTGGGCGAGAGAGGAGGAGATAAAGGGAGAGAAAAGGAAACAGTAAAACATTCAAGGTGATTTTTTTGTAGATAAAAGGATGGATAGATAGTCTATTCCTGGTCTATATCAGTTTTGCATGCCCTCATTCACTATACTATTGTTCAACCTCCCACATCATCTGTAGTTGCAATATTTTTAAACGTATTTTCACATTATGTATTGATGCACACAGGTGAACTCAAAAGAGTCATGTGGATGTAGTATATCTTGATTTCCGTAAGCCTTCTGACAAAGTCCCCTGTGATATTCTTGCAAGCAACCTGATAAATGGTGTGTTAGGCCAGGGCTTCTTAAACTTTTCCCACTTGCAGTTCCTTTCTACCCAATAAATTTTTGTGTAACCCCAGGTATATCTATATATATATAAAAGAGTGATGGCATCAGGGCAGCAGACAAAACAACAAAACTACAGGCCCCCCAACCTCGAAATTTGACAATACAACCCATCATCCACGGCTCTAGGTTGATACAACAAAAAGAAAAGAAAAATAAAGTCCTAATTAGAGGGAGATGAATAATTGTTTTTATCCAATTGCTGCCAGTTACATGGCTAAGTTCCGCCCACTTGGTCTCCTAGCAACCTACTCAGCCCAGGGGACAGGCACAAGAGTTTGGAGAGACCCCTAAGGGCCATCCAGCCCAACCCTTTCTACTATGCAGCAGGACACAATCCAAGCATTCACAACACATGGACAACGTATAAATACTATACAATACTACACAGGGACATAGACCCCCTCTACCCTCACCACTTTCACAGTACACAAACAACCAAATGCATACTAAAGACAATCATACAACAAACATTCAATACCACCACTACCTCAACAATTTCTCACCAACACCACCAGACAACGCCACAGCAACGCGTGGCCGGGCACAGCTAGTAGATATATAAAATAGGTATAAAAACCAAACATTTACTGATAATAATCAGCATTAACAAGGTTTGCAAAACAGGCTGATTTTCCTTTATATGAAGTACAGCTGAAGTTGTCAACAGATTCATGTAATGTCTAAAACAGTCACTAGGTAGTATTTACCTAAAGATGGATAATCAGGACAAAATAGGGATCCTGTTGTGTCAACAGACTCTCTTCCTGAGCTAGAAGAGATGGTCTTGAGGTTGGTGTTAAGAGTCTCAGAAGCTAATAGTGTTTGGATACTTCAACATCAAACAGGTCAGAGGGGGAATGGCAGAATGGGTGAAGGTGGTGGTCAATTCCTCCTTGGAACAAGGCAAAGTTCCAACTTTTGCCTAAAGGAGGCAGTTGTGAGACCTATAATTAAAAAGCCATCCCTGAACCCCTCTGTAATTGAAAATTATTGGTTAGTGTCCAACCTTCCACTTCTGAGTAAGGTTTTGAAGTGTATTGGCATCCCAACTTCAGGGATTTGTGGATGCAATGGATTATCTAGATATATATCAATCGGGTTTCAGGCCTGGCTATGGAACAGAGACAGCTTTGGTCACCTTGGTGGATGACCTCAGCAAGGAAGCTGTCCTGATCCTAAACTAATGCCTGTCATCAGTAGTGGACTGAATGAGGGCAAACAAATTGAAACTTAATCCAGATAAAACAGAAGTACTCCTGTTCAGTCAGAAGGCAGACTAGGGAATAGGGATCCACCCTATGCTGGATGGGGTCACACTCCCCCTGAAGACACCGGTCTACAGTTTGGGAGTTCTCCTGGACTCAGATCTGAACCTGGAGGCCCAGGTATCTGTGATGATGGGAGGGCTTTTTATTTAAACTTGTGCGCCAACTGCACCCTTTCCTTGAGAAGCCAGATGTGGCCACGGTGGTACATGCCTTAGTTAAATCCCATCTGGATTACTGTAACATGCTCTATGTGGGGCTGCCTCTGAAGAGTGCTCAGAAACTTCAGCTGGTCCAAATATCTGCAGCCAGGTTGCTAACTGGGGCTGGCTAGAGAGCACGGACAATCCCCCTGTTGCAACAGCTCCACAGGCTGCCAGTCTGTTTCTGGACACAATTCAAAGTGCTGGCTATGACCTTTAAAGCCCTAGATGATTCAGGACCAGGCTATTTGGCTGACCGCAGCCCCTTGTATGAACTGCCTAAGCCCCAAGATCTTCAGGAAAGGCCCTTCTCTCAGTCCTACCTCCATCTCAAGCCCACTTGTTGGGAACAAGAGAGCAGGCTTTCTCAGTGGCTGCTCCTTGACTCTGGAACTCCCTGTGCTGGGAAGCCAGAATGGCCCCTTCCCTGCTGTCCTTTTGATGGCAAGCTAAAACATTTTTATTCAGGCAGGCTTTTTTTAAGAAGGTGGTTTTAAAAATCAGTTCAGGGGGGTGCTGTTGTTTTTAATTCAGGGAGTTCTGTGGGTGGGATTGGAGGGAATGTGTGTTTTAAATGCCATTTTAGTATATCTTATGTATTTTGACTTTGTTTTTCCCACACTGTAACTATTTAATTTCTTTTTAATTGCGTATTAACTTTGCATTGCATCTTTTAAACTTGCTTAGTGTCGAGTGTTAGCCTTGGGTACCCATGGGGAGAAAGATAATAAATAAAGAATAAATTCAAAACCTTTTACTGTTGACACATTTTTCATGACTTTAACATTGAGCTAAGGGGACCCCATTTGGGATTTGGACTCACAGTTTAGAAAGCAGTGTTTTGGGAAATCCTATTGTTAGGTAAATGAATGCAGAGAGTGGTCACCAATGGTTTCTCTTCATGCTGGAGTGGATAGCTAATATCCTAGAACAGTGGTTCTCAACCTGGAGTCCCCAGATGTTTTTGGCCTTCAACTCTCAGAAATCCCAACAGCTGGTAAACTGGCTGGGATTTCTGGGAGTTGTAGGCTAAAAACAACTGGGGACGCCAGGTTGAGAACCACTGCCCTAGAGGATGGGAATCAAGATTCAAAACGACCTTTCAAATAGAAGGGCTGGACAAAAACTAATAAAACAAAATTGATCAGGTAAAAATGTAAAGGTCTACATATAGGCAAAAAATAAATAAATGCATTACAAATGATGTGCAGAACATCATGCTGGAAAATAATAAATATGAAAAAGGGACTGGAGTCTTAGTAGACCACAAGCCAAACATAAGTCAACAATGTAATGAAATAGCAAACAACAACAAGAAAGAAAGAAAAACACAGGCAGTGAAATTCTAGACTGCATCCATAGAATGTTTTGACCAAGAGAAGTAGTAGTACCACTCTATTCTGTTTTAATCATCCCCTACCTGTAATATTGTGTCCATTTCTGGATATCACAACTCAAGAAGGATATTGGCAACTAGAACATGTCTAAACAAGGGTGCCAAAGATGATAAAAAAATCTAGAAACCAATGGCTTATGAGGCTGGGAATAATTAATTGGTAAAGAGGAAATTGTAAAGTGACATAATCATTGCAAAATATTGAAAGATATGTTGTGGAGAAGATGTGATTCCAGACACCAGAACATGAACCAATGAGTTCAAATTACAAGAAAAGAGAGGCCACCTGAACATTAGCATTTTCCAGAAAAAAGTCAAAGAAACTGTACATTATTATATAGATTTCTTCTTTATTATTGCAAAAGAAGAAAAAGATATCAGATGTTTTGACCACTCTTCATTTAAAGTGAAATAAAATGAAATACAAGCAATATCCGTTGCAAAACTGATATCTACTAAATTTCATAGGCCTTGACTTGATGTTTTATTAAACTTCCTAAACATAAAGTCAATGTTGATTTGGTCAGTAAAATTGAGAAATTAATATTTTATAGAGACAATTGTGTATCTTGAAAGTGTTTTTCCCTTTATGATCTACACAGCATGTAATTTTAAAAGTGGGTTTTAAAAAAATAAATTGGTAACATAACCGTTCAATTGCCATGTGTGGATTTCTTATATTCTCTTCTACTGAAGTTTTCTTTTTTAACTTGGAAAATTGGATAAATTTATTGATAAAGGCTTTCGCTGGAGTGTTATGTGGTTCCCGGACTGTGTGGCCGTGTTCTAGCATTTCACCTGCATCTGTGGCTGACATATTCAGAGGACTAGGTACTCTGAAGATGTCAGCCACAGATGCAGGTGAAACATCAGGAGAAAATACTGCTAGAACACGGCCATACAATCCAGAAACCACACAACATTCCATTTGATAAATTAATTTTAACTTTTTTTATTCATCAGATGAACACAAAGGAAAGATCCATTTGAATGATTATTGCCAAGGAAATCTAATGATAGTTGCCAGAAGTTGGACACAAGTTGAAGGCACACAACAACTTTCCTTGAGGAATGCTGACATTCAACAGAAGGCTCACATAGAACATCTCAGCATGCAAAGATATATACAATATCGAATGTCAACTTTGGTCTCCTTAAGCAAAATTCACACAGTAATAATAGTAAGTCTCTTGTACTTTAGGTACAAGTATCTATGTAGTCTTTACCTCTTGAATATTTATAATACATCAGTGAATAAACCTTCCTGTCTCATTACATGCACACTGAATTTATCGCATGTTGCCTGGAGCATTTATAATATAAATAATGAATAATAAAAGTGCTAGACCCCACTAATGCATTCCAGCTAGATAATGAAACGGTTTAGCATACCCATTTATTTAATAGTGAAAGTATCCAGTGACAAGGTGCTTCATCTTTTTGCACAGCAAATTCATGCTGAAGCTGTTGTATACGTTTTTCTCCAATATATAATGGATCCTATCTTGATTGGTTATGTGTGTGTGTGTGTGTGTGTGTGTGTGTGTGTGTTTTCTGGGTGTGTCAGGACTCAGGCTCCTTTTAAAGAGCCACACACAATAAGTAAAGTTAACAAATGTTTATTAAATGATATTTTGAACCTAGAAACACTTAACTTCAGTGTTTCCAATAAAAGCAAATGTCCTTGATTCAAGGAAAGGCAAAACACCATGCTTCACTTAATTGGTAACATTCATATTTACTTTAAAATTTCACTTCAGATCAAATACAGTGACAATTCCTGCCATGAAAACATTTTGCATAACACATTTAAAAGACCAAGGACTTCTTCACACTCACTGCCTGAATGATCTTGTCTCGCGGTGGATTGCTATCACCATCATGGCTTCCCCCTGCCTCATCAAACAGGAGGAAGCCTTCTTAAGCTGGTTCAACCCATCCTTCCTAATGGAAAGACGGGGAGCCGCCCATCGACTGCTACCGGCAATTTTGCAGCAGCGGCAGGGTGTTTGCAGAAGTTCAGCCACAGAACCACCCCAGAAGTATTTTTTCAGTGTGTGATAGGAGCAATTAAGCTGTGTGGCTGAAGACAAAAAGCCCTGTCACTGAATTTTGGACCATGTGAATGCTATGGAATTATGGGAGTTGTAATTTTGCAAGGTCTTCTCAGTGAAAGAGTGCTTGTGCCTCATTAAACTATAAATTCCATGATGGCATAGCATTCAGCCAAGCAGTTAAAGTGGTGTCAAATGGTATTAATTCTAAAGTGTAGATGCATGCCTGAAACTGTGGTAAAAATTCATCTTTTTTCCTGTGTCTGCCATCTGACATGCCAACTGTATGCTACATGTGTATATTAGCCTAAAATATTTGAAGCCACAAATATTTGGTCCAAACCAGAGCCATTTGTGTAGTACACACAGGAGAGATTCTCTGAAAACCTATTCAGTAATTGACCATGCAGCAAAATACAATAAAACTCGAAATCCGTAAAACAGTGATACTTTTCTAAAGGACCAATCGAAATATAGAAAAATACATCATGCAAACTTTAGCAGCTTTGCTGAGTTCTTCATCACATAAAGAGGTTAAAACTCATGGATAGCAATAAAAGTAATCACAGGAATACATTTTGTCTCCTTTGTCAGAGAAGATGGTATAGAGGGATATCAATGTAGAAAGAAGCATGGAAGAAAACACAGTAAATAAAATAAAGAAATCTCATTGGAAGTGACTTTGCTGCTAATGATGGATATGAAATGTGATTCCTTATTTCTGTCTGCCCTTTGTCCCCACATAGCCTGATATACTGATGTCCTAATAAACTGATAGTGCAAGTATCTACATGCAAAACATTTCTTTAAAAGGTATTAAAAATCAACCTGGGAAAGAGCCACTTCCTGGTGCAAATGCTCACATCCCACCAACCAGTTTTGCCCACTACTAAGTCTTTACCCCATGACACAAGGAAGTGTTGCTGTCAAAATCTCTGAATTTTCTGTAAAAGAGAGCTCATGAAGCCTTGAGGTAAAAGACAAGATGTTTTAATGGCTTAAAGCCTCAAGAAATGCATTTCAAACAAGTTACGTAATGGATTTCCTTTGCCAGGATCAGAGCACCTACCAGGTGACCACATTTTTTTAGTCTGTATAGACAAACTCCTGGTTATCAGAAGCCTTTGAAGAGGTTTCATATATAGGATACAAAGACTGGTGGAAACTAAACTTTTTTATTAAGGAGGGGACATGATAAATGCCACTTTCTCCATTGGCACATATTGTCACCTCTGTCCTCAATTTGGGAATGAATTTTTGGGGGAAAAGTGAACCGGATTAAGTATGAAATATTCATTTTAACACTGCTTCTAGACTACAAATCCTACTTTTATCATCTTTTAAAAATGGTGCTATTCTGATACCATCTCCTTGTGTGTAATTGAAGTAAGGCCCATCAACTGGAAATTAAAAACACTTTGGAACCATCTGCAAAAATAACATACTTTTATTAAGTTGCACTGCCGAATAGTAATTTGCTGCTTTTATTCTCGCACAACTCCTTCATCAATTTGAATGACAGTTTGTTATTTCCCTCAGCCATCAGGAACATTTTATTTATGTGCTATTATTATTGCTTGAGCATAAAACCACAATATATTTTAATCACATATGCCATAATATTGAAATTATGACTGGAACACCTGGATTGCATAAAATGAAAGCAATGCAAACTAAGAGAGGAAAAACAGCTAGCTCGGCCTAAATAGTGTTTAGAAGGGAGTTTTGTTCAAGGAGGTGGGAAAAATCCTTTTTAACAGCCCTCAAGGCCTAATTTCTAAAGTACTAGTGTTACGGACCATTTAGGTGCTGATTCCATTTTGTGTGATTTATTCAAACAAACATCATCTGGTCCTGTTTCCAGACAGATGTCCAGACCATGCAAACCAAGTTTGTTTTTATTCTGAAGAAAAGTTACTAGCAACTGACTTATTTTATAATCTAAACATAATATAAATATTTGAAAAATGTCTTGCAAAAATATGCCACTGAGATTCTTGGTGTGACACAAATATTTCCAGTTTGGGACTTATTTTATGAAAGCATGAGTATTTTTGCACATAAAAATTAAACACTACTGTTTCTTTTTGGTATAAAACAAACCAATGTCTGAATTTTATGCAGAATAACTCCACAATTACGCTGTCCTGCATAGAAAATAATATTTTCTTGTGTTTCCTGTGCCAAAAATGCTGTTTTGTGAAAATATACTACAGACAAGCTTTGCACAGAATAAGTCTTGAACTGTGAGTAATATTTGAAAACTGCACAGTTTTTGAAGCACTTCTCAGAGCAGGAAGAACATTGCTAAAATTTCTCACTTCTTCTTTCAAGAATAAAATTAGTACAGAATTACATTCCTAATATAATTAAATGAAGCTAATTTCATGTTTTTCAATGCAAACACATTTTCAGCATAGTAAAGAGCACACTAAGGAAATTATACTTTTTGGAGACTTCCAGATAGGTCTGAATAATCAATTGGCACAATTGTTTCAGATCTCTCACTGGGTAAGGACAGATGTTGCTATTGTCTACATTTTATGTTACCTGAGAAACTGGGGGTAAAAATTCATGGAAGCAAGCAGTTAATTTTATTGTAATTACAAATTGTCCAAAAGGTTCCCAGATGGAGATTTTTGTGCTGTTGTTTGTACACTTGTGCTGTTGTGCTGTTTATTGTATGCTTTGCATTTTGTTCACACTTTATATGTTTATTTAATTGATTTCTATGCCACCATTCTAAGAATAGGTTGCTTAAAGAAAAGGGAACTTCCTTTTGAATATACTCCTGGTCATCAGCCACCTTAACATATGCTTTGTTCCAGAACTGTGATTTTTTTCTTCCTGAACTCCTTCTTTTCTAGACTTTAGGAAATGCAAAAGGTGGACAGTAATGTGTACCTACTTTTCTCATTACATACAAAATCATCCCCCAATAGCGCTTGCCAAAGGAAATGCCTAAAAAACAATTATTAAAACTTTCTCAAGGTGACATGAACGAGAGGTTAGACAGCTGTTCCCATAAAGGCCAGTCATTATAACAAGGTCGTTGTGTGCTACATATCCATCACCCAGCTCTGTTCTATTGCACTTTCTATACCTTTGTTCTTAAATGAACAATAAAGCAACAACACACCAAAAGCGAGAAGGTAGATGAAGTTGTGCAGATGTCTTTCCTAACAACACCTCTACAACATATGCTATTTTGATATAAATTGCTAAATGAAAAACAGAGGAATACACACACAGCCATTTGAAGTTGCCTTTCTATCCACAATCACCCTGTATCCTTCAGAATTGTTGGGAATGTCTAAACCTCTATCCCCCATACCACAATGCTTGCCTTTGTTACATAGTGCAGGAACCCTTCTGCACAAGAGACAGGAAAGATTCACCATATGAGAAGAGTACTTTGTAAACCTATTTTGCCTTTATGATTAAGGATTTTTTTTCAGAATTTCATAAGTGAAAAGTAGCCACCAAAATTTCATAGGCCAAAATTATTTCTATACTCTATAATCATTCTAAATTACAACTAATTATACTTTGTTGTAATTTACAGTAGAGTATAGAAACAATTTGGTGGCAAGGACATGTTTATTTATCTCATTTTCATCTTAGAGGGACTAATAATGATATATAAACAGGGTTGTTGTATGATATATAAAGTTACATACTTTTAGTAGGTAAAAGTTTGAGGTCATTTTAAAATGTTTCACATTTTCTTTTAGTATATGTTTTATTACTTTCAGTGGTTTTGGTTTTGTTTTGCTCTGCTTGTTTTGCTTGTTATAATTATTTCTTTGCTTTCAATAAAATATTTTTAAAGTGATGTAAAACCATGCAGCTATTCAGACTTGTTATTATATTGTACCACCAGCACCTTTAGAGGTCAGAAGGAAGGTTAAATGGATTTGATAAAGGCTTTATGAAAATATAGATCTGAGAATCAATATTTTATAGTGTGAAATGGGCTATGAGAAGGAGATTCCAGAAACCTAGTTAGGTCAAAATGCTGTAACAGGCATGGGGGTCTACTGAACAATTCAGCAAGGTTACCAACATAAAATAGCAGTTATAGTGCTACAGTCAAATGATATTGCCTGAATCCCGAAGAGAACTGATTGGTAAGGATTCGTCCATAAATAAACCAGTGACTCATAAACTGAACTGGTGTGAGCTTATGAAGAATCACTTTGGATATAATCCCCTTTCAGATAACATTGATTGACACATACTGCTGTGCTAGAATTGCATAGATAAATGCTTATCCAAGTCATTCAACCTTTATTGTTTAGTTTAGTTTATACTAGTGTCACAGCATATTATCTTGTTTTCAAATTGCCCATGCCTCTGTGCTGGAGTTTCCCATCTTCTTTCTTCATGAAAAATGAAGGGCATCAGGTTAAATATACTTATGAATGCCTGAATGCGATTTCCAGAATGAATTTGCCCCTCGTATCATCCACCTGCCCTTTCTTAACCTTCCACACAGTAGATAATGAACCGAAATTTGGAGAGTCTTTTATAAATGCCCTCACTTGACATTTCTGGCTGTCTAGAAGGATATCTGTGTGTCTGTAATCATTAACTCCATTTATGTATCCAAGACTTGTGTTTCTTCCTGCTTTACCGATCTCATTCTCCATGGCTGCACTTAAAATTGCAGCAATCCCATATAGCATGGAATATTTTGTCACTAGAGAATGAAAGGGTCAAATACGTGGGAGAATCTATTCCAAGATTCTATTAAACCCAGAAGTTTTCTTATTGATATGCTGGTGGAGAAGTATTCACTTCCTCTATCACAAATTGGTCCTCACCATAGAGCACTTGCATTCACTGCAGAAGAGCCCTGATTTAATTGCCTGCCATCTCCAGCAAAATAAACTATGCAGAAAAATGCATTAAAGATCACTTCATGTGATTCTGGAGAACCACCATTAGATAATACTGGGTTAGAAACATAAGTACTTTGAACCACCATAGTCAAGTCAGGCTTCTCTGCAAAAAATGCCAGGTTCAATTTATAGTGTTTTCAATGAGAGATGGGTAAGATATATATCCGAAGAGCTGCTTCTGCTCAGTATAAGCAGCATTAAGGTAAGTGCACCACCATTCTGATTTGTAAGAATAGAGGCTTCATACATTATTTTGTAATGATGTGTATGCTATGGCACACACTACAATTAGTTACATGAAAGTGTTCCTTTAACCTGAGCAAAAGAATACTAACTCCTAATTAGCAGTATATTTATTTATTTGTTATCCACTTTACTCCCAATATGAAATTTAAGTGGCAGTAGATAATATGCCATGCTACTTGAGAATCCACGAATTAGAGATGCCAAGGGGTTAAATATGCTGCCTTGAACATGGAAACCTGTGCACATTCTGTGAAGTGGCAATGTCTGTACATCACTTACAAAATTAGACATGCAATTCCTCACTATGTTTTTTCTTCAAGGTAGCAATGAATAATTTCAGCAATTTTCTTCCCACTGCAAGAAAGTATTTGAAAACCAAGTGGTTTTTTGAAGAAAATTCAGAATTCAGGAATTATTCTGCACAAAATTTGCCTTTTGGTTAGATTTTCTGTGTGAAAAATAATGTTTCAATAAATAAATAATCATTTGTGCACAGAAAATGCTATTTCATTCACAGAAAGAGCTACAATTTGGGGTTTGTCCTGCACAAAATTGTCATGTAATTGTTTTACAGAGGAGACAGCATTTTCCTCATGGAAAATAAATATTTCATGCAAAAATATTAATTTAATTAATTTTAATATTAATTAGTGTGCAGAAAATGCTGTTTGCTATTCAAATCAACTATGTGCAAATTTCACACAGAACAAGCTCCTAATTACAGTTTTTTTTTCTTTTTTACATTAAACAAATACTTGACCTGAGCTATCATGCAGGGGTTTGTAAGCATTTCAACAAGCTCACACACTATTTAACATTGGATTTTTCTTCAGAGCTTCTGAGCAGCTACTGAAAAACTCAGTCAAGATAGCTTGCACACGTTCATTTCAAAGACAATATCCTGACACCTTGTCTGATAAGATCTAATATAGCTTTTGTCCTGGGGAGATGCTACAAGGTTAAGAGATTTACGGCAGCTGGGAGTGAAAGGACACTGATGGCTGCATAGTGCATACTATCTACAGGCTTGCTTTTATTGTAATTGAGGTTCATAGTCCATGTGGTGTTTAACATAATCAATAGGAGTTGCCCACAGGTGTATTGGGAAACTATGGGCATTCCAGATTAATGACAAAGCATCCCCTTGTCATGAATAGGATTTTTGCTCTACAAATGCAAGCAACGAGAATGGAAGCCTTTGTATCAAATTGTATACATGTTGTTCAATAGGGAAGTTATATCATTCAGCCCTAAACTGCTATGTTATGTTTTGTGTTTACGACCCAAAAGATCTTCATCAGCTATGTACTTTATAATATAATTTAACAAATTTATGGCATAGTTCTGAGAGTATTTCATATCATCTCAGTAATGAAGCCAACCATAAACAGGAACTATGAGGTATGTCTCCTATTGTGGCCAAGAAAGGAGGTGGAAGTGAAGATAAATAATTCTGTTAATCAGTCAATCAATTTCCTACTCTGTTTCAAGTAAAAAATTCAAGACAGCTAACAACAATTTATTAGCATAGAAGAACTAAAAGCAGTAATAAGTAAAGTAAAGGTAAGGTTTCCCCTGATGTTAACACAGTAATACAAAAGTTAAAACCAAATTGAGCTAGAATTCTATTTTTAAAACTCAGAGGAGAGCATGTAGATGCAGAGTGAAGAAAATGGATAAAAGAAAAACTGAAAGGGAGAAAAGAAGATGTTGGAAGTGAAAGCAATGGGAAGAGGAGAGAGCTAAATGAGAAGACCCAGGATCAAAGGATGGTCTGGAGGAGGTTCCCATATAATGAAGGAGTGAATAAGGGATGTGGAAGTAACCAAACAATTAGGCAAAGTTCTGCAGTAGAGGAAACATTCCCCAACAGTAACAAGTGTAGCCTTCCCTGAGGAGGGGAGCTCTGGGTGGTTCTCATATAATGGAGGAGTTATTCACTCTCAGATCTAACAACATCTGTTTTACTGGGATCAATTATTTTAACTTAAAAAAAGCTTCTGCACCTGCCATCCATCCTTCAGAGCTAGAGTTTGTGTTCAATTTCCTCCAGTCCTCATACCAACATTATCCTTTCAAGACATCAAGAATAGTTTCTCTGGATGATCCTGAAGGCAAGACTGGGGAAGAGTGGTTTGGTGGAAAGAAGCATGAGTAGAAATTCCTCCCACCCACCCCAAACACATGAACAAAAGGAGGGGGTAGGAAAGAGATTGAGTCTACTAAAAGAAAAGGCTTACCTGTCCTACTTACCTATAAGAGAGCCTAGGGGCTACATTTTCTGAAGATAATAGGATTGTTCTTGTACCTTGAGACAATAAAAACACAAGCTAAAGACCTAATCACATTGATGAGGGGCAGCAGGGGGTATTTGCCAGCCTCTGTGGCAAATCCGCATGGCAGCAGGGTAATCTCATAGCCCCATGCCTCGCACCGCCCACAGCAACCCTTCTCCATCACACATGGGGAAGCGTTGTTGCACGGCTTCTCACGGCACTTGCCTCGTTGCTGCCTACAGAACACGAAAGACCTCCCATGTTCTGTGCAGAGCATCCTAGGATGCTTGTGTCATAGTTCATCTACAGAGCCCCTCTGGAAGTGAGTGTGTGTCATGTAATGGGTGGTGTGGGGCTTCATAGATGAAATGTGCTGCAAGCATCCTACGATACTTATGAAGACCCATGTGATGAAGTTCTAATGTTATCCTAGTGAACATGGAAGTTATAGGAGGGGCTGCAGCTTTATTGGGCATGGAAGCAAACATCGTTGCAGAAGTACAAAAAACATTTAACTCCCCATCACTATGGTGTGAATCAATTTTTACATATTAAATATTTTTCTGTTCATTGATAAGGTCCTATTTTTAGATTTTATGGATAATGTTTCTAACTATATACACAATCTACTCTTTAAAAAATAGATTGGCTCTCCAGAACACAGAAATAGGTCATCATTCAGTTAAACATGGAAAAGTGGAAGAAAGACGACAGATGAGTGAAATTAAAGAAACCCCAAATTTGCAAGACCTAAGCAGGGTTGTTACCGAACAGGACTCTTGAAAGTTTCTAATTCATAGGGACCCCATATGGCAATCAATAGGAAGAACAGACCATTGTTATGCATGCATACATTGCTAACAGTTACAGATAAACATGCAAGATCGTTGCATTTTATCCAGTGCTCAGTCTAATTCCCCTTGCCACCACCTTTATAGTCTTGCTTTCCTATGACTTGTTTGACAGGGCTTTTGATACACCTTTACTTCAGTAAAAACTGAAATTTATCAATTGGATTTACAATCTACAACCTCCCTTTTGTGAATGCATGCTGACTCTTGTTAATTAAATCATAACTTTTTAGTTATTCCCTGGTTCTCTTTGATTAATGCTCCTCCTGGAAATTTCAAGCACTGTAGTCAATCTTCTAAGCCTGCATCTCTCCTGGATTCTCAGTTTCAAGAAACATTAAATCTTGCTCAATGTCTACATTGCCATTGGCTTTTCACCAATGTACTACACCTTCCTGGGATTCCAAAAATGATTTAGGAGTCTGTTTTTTTACAGCTGGTTTCCAATTCTCATTTATTATTCAATTGCAGTTCCAATTCACATGTTCAAGACTGCTCACTGATTATGGCTAAAAATTAGGTATGGGGATGGTTTACCTCTGATTGATATACTTATATTAATTACATGATGAAACATCTAGGTGGGGCAATGACAGTCCATCATAAATCCCACCATGTTCATTACAGGCCCAAATTTTATATCAGTATGTACACTATTCGGAAACTCAAATTGCTAGGCTGATCACATTGGGATCTTTCCTTGAATAAAAAACATCCCAACTATTTCAGCTAGTATTGGAAAGTTGGACAGCAATTGGTTTGCCTGAATAGGAAGGTTTTTGACTGCTGGTAGGAAAGTCATAGAAGGGGAACTAACCTAATCTCCTTGAGAAAGTCATTCCATAATCTAGAAATAGCCACTAAGAATATGTATTCCTGGATTCTTTGGAAATGTATTTCCAATGATGGGGGACTGAAAGTTCCCTTCTGTAGATCTGAAAAACTGGAAATGCTTATATGGTGTCCTTCAGGTAACATGAAGAAAGTTGTGGTTCTGTTTAATTGTTGCACTGTTATCATACCTTTCCTCCCTGGCTTTCTCATCTCTAACTTTGTGCTCTGAATCACAGAAATATTAATTTTCACTCAGCAGCCCCATGGGGCAGATCAACCTGAATGAGTTTGACTGACCCATGAGTTTTTTGGTTCAGTAGAGACCAGAAGATCCCAAAAATTCTAGTCCTATACCCCAACTACTGCACAGCATCAATTCCTACCTATTTTACCTCTACCATATGAGATGCTTCCAAATGATATTTTCCCATTCCCACTATGTCATGTCAGAAGATATGGATCAGTTGAGTGGTTCTGTTGTGACCCAGCCACAGGCTAGCCAGATTCAGGATGAAGTCGAAGGGGATTTTGGTTTTCAGATCCAAGAGCCAGCAGAGGCAGAAGTTAATTCAGAGATGCATTCTGACTCAGAGGCCGGAGATTTGCAGTTTCAGTTTGAGCAGGATGAACTGCTGACCCCAGGAGCTATAGATAACTGACAGGCTGACATTCCCTTGGGAAATAATGAGAGAAATAATGAGGGAAATGAGGGAGAGAGTTCTGCCCCATTCCAGGTGCAAGATAACGTTAACATAAGCAATGATTTATCTAGGGAGGACCGTTTATCTTGGAGAGGTTCTCAGGTTCGAAGAAGTGAGAGGCTGGCACGCAAAAAAGAGACCAGCTGTGGGGGAAAAAACGCCTTTCTGAGTTGTTATTAAAAGTGTGATTTGCACATTGTTTCCTTGTCAGAGCAATTCCTCACTTAATCTAAGTGGATGTTCTCATCATCAGAGTTCTTGGATCTTGGGATTCTTGGGCCTTGTTCGTGGATTCTATGGACTATTGCCTTGCTTTATGGATTATTACTCTTGCTGTGTTTTCATGGATTAATGGACCTTGTTTTAGGGATTTATGGACCTTTTTCTGCCTTGTGATACAACTGAATTCTTATTGACTCTTTCATTGCAACTTTGAAATACCTTTTGATTGATTGCTTGATTCATATACTGCTTTGCTTAATAAATACCTCAAAAGACTTCCATTTGTGTCTGACCGGATATCTATAGCAAGGTGAACTACTCTGAGGTGCGACAGGTTCAAAAGTAGGATTGCATGAATTGTCTCATAAAACATGATTAGCCAAAACTATTTTATTGCATAAGTATGGCATCCTATTTTTATAGGTAAAGGAAAGGTTTTCCCTGACATTAATTCCAGTCTTGTCTGACCTTGGGGGATTGGTGCTCATCTCCATTTCTAAGCCAAAGAGCCGGCGTTGTCCATAGACACCTCCAAGGTCATGTGGCCAGCATGACTGCATGGAGTGCCGTTACCTTCCTACTAGGTTGGCAGAAGCTGGGGCTAACAGCAGGTGCTTATTCTTCTCCCCGGATTCGAATCTGTGACCTTTTGGTCTGCAAGTTCAGCAGCTCAGCACTTTAATATACTGCGCCATCGGGGGCACCCTATTATTTATACTCTGACTTTAAATATAATATATAGCACCCAAAGCAATAAAAACAGTAAATTTTATATTTGAAATAGAAAAACAGAGCCTGAATGTTTATTTTATAGCATGCTAATAACAAATTAGTAAGGAATTACTAACTCTTTGCCCTTTATTTTTTTCAAAAGTAAACATATAGAAAAATGGCCTCTCAAAACACAAAGAAACCTCAAAAGGAATGTTTTAGGAATAACAAGAAAATAAACTAAGGCTGTAATACTTTGGACATGAGATAATGTAACTTAATGGAAAAGATAATCATGTTTGGCAAAGTTGAAGGAAGTAGGAAAAGATGGAGACTATAGTACAGGTGCATGAAATAAATTAAGGAAGCTACCTTAGTATGGCAGCCAATGAGTGGTGCTATGGAGGTCTCTCAAAATCCAACTTGAAGGCAAATAAAACTTAACAAATTATTCATTACAACCACCCGAAGGAAAAAATATTACCAGATATTGCATTGCATAATCTACTACTCTAACCTGGCTCTCTCTCTCAGTTGCATAGTCGTTTCTGACTCTTCGTGACCTCATGGACCAGTCCACTCCAGAGCTCCCTGTCGGCTGTCGCTGCCCTCAGTTCCTTCAAGGTCAAGCCAGTCACTTCACGGATACCATCCATCTATCTCGCCCTTGGTCGGCCTCTCTTCCTTTTTCCTTCCATTTTCCCCAGCATCACAATCTTTTCCAAGCTTTCCTGTCTTCTCATAATGTGGTCAAAATACTTCAACTGGAGGGAAGGATATTAGAGGCCATTGCCTCTAATATCCTTCCCTCCAGTGTGCAGCCGGGCATTATTTCCTGGAGGATGGACTGGTTGGATCTTCTTTCAGTCCAAGGCTCTCTCAGGATTTTCCTCCAGCACCAAAGTTCAAAAGCATCTATCTTCCTTCATTCAGCCTTCCTTATGGTCCAGCTCTTGCAACCATAGGTTACTATGGGGAATACCATTGCTTTGACTATGCGGATCTTTGTTGCCAGTGTGATGTCTCTGCTCTTCACTATTTTATCAAGATTGGCCATTGCTCTCCTCCCAAGAAGTAAACGTCTTCTGATTTCCTGGCTGCAGTCTGCATCTTCAGTGATCTTCGTGCCTAGAAATAGGCACGAAGGTTTTATAATGTGTTTTAACAATGTTATTAATAGATCTGTTATTGTTTTGTTTTTATGATTGTATTTTGGACATTAAATTTTGCCAATTTTTGTAAGCCGCCCTGAGTCCCCTCGGGTGAGAAGGGCGGGATATAAATGTTGTAAATAAATAAATAAATAAATAAATAGAAATATAAAGTCTGTCACTGCCTCCATGTTTTCTCCTTCTATTAGCCAGTTATCAATAGGTGTAGTTGCCATGATCTTGGTTTTCTTGATGTTTAACCGCAACCCAGCTTTTGCACTTGCTTCTTTTACTTTGGTGATAACCTGGCATTGTCCTATTAATATCTAAGACATAGTTTTTTTTAATCTGTGGATCAGGACCCTAGTTGGGGTCCCCTAACTGAATTTGGGGACCACAAAATTGTGTAGTTTGCCACCTACTGATTGTTCTAGACATTTACATGAATTGGTTAGTAACTATATGGAGCAAATGTTCCAGGCACTACTTGAGGCTGAAAACCAGGCTTATTAGTGTGGCATGAAAAATGTTAAAGAATTTCTACATCCTGCATTATGAACTATTCAGCCAAAATTTAATTATTTAATTCTTTTAGGTTATCCTGGGACAGTCTGACATTTCACCATTCTGCTCAGAGAAATGAATTGTTCCTCTTTATGTTTTAAAATAAAAGATAAGATAAAGTACTCACATTACCCTGTGAATAAGTTGACCCAAGTTTTTTGTGTTGATTGATTGACAAAAATTTCTAGACTTATACATGAGTAGAAGAGTATTACAGGATGTCTGCAAAGTCTCTATCATTAAAAAAATTACAAAAGCAATTGATGAGATATCTTAATCAGATTTGTTCTATGTACTCATAGAATCAATTATGGGTCTCTTAAGTTATTATGAGCAGGCACAGGTCAACTTGATGACACCTAGTTCTCTGGTCAGTGTTTATCCATTTACACCCGGGATTTGAGAAATATGTTGCCCATTTGAGAAGTTAGCAGTTTCTGATAAGATATTCCATGTTTCAAGAAAGCACATGCATGTATCAGTTGTAAAAGAAATGAATTAATTCAGTTACAGTTGCCATTCACTCTGGTATTTTCATACTGATGTTTCCTGACACATGACTGGTGTGTTTCTGTGTGTGTCTGTATGTTTGCAAGGGAAGAACACAAATCCCAGGTACTGGAGAACTTATTACAATACATTTGGAATAAAACTATTAATTAGAAATGTAAGAAGACACAAAAAAGGAATTCTGTGTCAGAATTGTAAAGAGTAGGTGCGAACAAAGTCTGGATTAGTAAAGGTCCATTGCATTCCATTGCTTCGGGTGAACTATTTCTTGCTGGCAATAGCTATTAAAAGCTTAATAGAACTATTACTAGAGAACACTGAGCAATACAAAAAACGTTTCATGAAGAAATGCTATTTTCAACAACTTCATTCTCTCACTCAGCTGTTTCCTGGTTGGCAATAATGAGTAAGAAGAACAAATGAAACCTGGTGTTCCTTTCAGTATATAGTTTACTAATCTGCATATTATCATGTATTCTTTTTCTTTTTTAAAAAAACCACCTGAGAATTTTGTGCAAAGTAAGTTGTGAATTGGAAATAATCTTCCAACTGTGCTGTTCTCAAAATATTTCTCACAGAGGGAATAAAACTGATAAATTACCCATAGCTAGCTTCCTTTAAGAAAATCAATAAAGAATTACATTCTTAATGTAGTCAGATGGGTGTTGTCAGTTTGCAAGAGCATGATGAAGAAGCAAAGATGACAGAATGGGAGGGAACTTATGCTTATGTTGCATGGATGGGTTTATGTGTTTGTTTGTGTGAGAGAGACTGAGGGAAATAATGAATGAGAGGGTAGAAAAAAATGTGTTTTTTTCCACTTTCACTTACCACATTACTTTTACCAACTATTGCCTACTGATCTCAGCTATTGGAACTTCCCAATAAGTATGCATTCACTGTATTATGTGATAACATTCAACGCTTTCACTCCTTTCCACACCTGCTACTAAGGAGGTTGTTCAGGTCCTGAGCCCGTGTGTGGCAGCTGTGACAGTCTGGGTGAGGGTGAACAAATTGAAACTGAATCCAGACAAGACTGAGGTACTCCTGGTCATTCATAAGTTCAAACAGGGCATAGGGTTACAACCTGTGTTGGATGGGGTTACGCTCCCCCTGAAAACAGAGTTTCATAGCTTGGGAGTGATCCTGGACTCATCACTGAGTCTGGAACCCCAGGTTTTGGCAGTGGCCAGGGGAGGTTTTGCATAATTAAAACTTGTGCACCAGTTGCACCCCTACATTGGAAAGTCAGACTTGGTGATAGTAATCCATGCTCTAATTCCATCTCGAATAGACTACCGCAACACACTCTACATGGGGTTGCCTTTGAAGATTGTTCAGAAACTTCAAATGGTCCAATGGGCGGCAGCCAGATTTCTCACCAGAGTGGCGTACAGGGTGCATGCAACTCCCTTGTTGCGTCAACGCTACTGGCTGCCAGTCTGCTACCGAGCACTCCCTCCTTGCCTTCAGAAAAAGACTAAAAACAAGGCTTTGGGATCAAGTTTTTGTCAATAATGAGAGCAGTGCAATAATAGACTATAAATTAATTTACTTATGACCTGAACTGACCTTGGAATATGACCTGGATTATGTGATTTTCATTCTTGTTTTAATGTTATGTTTTAATTGGTTGGTCTTAATGTTTTTGTTTATTCATTGATGTATGTATACATACGACATTGAATTGTTGCCTTTGTAAGGATGCCTTGAGTCCCCTTTTAGGTTGAGAAAGGCAGGATACAAGTATAGTAAATAAATAATAATAATAATCCTATAATGAGAAACGTTTTCTGACCAGTGATTTTCTTACCATCTTTTCCATAGCACCATTATTCAGAGAACCAGGCATTGTAAAGCAGCCTCTTTAGGGTCTTCTTTTTTCTTTTTCCTTTATAAAAGAGTTACATTTTTTTTCACACACACACCAAGAAGGAAAGTAAAAAACATTTTTGGATCTTCTTGAATTTAACAAACAGGATTGTATTATAACCTAAGCTAGTACAACGTTTTGTACACTGTATGATGTTGCATAAAGAAGTATTCTGTGCAATCCCATGCAACTTATTTACCTTTAATGTGCAAAAAGGATAAAGATATGCCTGTGAGGAAGTCTTAGGCCCTCTTCACATGCAATTCCTCCTCCCCTCTCATTTCTACATATTTTTAAAACAGTTCCCCACCGAAGCATCATGGAGCCCATCAAATGACACAGACAGATTTCCGCTTCATCAGGGAACATTTTAGAAGTGTTTAGTAATTGGGGGAGGGAGAAGGAAACTGGGACAAATCATCTTCTGAGCTCATGATTCATGAGGAAATGGGAGAAAGTGGGAAAAAGCACGTGGGATGGAATCTATCAAATTTGACCGTGTTAAATCACTTCAGTGACGTGGAGTTATGGGTATTCCTATGGCAGACTCCTACCAAGCATTGATGTTTCTCTCCTAAAATGCTGCTTCATGTGCCTGGCATGGTGATATTTAAAATTAATTTAATCCTGACAAGACAGAGGTCCTCCAAGTCAGTCATAGGTCGGATCAGGATATAGGGTGGCAACCTGTGCTCAACAGAGTCACACTCCTCCTGAAGGCACAGGTCCGTTGCTTGGGGGTCCTCCTGGATTCAGCCCTGATGCTTGATGCTCAGATGTCAGGAGTGGCCAGGAGGGACTTTGCACAATTACAACTTGTGCGCCAGCTGTGACCGTACCTCGTGAAGTCTGACTTGGCCATAGTGGTCCATGCCTTAGTTACCTCTAGACTGGACTATTGCAATGCGTTCTACGTGGGGCTGCCCTTGAAAATAGCCCAGAAATTACAATTAGTCTAATGATCAGCAGCCAGATTGCTAACTGGTGTAACTTACAGGGAGCGGTCAACCCCCCTGTTTAAGGAGCTCCATTGGTTGTCGATCACTTTCCGGTCCCCATTCAAAGTGCAGGTTATCACCTACAAAGCCCTAAACAATTCAGGACCCGCCTACCTTCATTACCGCCTTTCCCCCTATGAACCTGTACGATCTCTTCGATCCTCCAGGGTGGCCCTCCTCTCACTTACACCTCCGTCACAGGTGCAGCTTGTTGTGTTCCAGAACTTTTTCAGTTTAGATTCGGAAGTCCACAGTATCTTTGCGTGCTCATTTTCCATTACCTCTGCAGGTTTGTGATCCCACAAGTTCTTTTACTGCTGGGAGGTGGTATTATTATTATTATTATTATTATTATTATTATTATTATTATTGTTATTATTATTAGAAATACCAAACTTTCAAGTAATCACCACTTTGTTTTTCCTGTTATTTTTCCTTCATAATAATTTTGGCTCAGTAATTGGGAGGGAAAAGAGAGGAGCCCAGAGAAGTGTGGTCCGCCTTAAAAACATTGCCATCTGTATCCTTGAGAGTAAAGAGATTGAGTTAGTGAAATTCTCAAACTCTCAAATCAATACTAACTTAAGATCAAAACTTTGAAAATTAGCTCATACTCAATGATATAATGTTATATTTTTTAGAAAGTAAGTTATTGCTGTTTTTTCTATTATAGTTGAAAAATAACATTCCATCAATTACTTGTTGAGTTGTCAACAAACTCACTCATTTCAAATACTGAGTTAATTCTTTTCTGTTTCTTTTCATTACTTTTTGAGGGGGAAAAATCCTTAATACTAATATGATATTGGCATAGAGCTTGAAATTTGTTTATCAAGTTCTTCTTTTAATCTGATCTGATAATCACATTAAAAACAAATTTTGGGAATAACTGTTCCATTGTTCATTGCACCTGTAAAATAATTTCATTCTTTACCTTTCCCATTACTTTTGATTGGAATCTGGTTTGATAGGAAACTGGAAACTGATGTTACCTTAAATGTAACTTGTTCCTTAACTTGTTTAAAAGGGGGTTGGCTGATGAGTTTTGTATTAAGGGTGTAGTGAATCTGTTCTGGGTTTCAGTCCAGCAGTTGTTCAAAGTGCTGATTTCTATCCCCCCAAAAAGTTCAGCATTTGGATTTTTCTTTTTAAAATAATAAAATCCAGAAGAGATTCACTAAATCCCTGTATTTTAACTTTTGCTCAGATGATAGAGGAAGAGATGAATATAAAATACAGGTGGACAACTAGGAGGCTTCAGTAATCACTAGGAAACTTTGGAGAGCCCCATCCCTCACTTCACACCCCCCCAAAAAACCCACAACCTTTAGTGCCCCCAAATGCTCTCTAGAAGGCATTTAGATAATTTTTCAACATTGTGAAGGCCTCCTTGGACTATTTGGAGAATTTTAGAGTAAACTCCTTTTGAAAAAATATTTTTCAAAAAATAGTAACCCATGAGTGGGCCTTGAGGATCACAGAAATGTTCCTATAGGGTTGTACGCTGCTCAGGAGGGTCACAGTTTGCCCACTTCTAATTTACATTATCTCTGCTATACAGAAATACCTGAAAACAGGAAGAAACCTCTATAAAGTAAGTCAGTTTCTTTTCCTTTCACTCAAGCAGAGAAACAGCATTGTGATAAAACATTTCTCACCTCGTAGTTCCTGGCAAAACATTTCCCTCCCTTGATCTTTTACTTCATTCAATCGGTTACCGACCTTGCTTTTCAACGGTTTGGTTTCTTTGAATTGTTCTGCTGCTGTAGGCAATATCTGTCACTGGTGTAAAAACTTCAAGAGTTTTCAAAGGGCAGCTAATACATATTTTTCATCTTGACATGGTTTATGCCACATGCCATTATCAGATTGCATTTAAGCTCACCATGACAGCATGTCATTGTTCAATTAGGGTTTTCGACATCCTTCCTAATTGTAAATATTTCAGCACTCTGGATTCCTCCTACGTTTGCCTTTCACTTGTTTTTCACTGGAAGCCATTGCTCAAGTGAAATAAAATATTTGTGTTCTTTGAGCATAGAGGAAAAATCAAATTTACTACTTTAATAAATGCTATATAAAAGTTTTTGAGGTAAAGTTGCCTTAAGTTTTAGCCCTAACCTGAAGGATAGATTTATGGAGTCTAACTGCACAATACTGAAGATGTCCCTTCACACACAATCCCCACTGAATTCCAAGATACTTACATCCTGCAAAATATGTATAGGGCTGAAGTTTTGTAGAGCAAGCCAAAGAGGGTGAGACAATGAACATCAATGACAGAGGAAGTGTAAGATCCCTACAATTTGTTGTAGGCACAAGAAAGGACATTTGACTGCAGGATGCATTAAGCAGTAATGAAGGGCTTTAGATCCCAAGGAGGGCTTTGGATCTACATCATTTTTCAGATATGTCATTGCTGCATCATATTTTTACCAGTAATTCATCAAAGTGTTTACCTTACCTATAGACTCACAGCACAGGTCATGGTACATCCTTTTCTGAATGGCTGTTATCACCTATATTATGTTTACACCTCGAGAAAATTAAAATGGAGTAACTGAAAGGGTTCAGTAAGATCATAAATTTTCACCTGCATGTTATTTGAGGCAGTAGGGAGCATCATGTGATCAGGGAATGAACAGTAAATGCAAAGAAGGGAGTCCTTTGTATAATTCATCTTGCTTGTGTCACCTTGGCTAATGTTTGTAGCAATGAAAACAATGTAATATCTTGAGAATGATTTGAGTGTAAGCCAAGAGTAAAACTGTTTGTGTGAATGGGCCACGGGGTCTTTGGGAATTTGTGTTGCAGATTTTTTTTTATTGTGTCAGAAGCAACTTGAGAACATACTGCAAGTAGCTTCTGGTGTGAGAGAATTGGCCGTCTATAGACACATTGCCCAGGGTATGCCCAGATGTGTTACCATCCTGCTGGGAGGCTTCTCTCATGTCCCTGTGTTGGAGTGATCCACCCAGAGATGCGTTCAGTTGAAATAAACCTGAAAATTTCACAACTTTCAATATGAATTCACTTTAGTTACATGGCAGGCAGCATTTTGTCAACTTATTGGCTATTTAAATATTTAAAGAGCTACCACACAGAAGATGAAACAAACTTGTTTTGTGCTGTTTCAGAAATGATAACACAATTGATTCAAATGATAAAAAGTGAGATTTCACTTAAACATTAAGTCAATGGCGCTTGAGTGTATTTATCTAAAGGTAGGTGACAGGGACAGAATAGGGATCCTGTTGGTTTACCGCCCACTCTGCCGCTCAACAGTCTCCCTTACTGAGCTAGCTGTGGTGGTCTTGGGATTGACATTTGAGTCTCAATAGCTAATAGTTCTGGGAGAGTTGAACATCCATGCTGAGACAGCCCTGTTGGCAGTGGCTCAGGACTTCATGGCCTCCATGACAACTATGAGTCTGTCCCAGGTGGTGTCTTGCCCTATCCATGCTGCAGGAGACATTTTGAACCTTGTTTTCTGTGCTGGATGGGATGATGATAGTGGTGTGGATTAAATTGGCACCAATCACTACGTGGTCAGGTTTAGACTCGCTGGGACTTCATACCTCCACAGGGGTGGGGAACCAATTAAGATGGCCTGCCCCAGGAGGCTTCTGGGTCTGGATAGATTCTTGACAGCTCTTGGGGATTCTCCTGTCACTCTGGCAGGCAATTCTGTGCAAGGGTTGTTGTACTTAAACTAGAATTATATCCAAAAGCTTGAAAGCATGAACATGACCATAATCCAAAGGCTTGGAACTTGAAACAAGAGTTATATCCAAACAGGATACATGAAACTTAAACAGGAGAACAAGATACAAACCCAAGAACAGAACTTCTCTCATTCAGAACTCCCAAGACAGGCAACCTGACCCATGAAAATACAATATTGATCCCCCTACTGAACATTGACTCCAATTCCTTAAGAATGCTCCCTCTTTCCCACCACTCTTTCTCACACATGCATTCCCTTTGTTTATCTTTCAGTCTCTGGGAACACCAGATTTGTCTCTGTTTCACACTATCTAATCTGAACTGTAAACACTGGGTTATCTGTAACCCTCCTGTCTCCTTCACATTTATTTCAGAGTCAATGTCTGGCCGATTATCATGAGAATCACTGTCAGTTTCCCTGACAACAGATCTACCCAAAACATTTCCATCATCTCGAAAAACATTTCTGCTTTCCCCTACAGAAACACCAGGCTCAACCAGGAAATCTTCATCCTCAGAGGCTTCACAGGCCTCAACACTGTCCTGATCCTAAACCAGTCTCTGCCATCAGAGACTCTGCCAATGGACTGGATGAGGGCAAACAAATTGAAACTTAATCCAGACAAGACAGAGGTGCTCCTGGTCAGTCGGAAGGCAGATGAGGAAATAGGGATCCAACCCATGCTAGATGGGGACACACTGTCCCTGAAGACACAGATCCGCAATTTGGGGGTCCTCCTGGACTAGGCTCTAAACCTGGAGGCCCAGGTATCAGTGGTGGCCCAGAGAGTCTGTGCACAATTAAAACTTTTGTGCCAACTATGTCCGTTACTTGAGAAGCCAGATTTGGCTACAGTGGTACATGCTTTAGTTACATCCCATATGGATCAGTGTAATACACTCTACGTGGGGCTGCCTCTGAAGTGTCCAGGAACTTCAGATGGTCCAAAGAGCTGCAGTCAGGTTGCTCGCTGGGGCTGGCTACAAGGAGCGGACAACCCCCCTGTTGAAGCAGCTCCACAGGCTGCCAGTCTGTTTCTGGACACAATTCAAAGTGCTGGTTATGACCTTTAAAGCCGTAGATGGTTCTGGTCCAGACTATTTGGCTGATCGCATAACCTTATATGAACCTGCCTGGGCCCTGACATCTTCAGGAGAGGCTCTTCTCTCAGTTCCACCTCCATCTCAAGTTCGGTTGGTGGAAATGAGCGAGCAGGCCTTCTCGATAGCTGCCCCTTGACACTGGAACTCTCTGCCCAGGGAAGCCAGAATTGCCCCATCCCTGCTGTCCTTCCGGTGGCAGACTAAAACCTTTTTATTCAAACAGGCATTTAAATATGAAGGTGTTTAAGTCAGGGGGTGCTGTTGTTTTATATGCTTTTATGGTTTTAACTTGAATTGTTTTTAATATTAATGACGTTTAATACTGTTTTTATATTTTTATATTGTATATTTTAAGTTGCATTGTAATACTTTTAAGTGTGAGCCACTTTGAATCTCCATATGGAGAGAGAAGGCAGGATATAAATAAACATGATAATAATAACTGTTCAAAAGTGGAACAGGTGACAGACGCTCCTTGTTTAGAGGTCTTTAAACAAAGGCTGAATGGCCATATTTTAGGAATGTTTTAGTTATATATTCCTACATGATAAGGAATTGGACTAGATGGCCTTTCCAGCTCTATAGTTCCATGTTCTAGTCTTTTTTTAATGCAATCTCTTTTCAAATTATCTCCATATTTTCTGAAGGGGTAGGAGATCAAGCTGTGATAACAGAGATGCAAGAGCATGTCCTTAAAATCTAATCAAATTATTGAGTTCTGTTGTTAGACTTTTGAGGCAGCCACCTGACAAAGGAGGCTCAGCAATGTCAGTCTGAAATATTTTATCTTTCATTCACTTAATGAAACCAAATTAAAACTCTTTTTGCCAAAGCACTTAGAGATAATTCATTAAACGGCCTTAGTGGATTTTCAGTCAGGGAACTGAGAACTAATTCCTTCCCAGCATTACTATATACACCAAAAATTCCTTAGTTACATTAGAAAATTCTGAAACAGAGAGGGCCACAGAAAGAGGGTCATAGAAAGGCATTTTAAAATGGTTCTCATACCATTTAACCAACAATTACTACCCAGGTTACCCAGAATTACAAACCTAAAATGGAAAGCAATGTAATTTTGGGGAAATATGATCAAGGAAATTCATAATGTTATTTTAAGGAAATAACAATAAGGCAAACTCCAGGGATCTATTCACACCACATAATTAAAGTACTACATTCTAGTGTAACTCCATTGGTAACATCATCTGGAATGCTGAGCTTTGTAGCCACAATCCTAAACAGCATCTCACTTCCTGAGAAATCAAGAGAATGGCAGACAGCAGAGCCTCCCATCTCTTCAAGAGGTGCATCTACGCTGTAGAATTAATGGAGTTTGATACTACTTTAACTGCCATGACTCAATACTATAGAAATGTGGGAATTGTCATTTTATAAGGTCTTTAGCCTTCTTTATCAGTGTCTCGCCGAAATACAAATCTAAGGATAGCATTGAGCCAAACAGTGCAGAGGCATCCTTAGTCACAACAATTTGTGTCCTTGATGAAAAAGCCCAGTCACCCCATGGTAGATATATCCATTGCCTACTGAACTGAATGGGTTGTTACTCGTGTATAACCTGTGGATTTCTGTAGGACTCCCACAGTAAAAGTTCTTGAAATTGTTAGAATTATGCAGTTTTGAAAGTGCATTATGCATTTCCATGATTATGTCCCACATATTTCCATATGTACTTGGTTCTGATCCCCCCCCCCCCTCAAATAGAGACTGTCAGAAATCTTTGGATCCCACCCCATTGTAAAATTTAAATGATCTTTCATGACATTCCATTGAGTTCATATTATGGTATTAAATACAAGCTCTTCTACTCAAGAAAAGAAAATGATTGTTCTCTCTTGAAAGCTGACTATGTAAAATGTGCTTCAATAAAATCCAAGAAAATTAATATTCAATGATTTACAGCAAATCTCCTGAGTGAAGAAGGCTTGCTCTAGACAGGAAAAGCAAACACTTATAGGCTACATTATGTCGATGGCTTATGCTAATTAAATGGAACAGAAATCCTTAATTTATGCTTTACTATTGAGTGAATAGTGGGGGAACACCCTCTTGGTTCCAGCTTTACCTTATTAAGAGGATTTACCTCCTTATTCCTGTAATAAAAATATTTTTTTGAGTTCAGGCAGAGAAAGCCAGAACTCACAGTGCCTTGCCTCCAGTTGCCAAGCCATTTGGGATCTCAACCTCCATTCAATGTAGTGGTTGCAATTAGGTTAATTAGAACATTATCTCAAAGTGCACAGCTATCAAGAAGGAAGGGGAAAAAAGAAGACATTCTCATCAGCTACTGCTGCCTGCTCACTAATAAATAATTTGTTGTTGAAATTGTTTTCCAGTTATACAGAATAATCATTCTCCCCCAGGACTGGGTAAAATTTAAATATACCAATTGGAAATACAAAGATAGACATTTAAACTCTCTTTGGATGCTTAGGTTCCAAACAGAAAGTTCTTGATCTGGTCTCCTGACATTCCTCTTCCTTCACATTGAAGCAGCTATGAGAAGCTCTGATTTTTATAGAGGTCATAGACGATGGGACAGTTAATCTCTTCCCCTCAGCATGCCATTTCTCTCATTTAAATTACCATACACTCTCCATGCTGGTTGTTGTTGGTATATGCCTTCAAGCTGATTCTGACCACTTTCTTCAATACCAGTTTGAAACTACATTAAATGGTCATAGTAGATGGGGCTGTATTGCAGTTACATGGCTAAATGGGAATTCAAACCCTGGGGAGGGGGTAAGAATTCACCATGGTTTGACTCAGCTTAACCTGTTTTAATTAGTAAAATATGGACTGCATGGTTGGACTATGTTAGTCACTGTGATTCTTAGCATGGTTCTTGGACCTTTCTTTAGCCTACTTCCTTTATATTAAAGGATCCATCTACACTCTAAAATAAATGCAGATTGATACCACTTCAGTGCTACATGAACTTCTGGGAGTTGTAGTTTGATGAGGCACCGAACTCTTTATCAGAGAAGGCTAAAGGCTACAGCTCACATGATTACATAGCATTAAACCATGTTGGTTCAAGTAGTGTCAAACTACATTAATTCTACAATATAGATGACCCTCTTTGTCTGACCTCAAACTGTATATTGATAATTCTCTTTGCCTTGTTTCTTAAAATGCCAACACTCCAATGATTAAGCATCCAGCTGCAGAGTCCTTTTGGGGAGAGGGGGCAGGGTATAAATAAAGTTTATGACTGAATAAATAAAAAACAACAACAATTATCTATTTTGGCAATTACAGTTTTGTTTGATCTGTCTGGGTATTTTCATTTTTAAAACAGTTATATCCAGGGTTTTTTTTCCTGTTGTGGATGGACTTTTAACCTGTGCCTAAATATTAGACCCATACAAGGTTGTTCTCAACTGTCTCCATGTGAGGTCAGACTTACCTCACCCTCTGATATAGCTTCTATTTTTCTGGCATGTTTGAGGAGCTATTGCTGTCATGTTTGATGAGGAGCTGCTGAAAATCAGAACACCCAGTTCTCTGTTTACATTTCAGAGAGTGAACACATAGGGCAGCTCTTTTGAGCAAGTGCCTTGTAGATTAACTTGTAGGGTGATAGCCTTGTTCTGTGATCTTTTAGAACTATAATGTGAAAACCTTTTGTTTTGTTTTGTTTTGTTTTGTTTTGTTATGTTTTGTTTTAATTAAATTTCTCAAAACTTCTCACTTACATTTCTGACCCACCCAAGTTCCACATTCAATTTTGTTGTTGCTATTGTTGCATGTTTCTTACATATTTTTCCATTGGCTAATGCACATTCATACACATGTTTTCCAAGAATATGCATTTTAATACACATGTATTTGAATATAACTGGGGAGCGGGGAAGATAATAAATGCATGTGGCTTTCTCTTTTTGATAAAAAAACTTCCATTAATTATCTTGTATGCAATAAATTTCAAACATTTCTCCTAAACATCATTTAAAGGAAATTTCTTTTCCATACTTCCTTGGAAATATTTACTGTATTTACATCTTGTCATTTGACATCAATGTCCTACCCCGAGGTGGCACGTGAATACAAAATGAAATACAAACCACACATGCCAATAAAAATAGCAAAGCCAGCATGTGAAAATGTCAGCAGTTACAATGATTTAGTACATACAGCTTTTAAAAAGTATCCATGCCAATCCAACTCAGCAGCACAGCACATGGTCTGGAATCTTGTTCATGGCCTTAACTGACACAACTGCGCTAGTGCAGGTGGTAACAGCAACACAGTCATGAAAAAAATGCTGAATTATGGTGTTCAAAGCTTACAGATTTCTCTGTCTTCCCTTATCACATGATCCTGAAAAGAGTGCAACCAAGAGTGCTACACATCAAGGATTTTAGCCAGTGCTATGGAGTGTCATAATTGTCAACTAACTATGTCTTGTATTCAAGTGGACCCCACTTTGCTATCACCCTAACACTTTGCTTGAATATACCATTTCCCTCCAGGATATACGAATATTCAATCATTCTATTATCATATTTCCTACCAGATCATTCACTAGTTCTATCTAATCAAAAGGCATATTAAAAATGCCTACATTTAAATGAGTTAAACAACATTGTCAACAAGCCTCTGAGCCTATGCAGATAGCCAAAGGTCTCCAAAGTTCCTTTGTGGCTATATCAGAGCAGCTTCTATGCCCATGAAAGCAGATTTACCTTGTAAGTGTAGATCCTCATGGATCTACATCATGGATGAAGAAGAGATTCCTAGTATTTCTATCATTTTTCCAATAATGGAAAAATTGAGAAAACATTCTACAAAATGACTCTGTTTTGAGAGAGAAACAAAAAATAATAATTAAGAGAAATATATTGATAGAAATTTTGCCTTAACATTACAATAACTATTTAATATTTATAACAATATCTACAACAATCAATAAGCTAATATTAGGTAAAATTTGTATTAATTGCAAGTCACATCTTTGTTAATGATGTTCCTCATCACTGATTAAGCTCTTGCTATTTGTAGATCCTGGTATTATAAAAGCTATCTGGAAAAGAGAGAAATAAATGGAGTCAGACAGAGATAGTCAATGAAAAAGAAATAAAGACAGTCTCAAGGATTTTGAAGCTTTGGTGGGCCAATTGTGGGTTCCATTAATTAATTGAGTTAATTGAGTTTAGTTTCTAGACTTTCATTTCTGGAAGAATCAATTCCTCCTTATTAATTTCGGGGATTAAATTTACTGAGTAGAACCGCCCAGTCTCCTTCTGTGAGTTATAAAAGAGACATGACTGAAATTAGTTTTGGGGAAATGCAAGGGAAAATGTGAAGGTCATATGTGAAAGTAAGCAAGATGAAAGGGCTACAGTAAAAATTCCACATTTTCTTCATATTCCTTATAGTGTAGCACTAGTAACTAACTATTATTATTCCAAAGAATAAAAATGTAGGTTTCATAAGGTTACGGATATTTAAATAATATATCAGCTTTTTAAAAATGTAATATTTCCATTTTAGGCAGAGGGGCTTACAACGTACAAAATGGGTACTCACTACCTCTTCACATTGAGAGGGGAAAGCATGGGTGACCATCCCTTTAAGGTAGAGAATCACCCCTCTTAAATCGTCAGCAGTCCCATTTTGAGTTTTGCTCCCTCCCATCACACTCACACATGGAAACTTAAGAGCTGGCAATACATTCATATTATATTCCTCAACAGGTTAGAATTACTTTTTAATTTTAATTAGGAGAAACAGCAATATCTGAAAACCAAAAGATTACTTGCCCTACCCAAAGCTTCTTACATTAAAGGAGACTGACACCAGTATAAAACCACTTCTTTCCATTGGATAAAATTGTTCTGCCCCAAATGCCATATGATACAAGAGACCGTGATCAGGGTTAAAGCAATTTCTTTCCATGGGATCCAATTGCTCTACGTCAAACCCCATGGGACACAAGAGACAGTGATCCAGGTTAAAAAAATGTATTTCCATGGGATCCTATTGTTCTGCATCAAAGCCCAAAGGATACAAGAGACAGTGATTCAGGTTAAAACCATTCCTTTCAGTTGGATCCTATTATTCTGCATCAAACCCCATGGGGTACAAGGGACAGTGATACAGGTTAAAACCATTCCTTTCAATGGGATCCTATTCTTCTGCATCAAACCTCATGAGATACAAGTGACAATGAACCAGGTTAAAATAATGTATTTCCATGGGATCCTAATGTTCTGCATCAAATCCCATAGATACAAGAGACTGCTTGCAGTTGGATAGTAAAACTTGAAAAGAGTCTTAAGTGTCCTACGATTAGGAAATTTCTCAACCTGATAAGGTTTAGATTGTTGGATCCAGATTAGGAGAGGTTCTTGAACCATATGCCCAAAGTAGCTATTTCCCCTTGTTTGGACTAAACTCTAAACTCTCATATCTACCTATTTGCTTATTAATGCCCAGAGGCAGGAAAATTGCTATGAAAGGTTTAATGTGTTTAGTTAATCATTTGAGTCCCATTTTGGGAGAAGGGTGGGATATAAATTTAATAAATCTAAGTAAATCTTCAACATTTAATTCAATTACATGTACATTAGAGTAAGGGAAAAATAATTATGGTACAACCCTTGTATTCACAGGGGATACTTTTCTGAGTTTACCATGGAAACAGGAAACCAAGGATAATAGCGAACCCTACTGAAAAGAAATTCTTCTGCTGGAATTTGCCATAGAATCACCCTGGAAGACCTAGAACTAAAGGGGTATCCTCTCTAAGAATTTATGTCCTCCAGGGTGATGCTATGGTAACTTCCAGCAGATGCACATCATAGAATGACTTGAAGGATCTAGAAAATTCCTAGGGATTACACATTTTATCAGATGCAGATATATGAAACCACAAATTACAATTCCACAGGAGGTCATATTATACTGCACTGAAATTAAAAGCTTGCACTAACACCATTAGAGATTGACATTCTAAAATGCCTTTTGAGACTTTACTCCATATAGTGCTTTATCTCTGCCTTGAACCTGGAAAAGAAAGAATTCACAACAGGAAGTTTTGAAAGCCCCATTTTACATCCACTCCACAAAAAAACCCTTTTCTTACTATCCCTTTCTCCATCTCAAATAATCAATACTCCTTCCTCTATCTCCTCCCTTTAAGTTGCTTGTTGATTTCCATTTTTATCCCAGGAAAGTTTCCATGGTTAAGAGATTCAAAATCCAATTTCCTGAGACAAATGAGGCAGTTTTACAAGGCACTCCAGTGCACAAAACTGGAGTCCTGCCAGACTGCTATATTGTCCTTACAACTTAGTATAAAATCATTTCACTTTGGAGTCAACTGAACTATCATATTATGAACAAAAATGAATAGGTCCTGTAGCAATTTGCATGTTTGGTGATTTGACCTAAATACTGAAATTCCTTATTGAACAAAGCATTTTAGTTTAGGGATCTAATAAAAAGCAAGAAGCAGCTTTTCAAATCCAAGAGAACTAGACTTGAGTTAAGAACCAGCTGGGAGATATAAAATTTGTTGGCTCATTAACACGGTCTCTCAATTAATTAACTAAAAATGTAAGTAATACAAATAATAACTTAATTCTGGAATTAAGGTAACAATAAAATCTATCTTAAATCAATCAATTAAATCTAAATATAAAATGACTTGCTTTTTTACATTAAAAATTTGTAAATGAAAAATATGATTAATTTTAATTAGTACCAAGTCTGAATCACTGTCCAGGTAATAACAGAACAAAGAAATATGATATTCATTATAATGCTTCTGAAAGAAGGTAAGTGCAGAAAGATACGGAAAGTCAACAGATTTTTGCTTCCAAGGTAATTCCAGCTTCAATTGACATTTGAATCCTAATTTTTCAAGGGGTCTCCAGTCTTTGGGTTTTTCAAAGAGGTCAACCACTACAATACACTCTCACAATACACTCTCTCATTCAATACATGACAAGTTATAAAAGTGGAACCAGTGAATTCATTTTTGTCCCTTTTCTTTTTCATCTTTTCTACCCTACCAAAGTGATTTTTCTTTTTTTGAATTTTGCACACACACAAAAACAAACAATATATTTTTTCTGTTTATCATAGATTACTTTGAGGGTGTGAAGCTTCACCATCAGAAAATAACTTTTTGTGTGGCATACACTTGGTCACAAAAAGACGCAAGATAAATCATGGGTGAAGTGTCTAGTATTTGTCAGCTTCTCTCTATAAATGCCTGCCCAAGAAGTGATGTCTACTCATGGGGCCCTTATCTTGCCCCCATTCAACCTCTGAATGAAGGACATGGGAAAAGGTGTTCACTGTGATAGAAACCCAGGTGTGGAATAACCTCCCTTTGAAGGCCTTATTGGCACCATTATTGGCTTCATTTTTGTGCCAAGTCAAAACATGTTTTTTATTCAATTCTTTAAGCCCAATTGATTTCATCCAGGTTACACATTTGCTGTGGTTGGCACTATTTCAAATTGTATTAGCAAATTTAAAATTTTCTGATAAATTATAAATTAATATATTTTTAATTTTTTCTTATTGTTTATAGTTTTTATTTCATTTTATTTAAGAACATTCCCCCAAAGAAGATGTGGAAAATAACCATAAGTGATATCAAAGCAGTATGCAGAATCCATTCCCTCCTCCTCCTAATTCTGGAGGAGACCTTTAAAAAAACTGGACCTGGAATGTTAACATGCTTTTTGAAACCATGACTATTAGAGTCTTGTCGGATCATATGACACTTTGCTCAGCTTGATAAAAGTTGGCCTTCCTATCTCTTCAGACTATATTAATTTTCTTACGGTGCTTTTAGGAATGCAGTGTTCCCTTTCTTACTAGTGCAGGAAATGCCCCTGAGATGAAAGTTCAGATGGTATATTTCTCTATGGCATAATCATGGTAGACATCTAGTAATACCCATCATCTTTGAAAACAACATGTCTCTTCTCAAGAACAGCAAACCATTCATCTATTCTAGATCATTCAAATTAAATCACCACAATTTGAGGGACTATAATTTGAATTCCAAAATGTCTGTTGCTAGTGTTACATGCTGCATTAAGTATATTCACAGTTAGAGAATTAAAAATGCTGCAGCCAGAAAAAAGAAGACTGATCACAAATAGCTTTGATATAAAAAGACTACAGCAGAAGAAATTGAAGCCATAATGCGAAAATGCCTGATCAAGAAATTGTTTCTTGTTAAATTTTCGAACAATCTTCAGACAACATCATTCTTTTAATGTGTTTATCAAAAAGGATCTGTTTAGAATTGCTGATAAAATATAAAGATTGCATTCACTGTCTGCAAAAAAACAGCCAATCTAGTTAAACCACAGCATGATATTAAGAAAAGACAAGCCATCTTTGTTTCTTTCTATTTCACTCCATTCAAAATAATTTCCTAACGTAAGGTCTTAATACAACATGGAACTATGTTTCTCATGTTTTGTTTTTATCTATTGTGCTGATAGTAGGCATTGAGAAGTAGGAACCTCAAGTCTTAAGCTAAAACCTTCAAACACGCATACACACAAAACGTGTATTTTTTGGGGGGAGGGGGTGTGAAAAGGTTAAGGAGACTATGTGTAACTCCACCAAATTAATATTACAGGTTACAACAATAATAACTATCCTACAAAATGAAAAATATAATTACTTTAAAGAGAGCTGCCACCACCATTAACTTTGGTGGAATTTTATTCTATGCTTTGATCACCTACTTTGGCTAGGAAATCTCTTGCTACATCAGAAACACCATCTGAGGGATTACACCAAGGACTTTATCACACTTGGGGCTTTTGGCCCCTTTCTCCCCTTCAGGGACGGGGCCTGCCCAGTGCCATCAGATGATGATGGCTTGGCCTCACCCCATTGATCCCCAAAGTGGCAAAGAAGTGTTGCAATGACACATTGCTGCCCTTTCCTCCGCCTGATGGGAACAGGGACAGGATGCCTTGTCCCGTTCCCCGCATGTGATGGGGGAAGGAAGGAGGGCATGGCACCCTGCGTGCCTGCCATTTCATCAGCAATTGCCAGTGAAATAAGAGGTCTGATTCCAGTGTGGTGAACATATTGATTGTTTAAATTATGGATCATAATTCTCTTCATGAATACAAAAGAATAGGAATAGAATGTCTGTCCTCCTCTTGGCAAGTATATAAAATGTCTAGCTTGGATAGGTTTGGAAGGAGTGCTGTGAATCACATATTTTACTTTGCAGTGATTTCAGGTACCTTTAAGGAAACCTGGACAATGGCTAATGGTAACTTCTATGTCAATTGCCTGGTAAATCCACTGTAAATCAATATCCATATCCAAATCTTCTGTTCAAAATAAGACATCTCCTTTTAGGCTCAGACTAAAATTCACAACCCCACTGTCATCAAACTCAACATCCACTTCTGGACTGGACCCTGATATATTTTCCATATATTCAGCTTTGAGATCTTACATTTTTTTAATCATCCAAAATAGTTTCTTTTATCAGCTACATTTATTTGTCTTTTGAACCACAAGAAGAGCCATTGAGAATAGATAGCAGCATAGTAATAACATTTTTTAAAATATCTGGTGATTTAAGTCCAATCTAATATGGACATTGGCCAAGAAGTAAGATTTGTCCAGCCATTTTGTTTTTTTCCTTTGAAATACATTCATACTGATTCTCTGCCCTATCAAGAAGGATTTTATGCTCATCTAACCCCCATTGATTGATTTAATTAAGCCTGTTGGTAAATTGGAATTTTTAAGAGTCACCCATCCAAATAAACAGCAAATTAGCAGTTTGGACAGGCTCCAAGGTCACCTCCTGATTTTCATGCCAGGCCTAGAAAGCATCTTCCAGAAATGTGTTCTATAATGTGATTCATTAGCAATATCATCTGAGCAACTGAATTAGATTTTCTAAAATGGTATAGGTTTAAACCTTATATATGCTTAATGACTGAAACATCCCAATGTTGCCTGTGTTATATTTGCTTGTTAAGATTTCCATTCTGAGTTGTAAAACTCAAAATGAAGGCATCTCAATTTTAGTGAGAGAACAAATTGAATCTTCATGTGCTGCATGATTTTCTGCAAAGAGCTTTTCTGTCTACTTCCTGGTCTATCTTGAAATGTCACCAAATGTAGTAATATTGAATGAGAGGAAACACATTTGCTCTCAAGAAAACTATGTATTTTTTTTTAAATGAGGTGTATAACAGAGAGTTAGCATGCTGTAGTGATTTGAGCACTGGACTAAAACTCTGGGGACTAGTGTTTGAATTCCTGGTTGGCCATGGACACTCACTCATTGACCTTGGGCAAATCACACTCTCTTGGACTTAGAGGAAGACAAAGGCAACCCTCTTTCTAAACAAATAATCACCACCCATCTCAAAACCTGGTGATATGTTTGCCTTTGTACAATTTTCCCCAACCCCTGGCATTTGTCCACATCTGAACTAAAGGAGCACCATTGTCAAGTCAACTGGTGACAGAAAAATCATATTAGTAGGCTTTGAATGTAGGTGGAGACAGTAATAGGCTGGATGTGTGATTGATCATAAAGACTACTTGGAAATAGTGACTAGTATGAACTACAGCTACCATATCAGGGATTTGAACTTTGCATAGTGCTTCAGATATTTCCAACATGAACTCAAGATATTTGTAATAACAATCAATACCTCAAATAGCTTGGAATCTCAATATCTGAAGGAACATTTCTATATTTTACCAAGGACTGAAATAATGGGAGAAGCCTTCTTCTATGTGTCACCAGTGAGGTCAATATACTGCCATTTCTTCAACTATTCCTTTTTGTCTGGAGTAGTTAAAACTATTCCTCTTTCATTCCATTTTTGCAGCCTGATTTGAAAATGCCCCAGTATCTCCCTCATTCTTCCATTTTCCTCCTTTGTCATGAACTTATTTCAGTTACTGAAAATAAATGCAAAGTACAAAAGCACTTTGCACTCAGTTAACTCAATGGGAGAGGAGAGGGCAGAATATTAACATTCCCTATAGACTTTCCTAAAGAAAACTGCTTCAATCTTGCCTAACTTGTGTGTTTTTCCTCATGAATACCTGTTGCCATCCTGATCACATCCTGATGCCACATGTTTTTATTGATTACATGTTGGAGGGTGTGTGCTGCGAAGACATAGATGAAGACCTTCTCTAAAGTAGTCCCCCAGTTGTGAAACACCTTCCCCTTACAACATGATTGCCATCAATATTGCTGTCCTTTTAGCATCAGAGAACATGAGCTTTTTCAAATAGCCTCTGTGGACTGAATGGATTATTTCCAAATTCATATATATATATTATGCTGTGATCTTGTTTAAAACTGTTATAACTGTTTTAATTGTTCTTTTTTAAACTTGCAATATGCTTTTAATCTGTTTAAATTAGTTCTTAAAATTTAATTTTATTAATTTGAACTGTATGGAAGCCTGAAATGATACTATATGGAATAATATATAAAATGTTGATGAATAAATACAATAATCACATTTCTAATATTTATTTTAATAATATTTTAATGCTTCCATGACAGATTTTAAAATAAAGGATCTTTAGGAACGTGTTGAGTTATTTTAGTTGTACTAGTCTTCTTCTTATTTTTAGCTGCATGCTTTAAATTGTGTTAAGCCAGCTCCATTGGCTGCCGATATGCTACCGAGCCCGATTCAAAGTGCTGGTTTTGGCCTACAAAGCCCTAAACAGCTCTGGTCCAATTTACCTACCCGAACGTATCTCCTCCTATGAGGCCATAAGAACTTTAACATCATCTGGGGAGGCCCTGCTCTCGATCCCACCTGCTTCACAGGCGTGGCTGTTGGGGATGAGAGACAGGGCCTTCTCGGTGGTGGCTCCTCGGCTGTGGAACTCCCTCTCCAGTGACATCCGGCAGTCCCTTCTAGGGTTCAGAAAAAAAACTAAAGACATGGCTATGTGCTCAAGCATTCAATGAATGAACTTTCGAGCTTGACACGGTTGGTTTTTAAGATTCTGGATTAACAAGGTCTAGTGAATGAAAGGACATTACCTCGGTGCATGGTAATGTTTTATTATTGTATATTGGTTTTTATGATGTTTTAAATGTTTTTAGTTTTTAATGCCTTTTGTATTGTATTGTTGATGTGATGGCACTGTGTTGCCAATTTGTAAGCCACCCTGAGTCCCCCAGGGGAGAAGGGCGGGGTAGAAATACCAGAAATAAATAAATAAATAAATGTTGTTTAATGTTGACTTTTTGTATATTTCTAACTATATAGTACTCAGGTTATAAACTACCTCAAGTCTTAGTTTTGAGGAAAAGGCAGAATATAAAAACATGAAAATAACAATAAGATTTTGGGAAAACACTAGATAAGCATGCCCATATTTTCCTTATGGTTGTTGGTGCTGCCTGTTCCCTTGATCTGTGCTTTTAAAAATATTATTTTTTTATCGAGAATGTTTGGTACTGTTCCATTATCCATGCAGAGGCCACCAGGGGCACTAGAGAGAGAAGGATACTTAGGATAGTCCATTTTATTGGGGGAGGGGGATTAAAGAAAGCCATTTCCCACATTTTCACTAGTCATTCCCCCTTCACATATCATAAACGAGGGTAGTTTCCATGATGGGGACATGGGCGGGGGGAATAACAGGAAATCAGGGGGAAATTGTTTTCCTTCTTCAAACCACCCTCCACCCTTATAAAATAGACTATTCGTCTCGCTCTAGTGTCCCCTGTTGGCCTCCGCCTGGATAATGGAAGAATATTTCTACCCCACTATTTAGTCATAAAGGAACTTACAGTGACTTAAAATTTAGTAATTTCACAGTTCCCTGCCCTCAAATATACAATCTGAATAAGAGAAGACACATAA